>NC_083578.1:13616459-14231459 GCF_027579695.1 Neoarius graeffei | reverse complement strand
GGGTGTACCCCGCCTTTCGCCCGTAGTCAGCTGGGATAGGCTCCAGCTTGCCTGCAAACCTGTAGAACAGGATAAAGCGGCTAGAGATAATGAGATGAGATGAGATGTCAGTTATGACTTGCGTCATAATAATGACTTAATATCATCAAAATGAGAACTGTCTTATGATTGACTTTCTGTCTCATAATAATGACCTGGTATCTCATCATAATGAGAATTGTCTCAATCGACTTTCTAACGCATAATAATGACTTAGTATCTCAAGAATGAGAACTGTTTCGTAATTGACTTTCTATTTGCAATAATGACTTTGTGTCTCATAATTGACTTTCTAACTCATAATAATGACTTAGAATCTCATAAGAATGAGAATTGTCTCATAATTTACTTTCTATCTCATGACAATGACATAGTATCTCATAAGAATGAGAGAATTGTCTCATGATTGACTTTCTATCTCATAATAATGACTTAGTGTCTCATAAGAATGAGAGAATTGTCTCATGATTAACTTTCTATCTCATAATAATGACTTAGTATCTCATAAGAATGAGATAATTGTCTCATAGTTGACTTTCGATCTCGTAATAATAACTTAGTATCTTATCATAATGAGAGTTGTCTCAAAATTGACTTTCTGTCTAATGACATAGTATCTCATCATAATGTGAACTGTCTCATAATTGGCTTTCTATCTCGTAACGACATAGTATTTCATAACAATGAGATAATTATCTCATTATTGACGTACAGTACTATCTCATAATAATGAGACAGAAAATCATAATTTTGAGAAAATGTTCTCATTGTTATGAAATTCTCCACCCCCAGGAGGTACCAAGTTGCCAAGTTGGTACCAACTTGGGTTGCCAAGTTGACTGTCTATAAAATGACTGACAGGAGGCCTATGAGCCAAACACAAACAAGCATTCAGGATCTGGCAGTCAGTTCTCAGCCATTTTATACACTTATGCAGCACAAGGATATGACTTAAACAAATATTTTTGACCAGGTTTGACATATCTTTCAGGTTATTCGAACAAGCATGAAAAAAAAGTTGCCTATTGTCCCTTTAAGGATTTTAGAACCATTATTAATGGTGTACACCATGCACTTGTCCGGGTAAATGATACATGCTAAAGATCCAAAACATGCACGCTTGATGACGCTATCACATTGGCAAGGAACAGTGTCGAGTTGGATTACAGTCAGTGTTCATGTGCGTCCACCTGACTTAAATAAAAACATCCTGAGAACGTTTACTTGTCACTGGACTGCTAGCCTTTTATGCGAAGGACCACACATATACCATTAAAGCTTTGTTCTAAAAGGAATTAAATGTGCACCGTTCCAGACAAAAGAAACATACATGCATGCTAAAGGTGCAAAATGTGTACCACTCCAGTGCCAAGGAAAGGTACGTTTTTGTCTCCTTAGAGTGCACTTTGAGTGTGGCGGACTTTGGTATTCAGTGTAATTTAATATATATTTAATATATATTTAAACTTATATCAAACCTTTGGGTATATATTAAATTACACTGACTTTGCTATTCAGTGTAATTTAATATGTACCTAAAGGTTGAGCGACAAATTGCATATTGTTGAATAAAAACCTGGACGACACTAAAAGTTCATTCATTCTTGCCTCCAGCTAATTCAGCACTGTGGCTGTTTTAATCGAAGACCGTGCTGATTAATAAAGGATGTGTTACACCATGAGCTGGCTGTTTTTGAAGGCTGCTCCAGTAATAGGTGCACTTTATCCATACACATTAAAAATAACCTTAATGGACACAGGGTGAAAACTCCGGAGCTGGGTCACCTTCAGCATTCAGTCTCCTAAGCATGAGTTAGCGCAGGTTTATTTATCTCTTGTGTCATGACAGTAATCGCATTTCTCTACTGATAGACGGAAAGGAGAGACGGCGACTATGACGCATTTATATGAACAGATTACGCTTGGCTCTTGCAGGAAATACAGTACATACTGTACTATACTGTACTGTATGAATGCAGTTTATATCAGGTTTACTTATCACTGATTACTTTTTTCAAGTTTTTGGTGCGTCGGGTGTTTCTGTCAAGGGTGTAGAAAGCAAGGTTTGTTGTAAACCCTGTAGCCTATAAAGCATGTTACTCAGCACGTATTCGTCGACCGAGAAGTCAGAAGTTTACTAAAATACAGTAGAATCAGACAATCTGCATAGCGCACTGCACTACAGTAAAACCCATTTAAAGTAACCAGTAGTGACCTACTGTTTAGTGAGGGGAATATGTAATTTGGGACGTAACCACCCATCAGACGCGGTCTCCATGGAAACCAGAGACCGGCTTGCGATACCAACAACCTTCACAAGCAAGGCGCTGGAGAAGACGGACCTCGCGCTGTGTCACGCCTTTCAGCTGAGGCTTAATTTGCAGGAAGGTAAACATAACGATGAAGAGATGGTATGAGAGAAATCCTAGATCTTTGTATATTAGTGTGTGTGTGCGCGCGTGTGTGTGTATAATATAAATTCCATCCTATGTCCATTATGCGTTCTGATTAATCAGGCAGCTTGTGCTGCATGGTGTTTATGAAGCTTTAAACGGCTTGCCTATGCCTGTTTCTCACATGATGTCACATTTTTAAGTTGCATCATGTTCAAAGAGAAACACGCTCTGTGCAGCACCTTTGCTTCCCGTTCTCGATGATGAGCGGATGTCACAGCATGGAGACTAAACTTAGGTGTGTAGCGCAGCTGATTAGAGCAGCTGATGACACCTTATTGGAGAATTTATTGCACTTACTGAGCAGATTAACGGCTGGATTGACTTTCCGGATGGATGAATACGTTTCCAAAAGGAGCTGGATGGATGCAGCATAATCATAGAAGGAACCATATAATTAATCAAAGTCTTCGTTTTGTGAAGTCAAGCTTGAAAATCGGAGGCGTTTATTATCCAACAAGGTTGCAGTATTAAATCCGGAATAGAGCTCTTTGGCGTGTGCTGTTATAGGAAGTAAATCAATGACAAGTAAAACACGCCATGTGATCCTTCTTTAATCATTTATGGATAGCTGCATGTAGTGTTGGGGGGAAACAATCTGTGAAACAAATTAGTTTGAACAGACTGGGAAGTGTTTACTCTGTCGACACCTTCCGTAAAGGTAACGGAGAACATTATTTATTATTAACTGGAGCGTCCATGCCATACTGTGTGAATTAGCAGTTACCATAGAAACGATAATAATATAGTACACACGATTGGCTTTTGCTGATACATAAAACGAAACGCATTCTGAGTGACCAGATGTGCAAGTTTGACAGCGCTGTGGTATATTATGTAATCATGATTTCATCTCGTTCGTGGCTTTCTCAATTAATGATACATAATTAGCTGCAGTATTGATGAGCGAAGCTAAAGTGCGTTCTGCACCAGTCTGTTATCTGGTTGTGTTAAAAATGAAAAGGGCTAAGGAGCTCAAAAGATTTATACATGTGGTGCGCGTTATGTGCGGCGTGAACGATACTGATTTGCAGCCTGAACTAAAAGAACATGCACAAGATAGAGTAGTTTGATTTCTTTTTACGATGTTTTGATGCGCTAAGCTTATGACGTTCGATATTCAATCATTTCTGTCGTGGTAGGGTTTTTTTTTGTTTCATTTCAACGTGAAAGGTTCGATGATATGAGTTAGAAATGGCAAGGAGAGCATGAAGTTTTGTGATTATGGCTTATTCTTGTACTTTTCTGCTCTCCTATAGTGCAGCGAGATTTAAAAGGAGGCGTGAGGTCATTTGAAATAGAAGCTATAAAGAATCATATAACTGCCCGAGGGGTAACTTTTGCAGAAATTATGACCTCTGAAAATAGTTTAATCAATGAAAGGAGGTAGGATTGAATAACTGTAATACTAGATAGAGTGATACATTGTGAGCATGGGATTTATGCTCATATAGACAGCGCATTCAGTATTGTGCGTAAAGTGCAAAAAATAGCCTCAATGAGGCTGTATCTCATACACTTGTGGTGTGCGAGTTTGAAATCCGATCAATCCTGTGGGAGGAGTAGCGATTTTTGTGAAATTGCATATGACCTCAATTAGGTAGGTGGCGCCACCTGGTGAACAACTCTTGTTGGAATATGTCTTTAGAGTCTTCTGGGTGAGTTTCGGTGAAAACATCCTAGCAGTTTACGAACAGTGGTGTTTAGTGTGACGAGTCGCCCAAAATTTTAAAACGCCCATGAAATCGTAAATATGGCAGGTGGCGCCACTATCTTGACAACTTTTATACGTACCAACCTGGGGAACATTCCGAGTTCGATCAAAATCTGATAACTCCTGTAGGAGGATTAACGATTTTCATGAAATTGCACGTGACCCCTCTGTAGCCTCATCTGTGGTAGGTGGCGCCACGTGGTGAACAACTCTTGTCGGAACATGTCTTTAGAGTCTTCTGGGTGAGTTTCAGTGAAAACATCTACCAGTTTACGAACAGTAGCGTTTAGTGTGACGAGTCACCCAAAATTTTCAAACACCCATGAAATCGTAAATATGGCAGCTGGCACCACCATCTTGACAACTTTTATACGTACCAACCTGGGGAACATTCCATATGAGTTCAATCAAAAACTGATCACTCCTGTAGGAGGATTAACGATTTTCATGAAATTGCACGTGACCCCTCTGTCAACTCATCCGTGGTAGGTGGTGCCACCTGGTGAACAACTCTTGTTGGAACATGTCTTTAGAGTCTTCTGGGTGAGTTTCAGTGAAAACATCCTACCAGTTTACGAACAGTAGCGTTTAGTGTGACGAGTCACCCAAAATTTTCAAACACCCATGAAATCGTAAATATGGCAGCTGGCACCACCATCTTGTCAACTTTTATACGTACCAACCTGGGGAACACTCTATATGAGTTTGATCAAAATCTGATTTTCGTGAAATTGCACGTAGCCTTATCCATGTCAGGTGGCGCCACCTGGTGAACAACTCTTGTTGGAATATGTCTTTAGAGTCTTCTGGGTGAGTTTCAGTGAAAACGTCCCAGTAGTTTACAAAGAGTAGTGTTTAATGTGACAAGTCACCAAAAAATTTCAGACGCCCATAAAATCGTAAATATGACAAGTAGCGCCACCATCTTGACAACTTTGATGCACACCCACATGAGGAACATTGTGTGTGAGTTTGATCGAAATCCAGTCAATCCCCTAGGAGGAGTAGCGGTTTTTGTAAATTGTGGACGGACGACGACGACAGATGGACGACGCGTGATCGCATAAGCTCATCTGGCCTGGCCAGAACAATTGTTGATAATATGGTTACTCTGTTGTTAATTGGTCTCCGTTCTCCCGGTGAGGTCACATGACCAGCTGTTAGCGCTAAGCTCATGCCGGCGTTATCAAGACAGGTTTAATAATGAAACGTATTGTTCATTATTCTCCGTGTGAAGTGTAAAGGCTTCAGTGAAATCACCTTATTGTGAACACCCACACAAACTCCAAGCTATATTTACGACGCTTAAATCTATAGGTGTTAACAGTGTATGAGCACATCACTGCGGAATGCAGATCAAACAGCATTATTGATCCAGTCCCACATGCCTGCTGTTTAGGGAACGAGCGTTAGCTTATTACAGAACTCGGCAGGCAAAAAATGACACCACATCACTGGACTTATAGAAATAAAAATAGAAACAGAACAGCTTCGATAAAGGTGGGTTGTGATTTCATTCTCAGGAACACACTAACATGGGACACAAACCCGACTTTGAGAACCATCGTATAGCATGTAGATAGATTAATAGCGTATCTATATGATATATATATTTTTTGTAGGTCCCATTTTATGGATTCTGATATGGACTATGAGAGGCCAAATGTCGAGACCATCAAGTGTGTGGTTGTCGGGGACAATGCAGTGGGAAAAACCCGGCTCATCTGTGCCCGGGCTTGCAATGCCACCCTGACCCAGTACCAGCTGCTCGCCACACATGTTCCCACTGTCTGGGCTATAGACCAATATAGAGTGTGCCAGGAGGTGAGGAAATTCTGCATCTGTCCTGGGACAGTCAGTCAAGTACTGCTGCTCGCTTTGTTCCCAATACGCACAACATGAGTCATAGAAATGTAGGAAAAAAATGTATGCACAGTAATTATGTGGGTAAATCTCCATGCATGTGATAGGTGTGTTTCTCCAACCAGGTTCTAGAGCGATCTAGGGATGTGGTGGATGATGTCAGCGTGTCCTTGCGACTCTGGGACACGTTCGGGGATCATCACAAGGACCGTCGTTTTGCTTACGGACGGTGAGCTGTGGCGTTCATAAGACCTGCTAGGATCTATGATGTTTCAAGCTACATTTGAAGCAGTAACTTGGTTGTTTTTGGGTTTTTTTTTTCTCATTCTTAAAGCGACTGTGTAGACTCATTGTGGGTGTTGTCGTAGGTCTGATGTGGTGGTGCTGTGTTTCTCGATCGCTAACCCAAACTCGCTGCACCATGTGAGGACTATGTGGTACCCTGAAATCAAACACTTCTGCCCCAGAGCTCCAGTCATCCTTGTGGGCTGCCAGCTGGACCTGAGATACGCCGACCTCGAGGCGGTGAACAGAGCGCGGCGCCCACTGGCGAGGTGAGAGCAGAAAACTAAAGTTGCTAGTTTATTAGGTATGCTGACCTATAGTAATAACGAATAAACTGCCAGCTCAGTGTATTCAGTTCCTGAAGCCTTTTAAAGGAACAGTCCACCGTACTTCCATAATGAAATATGCTCTTATCTGAATTGAGACGAGCTGCTCCGTACCTATCCGAGCTTTGCGTGACCTCCCAGTCAGTCAGACGCAGTCAGACGCGCTGTCACTCCTGTTAGCAATGTAGCTAGGCTCAGTATGGCCAACGGTATTTTTTGGGGCTGTAGTTAGATGCGACCAAACTCTTCCGCGTTTTTCCTGTTTACATAGGTTTATATGAGCAGTGATATGAAACAAGTTCAGTTACACAAATTGAAACATAGCGATTTTCTATGCTATGGAAAGTCCGCACTATAATGACAGGCGTACTAACACCTTCTGCGCGCTTCGGCAGCGCATTGATATCTGAGCTCCGTATCAATGCGCTGCCGAAGCGCGCAGAAGGTGTTAGTACGCCTGTCATTATAGTGCGGACTTTCCATAGCATAGAAAATCGCTACGTTTCAATTTGTGTAACTGAACTTGTTTCATATCACTGCTCATATAAACCTATGTAAACAGGAAAAACGCAGAAGAGTTTGGTCGCATCTAACTACAGCCCCAAAAAATACCATTGGCCATACTGAGCCTAGCTACATTGCTAACAGGAGTGACATCGCGTCTGACTGCGTCTGACTGACTGGGAGGTCGCGCAAAGCTCGGATAGGTACGGAGCAGCTCATCTCAATTCAGATAAGAGCATATTTCATTATGGAAATACGGTGGACTGTTCCTTTAAAGCTTAACATGTTCATTGACTAAATTGTCAGTCTTTCATATTTCAGGCCCATAAAATCCAACGAGATCTTGCCACCAGAAAAGGGCCGCGAAGTAGCGAAAGAGCTCGGTGTCCCATATTACGAGACCAGCGTAGTCGCCCAGTTTGGTATCAAGGATGTATTCGACAACGCTATCCGCGCCGCCCTGATATCGCGTCGTCACCTACAGTTCTGGAAGTCACACTTGCGTAACGTCCAGCGGCCTCTCCTCCAAGCACCATTCCTTCCCCCCAAACCTCCTCCACCCATCATCACGGTGCCACCTCCCCCCAGCAGCATGGAAGAGCATCCAGGGCGTCTGCTGGAGGACCCGCTGTGCGCCGACGTCGTCCTCGTGCTCCAGGAGAGCCAAAGAATATTTGCTCACCGTGTCTACCTCGCCACGGCCTCATCCAAATTTTACGACCTTTTCTTGGTCGACCATCGGACTCCTGAGGACAAAAAAGAGAAAGAGCGCACTCGGATGCCTCTTTCCGGCCGCGAGCTGCTGATGCGAGCAGCCAGCTTTGATGTTTGTGAGAGCAGCGACGAAAGGGAACGAGCGAACCTACGCGCCTGCACCAGCGACGGGACGCTTCGAGGCGAAGGAGGTCGTCTGCTCCCTGCATTCAGCCGAGCCTTTGTCAGCGTGCGCGAGGAACTGGTGGACGATCCCTTGACCTTTAACTCCAGGCCCATGACAGTGGTGCACATGGACCCGTCCATGCAGCTGGGGCCGTTCCGTGCTGTTTTGCGCTATCTCTACACAGGAAAGCTGGATGAGCATGAGAAGGAACTGATGCAGGTGGCTCATATCGCCGAGCTGCTAGAGGTTTTCGATCTCCGCATGATGGTGGCCAACATCCTGAACGATGAAGCTTTCATGAACCAGGAGATCACCAAGGCCTTTCATGTGAGGCGCACCAACAGGATCAAGGAGTGCCTAGCTAAAGGGACCTTCTCTGGTGAGAGATGTGGGAAATGTACATTATTCAAAACGACCACGGTTTTCCAGTCACTTTTTATAGCACAGCAAACCCAATGAAAATTAGCCGAGTTGGTCTGAGGAAAGAAATCTACCAAACAACTGATCTGTCCTGTAATTAATTCAACAGCTAATAATTAAATAATATTGGCTGGCATTGAGTGGTACATCAGATATATTCCATTCAGCTAGCATGATATTGAATGAGTCGAAGACGAGCTGAATGGAATACATCTGATATACCACTCAACGCTAGCCATTATTATTATTATTATTATTATTATTATTATTATACATTCCTTTCAGGTGTTCAGCGCGTCTTTCTCTTTCAAAATTCTCTCAAACCCTTCCGTATTTCATGAAGCAAACCTGGCGGCCATGTTTGTTTACAAATTGTCCCAGTCGCTCGCTAGCGCGGAAGTTTTACGTCTCCGACGTGTGACGTCATGTTGTCTTGACAACCATGCAATATTATAAACCATATTCAACGCTCATTCTCCATTAGGTACCGTAGAGTGACGTAATACACGTAAAATAAGCGATACGCTAACAATGTTGCATGCTGTCAAACCAAATGAACGAAACCCGCTAGAAGGGAATAGAACACGTTTTTATTCCACCGAAAAAGTGTCCTGTATGTTTAATAATGAAATAATATTGGCTGGCGTTGAGTGGTGTATCAGATATATTCCATTCAGCTAGCATGATATTGAACGAGTCGAAGACGAGTACCTGAATGGAATATATCTGATAGACCATGAAAAAAAGCCAGCCAATATTATTATTATTATTATTAAAGGGGTACCAAATATAATATATACAGTTGCTGATGTGACAAAGTAATGTATTCTTAAGTATTCTATCAAATTTATGTACTAGAAAACAACGAAATATCTTGGTAATTGTAAATATAATACTTTATACGCTAAACCGCACAAGAGTCGCCATTTTTAAAAGACCGTGACGTCAGCGCTACCCACTGCACTAGCGGAACTCTCCGAAATAGAGGAGATAAGCGTGTAATCATGGCGTCGGGCGCATCAAGTGAAAGCGACAGCTCTGTCGAATCATACGAAGAGATCCCGCAAGACACACTGCAAGCAGGCTATGGCTTAGAAGGGTACCAGTTTGAACCTACGAGAGGTACTATGTAGTGGAAGTTCATTATGTCTGACTATTAAAGCTATTTTAAGTTTGTTTCTTAAGACAAGGATTTTTTAAGATGTTACTTTGTTGACAGTTTCGGCGAGAATCTTCCGCCTTCTTCAAAACAGTCACCAGATGTCGAGTGGTGACGTGCCTTATCAGCTGATGTTACGCTACGGAGGCGTGAACGTCCCGCCCAATTTGACAGGTAGTTCACGCCTCCTGCTGTCAGGTCGCTCCCCCAGGACACATCTGGTGACTGTTTTGAAGAAGGCGGAAGATTCTCGCCGAAACTGTCAACAAGGTAACATCTTAAAAAATCCTTGTCTTAAGAAACGGACTTAAAATAGCTAGGAGAGGTACTCTCGACTCCGGTGATGAAATAAGAGAAGAAAGCTCGGATGACGGCGAGGATGAGACTGATGCTGACCATGGGCATGGCGAGCGTGGGGCAGAGCGTCTGCGTGCAGGTGACACGGCGTGGTGCTCGTGCGGAAAATGTAACGTGGAGTTGCTCACGAGTCCAGCAGAATTTATTTGCTGCAATGAGATAGGCGCCACCCGTGGACTTGCGAAATCGTCGCAAGAGGCAGAAACAGGTATTTCACACGTGCTAGTCCCAACCTCGATGAGCCAACACAACTGGGCACATACATACGTCATGAGTGTTACGCAGAGAAAATGAACGTGCATTCTGATTGGATAAAATTAATATCATGGCGGGCTGTTCAAACTGCGGAAATAGTTTGCTCGAGCTACTTTCAAAACACGATAACTTTCCAACCTTAGAACAAAAAACTTTTGTAAGTCTTGAATAAGGTTCGTTAATGTGTGTTTTATTGTTATATTTACTCTATATATTGCCCTCTGTTCCCCTTTAAAATACACTCTCTCTTCATATCAGCATTCTCAAAGGCCAACACAAGCTTTCCTTTGAACTGGTGCTGTTAGCGCGACAGTCCAGTTCCCTTCTAGCTGGCGTAGCATTCAGCAGTAGCATTAGCGAAGGCCAGCGCAAGCTTACCTGCAAACCGGTGCTGTTAGCATGGCAGTCCAGTCGCCTTCTAGCCGGCGCAGTGCTAGTGCAGGCCAATGCTAGCACAGTCAAGCCAAATAATATTATTATTTTCCCTGTGTAATTTACTTAGTTACTTTTAAAATCAACATCGACAACTACAAACAACGGAGCGGCCTGGCAGCCAACATTCTCTCAAAATCTTCCGCTTTTAACAAAGCAAACCTCGTAGCCATGCTTGTTTACAAACAGTCACTCGCTAATATGGAAGTTTTACATCTCCGTTGTGTCTCTTTTCCAGTTTTTTGATGTCCGTTGGTATGTTTTTCTCTTGTAAATATGCGTGAAGAATATATAATAAAGTTTTGGTAGCCTGTCAGATGTTCAGCACGTCTTCGGTTTCCCGTTTATTTATTTAGTGCTTAAACCTAGCACTGGATTAGCCACGTCTTCTCTCTTACCTGGCTGACAAAGAAATGATTGGGCGCCTGCACAGCAGAAAAGCTTTGTCACTGGATCTTCGCATGAGTTCTGACATGCGACGTTGTGTTGTCTTGATAACGTGCAATATTATAACGATATTGCATGCTCATTCTCCATTGGGGAGAGTGGCGTAATACATGGCGGATAAGCGATACGATAGCGATATTGCATGCCGTCAATAAACCCGCTAGAAGGGAAGAGAACACGTTTTTATTCCATGAAAAAAAGTGTCCTGTAGGTATAATAATTCCTAATAACAACTGGTCTCATCCAGAATTATTGGCACACAAGAGTAATATACGTTTATTTAACTTCCACTCATACAACTGACAACTCTATTCACTTTTCCTCAATCCGTCATCTTATATGTGGGCGCGGTCATTCTGGAAGAGACCACGTCCATGAGGGGAGAAATGTTTCATCGTTGAACATTGCATGTATAATAACTGATGTATAGATTTGGTCATTTTAATGAAAGGTGCTGATAATTCTGGATTAAAGTGTGTGGTGTTCATTTTATCTAAATCCTCTCTCTCTCTCTCTCTCTTCATGCTGGTTGCGGGATTTTTTTTTTTTAAGTAGAACGCTATTTGGAGAAAAATCTTAGCTGTATTTTTGTCAGCAGAAGTAAATGTTCCCAACTCCTTTGTCCACCTCCCAAGGAGACAAGCACTCAATATTTCGCCAGCTGGCTTTTTACGCTTATGTAATCAGACAGCCATCAGAAGAACGAGCAATGATTGGTGTTTTCAGCACATTTGGAATTTAGGGGGTTCAAGCTGTTTTGTTGAACTAGCTGTTTCACACTGCTTACATAAGCTTAGGACATTCCTATTTATTTATTTATTCTACACTTCAGCTTTTAAAATGACCGCTGGATTTGTCGACTGCTAAAAAGCAAAACCTTTTTAATGAAATCCTCAACCATCTTTCACATAAGCACTTAAATTCAGTGTCATCTCTTCTCTTCTGTATAGCCTAGCTTAAAAAAATAGCAGTTTATGTATAGATTTGTCATGCATTTATAAAATTAGTGTCTTTTTTTTTTAGTTTTAAGTTTGGATGTGTTTTTGCATGGCAGATGTAGTGTTCAAGCTGGATGATGGTACAATAATGGCCCATAAGCCTTTACTCATCTCAAGCTGCGACTGGATGGCAGCCATGTTTGGAGGACCATTCGTGGAGAGCTGTACTAAAGAGGTACATAAAAGCGCTTTGATTTTTCTGCTTAGTAATCAGTATTGACTCCCGAGTGGTACGCCAGTGGAGAAATAAGCTTCCTATAAAGCTGCGGTTTGGATTGAATACAAGTTGTGCTGTTTACAAGGAGTCTGCGGGTAATGCAGTAGTTTTAGGGGTCAGAGGTATATTTGCAGATTTATTACATGGCTTCGAGTAAGCGCACTCAGAGGGAGGGGGACTCAATTGCACAAGATTTATAAAAATGAATTCAAGAAATGGTCGTTTGTTCACATTTATTTTTCAGGTGTTGTTTCCAAACACAACACGTAGCTGCATGCGTGCGGTGCTGGAGTATCTCTACACTGGCCGCTTCTGTTCTCGCCCAGACCTGGACGCCATGGAGCTCATTGTTCTTGCAAACCGTCTCTGTCTGCCTCACCTGGTTGCACTGACAGGTATACACACACACACACACACGTGTATATATGAGCCATTCCACCGAATCGGTGCCATTTCTGTCCTTAGAAAATTATATGTGTAAATGCACATAAAAATGTACTTTAAAATACATTTCCTTATCCGCAGAATGTCCTGCACATTGATCTGATTTCAAATTTAAGATATATAATTGTAAGGATTAATAAAAACTACCTAAAACACTGAAAAATAGCATGTGTTACCTGTCCCCGCACGCTAACTTTATACTTAACTGTGAAATATTATGATTAAAATCCTTCAGAAACAGTATTTCTTTTGCACTGTTGTGTGATTCCATATCCTATCCATGGTTTAAATATATTTTTTCATAAGAAATCCACAATATCTTAGTTAAAATACACATTTTAGTCGTGTCCCTGGGTTTTCACTCAGTCCTGTTACCCAAACATATTACCCCATCTGACAAATTTGGAATATTCCATAAATCACATGCTCAACAGGAAGTTACATCAGTTGTGTCTTCTGAAGGCCATGGGAAGACCAAAAGTTAGTTCTCTCATTTACGTTTCTGTATATTTGATGATTTTTTAACTTTGACTGATAAGGTCAATGTCAACATACTGTCCTGTTACTTAAATTATTTCTTAGATGATATTTGTTGATTTTAAAAATACAGATTTTTGGTAAATCACTAGAATGTGCTAAGTGTGGTCATGCTATTAGCGATGACGCCATGTGGCTTAATTCCATGTATTAGCTAATCCTAGGCTAAAAACTCAGTCCTGTTACTTTCAGAGTTTTGGTAACAGGACTGAAAAAAATGCAGCCATCTTTGACTTCCAAACCTTGTAATGTAGTCTGAGGTTGACCAATACATATTTTGAATAGTTAAATATGTGTGTTATTATAATCAGTGTTGAAAAGATATAACAAATTAAGTTTAATTTGGGAGTGGTACAACAAGCAAATGGCACCCATTCGGTGGAATGTCCCACACACACACACACACACACACACACACACACACACACACAGGCATACTGAGAATACTGAGACACACAGGACTAATATAGATTTGTGTTAGGAGACGTGATGCAAAATGTAACGTTGTCCGCAATTTGTGACAGCACAGCAGCACAGCACAGCAGGAGGTAAAACGCTGCGTGAGGGAAGTTAAGGACAGCTACAGGAGAAAGGTGGAGCAGAAGCTGAAGGAGAACAGCATAAGGGAGGTCTGGGAAGGTGTGAAAACCATCACAGGCCACAATACAAAGACCAGAGTCGTTGAGGGGACAGTGGAGAGGGCGAATGAGTTGAATGACTTTTTTTCAATCGGTTCAACCAGCCCACGTCCCCCCCACCCTCTCTCTCACTGCAGCCATCTCTCCTTCTTCCCTCAACACACCTCCCCCCAGTCATCACAGCAGCCCCCTCCTCCCCCACCTCAACACAGACTCCTCCATGCATTACTGCAGACCAGGTCAGAGGTCAACTGAGGAAGCTTCACCCCAGGAAAGCAGCAGGCCCGGACAAGGCGTGTCCCCGACTGCTGAAGACCTGCGCTGCTGAACTGGGTGAACCACTCCAATGCATCTTCAACCTTAGCCTGCAGCTGGGGAGAGTGCCCACCCTCTGCAAGACATCATGTATCGTTCCAGTTCCCAAAAAGAATCGGCCCAGCAAGCTGAACGACTTCCGACCGGTGGCACTCACTTCACATCTGATGAAGACGTTGGAGCATCTCTTCCTTAGCCTCCTCAGACCCCAGGTACAACATGCCCAGGACTGTCTGCAGTTTGCGTACCGGGCAGGTGTCAGTGTGGAAGATGCCATCCTCTACCTGCTACACCGAGCCCACTCACATCTGGATAAGGGAAATGGCACAGTGAGGATCCTCTTCTTGGACTTCTCGAGTGTCTTCAACACCATCCAGCTCCTATTGCTTCAGGACAAACTGAACAGGATGCGAGTGGACCCCTGCCTGGTCACCTGGATCTCCAGCTACCTCACTGACAGGCCGCAGTACGTCAGGCTGAAGGACATCACGTCTGCCACTGTGATTAGCAGCACCGGAGCACCCCAGGGCACAGTGCTGGCCCCTCTTCTCTTCACCCTGTACACCGTGGAGTTCTACTACAACTCGGAGCTGTGTCACATTCAGAAGTTTGCCGATGACACAGCCATCGTTGGGTGTATCAGTGATGACAGAGAAGAGGAGTATAGGAGCCTGGTGAGGGACTTTGCTGTGTGGTGCAACAGGAACCATCTTCAGCTCAACACCTTGAAGACCAAGGAGCTGGTCATTGACTTTGGGAGGTCCAGACCAAGGTCACGACCAGTTCTGATCGAGGGAGTCGAGGTGGAGGCTGTGGATTTCGACAGGTACCTCGGGCTGTGGCTGGACAGCAAGCTGGACTGAACTTGCAACACCAAACACTTATACAGGAAGGGACAGAGCAGGCTATACTTCCTGAGGAGGCTGTGGTCCTTTAACATCTGCAGGAAACTCCTGTGGATGTTCTATCAGTCTGTGGTCGCCAGTATCTTGTTTTACACCGTGGTGTGCTGGGGGGGGGCAGCACATCCAAGAAGGACACATCCAGGCTGGACAAACTGATCAGGCGGGCCGGCTCTGTGGTCGGCATGAAGCTGGACTCCCTGGTGATGGTGGCAGAGAAGAGGTCTATGGACAAACTATTGAACATCATGGACGATGCCAGTCACCCTCTGCACACCGTCATCAGCAACCAGAGGAGCCTGTTCAGTGACAGAATGCTCCTTCCCAAGTGTAGGACGAACAGACTCAAAAACTCCTTTGTCCCTCACGCCATCAGACTGTACAACTCCTCTCTGGGGGGGAGGAGGGGTAACAGGAGGACAGAGGACGGGAAGGAGCAGTAGCCTAGCCTAACAATAAGCAATACCGGACAATGTGCAATATAAAGTGCAATATCTCTCCTGCTGCCCCCCCCCCCCCCCCCCCACTTTTTCCCCCTCCCCCCTTCCTCTCTTCCCCATATCTTATTCTTTTTATATTTGTATATGTAAATACTTAATTTATCTAGAAGTTTTCTCTTTTTCTTTTCTCTGTTTATCTGTAATGATGCTGCTGGAATCTTAGGTGGGGTTTACATTAGACCGTATCAGCGGATCATCAGATTAACGTTTTTAAAACGATTAGTGTGCACACAGCAACACCAATACACGATTCGCGTGCACACAGCAACACCAATACACGGATACGCTCGGCTCCGCAGGCATCCTGCGCTCCAAATCACTCCGCCCTGAACAGCGAGTGCCCTCTGGAGGGTGCGCACTCCGGCCCTGCGCAGCTCACACAGCGCGCGAGTGAAGTGCACGAGCCACGATTCGGGACTGAGCCGCTGTGTGTGTGATCCCAGTGCATATCACTTACCACTTGCAAGTGGAAGGATGGCAAGCCTAAAGACAATCATAACTACACAATGGGCAGTATTTGCATCAGTATTTGCAGTATTTTCATACTTTTATACTCTTTAATGAAAGGTGATACAAGGCGGAAGTCCGCGCCGTTTTTCAGCAGTCGCGTCACATGACCAACGCCAGCGAATCAGGAAGGTGGATGTCACAGTGACGTTGTCCAATGACGACGCCAGCTAGAGCTCAGCACAGCGTATCCGCGTATTCTCAATGTTTACACAGCACCGGACCAGACATGATCTAGATTGAATACGTGGACCCTGGCGGATTCCCGTTTCCTGGCGTTTCCAGGCGGTTTAATGTAAACGGACAGTGCATCCGCGAAGAAAACGAGACAGATACGGTCTAATGTAAACTTGGCCTCTATTTCCCTGAAGGAACCCTCCCAAAGGGATCAATAAAGTTTTATCTAATCTAATCTTTAAAAGCCGTTGTGAAGTAGCGGAAATGGTCAACTACAGAGCTGTGAAAAAGCTCAGGAATCTATCCGTGGCCAGGAGCCAAGACAGCAAACCTGGCTGTGCTCTCTGGGTCTATGAATGTCAGTCATAATGGCACAGCCAATCGTGAGCGTCTGTGAGCTCGTGTATGTGGAAGAGGGTAGACAGCGCTTTCCTCCGTGTGTGTTATTCTGTCCTGTGATGTACCCTGAGCAGCAGTTCAGCTACTTTATATAAAGGTGTGCAGTTAATCTGTGTTAATTGTATTGTAGTGATGTGTACAGTCACATCTGGTAAATTTAGCACTGATTTTCCAGATGTGACCGTTCCGACTGCAAAAGCAAATCACAGGTTTATATCAACACGCTCTTCCTAAGACGTTATCGTTTCTATAGTAACTCATTCATAGGAACTTGTTAAGGTTAATAATCATAAGCAGATTAAAAAATATGCAAGCACTATTGTTTATTTAGCATCAATATAAGGAGTCTTCAGTGTCGGCGCCTCCCCCGCTGGCCGAAAGGCCTAAAGGGGGATTATGTCGTGGCGATGTCCGTCCGTCCATCCCGGGAATCCTTCTGAAATCAACTCCTCTCACAATTTTTGGAGGAATTTTACGAAACTTGACAAGAGGCTTTGTTATATGTCGGTAATACGCATATTGTAATTTCATTAAATTGGGTCACATTTTATCAGAGTTACAGCCCTTGATTAACAAACTTGTACTCTGACAATTTCATGAGAGTGTGTTTTCCTTCTGAAATCAACTCCTCTCAATTTGTGGAGGAATTTCACCAAACTTGGCAAAAGGCTTTGTCATATGACAGTTATACGCATATTGAAATTTCGTTTAATTTGGGCAGATTTTCCCAGAGTTATGCTCTTGATTATTAACAAACTTGTACTTTGGCAATTTCATCAAGGTGTGCTTGCTTTCTGAAATCAACTCCTCTCACAATTTTTATCCCCCGCTGGCCGAAAGGCCCGAAGGGGGGTTATGTCGTGGCGATGTCCGTCCATCCGTCCCGGGAAGGGTACTCACCTTCTGAAATCAACTCCTCTCAGAATTTTTGGAGGAATTTCACGAAACTTGGCAGGATTCTTTGTTATATGTTGGTAATATGCATATTGCAATTTTGTTCAATTCAGTCGCATTTTACCAGAGTTACGGCCTAGTTGCCAGCGGGGGATATTGTGCTCTCAGAGCACTCTTGTCTTCTATGGGAAAGTCTTCAGCTCAGAGGATTTTTTTTAGTTTGTTGTTTCTTAGTAACCTGAGAAGCTGTGTGTGATATATATATATATATATATATATATATATATATATATATATATATATATATATATAACAGTTTTCCACGAAATTAAGTCGTACGTGAGCTGATGGCTGACGAAGCACGTCGCACCGGTTTGTTTTCAAGTAGTTTTTATTTTATCCTCGGTTGGTTCAGCAACATGCGGCACCATTTTGTTTTTCACTACTCACGGTATATGAGCTGATATCCTAGTAGTAGAGTAGCCAATCAGAATATACGATTGCTCATATCCAGTGAACGTGGATAGAATAATTTGCGTTATTACCGTAAATCCTCTAATATAGGCCGGGGCCTTTATTTCACTCAAGTGCATCTTGGTCCAGGCCATTATTGGAAGGAGGCCAGAATTAGAGGCAGGCCTCTATTTCTATTTGAGCAAAACAGACTACCAGTGGAATGAATAAAAACGAGATTTTGTGTCTATTTGAACCTATAAAATAGGTTGATGCTTGGTTGCCTGGTTACCACCAGACCTACCGGTAATCACAATCAGGGGCGCCTGCAGGGTTGAACTGTAAGGTACGCACTAGCGGTGTAATCCCCCCCCCAAAAAAAAAACCGCTTGCGTGCTGCAGTTTCTATGAAGAGTCGATCTATAGGCTTATACACAAAACAACGATAGAACTTTAACTTGAAATTGAACAATAGCCTTCCATGAACACAGGCTGATATTTGAACAACATATGTGAACTACACACGACAATAAACAATAAACTCTTTATAGCCTCGATTAGAATCTAGTGAACTTGCTCAGCACTACCGCACGCACGACTCTGACACACACTGTAGCGCAACGTGGGGTACATAGACTCGTTGAAAAACTCCTCGGGTATTTTTCTGAGTTTACCGAAAATCAGAGTAGAAGGAGCCACCCACCCTCTGTCTGGTTTGAAGCGGTTCTGTAGGACATTGAGCTTTACAGAGTCCGGTGCACATTTTAAGGCATCTGGTTGAAGTTTACCTATGTCTGATAAATCTGATGTCAGTGATAGCGGGCTGACTCGTGGCTCATTAGTAAAGCTATCTGATGGCTCATTTGTCAGCAAGGTGGAGCAACCATCTACTTCTGATCGTAAGGGACATGGGGAGATGTAGGTGTTCTTATATGAAATTCACTGGATGTATGGCTAGTTTCAAACTCAGAGGTAGATGAAGGCAATTCCCTCAAAGGAACTGAGCTAGCATCCAGCTGCAGCGTACTGCTGCTAGGTTGCGGAGGAGTGGAAGCTGCCGGTGCCGTGTTACTAGCTGATACTGGAGAGGACTGGCAAGCAGATGACACCCCTGGATCACTGCTTTTGGACTTTTTCGTAAAAGTCTGAAACAAGCTCGTTTGTTTCAGGGTTCGTTTACTCATTTTTGACTCGCTTCTCAATAAATTCTCGCACAAGCTCTGACTACTGACGATTGTCTGTCTCCGTTTCTCAAAACTGGAGAGAATCTCAGTGGTGCAAGAAAAGTATATCTGCATTGACCAATGAGCTTTCTTGGTCACGCACACCCCGCCCACTCCTGAAGCACACAAATGCGCCGGCACACACACACACACGTCTCTCTCTCTCTCTCTCTCTCTCTCTCTCTCTCTCTCTCTCTTTCTCAAATTATGTTGCATTGCCAAAGCATTCAGGTAACAATTATAATTAAAAAAAATATATCTCTCTCCCCAAGGTACGCCTAGTGCGTACGGCCATACGCCTGGCGGCGCCACTGATCACAATTGTCTTTCAGATCGGAACGATTGTGTAAGGCCACTATGATCTCAGAAACATCGTTGGTTATAGCCCCGGCCTGTATTAGAGTCCGGCCATTATTTACCTCCTCCGACAGCGAGACCGGCCAATATTAGAGTCCCGGCCAGTAATGGAATACAGGCCAGTATTAGAGGATTTACTGTAAATAAAAAGAAAATAAAAAAAGATGCAGGTGAGGTAACAATTGTTTATACGGTAGGTGCTATAATGTTAAGCGATGACAGAATTTTGTTTTGTGTAATTTCCACAACATGAAATGTAATAATAAATGATAAAGAAGCAAACCATTGCGGTACAAGAGGAATAAAACACTTTGGCACATGCCGTTAAAGGAAAATGAAAGTGTCACTGATTATTTTCCCATAACATCACACCGTGTTGTTTTATTCCTGACATATTTGTAAGACCAAGAAATATACAGTGAGTGTAATATGTTGCACGTTTGCTTTGTGTGCTTGGTGGTTTCAGAGCTCTACACTGTGACCATGCTAATGGAGGCTGCTATGATGGGAGCTGATATCGATGGAGAAGTACTGGTTTATCTGGAAATGGCTCAGGTAAATTTCGAGCTCCAGCCTCTTGAAAGCATTAAAGTGCATATCACGGGTAAATTCAGGAGCAAGATCAATGTAATTCTCCTATTTTATATTAAACTTTGGTCAAATATCTGTCACATTTTGCATTTTGTGCAATTTTTTCCCTTGCGCAATACCAGAAAAATTCAGTTGAAATCAAGCCATTTGAGGCGAATTGGTCCGCCTCTGAAAAAACTTGGCATTTGGATTTCCCGGCAAACATTGATTTTCGTGACGTCGCATGCGGGACGCCTCCTTCTGAATCCTACGTCAGCGCTGGTTTGTTTATGAGAAAACGACCTGGTGGTTTTCTGCAAATTTCTTCAACGTTATCGCGTAATTATTAAAATGGTTAACAGATGTATCGTAGGAGGGCGTAGCAACACCAATCTTGATGGGATTAGTACTCATCGTTTCCCAAAAGGCCGGACAATGAGAGAGAAATGGGAGCGCTTCGTGCGAGGCACCCGGAAGCCGAGGACCAAGCAGAGCCGAGAAAAAGACCAAGAAAATCGGCAATTCACAAGTTGACTGTTGCCAGGGTAAGAAATAATTCTGACATCTCATTATATTCTTCATCCAAAGGTGAAGTAACATTGCGCTCAGGTGACAATTCCATATTTCAATGCAAAATCGCTAGCTGCTAAACTTGGTCTACACAGGCTGTGCACTGAAACCGTACAAAGCTCTCGCAGCCTGCTGGCGCTTCCGCAGGTGACGTCACGAATCTGGATCCAGACTCGCTTGGGATTTTTCCAGACGCGTTTTGTTATTTAATTTTTTTCTGCTGTAGACAGATGGCCTTGTGCAAAATTACCCTTCTGGATGAGTGTGTAAAGGGACGTACTTTCATATAAAAAAAAAAAACACGAAATTGGTCCAGAATATGCACTTTAAGGCTTGCTTGAACGATGCAGAAATTGAACAGATGGTGGGAACACAAACTTTTGTTTTGTGATGCTCACTCATGCATGACTAAAGTTGTGACATCGATGTGCAAACGTATCCAGTCACAGCCAGCCAAACATTTAGAAGTTTGTTCTTGTCCTGTATGGTGTGTGATCTTCCTTTCTTTCAGTTCCATGGTGCCCACCAGTTAGCTGGATGGTGCCTCCACCACATCTGTACTAATTACAACAGCGTCTGCCGCAAGTTCCCTCGTGACATGAAGGCAAAGTCCCCAGGTATTTGGACAGTCCTTCAATAACCTGTCTTTGACTGCCCGTTGATTATCAATGGTTTGCGTCCAGTCTCGCATAGGATTTTGAAGGAAAGGTTCTCTTGTGCCTTTTCAGAGAACCAAGAATACTTTGAGAAGCATCGCTGGCCTCCGGTGTGGTACCTCAAGGAAGACGATCATTACCAGCGAGCACGCAAAGAGCGTGAGAAAGAGGACTACCTGTACCAGAAACGCCAGTGTAAGCGCAAGTGGCTCTTCTGGAATCTTCCATCGTCACCCTCTTCCAACTCTCCGTCTTCTCCTGGGTCCTCCGCTATCATGTGATTCATCGAGGTTGAAGGCTGTACTGAACTGGTGGAAATGCACACATCAGCAGTGACAACCATTTTGCCAAAAACATACAGGTGACATCTTCTAACTACAGGAGCAGGAATCAATACATGGGGAAAAAAAATACAGGAAGGTGAGCCAGAGCCTACAGGACTGTTTTTGTTTTTCGTGAAACTTTGATCCCTTGGCTGTTCACACACACTCGGATAAGACCCAGCAGATAAAAAAAGTGCTCAGTGTGACAACCATGTTAACATGCATCAAATTACTTTTCTGCTACGAAATCACTTGAAAACAACCCAGCAAAATGGCAGACCTTGCTTTTAGAGCAGGATTTAAGAATTTTTTTTGTCTTTCTACCAATAATTCACCAGTACCATGGTGATTTGCTGCATGGACGAACATGCAAATTGTTACATTAGCCTTTCCCAGTGGCACAACGGAGTTGTCTGGCATCAAATGATGTATTGATTCATCCTGCTCTTGCGGAATGTTAATCGTGTCCGAATGGCCCCTGACTGTCACTTTGACGGCGCATTGTTTCTCATTTTCACTTTTTTTTTTTTTATGACGATCATTCAGAAAAGGGCTGTCATTTTTTTCTTCGCCATATTTGGACCCTCTCTCATTTTGTTGCTCGCAGAATTGGAGGTTGAAGGCGATACCAGCCTTGCACACAACCCATTCTTCAACATTATTCAGAATGATCGGCTGATTGAAAAAAAAGAAAAAAAATATATATATATATAATCTCACCATTGTTTGTAATTACAAAAACCTAAGACCTCAAAGATCTGAACTCCAAGAATAACTCCAAGTCAGACTTAATGGAGTCTCAACACCAAGTGTGGGCACTTATTAGAGTCTTAACCAAGGTAAACTCATGAAAGCTTTATTTTAAGAATGCTGACCCTTCTTCTTGAGAGCTATCCTTCTGCAAAAGTTTAGACCCTGCCTACGATATCGCATCAAAAGGGGTGTTCACACGGCAACTTTTACTCCGGTGTAGCACCGGGGCTGCCCCGGTAGAGCGTTCACACGGTACAAAGTTATACCGGTGTCGTCCCTGAAAGCTGCTTAAACCGGTGCAAATCTAACCCTGCTCGGGAGGTGGTTTAAGAAATTTACTCCGGAATAAATGCTAGTTTGCGGGGCAGCACCGATATAAAATGGGACGTCTGAACGCTACAGGGGTAGACTCGCTACGCGTGAGGAGAGTTGATTACATACGGGCATTGCATAATTTGCATCCTGGTATTTTGTGCTTCCAAAATGGCGAATATCAACAACAACAGAACTGCGTGTCTTCCAGTGTTGCCAGATTGGGCGGTTTTAAGTGCATTTTGGCGGATTTGAACATATTTTGGGCTGGAAAACGTCAGCAGTATCTGGCAACACTGGTGTCTTCATCCACGTTGTTTTCCCGGCGCTTGGTGATGCCATGACAACCGGGAAAAGGAAGTACATTTTCACGCATGCGCATATTTCATTTCTGCATTATTACTATCGTATAGCACGGTCGCAAAAACTGCCGTGTGAACGCCAGTGGGGCTGCACCGGTGCTAACACGCTTCTCTCTAGTAAGCAGGTTTGTGACGTGTGAACGCTCCACAAAATTTACACCGGTGTAAGATATATCGCAACAAAATACATCGGTGCAGCTTCGATGCAAATATGTGCCGTGTGAACACCCCTAAAATCTAATATTTTGCTACTCGTCAGAACCACAACATCGATGCAGTGTTCGATTATTATATGAACTAAACTCTGCAAGGGGGCAGATCTCCATGAATTGAGGGATCAGTCTTGCTTTATTTTGTGAACTCACTGCACGTCACACACTCTCAGAATGATAATATATGATATTTACACAATAGGCTCATGGGCAGGCCCATGACTAGGCCATTTTTATTCGAATGTATTTGCAAACAGTATTACTGTCTGTCGTAGAGAGCACATAATGATTATATTGTAGTCATTTCAAGTACTAATTACGTTTTAGAGCTCTGAAGTAACAATAGAATGTAGAATATAACGCAAGCAAAAATCTGAAAACACATTATCCTTGTATGAGTGTATGCACTAAACACTGAGAAGAAAACCAGTTTACGGAATGTGAAATGCCACTAAGTTACACCAGGCTTTTAAATAGGATGCTGTTTACATTGCTTCACTTGAACCTGTAAAAGATGAAGATACTGTAAGCATGATGCGTGTTAAGTAGTTTCGAATAGAACCATTCGGGTTTTAATTCTCAACAACTGATCTGCTTATGATGCTGATTTATCTGCATGGCTAGTCGTTAAAAGAGAAAGAATGGATGATCTAATTTTTAGTTATTTATTACATTACTTTTTTCTGTTATTCCTAATAATCATAGAAATTGTCTATGTCAAAGTGGGGCAAGGAATGCTATATCGTTACAGTGTCTTGCAAAAGTATTCATCCCCCTTGGTGTTTGTCCTGTTTTGTCGCATTACGAGCTGGAATTAAACGGGTCAGCCAAGATCAGATGGACCTTATAGGTTCCAAAATAACAAAAAACCCAAGGTTACCCAAAATGGTCAAAACTGTGATATTATGGGCTTGAACATATTGGGGTCCCATACCTAAAATTTCATGTAGCATTCTCTTTCCGTTTTGAAAATATACCTCATTTTATACATGCCCCATTCTGCTAGGTTGTTGACGTTAGGCAGCTGGGCCATAGAAGGTTCACGCTGCATGCTGCACGCTACACGCTACACGCGTGTAAAGAAAAGTGGACAAACGTAGCATGACTTGCTCTGGGCCATAGAACGGCGTTCACGTTGCACGCTGCACACTTCACGCGTGAAGCGAGAAATGAACATGCACACTTTTTTCTAGGCGTGAAGATGGAAATTCCAGTCAATGCATGCGGTCACCGCCGCGCCAGCCAATCAGAACGGGTCTAGGGAGATAACTCTATGCTTTCAGGGGAAAACTTCAGAAAAAATATAATTGAATGGTATAATTGAAAAATAGTTCTTCATCGGGATTGTCAAGCAGATTATAGAATGTTCGGTGAAATTCACCACGGGTTTCTCTCAGAAGGAAGTGTTCTCGGCTCCAAATTCTGTTCCTTTTTCTCTTCCTCTGTCTCAGTAAAAGCAGAATGAGGCAATCGTCGTCATCCGAAGAGTCCATATTGTTGGTTACTCGGTCAAAGTAGAACAGACGCAACACGTGAACATCCAAGCATGAAGTTTAATGGCCCAGGGTCCGGTTCTTCACGTGAACGTGTAGCGTGTAGCGTGCAGCATGCAGCGTGCAGCGTGAACCTTCTATGGCCCAGCTGCCTTAGGCTGCTGGGCCATAGAAGGTTCACGCTGCACGCTGCATGCTGCACACTACACGCTACACGCGTGTAAAGAAAAGTGGACAAACGTAGCATGACTTGCTCTGGGCCATAGAACGGCGTGCACGCTGCACGCTGCACACTTCACGCGTGAAGCATGAAATGAACATGCACACTTTTTTCTAGGCGTGAAGATGGAAATTCCAGTCAATGCATGCGGTCACCGCCGCGCCAGCCAATCAGAACGGGTCTAGGGAGATAACTCTATGCTTTCAGGGGAAAACTTCAGAAAAAATATAATTGAATGGTATAATTGAAAAATAGTTCTTCATCAGGATTGTCAAGCAGATTATAGAATGTTCGGTGAAATTCACCACGGGTTTCTCTCAGAAGGAAGTGTTCTCGGCTCCAAATTCTGTTCCTTTTTCTCTTCCTCTGTCTCAGTAAAAGGAGAATGAGGCAATCGTCGTCATCCGAAGAGTCCATATTGTTGGTTATTGTTGTATTACTCGGTCAAAGTAGAACAGACGCAACACGTGAACATCCAAGCATGAAGTTTAATGGCCCAGGGTCCGGTTCTTCACGTGAACGTGTAGCGTGTAGCATGCAGCATGCAGCGTGCAGCGTGAACCTTCTATGGCCCAGCAGCCTTACGGACACTACATTAAAAGATATAACGGGATAGATCCACTTAAAACACCTCAAAAGCAAATGTTGATGGGGCAACGAACTGTTATGCCATAAAGTGCCCTGTCGAATGTTACAATTGAGTATAGTTACATATATTTGCTGGGTCTTCTAGTTATGTGACACATTATCAGGGACCCCGATATTAGACAGAGAAACACAAAATTTCACAACACTATTAAAGCTCCAATTATTGGGCTCACAAAACATTTTATCCATAGTATCGGCTTATTATACTAGTTCCTTAATTAATTGACAGTTGGTTGTCCTTTCCATCAAAGATTACATAGCTTATATACTTGTTGAACAATGTTACACATAACGTTACGGACACTACACCCGTTACGGACACTACATATTGCAAATATATCTATTAATATAACAACTAAAGACGTATGAATATGTAACTAGAGCCCTACATGAGGCCAACAGGTCATAATCACCAAAAATGGTAAAAAAATTCTGCAGCATTCTGTTACAGCAAGACCGTTACGGACACTACAGAAAACAATGGAAATGACACGCAAAATCTTTGGCGTGTGAATTTTGCAAACATATGCCCCCAGCAACAAGGTTTTTGTATCAAATCATATCACATACTACATAAAATGTCTGTATTTAATTTGAAGTGTTTATTAAAATGCATTAAATAAGATTTCTCAGGCCATTTTCAACTTTGCAGTGACAAAGAAAACAAATTAGGTTCAGCACCCCCCATTGACAAAACTATTGTGAAAGATTTCATTTTTATCGGAATTCCGTGATTCAGCTGTCAATTTGTTCCTCAAAAATCTGCTGATTTACTAAAACAGTTAGTGTTTGACATTCCATGTCCCAACAGCCAGCCGCTGTGTCCGGGGATCAGGTCGTCGAGGCCCCTGCCTTCGACTGCCACCCAATCCACACTGCACCAAACCCCTACTGCTACCTCTGTGGGTGGTGAACCCACAGGAGGTCGGGCCCACGTCACCTCTTCGGGCTGAGCCCGGCCGGGCCCCATGGGCAAAGGCCCGGCCACCAAGCGCTCGCATACGAGCCCCAACCCCGGGCCTGGCTACAGGGTGGGGCCCTGGCTGCGTCCTACCGGGCGACGTCACGGTCCTGGATTTTTTCTCCATAGGGGTTTTTTGATGAACCAGCTGAGGTGGCTCGGGCATCTTTTTCGGATGCCTCCTGGACGCCTCCCTGGGGAGGTGTTCCAGGCATGTCCCCCCGGGAGGAGGCCCCGGGGAAGACCCAGGACACGCTGGAGGGACTATGTCTCTCGGCTGGCCTGGGAACGCCTCGGTGTTCTTCCCGAGGAGCTGGCCGAGGTGTCTGGGGAAAGGGAAGTTTGGGCTTCCATGCTTAGACTGCTGCCTCCGCGACCCGGTCCTGGATAAGCGGAAGAAGACGAGACGAGACGAGTTAGTGTTTGACAAATTATTGCCAAGTTTAAGCAGCAATGATGCATTCTGGGGTATTAAATCAAATGAACATGCGTTACATGGTGAAAATGTGCAATATGAAGAGTTTGTCTGATAAAAAAAAACTGAAACATGGATTCAGTGGTGGTAAATTATGAT
This sequence comes from Neoarius graeffei, assembly GCF_027579695.1. Classification (NCBI taxonomy): domain Eukaryota; kingdom Metazoa; phylum Chordata; class Actinopteri; order Siluriformes; family Ariidae; genus Neoarius; species Neoarius graeffei. Next base: position 14,204,110 of record NC_083578.1, on the reverse strand, counting down.
CTGGCTTTGAAACGTCATACACTGGCAATGATAGTCTACCATTACAACATATGAAATAGTTTAATAAACATAAATAGAAGGCTGTTACATAGTGTTACATGATCTCAAACAAGTAGGTACATCTGATTGTGGCTGACCTGAAAATGGATTTTTGGCGGGTTAGCACCATTTGATTTACACAACATGCCTACCGCTTTAAAGGTGCACATTGTTTTTATTGTGACACAAACAATAACAAGTGTTGCCAGGTAAAACAAACCTCGCCCGGTAGCACTTGTGATGAATATGAAGGAAGATATCATGAAAAAATGATTTTGACCTTTTTGGTGACCTTGACCTTGATTTTGACCTTGTGTGTGAACATACTTGGCCAGTAAACATGGCTCTGATTCTGATTCTCTGCTGCTCTCAGCCAATCAGAACAAACCGTACTGCACGATTGTTACACTCTTACATTCGTACAGCACGATGACATAGTGGCTACCGCCTCTATATGAAGCAGTAACTACAAAAACCTTGACCTTGACCGGATGACCCCCAAAATGTTGGAAATTCTATTTGAAACCGATGCCCATCGATCCTATTGGATAGATGGATAGAAGTTTCGTGAAGATTGGTCCAGCCGTTTTACAGTAACATCATAAACAAACAAACAAAGAAACCCCACCGAAAACAATATCTCGCCCCCTGGTGGACTCCGTCCTGGGCAAGGTAATTAAGATGAAAAGAAGGAGAAATCTAGAGTGTGCATAGGTATTCACCCTCTTTCATATGAAACCCCTAAATAAGAGCTGGTCCAACCAATTCACTTCATAAGTTACAGAATTATTTGATTGATTAAGATCCACCTGTGTGCAATCAAAGTATCACATGATCTGTCACATGTTGTCTGTATAAATCAATGTGTTCTGGAAGGACCCTGAAAACCAAGGAGCCTCCAAACAGGTCAGAGACAAAGTTGTGAAGAAGTATAGATCAGGGTTGGGTTATTAAAAAAAAAAAATCCCAAACTTTGAATATCCCATGGAGCACCATTAAATCCATTATAGCAAAATGGAAAGAATATGGCACCACTACAAACCTGACAAGAGAAGGCTGCTCACCAAAATTCACAGACCAGACAAGGAGGGCATTAATCAGAGATGCAACAAAGACACCAAAGATAACACTGAAGGAGCTGCAAAGATCCACAGCGGAGATGGGAGTATCTGTCCATAGGACCACTTTAAGCCGTGCACTCCACAGAGTGGACGGGGTTTTATGGAAGAGTGGCCAGAAAAAAGTCATTGTTTAAGAAAATATGTTTGGAGTTTGCCCAATAGCATGTAGCAGACTCTCCAAACACATGGAAGAAGATTCTCTGGTCAGATGAGACTAAAATTGATCTTTTTGGCCATCATGTGTGGCACAAACCCAACACCCTGAGAACACAATTTCTACAGTGAAGCATGGTGGTGGCAGCATCATGCTGTGGGGATGTTTTTCATCTGCAGGGACAGGAAAACTGGTCAGGACTGAAGGAAAGATGGATGCCACTAAATACAGGGCAATTCTGGAGGAAAACCTGTTTGAGTCAGCCAGAGGTTTGAGACTGGGATGAAGGTTCGTGTTCCAGCAGGACAATGACCCTAAACATACTGCTAAAGCTACACTGGAGTGGTTTAAAGGGAAACATTTAAATGTCTTGGAATGGCCTCATCAAAGCCCAGACCTCAATCCAATTGAGAATCTGTGGCATAACTTGAAGATTGCTGTACATCAATGCAACCCATCTAACTTGAAGGAGTTGGAGCAGTTTTGGCTTGAGGAATGGGCAAAAATCCCAGTGGCTAGATGTGCTAAGCTAATAGAGACATACACCAAGAGACTTGCAGCTGTAATTGCAGCAAAAGGTAGCTCTACAAAGTATTGACTTTTTTTGGGGGGGGGGGGGGGGTGAATACCTACGGTATGCACACTCTTGATTTCTGTTTTTTCATCTTAATTATTGTTTGTGTCACAATAAAACAACAATTTGCACCTTTAAAGTGGTAGGCATGTTGTGTAAATCAAATGGTACTAATCCCCCCCCCCAAAAAAAAATCCATTTTAATTCCAGCTTGTAATGCAACAAAACAGGACAAACACAAAGGGGGATGAATACTTTTGCAAGACATTGTATATAGTTGGCAAAATGGAGTCCGAATGGTGCAGAAATCTTCTTAATGGTACACGCTGGGATCTTCATGCATAAATATCTGTAAATATGTTCTACTGCAATAACACAACCTTTGCAGTATCTGTGAGATCAAATTCAGTATGTGAAATATTTTATTACTTCAGACCTTCAGAGGATGAATGATTAGAGATTGTCTTGCGAATGGCATGACACCTTTCAAGAAATCAAGGTGGTAGGCACCAGCACAAACTTTGTTTACATCAATAATACTTCAATTTTTGGAAAGTAACGTCAAGATACATGGTGGTTTTTTTTTCCATACAATGGTTAGAACTAGTTTGTGCCAAGAATCTAAACCAAGTCGAATGCCTTTTCTGAGATTCTAGGTACCGGTGATAAATTCAGGAAACATTACACTGGACTTACCTTACCTATCTGTCCCAAGCTGAAGTTTGAATTCTGTTGTTCCAATGTTGGTTATCTCTGACTAGCTTTTGGACTTGATCACTTTAAGCTATAACTGATCTGTGATCCAACATCTGGGCTTGATTGCTTGTATCTGCAAGGCAAACCAGATGTGGCTTTGGCGAACACATACAATAGCATCCCCCTGCAAGCATGTTTCAACATCTCGAGCCTATAGAAGGAGTTCCTCCATGGAAGGGGTGCCAAACATTACATTTTAATCGTATGTCCAGGAGGACATTTTTGTTTGTGATTGTAGAAATATTAACCTCCTCCTCCTGTTGTGAAACATCCTCTTTTTTTGAAAGAGACATGGTTACATTGTCGGCCTTTGAGCATAATAATGAGGATATATATCGTTCATACATTTTGTCATGAGCTAATGTTACTGAGTTTGTTGCTCTATTTTGCCTCCTAGTTGACTAAGCTCTCTCAAAAGTTGATCTTTCCTCTCAAAAAAACAAAGAAAATGCCACTCAACAATGAATTCTTACTGGCCAACTTCGGATGGTCTCGTTAACCCCAAGTTCAGCAAGTCACGTCAAATCAGCATAGCTGCTCACAGAATGAAAGGTAAACAAAGTAGTACTTCTTACCTTCAGTTGAGTTATACTGTTTGTATATTTAACAGTTATTCCATGAAATCGAGTCGTACATGAGCTGACAGCTAATGAAGCACGTAGCACCGAGTCGGCTATAAGCCATGTACGACAAGATTGAGAGAATAACTGTTTTATCCTATCCACATTCACTGGATTTTGAGAAACGGAGTATTTTTATTTTTTGCAAATTCAATAAATGAAAATGTTATACAAAACGTCCGACAAAATCATTTCCGCTTAGAAGGTAAACAAACCGGCGAAATAAGAGTATTTGTGAAAAATGCTATGATGATAATTCTTGAAAAATGTTAAAAAAGATACGTTTTTACCATCAAATACTTTTCTTCCATATTTTGTTGCTTTTTTTTGTATTTTTGGGGGTTTTGTTTTCAGAGTTTTTATTTTGTCCTCGGTTGGTTCAGCAACATGCTCTGCCATTTTCTTCTTCTTCTCCTTCTTCTTTCGGGTTTTTTTGGCAGTTGGCAAACCAAATTGAAGGTGCATTACTGCCACCAACTGGCCTAGAGTGTGGAACAGGAAATATTGGGAGGGGGGACTATATACTAATGCATCTCAAAAAATTAGAATACCATGAAAAAGTTCCTTTTTTTTCATAATTTAATTCAGAAAGGTAAACTTTCATATATTCTATATTCATTACATGTAAAGTGAAATATTTAAAGCCTTTTTTGTTTTAATTTTGATGATTATGGCTTATAGCTCATGAAAATCAGAAATCCAGTATCTCAAATTATTAGAATATTCCCTAAGATCAATCAAAAAAGGATTTACAATACAGAAATGTCCAACTTCTGAAAAGTATATTCATTTATACACTCAATACTTGGTTGGGGCTCCTTTACCATGAATTACTGTATCAATGCGGTGTGGCATGGAGGGGATCAGTCTGTGGCACTGCTGAGGTGTTATTGAAGCCCAGGTTGCTTTGATAGTGGCCTTCAGCGTATCTGTATTTTTGGGTCGGGTGTTTCTTATCTTCCTCTTGACAATACCCCATAGATTCTTGATGGGGTTCAGGTCAGGCAAGTTGGCTGGCCAATCAAACACAGTAATATCATGGTCAGCAAACCATTTGGTAGTAGTTTTGGTACTATGGGTAGGTGCTAAGTCCTGCTGGAAAAGGAAATCAGCATCTCCAAAAAGCTCGTCAGCAGATGGAAGCATGAAGTGCTCTAAAGTCTCCTGGTAGATGGCTGTGTTGACTTTGGACTTGATAACATACAGTGGACCAACACCAGCAGATGACATGGCACCCCCAAATCATCACAGACTGTGGAAGCTTCACACTGGGCTTCAAACACCTTGGATTCTGTGCCTCTCCACTCTTCCTCCAGACTCTAGAACCGTGATTTCCAAATTAAATGCAAAATGTACTTTCATCTGAAAAGAGGACTTTGGACCACTGAGCAACAGTCCATTTCTTTCTCTCCTTCGCCCAGATAAGACACTTCTGACATTGTCTCTGGCTCAGGAGTAGCTTGATATTAGGAATGCAAAAGTTGTATCCCCTTTCTTGAAGATGTCTGTTCGTGATGGGTCTTGATACACTGACACCAGCCTCGGTCCACTCCTTGTGAAGCTCTCCCAAGTTCTTGAATCAACTTTTCTTGACAATCCTCTCAAGACTGCGGCCATCCCTGTTGCTTGTGCACCTTTTCCAGCCACCCTTTTCAGCAATGACCTTTTGTGGCTTACCCTCCTTGTGGAGGGCATCAGTGATCATCTTCTGGACAACAGACAAGTCAGCAGTCTTCCCCATGATTGTCGTTGTGTGTACTGAACTAGACCGAGAGATACACTATGTTCATACTGTTTTACTCAAACTCAAAATGAAATATTCTAATATTTTGAGATGGGTTTTTTTTATGTTTTTGTACTGTATGCCATACTGATTAAAATTAAAATAGAAAAACGCCTGAAACATTTTAGTTTATGTGTACTGAGTCTATAATATGTAACATTTTCACTTTCTTAAATAACTGATGGAAAATATTGAACTTTTTCACAATATTCTAATTTTTTTGAGATGCACTAGTATATTAGCTATTTCTGTTTCTTTTAAATACTTGATAACATATGCGTGCCACCATTTTGTTTTTCTCTACTCACAGTATATGAGCTGATTATCCTAGTAGTAGAGTAGCCAATCAGAGTGCGTGATTGCTCATATCTAGTGAATGTGGACAGTATAATATCTAATATTACATTACAAATCTGTTATCAGGATTATAGATGTGACATTACAAGGACACGGTGCTTGGAGATGGCATGCTTTCAACAAGCACTGAGAAAAACAATTTTGTATTTTTGGGGGTTTTGTTTTCGAGTAGAGTTTTTATTTCATCCTCGGTTGGTTCAGCAACACGCTCCACCATTTTTTTTTTCTCTACTCATGGTATATGACATGATAGCCTAGTAGTAAAGTAGCCAATCAGAGCATGCGATTGCTCATATCCAGTGAACGTGGATAGAATAAATCTAAGTATTTGCTTTAGAGCAATCAACATACAGATATATTAACTTAAGTCTTTAACACTGACAATTTCTTTAACAATTGCAGTTAGATGGCTTGCTAACAAAAGACAAACATGGACATATTTGTGTGTTGTTGTTTTTTTTCTTTTAGTAGCTCAAAATTCACGGAGGTTGAAAATCAAGTAGTTCCAAGGTGCCTCGATTGTAACGTTAAACTACACAGTAGTACTGTATCTACTGTAGATAGAGAAACTCCTCTATGGAGGACCCCCCCCCAACCTCAAGTGGTTCAGAGTACTTTACAGGTTCTGTACTCGATGGATGGCTGCCACAATTCCAGGTTTATACCATGATAATGGATACACGGGGAGCTTGCCTCAAATCCACCCTCAGGAACACTTCCTGAGGAACTGTTAGTCATCATAGTACGGTATGTGTGATAGCATGGTTGAAAAAAACAATCAGGGATAAGTAACATACCGAGCAACATTTTTTAAAAAAATCAGCCCTGAATCTCTTAGGGTGGTAGAATACAGAAAGACAGACTTGTACTCAGTCTTCATCCTTTTTCCCAATGTTTTAGAAATGTATAAAACGATTATCATGAGCTAAATTTGAGAAACTGATAATCTGGATGGAGTTAAAGATTCAGTTGGAGATCCTTTTGAAGAATAATGGTGGAGTTATCGGAGATACCAATTCCAAAGTACAGTTTTGTAGAGATCTTGGTGTGGTGCGAAGACTGTGACATATAATTTGTCAAAGAAACTGGTCAGGCATGTGCACGTATACAATTGGACTGGATGTCCAACCATGATGGAGAATCCACCAAAAAAAAACCCCACCTTTCTTTCAAAATATAGTTTGTTCCATTTCTTCATTTGTTTGAAATCGATGAGACGTACCAGCTATGTTATTACATAAATATTTAGTTCCAAGAGACTTCATTCAAACACACTTATCTCCTTCCTGAGTATATCATGAAACATAGGTGGTAGAAGATGCAACCTTCTCGCAAGGTCGCCTTTTTTTTTTTAATCAGTAATATGTACATCATCTGTATATAAAAAAAGAAATTCTTTGTTAGAGCTGTTCTTTTGGTTAGGGCTCTGTGATTATAACAGAAACCAAATGTTGTTGTTATGACTGATATTGTGCTAGTGATGTGTAAATGTGCTAAACCGAGATTTCAGTCACTGTCTATGAATACATGCAATTCCACAGATCTCTTAAAAAGTTAGTTTATGGGAAATGCTTAAAGGTAGACTGCCTTTGGGATTTTTCATGTTTAGGTCATAAAAACAATTTTCCCTGACACCCAATTTAATTTTTTTTTTTAGTGGACCGAAAGATACTGAATTCAAATCACAGACTTCCAATTGTATTACTTTTTTCCCTAAAAGAACAATTAATGAATTTAGAGCCACGTGGCCCTAAATTTTCCGCTATTTTTTCCTGCTTCACCATGACCCAATTCAAGATACTACCGTACGTCATGCATCACATGGTGGGCATTCCCCGTTTGCGCAAGGCATTGTGGGATACAAATTTGAAACAGGAGAGAAAAATGGAGGACGTGAGCAGGGCTTTGAACCAGAATTTTTTTCCTATTGGTTCGTTCCGAACAGAAACGGAATTTTAACGTTTCCGGTTTTGGGTTCCACCATTAAATAGACGTTCCCGAACCGGTTAGAACAAAAAAATTTCGTTCCCGGAACGGTTAATTACGTTCCCTGTCAGCTGTTTAACAAATGGCTATAAAATTATGTCTCTGTCTCATCCAGCTTAAGCCAAATGTAGGCTAATTCTATTACAACCTTCATTAAATAAGACAAGAAATAATTCAAAACAATTATTATTTCAAATGTTGGCGATTTGGATTCTCAGTATGTCTTCCCATCTACACAAACAGAAAAAGTGCCAAAAATGAAAGAGAATTCGTTTAGTGTGTTACCAAAGGCTAGTCAGGCCCTATGCATTGATAGGCTAACAGAGGTTAATGTCATTTAATGTTCGCGAGCCTCTCATTAACGTGGACAAATATATTGATATCGTGTTTGAAATTGACGTTTTTGAATAACGATAGACGGCAATATTTACCTTTTATTTAAGATGTGGAGACGTGATAGTAGTCCACCCTCCCGCTCTCTCCATTCAGTCAGCGAACGTCACACAGGAAGTGAACCCCAGCGGGTCATAGAAACTTGCGCAGGAGAAGAATGACTTTTTTATTTGTAGGCTACGGAAACTTTGAGGAACGAAATAAAAACCGGTATTAACCGGTTACCATTATTTTTAATAAGCGTTTCTGTTCCGGAACATAAAAAATAATAAAGTTTCTGGTTTCGTTTCTGTTCCATGTGAAATAGAAAAAGTTCCCGGTTTTCGTTTTCATTCCTTGAACCGGTTCAAAGCCCTGGACGTGAGTGTGCGAATGAAACATGAAAGACCGACGACAGTAACAGAAAGTGAGAAGAAAAGACGTTATGTTATATACGAAGGAAAGGAAACGCAGGACCAAACTAATAAATATCGGCGCTCAGCGAGCACCTCGGAGTGATCAGCTGTTCGTTTAGCGACAGAATGACGGAACTGTCAGTGCACGCTCAAAGGTAAACCTGTAGATGGCAGTAATGCAACACTGGATGCCAGCTGCCATAATACCTGAAAGATAAAGAAGAAAGTGGTAAACCTGCGCATGCGCACACGGACTTCCTCTGTCTGCTTGACTGCGCAAAGCGAACGATTTCATGCACATTATTTGCTTTAATCCCCTCAAACTAAATAACTTCCCAGACACAGAATGGCCTGATATTTTTTTTTAAGATATTTACAAAAGTAAACATGCATCACAATGACCAAATTTCAGAGGGAACTAAATTTCACGGATTTTATGAAATCGAAAGGCCGTCTAGCTTTAATCGTCATGCAGCAGGTGTGGTACTGAAAATACATGCACAGTTGGCTTTTATTGACCATAATTCTGTATGTGATTAAGTCTGAAGGTTGACGTAGTTACATCTTGGATTCTCCGAGACTATTCTGGATTAAAAATACGGACTGGAACTGTACATATTTAAGCACCACCATTAATGTATATACATACGTACACATGTTCATAAATCTCAGAAGGGTATTTTTTTTCTTTTCAAATTTGTCAAGTCTATCAGATACCTTCCTGCTGTCTGATGCAAACTTTTGTAATTTCTTTCTTTTTTTTTCCGAGAGAGAGAGAGAGCGCGAGAGAAATTTAAATTGATTTTTGACTTACAGCTTTTCAGGATCGTTTCAAAATCCTTTCTGAGCTTGAAGTATTGAGAAAACAATGCTTGCTGTTTATGTACAAAAAAAACTAAATGCAACAATTTTAAAATGTTTTCGCTGTACAGCGACGCTTTAGACCAGGTAAACGCATTTTAGGAATTTCTCAGCAAGTCAGCTGAATCCATATTTGCTGCTGCAGTCGAGACACCCCATGCCTTAATGTAAATGTAAATGATTCTTTTTTTACAGTAAAGGGTTCTTTTCACTCTATACTGTACGTGTTTGTACTGAAACATGGTGAAACTTTGTAAGTACTAAACATGATACACACTATCTATTCATCATGTACTAGTAACCATACTACCATACCTTTGGGGCATAGTGCGTTTGTGTACGTGTGTGTTTGATTGCTTTATTAGCCGGCTGTTTGAGAAAAAAAAGAAGACGAAGAAACTCTTTAGAGAAGATGTCATTATGATCGAAAGGTACCATTAGTTTATTGCCTTTAAGGTCTTAGAAATTAGCAAATGCAGTTTGTGCTTCATGACAGCCCACAGCCCATAAAATCAATGCAGGGAATTCCACTTCTAATTTGTCTTTTATTATTACTGACTCACTGAAATGCTATGTAACACTCCATAGATGCTGCACATATACATATAGTTAAGCAGGTAACGGGAGTGCGTTAAGACTAGAAACCTATTACGTGCATGTACTAGACTTCTTGACTGCAGGTTCAGCATCTAACACTGCTTTACACTACCGTTCAAAAGTTTGGGGTCACTTTGAAATGTCCTTATTTTTGAAAGAAAAGCACTGTTCTTTTCAATGAAGATCACTTTAAACTAATCAGAAATCCACTCTATACATTGCTAATGTGGTAAATGACTATTCTAGCTGCAAACGTCTGGTTTTTGGTGCAATATCTCCATAGGTGTATAGAGGCCCATTTCCAGCAACTCTCACTCCAGTGTTCTAATGGTACAATGTGTTTGCTCATTGCCTCAGAAGGCTAATGGATGATTAGAAAACCCTTGTACAATCATGTTAGCACAGCTGAAAACAGTTTAGCTATTTAGAGAAGCTATGGAGCACTTGCATGTGACGTCACAGCCGATCCAGATTGTGACAGACGCCATCTTGTCGGTCAAACGCCATATTTCCGCCTTCTACTTCTACTTCTGGTTCTACTTCTGCTTTTACTTCTACCTTTTCTTCTGGAAAACCCTACTATATACAATTCTACTACAACGGCTGCGGCTACAAGCTCTCCCTACCTGTGCACGTTTGTTTTTTGTGTGTATTTTTGCATGTTGTTCGTCTGTACCGGACTTCAATATCCACTACAACCGTATGGACTTACTGGACATTGGTTTCCAGCAGAAAATGACGGTTTGTAGCGATTTCCATCGCATGCACAACATTCCGGACGAGATAGCGAGACCAGCGGGGTCTCCGTGGATTGTTATCGGAAGCAAAGCGAAGGAGGCGGCGCCGGGAGCGGAAGCAAAAGCGAGGCTGCAGAGCCGGCCTGTTGACTAAGCTCAGAAAACAGCCACTCAAATCTCCACTGCTAAGCCTCTACCTCTCCAACGCCAGATCCATGGTAAACAAGACGGACGATTTGGAATTACAGCTGGAATTACCTTATTCTATTCTATAATCGGCTGGTCAGTGCTATACTCAATACTTAAGTGACTTACCCATCCAGTGAGGATTGTTATTTTCTTGTTTACAAGATGCCACATCTGAGCCGCTGACAAATCCTGAATTTCTGTAAAGATAACTGTCCAGAGATTTATAAGCATGCAGTGCTTCACCACTGAACAGCGAGGGAAAGTTGATGAGGTAATTATACACGTCCAGGTATTCCGCTGGCAGTTCAATATCCACTGACACGGTCGTGAAAACTACGTCCGGTAAGCCATAAGGGTCACTAATCTGTAGATCGTTTATTTTAGACATATATCTAGTTATCTGTTCATTAGAAAAATGAGCCGTGTAGTCCGTCGGTTGAAATTGATCCATTCTGTACACGAGTGCAGCAGTATTCAGCTGTGTTTTTTACCGACAAGATGGCGGCTGTGTACTTTCCGGTCACGTGACTGCAAGATCTCTATAAAACTGACCTTCCTTTGAGCAGATTGAGTTTCTGGAGCATCACATTGTGGGGTCGATTAAATGCTCAAAATGGCCAGAAAAATGTCTTGACTATATTTTCTATTCATTTTACAACTTATGGTGGTAAATAAAAGTGTGACTTTTCATGGAAAACACAAAATTGTCTGGGTGACCCCAAACTTTTGAACGGTAGTGTAGATTTGATGATAAACAGTAAAAATGTATATATATATTAGCAGACAGCTGAGCACTATGCAGTATAATATAGGCTACTGTATATTATATACTGCACTTCGATGCAATTTTAGATACTAAGGCACGCTCTGACTATGACTATCGATTATGTTCAAACTAGAATGTGTAAAAAGATTACAATCCTGAAATGTTTCCCGTGTTCTCGGTGCTAACATACCACCACTGCAAAGAAGCACAAACCAAAGGGAAAACTAGCACCCCGAAAAGATATGTTTTTGCTGCACAATCACTGCTCTGTCAAGGAGTCACCAATGTTAAATGGTTGAATTTAAAAAAAAAAAACTTGAATGTTTTCTCAGTATTAGCAAGCTGATGCTGACATTTTTTATTTGGTATGTGGTTTGGATGACGGTGGGGTGGGTGAGGGTTAGTTTGTACCATCAGGAAATCGACATCTGACATTGTAGCATGTATTCTGCTGTAAATAGTGTTTATTTAATAAATCCTAATTAGCAAACGGTGATGTGTTCTGTGTTTTTATTTCCCTCAACCTAATGCTTTGCCTCCTGTGTAAATTAATTTGAGGTTTACAGATAAAATGCTGTATTCTGTTCTCATATTAAGTGCTTGATATTTATCTGATATTAACTCAGGGTACACATAGTCTTTTTGTATCTCTGATTGACAAATATTTAAATAATATTGGCTGGTGTTGTGATATATCAGATATATTCCGTTCAGCTAGCATGATATTGAATGAGTCGAAGACAAGGGGCTGAATGGAATATATCTGATAGACCACGAAAAAAAGCCAGCCAATGTTGTTGTTGTTGTTGTTATCATTATTATTATTATTATTATACATACACACTACCTTCATATCAGCATTCTCGAAGACCAACGCTAGCTTACCCGCAAGTTAGCGCTGTCAGCGCAGCAGTGAAGTCACCTTTCAGCCGGTATACTGTATTACATTACATTACATTATACGCATTTAGCAGACGCTCTCATCCAGAGCGACATACAATATACCCAGAGCAGCCTGGGGAGCAGTTGGGGATTAGGTGCCTTGCTCAAGGGCACTTCAGCCATTCCTGCTAGCCCAGGGAATCGAACCAGTATAGCGTTCATCAGTGCAGCAGTGAAGTCACCTTTCAGCCAGTGTTGCCAGATACTGCTGACGTTTTCCAGCCCAAAACATGTTTAAATCCGCCAAAATGCACTTAAAACCGCCCAATCTGGCAACACTGCTTTCAGCTGGTGTAGCATTCTTCAGTAGTGTTAGCTACTAAATGCTAATAAAGCAGTGCTATTGAGAACAAGTAGCACAGGCTAACGACTGAGAAACTAAGGCTACATCCACACGACAACAGCAACGAGATTTTTTTTTTAAATATCGCGTCCACATGGGCAACGGATCAGTAAAGTATCAGGTACATATTGCAACGCAACACTTGCTGAAAACGATGCAATACACATGCCACACCTCTACGTGCGCTGTAAGACGGTCCCATTGGAGACACCAGAACAATAGAAGAAGTAGACGCATGCGCATAAACCCCTTCTTCTGTAGCATCAGCCACATAAAGTTTTGATTATTAATCAGTAGCGTAAAACGAAATACGCAGAAAGAGGAATGAATGGGGGTAGATGGAAGCCGGTACGCCAACATTCTGAGATCCTCCAGAATTCTTTAATGGTCCGGAATAAATTGAATGCTACACGTTGATGGATTACTTTGTTCTTCTACGCCCTTTTTGAGGAATGTATTGTCGGACTTAAACCAACATCTGAAGAGGTGAGATCGCTCCTTTTTTTTTCCTATTTTTGCTGGCGGGATTCTTTTTGTTTTTGGAAAGCGCACGGGTGGTGCGTGGTTTGGTTATACTCAGTACTTCCGCAGTGTTTGGACTAAAAACTCTGCCCTAAGGGCTATTCTCTCACTCTCTCTCTTTCTCACTTTGCACCATTACACAATAAATATTCACAGTGAAAATATTTTGTAAGCGCGTATCATGAACCAAGTTATAGGATTTGTTGATAACTCGCATCGAGTTCGTTACACTTCTACCCGGCGTGAAGCACTCACAGTCATGTGGTTTTTCCACTCTGGAACCCGTTCTCAAAAGATTTCGTTTTGGGGCACCCAAAACGCCGGTGCCGTGTGGACACCAGGCCGAAACGATAAACAATTTTATCAGATTCACCTGAATCCGTTGCCGTGTGGACAGGGCCTAAGATTACAGTTACCAGACTCTTCTTCCACACACATTCACCACAGTATTTTTCACTCAGACTGAAATATTCATTTCCCTGCGTAATTTATTTAGTTACTTTTAAAATCAGCATCGACAACTACACACAATGGAGCTACCCGGCAGCCAAAGTTCTCTCAAAATCTTCCATTTTTAATGAAGCAAACCTGGCGGCCATGTTTGTTTACAAATTGTCACAGTTGCTCGCTAGCACAGAAGTTTTACATCTCCGTGTCTCTTTTCCAGTTTTTCGATGTCCGTTGGTATGTTTGTTTGTTTTTTCTTGTAAATATGCATGAAGAATATCCAGTGAAGTTTTGGTAGCCTTTTGGGTGTTCAATGCGTCTTTCTCTTTCCCGGCAAACAAAGAAATGATTTCCGCAGCAGAAAAGTTTCTCATTGTTGTTCATTAGTAAATAAACAATTGTAATAATTGATATATTGTCGTAAATGTGGTATAAAAGGAATAAAACAGTTTAGCAGGTGCTGTTATTGGAAAATAATCAACATCAGAGTGGTAACAGTGACCCACTTTGCATTGGACAGCATCACACCATCCTGTTGAGGATTACTGAACTGGAACAGCCCACTCCTGAGTGCTTTATTCTTTACTTATTGAACTCTTAAGTTAACTAGAAGGGCACTCGGTAGAGTGCATACCTCTGCCAAGCCACGTATTATCAACGTCAAAATCAAATCACTTGAACCAAGGATTATACTAAAGGTACACACCAAATTTCATCAAAATCTATTCACTATATTTTGAGTTACGTTGGGAACAGACAAAAAACCCTGGATCTGCATACACATATCTGGATTTTCATAAATACTCTAATCAATTGTTCCTTGACCCTTTCCTCAAAATTTCATCAAAATCCATTCACTACTTTTTGAGTTATATTGGGAACAAACAAATAAATGGAGGTGAAGCCATAACTTCCTCCAAAAAAAAACGTTGGTGGAGGTAAATATAGGCTTACATGGAATTGTTGTGTATTTTCTGTGGTCAAAAAATTGTGATTATTGCTCATTCGTTCATCGATTCATTCATTTTCTATGTTGCTTATCCATTGTGGGTAAGCTGGAACCAATGCCAGCTGACACTGGGTGAGAAGATTGGTGTAAAGTCTCTAACCTGCACCTCAACATGTCCAAGACGAAAGAGATGGTTTTTGATTTCAGGCAAAAATCCTTGCCAGCTCCCCCCTCACTTATTGGAGGACAGGAGATTGAAGTGGTGACAGAATATAAATATCTTGGCCTTATTATAGATAACAAATTATCGTGGGATAGATATGTAGACGCGATTTTTAAAAAGGGCCAACAACGTTTATATTTCCTCAGGAAGATTAAATTGTTTAATGTAGATAACACAGTTATGACTTTGTTTTATAAGTCTTTTATTGAAAGTATTCTTTGTTATGGCATTGTATGCTGGTATGGACATTCTAAGGTGACACATAAAAGTAAGCTGGGAAAAATTGTTAAAACAAGTGGGAAAATAATTGGGTGTCAGCAGACTGATCTTTATCATGTCTACCTGTCCAGGCTGACCCAGAAAGCAGACAAAATTTGTACTGACATTACCCACCCACTCTCAGTGAAGTTCCAGACACTTCCTTCTGGTCGCAGATATACAGTAGATACCCCAACATCAGAACTAATAGAGCAAAGAATTCATTCATTCCTATGGCAATTACACAATTGAATAAGATGTGGGAAACACACACCTAACATTACAAGATAACTGTCACATCTTTTATTGTATAAATTATTTTATTTATTACTGTTTTTTTTTTTTAGCTGGTGCAATGGACGTGGTGTGTTTCTGTTGTGTTTTATGTGTGTTTGTGTTGGGATGTTTGATATGATGGTGGCTGGTGTCTCATCTTGTGTTGTGCTGTAAGACAAATTGCCTTTTTAAGGACATTAAAGTTTCTAATGCTGCTTTTCCACTACAAACGCGGCTGAGCCGTGCCGTTCTGAGTCGGGCTGAGTCGAGCTGAGCGGGGCTGTTGGAGTTGCATTTCGACTACAACCGTGCTGAACCGTGCTGGCTGGAAGTGGGTGGACACATTGGGTGGAGTTAGCAAAAGTGGGTGGACGTCATGTGATATCGTTAAGCGGCGCAAACAGTGACATCAGTGAGCTTTTAAGCGGTAGTCTCACGACCCGAATAGTAAACAATAAACATGGAGGACATGGAGTCGTTAGTGTTGCTGGTCTTGGTGCTGTGGCTTGTTGTCACCGACAACGCCAACAGATACTGGCAAGAGCGTATAGATGAGGCGAGGCGCATAAGGCTTCAGAAATTCTCGTAATTATTCTTCTTCCGGGTTTGCGGTGTTGACAGATCCCAGCGTGCTCGCGGGGCGTGTGTGGGCATGTGAGGACACTCCTCCTCACCAATCAGTGCACAGGGGAGTGTCTGCTCACGCCCCCAGCCTCATTCGGCTCGCTTTGGCTCGCTTCAGCCCCACTCCAAAACGGTGCGAGTTTTAGGGGCTAAGCAGGGCTGAAGCGAGCCGAGTCGTGCTGTTTTTTGGTAGTCGAAACGCGAGCCGTGTCGGGCTGAAGTGAGCTGAAAAAGGGTAGTGGAAAAGGGCCATAAGTAAGTAAGAAGTGGAGTACACTCTGGATAGGTTGCCAAGCTATTGCAGGGCTAACACAAAGAGAGACAGTTATCCACACTCACATTCACACCTATGGGCAATTAAGGCCCTGTCCACATGGCAACGGATTCAGGTGAATCTGATAAAATTGTTTATCGTTTCGGCCTGGCGTCCACACGGCACCGGCGTTTTGGGTACCCCAAAACGAAATCTTTTAAGAACGGGTTCCAGAGTGAAAAAATCTGGCAATGGAGCCGTTGCGAAGTCGTCTGGATGAGTAGAACGGATTTGTTTACGATGACGTCACAACCACATGACTAGAACAAGCAGCACTCTCGCGCACATCATTCGTAACAACAACAGAAATTGAAATTGTTTACACATTAACCTGACTGACCTGCCAGACAGACAATTTACACCTGCTTTGATGAACAGAAAGTACAGCCTTCCACACAAAGCAATAGATACCTGACTATAATGGAGGCAGAGGGGAAAAGGGTCAGAAGACCCTTCAACAGACTGTTTTGTATGAACCACTGCATTGCATTCACTTTTGTATACAGCTTTTCTTTTAAATAAACAAGTAACTGAACCATTTCTTGAATTTAATTTTTTTATTGGATAAGACTGCTTTTCAAAATGTTCACACACAATATAAAAAGTTATATAAATTATATAAAAATGCTTTTCAAAATGTTCACACACAATAAGAAAATTAAGTTATATAAAACTATGCGGGTGGTGTAGTGGTTAGCGCTGTCGCCTCACAGCAAGAAGGTCCTGGGTTCGAGCCCCGGGGCTGGCGAGGGCCTTTCTGTGTGGAGTTTGCATGTTCTCCCCGTGTCCGCGTGGGTTTCCTCTGGGTGCTCCGGTTTCCCCCACAATCCAAAGACATGCAGGTTAGGTTAACTGGTGACTCTAAATTGACCGTAGGTGTGAATGTGAGTGTGAATGGTTGTCTGTGTCTATGTGTCAGCCCTGTGATGACCTGGCGACTTGTCCAGGGTGTACCCCGCCTTTCCCCCGTAGTCAGCTGGGATAGGCTCCAGCTTGCCTGCGACCCTGTAGAAGGATAAAGCGGCTAGAGATAATGAGATGAGATAAAACTATGCACACTAATAAAACTAATTTGTACACACAGAAGGCATGATTTCCTCGCATAGTCGCAGCCATCTTCTTCTTGTTGTGTGTTTGTTCCTGTGAGTGCTTCATGCCGGGTAGAAGAAGGGGTTTATGCGTGTAACAGACGTTGCGTTGTGTTGGTCACCAGTCTTTTTATTCTGAAGAAATGAGACACAAATACACTGCTGAGGACGGGCTGCAAACGTCCAGTGGCATTGGCGCTTACATTTCCAAAACGAACTGAAAGAGGCCAGCGCCTCGTTCCCATAACTACCTGCGCTCTTAAAGGGCCAGCGCAGAATTTCCCCACCACTACACACAATGGCGAGTGGAAAAAAATAAACCTGTTACATGCACATGCGTCCTATTTCTTCTATTGTTCTGGTGTCTCCGATGGGACCGTCTTACAGCGCACGTAGAGGTGTGGCATGTGTATTGCATTGTTTTCAGCAAGCGTTGCGTTGCCATATGGACCTGATATTTTACTGATCCGTTGCCCATGTGGACACGATACTTTTTTTACCCGCTAAAAAAAAAATCTCGTTGCCGTTGTCGATGTAGCCTTAGAGTAGCCAGTTGACCTAATCCACAGGTCTTTGGACTGTTGGAGGAAACTGGAGTACCCAGAGGAAACCCACACAGGCATGAGGAAAGCCTACAAACTCTGCACAGAAAGGCTCCAGTCGACCAGCAGGTTTGAACCCAGAACCTTTTTGCTCTGAGGTGACAGTGCTAACCACTGCATCAGTGTGCTGCCCGTGAGCGTTGTTATTTTGAGATAAATTGACGTAACTTGTTACGTTTTACATTTAGCTCCAGCCCAATAAAAGGTTTGGTGCAACAATCAGGATTCACTTGCACATCATGTCACAAAAGCAAACTCTGTAGGCATACAGTCATTCAGAGGTATTTAGATATGTATGTGTCTTGACTCCTCTACATTATAGTGTTGTAGTACTCAAGACCAGCCTCAAGACCACCTTTTCGAGGTCTCGGTCTCGTCTTGGAATCAACTGCGTTTTTACTCGGTCTTGTTTCGGTCTCGGACATCAAGGACTCGGGATTTTATTTCAAGAACGGTCAAGACCACAACTGCAGGGATTGCCTTTGTATTGTCTGATTTATTTGTTAACATTGCTACTGTGACTGGATGTAAAATTCCCTGCTTCAAATGCAACCAATAACGTGACTCATTGCTAATTTGACATTTTTCTTCCTGTTAACAGGTGTCAACCCTTCACACACACTGGTCTGGTTCTGGTCTTGGTCTTGACTTGATCTCAACCTCCTCAAAGTCTTGGTCTTGTCTTGGTCTTGATACACTTTGGTTTTGGTCATGACTTGATTTCGGTTTAGGTGGTCTTGACTACAACTACTTCTTTCAGCTGCTTCCGTTAGGGGTTGCCACAGCAGATCTGTTCTGCATATTTGATTTGGCATAGGTTTTTCCACCAGATGCCCTTCCTGACACAATCCTCACCTAGCTATACCTAACCTGCATGTCTTTGAACTGTAGGGGAAATCAGAGTACCCAGAGGAAACCCATGCAGATGCCGGGAGAACATGCAAACTCCACATAGAAAGGCCCCTGTCGGCCGTGAGGGTCGAACCTGGAACCTTCTTGCTGTGAGGTGACCATGCTAACCACGACACCACCGTGCCACCCCATGGGTGTGCATGGTGTCCCATCTAAGGTAAATTTCTGCTTTGCACCTAGTGTTCAAGGGATAGACTCTGGATCCACTGCGACCCTGACCAGATGATAAAGGAACGGTCGAACGAATGACTAAAACATGCAAATAATTTGTCTTTGCTTTTTCTCAAGACTCCTTTTATTCTTATTTTATTGGTTGCAGTACACTCAAAAAAAGGGTTTTCAGTGGTTGTTCATTTTACTTGAGAAAATAACGCAAACAACACAAATAAATAGACTTTTGTCTCAGAACGTGAATGTTATATTCATTTGAAGAGATTAGACTCAAACTATATGTGATTGCTTCATGTAGAAACAACATATCTCAGTATCTTCACCTATGTTCAGTGTACTTGATGCAATTAAATAAACCTCAGTATATGACGAAAGCAGGAGGGAAAAAAAAAACCAACTCATGACAGCCAAGTGGGACTTCAATGGACTTCGCACATGGTTCAGAATCATGAAATCACCAAAAATAATTTACTTCCATCGGATAATAAGATACGTATATGGTGTTCAGTGTGACTTGTTCTCCCCTCATTTGTAACATGAATTGTGTGCCGCATGTGCCTTGGTTGGGGTTACTTTACGGGGCTGGAAAAAGTTGGCTGTGTCTTACCCGGCTCAGCTGCCCCACTGCCTTTGCTAGTACCTGCTGCATCATCCGAATCTTTTTTAAAATATTTATGCAGTGAGCCCCTGAGTCTCTTGGTTTCTGCCTCTCTTTTTCTCTTTTCTTTTCTTTTCTGTGCTCCT
Organism: Neoarius graeffei; assembly: GCF_027579695.1. Lineage (NCBI taxonomy): Eukaryota > Metazoa > Chordata > Actinopteri > Siluriformes > Ariidae > Neoarius > Neoarius graeffei. The sequence goes on along the minus strand of NC_083578.1, from coordinate 14,184,368 downwards.
GACTTGTGCATGTTGGCAAATGGCACGCACGCTGATTGTCGAAGTGCTATGATCGAACGATGTCGTTTTTTTTCCCCTTAATCGAAGAGTCAGACCAAACCATTTTTGCATTAGGGGTGGTAGGGGGTTCTTGAAGCCTTTTTCAAAGACAATAAAGGCAAAAGATCTAGAAATCATTTATTGAATGCAAATATAGCACATTTCTCCCCCAAATCAACACATTTTGAAATGAAATAAAATAATTTAATCGCAGCTTCGTGAGAGCCCAGTTCTGGGCCCTCCCCATTCCTGGGCCCGGGACAACATACCCGTTTGTCCCCTCCTGTCGGCGGGCCTGCGGGAGGGAAAGATTCAGTGAAATTGGGGATTACTTCACAGGATCACAATGTGTGTGAGGTTGCTGGTTTTGGGCTTTTTTTGGTTAAAATGTTAAAACTGCAAAAATGTTGAAATGCTAAAATGAAATGGTTGTTGACCGGTTGAATGGTTTTTGAATACCTGTCATTTAAGGGTGGAGTGAGTAGAGACTGGGATAAGAGAGGTGGGTGTGTGTGGGTTGGCCCCGGGGGGGGGGGTCCCATTCAGAGCATTTTGTCCCAGGCCCAGCCAAAGCTGTCAGCGGCCCTGTGTGGGGGTAAACGGAGCACCCAGAGGAAACCCACACAAACTCCACACAGAAAGGCCCCCGCCAGCCACTGGGCTCGAACCTAGAACCTTCTTGCTGTGAGGCGACCGTGCTAACCACTTACACCACTGTGCCACCCAATTGGTGGCTCTAAATTGACCGTATGTGTGAATATGAATGTGAATTCTTGTGTGTGTTATGTGTCAGCCCTGCGATGACCTGGCGACTTGTCCAGGGTGTACCCTGCCTCTCGCCCATAGTCAGCTGGGATAGGCTCTAGCTTGCCCGCGACCCTGTAGAACAGGATAAGCGTCTATGGATGGATGGATGGATGGAACTTGATTTGGTTGTGTATTTACAACAAAAGGTGGTCATGTTGATCCAAAAATATCATTTACAGTTCAAAAAACTTGTGTGGAACCACGGTCCATCCAAAGCATTTTTTTTTTCAGTGTGGTTAGATAGGAACTACCACAAACCTGTGTACATGACAGAACTAGGGCGTAATTTTGGGTAGGGACGTGTCCCTACCAATATTCAGCCGCTACTGTGTAATCACGATCAATAAAACCGATGTCCTAACCTGAGCAATGATTATATGGCACACAAAGGGTTAAATGTATGACACTGCTAATAATCCCCGCTCTAACATAGATATACATTCTCTGATTAGCTACCTGTTTCTCGCTAACTTACATGGTTGGCTATCCCAGCTGTCACTCCATCTGCTGTAAAAGCAGCACACTTCCCACAGCAGCCGTGACTACCCGCCCATCAACCCCCCGTATCTCACACGTACACACCTGACCTACCCCACGCACCCCCCACTCTCCGTCAGCCTACAAATTAAGCTGGACTTCGATGTCTATGCATGCTTGCCCTACGACTCGCATACTGACTTGAGTATCATGGACGATGGCCCCCCTCCCAAGAAACGAGACATTTGTTCATTCTTCTTCAAAGTCAAGAATGTAAGTGCAGGGTTTCTGTCGAGCTTTAAAAACTCAACAAAATCCTTCTGATGTATGGAAACCCTTCATAAAAGTATTGCTGCGGCTCCTTAGACAGGTTTAGCAACGTGACAGGACGCATCAGAGCTAGGCTACTGCATAGCTGCAGAGAAAAGGAATGATGGAGCAATGTAATTTGGTGTTAGATAATATCCTCAATGAATGAATGTTAAATTTATAGACCTAATGATTTTACAGAATGTAAGTAGTCAGATGTAGGCTACTGCATGGCCATGCAGATGTGCGACTTGCATTTCAGAATCAACAGCGTGACAGCCGCTGAGTCTGCTGCTGAGTCTGCTGCGTTCACCGTTTTACAGAGACCTCTTTCTACTACTACTAGGCTAGGCCAGATACAACAAATCCATGGTCCTTTACTGCCACCTACAGACGAATATTGGTAACTGCAGCATGAACATAGACGTCACAAGCACATCTGCAGTGAAAATCATAACACAGAAACAGGCAACAAAAAGACATAATATGGAAAATGGAGGGGCAACAAAAAGACAAAAAAAATGGGGGGTATACTACAAATGCAATACTAATGTAATCATAATCATGCTATAATAGGCAATCACTAAATTATATATCCAAATATCATTTTAACTAAATTTGAGCTTAATTACAGAATAGAAAATGCCATCAGTAGCACCTATTTATGAGTGTCTCAATAAGGCAGTCAGTGAATTTTGAGACACCCCCACCTCCAATGTCAAACAATACAGATATTGAATTTTAAAAAATATATATATATTTAATGCTAAAAATGATTAAAGTTTTTAATTCTTATTTTCATGTATTTCTGAGGGTGGCACGGTGGTGTAGTGGTTAGCGCTGTCGCCTCACAGCAAGAAGGTCCGGGTTCGAGACCCGTGGCCAACGATGGCCTTTCTGTGTGGAGTTTGCATGTTCTCCCCGTGTCCGCGTGGGTTTCCTCCGGGTGCTCCGGTTTCCCCCACAGTCCAAAGACATGCAGGTTAGGTTAACTGGTGACTCTAAATTGACCATAGGTGTGAATGTGAATGGTTGTCTGTGTCTATGTGTCAGCCCTGTGATGACCTGGCGACTTGTCCAGGGTGTACCCCGCCTTTCGCCCGTAGTCAGCTGGGATAGGCTCCAGCTTGCCTGCGACCCTGTAGAAGGATAAAGCGGCTAGAGATAATGAGATGAGATTCTAGCAATGTTGGGTTAGGCACCTTGCTCAAGGGTACTTCAGCTATGGATGGAGCTATAGGGAGAGCAAAGGGTGGGATTTGAACCTGCAACCCTAGGATCCAAAGACCAACTCCCTAACTATTAGGCCAATGGAAAACAAAACACCTTTCGGAAGCTCTGCCTTGGATCACTTTTGTGTCCCCACCAATGTCAAAATCAAAGTTACTCCCTTGTGACAGAACATCTGAGTAAACTTCCCAGGGAACTACTGCAAGTGATAGTTAAATAATAAAACTACCCGGATGTTAGAGCTACAAATCCGTGTCAACAAAGAGAAGTCTGGCCTCAACTACTGACTGACAGGTGTTAGGACCAGTCTAATGAAGCTAAAAACAGGCCAATGTGTTCCCTGGGCAGGTTTACTTTCCCAAATTAACTTTGTTATTTGATAGGCCACTGGGAACCTGTTATTCAACTGAGCAACCTGCTACTGGAGCTAAGAAGAGTTTCTAGGTAAAACTGAGGGGGGAAAATGACTAATAGTGCTTTCAGTAACGTATTTATTTTTAGAAAGTGAAACCTAAATGAATGAGGAATTAACTTCGTGTTTGAATATGTCCGGAAACTAATTATACCCTGTTTTATTTCTTCTTCTTCTTCTTCCCCTGTCAGAAACTTCTAGATGTTTCCAGGCGCGTTTATACTGCTGGTGGTCGCGTGCATCCAGTGCACGCGCCAGCACCACTCAAAACCGTTAAAGGAGGAATTTCTCACAGAAAACGACCGAGGGTTTTGCAGGTAAGATTTAAAACTACATTGTTTGTTTGTTTGTTTGTTTGTTTTTCGACGTTTTCTACTTTATCCAACATTTTTTCGACGTTTTCGACGTCCTCTGTGTTTGAGGTGAGTGTCAGCTCACTACAGTGGTGCTTGAAAGTTTGTGAACCCTTTAGAATTTCCTATATTTCTGCATAAATATGACCTAAAACAACATCATCAGATTTTCACACAAGTCCTAAAAGTAGATAAAGAGAACCCAGTTAAACAAATGAGACAAAAATATTACACTTGCTCATTTATTTATTTATTGAGGAAAATGATCCAATATTACATATCTGTGAGTGGCAAAAGTATGTGAACCTTTGCTTTCAGTATCTGGTGTGACCCCCTTGTGCAGCAATAACTGCGACTAAACGTTTGCGGTAACTGTTGATCAGTCCTGCACACCGGCTTGGAGGAATTTTAGCCCGTTCCTCCGTACAGAACAGCTTCAACTCTGGGATGTTGGTGGGTTTCCTCACATGAACTGCTCGCTTCAGGTCCTTCCGCAACATTTCGATTGGATTAAGGTCAGGACTTTGACTTGGCCATTCCAAAACATTAACTTTATTCTTCTTTAAGGGCAATTCCATGTAAATGTCAACCTCACCATGCAAAAATAAAGCAACATGTAATACATCAAAACCACTCCCAGAGATATCACCTAGGCCTGTATTTTACAGATGTGAACAAGCTGAACCAATTTGTAACCAACCTAATAACCGGTATGTCACTGTCAGTCTTTCTTTCTTATAATGTAAAACCCAAGCTAAAATCAACTTTGATCATGTACAATTCTATATTATTGCCACAAGCCACAGAAATGTATGCTAAAATCCACAAAACAATAGCCATCCTAAATATTAACTTTGATAGTTTTAGCTGATGTTTAGAGAGTTTTTCAAAGGGTTATGGTGGTTAAATTGCTGATTTTCTAAACATATGCCATGTCTATTTCAGACGCGTCACATCCATAACGGAATTTCGTCACATCCATAACGCTGACTTTTCCTTCCGAAACTCTGCATGAAATACAAAATATTTTAAACAAAGATTTTTTAATATTCACCTTGAACCCCTCTATCAAATGGATATCTCCATTTCGACATTAGGTTTACAATTTCAGAGTTTGATAAAAATGTACAGTCACCCAAGAAAAGTGATACTTTTTCTGTCACATCCATAACGCATCTTTTATTGGCATTTTCTGGCATGCCCTAGATGTACTATGGGAATTGTTCTTGTTCTATCACTTCTCCAGTATGGTACAGCCTTAAAATATGCAACACCTGTTTAAATACTGGGAGACAATAAAACATGCACTGGGTCATTTGTTGCCATTTTAAGTTCAAGTGTCACGTCCATAATGCTGGAATTGCTCTTAACCATTCTTTGGTAGAACGACTTGTGTGCTTAGGGTCGTTGTGACCCACCTTCTCTTGAGGTTCAGTTCATGGACAGATGTCCTGACATTTTCCTTTAGAATTCGCTGGTATCATTGAGAATTCATTGTTCCGTCAATGATGGCAAGCCATCCTGGCCCACATGCAGCAAAACAGGCCCAAACCATGATACTACCACCTAGGGGTGGGCAAAAATATCGATACGGCGATATATAGCGATACTTTGTCTTCCGATTCAATATCAATACTCAAAAATTTGAATATCGATATTTTTTTCAAATAATAAATCATGTTTCAAACGGGTTGTAAATCCAGTACGACTTCCGCACCTCCGCTCCGCAAGGTGTCGCTGTGCCGCTACCTCACTGCAAGGCACTCTTCGTCTTCTCTTTTTTTCCCGGTGGTTGCAGTGAGGAAAAAAAACAAGCAAGCATGGCTGTTAACATAAACCTAGAGACGCCGCCGAACTTTAAGGCAGATGTTTGGAGGCACTTTGGATTCCAAAGGAAAGGGGAAAAAAAAACAGTGAGCTGGACAAAGAGTACGCACTTTGCAAAACTTGTTTCGCTCCAATTAGATATTCAGGTAACACAACAAACTTGCGAACTTACTTAGCATGACACCACCCCGACATATTAGATCAGCCGGACCCACCAAAATCTGACCCGAAGCAAACTACACTGGACAGCGCCAAAGTCCTCCCATCTACTTCAGTGATGTGTGACTTACTGTAACTGTGAACTTAATTTTGTCATTTAAGGCCAAAGGCAAGAAGCTGCAATTTATTTTTTTTTCACAGATGGGATAAGGTTCTTATGCTGGAATGCAGTGTTTTCCTTTCTCCAAACATCACGCTTCTCATTTAAACCAAAAAAGTTCTATTTTGGTCTCATCCGTCCACAAAACATTTTTCCAGTAGCCTTCTGGCTTGTCCACGTGATCTTTAGCAAACTGCAGACGAGCAGCAATGTTCTTTTTGGAGAGCAGTGGCTTTCTCTTTGCAACCCTGCCATGCACACCATTGCTGTTCACTGTTCTCCTGATGGTGGACTCATGAGCATTAGCCAATGTGAGAGAGGCCTTCAGTTGCTTAGAAGTTACCCTGGGGTCCTTTGTGACCTCGTTGACTATTGCATGCCTTGCTCTTGGAGTGATCTTTGTTGGTTGACCACTCCTGGGGAGGTAACAATGGTCTTGAATTTCCTCCATTTGTACACAATCTGTCTGACTGTGGATTGGTGGAGTCCAAACTCTTTAGAGATGGTTTTGTAACCTTTTCCAGCCTGATGAGCATCAACAATGCTTTTTCTGAGGTCCTCAGAAATCTCCTTTGTTCATGCCATGATACACTTCCACAAATATGTTGTGAAGATCAGACTTTGATAGATCCCTGTTCTTTAAATAAAACAGGGTGCCCACTCACATCTGATTGTCATCCCATTGATTGAAAACACCTGACTCTAATTTCACCTTCAAATTAACTGCTAATCCTAGAGGTTCACATACAGTTAGGTCCATATATATTTGGACACTGACACAAACTTTCTTTTTTTACCTGTTTACTGAAACATATTCAAGTTATAGTTATATAATGGACATAAAGTCCAGACTTTCAGCTTTCATTTGAGGGTATCCACATTAAAATTGGATGAAGGGTTTAGGAGTTTCAGCTCCTTAACATGTGCCACCCTGTTTTTAAAGGGACCAAAAGTAATTGGACAATTGACTCAAAGGCTATTTCATGGGCAGGTGTGGGCAATTCCTTCGTTATGTCATTCTCAATTAAGCAGATAAAAGGCCTGGAGTTGATCTGAGGTGTGGTGCTTGCATTTGGAAGATTTTGCTGTGAAGAAAACATGCGGTCAAAGGAGCTCTCCATGCAGGTGAAACAAGCCATCCTTAAGTTGCGAAAACAGAGAAAACCCATCCGAGAAATTGCTACAATATTAGGAGTGGCAAAATCTACAGTTTGGTACATCCTGAGAAAGAAAGAAAGAAAGAACTGGTGAACTCATCAATGCAAAAAGACCTGGATGCCCACAGAAGACAACAGTGGTGGATGATCGCAGAATAATTTCCATGGTGAAGAGAAACCCCTTCACAACAGCCAACCAAGTGAACAACACTCTCCAGAAAGTAGGTGTATCAATATCCAAATCTCCCATAAAGAGAATACTGCATGAAAGTAAATACAGAGGGTTCACTGCACGGTGCAAGCCACTCATAAGCCTCAAAAATAAAAAGGCTAGATTGGACTTTGCTAAAAAACATCTAAAAAAGCCAGCACAGTTCTGGAAGAACATTCTTTGGACAGATGAAACCAAGATCAACCTCTACCAGAATGATGGAAAGAAAAAAGTATGGCGAAGGCGTGGTACAGCTCATGATCCAAAGCATACCACATCATCTGTAAAACACGGCGGAGGCAGTGTGATGGCTTGGGCATGCATGGCTGCCAGTGGCACTGGGTCACTAGTGTTTATTGATGTGACACAGGACAGAAGCAGCCGGATGAATTCTGAGGTATTCAGAGACATACTGTGTGCTCAAATCCAGCCAAATGCAGCCAAACTGGTTGGTCGGCGTTTCATAATACAGATGGACAATGACCCAAAACATAAAGCCAAAGCAACCCAGGAGTTTATTAAAGCAAAGAAGTGGAATATTCTTGAATGGCCAAGTCAGTCACCTGATCTCAACCCAATTGAGCATGCATTTCACTTGTTAAAGACTAAACTTCAGACAGAAAGGCCCACAAACAAACAGCAACTGAGAACCGCTGCAGTAAAGGCCTGGCAGAGCATTAAAAAGGAGGAAACACAGCGTCTGGTGATGTCCATGAGTTCAAGACTTCAGGCAGTCATTGCCAACAAAGGGTTTTCAACCAAGTATTAGAAATGAACATTTTATTTACAATTATTTAATTTGTCCAATTACTTTTGAGCCCCTGAAATGAAGGGATTGTGTTTAAAAAATGCTTTAGTTCCTCACATTTTTATGCAATCATTTTGTTCAACCCACTGAATTAAAGCTGAAAGTCTGAACTTCAATTGCATCTGAATTGTTTTGTTCAAAATTCATTATGGTAATGTACAGAACCAAAATTAGAAAAATGTTGTCTCTGTCCAAATATTTATGGACCTAACTGTACTTTTGCCACTCACAGATATGTAATATTGGATCATTTTCCTCAATAAATAAATGACCAAGTATAATATTTTTGTCTCATTTGTTTAACTGGGTTCTCTTTCTCTACTTTTAGGACTTGTGTGAAAATCTGATGATGTTTTAGGTCATATTTATGCAGAAATATAGAAAATTCTTAAAGGTTCACAAACTTTCAAGCACTACTGTAAGTCAGTAATGGAAGCTTGTAGGCTTTGAAACGTGTAGGATTCCTTCGCTTTCCTGAGTCATGAGATGATGCTAAGTAGTTAGCATGTCCCACTCAAAAACCCACTCACCACACTGCCCATCTATCTCCACAGCTTAACTTTCAAATTAAAGGACACACTCTGACAGACAGTCCTTAGACATGCATTCTTTGATAATATAACCTTTCAAAAGTGGTTTTAATTTAAGACAGGGACCAACTACTCTTAAATAGATATATAACATCACTATAATAATGAGAATCAAGGACAGCACAGTGCAGTGTTCAAATCCTGACGTGTGTGTGTGTGTGTGTGTGTGTTTTAGAGAAGAGTTAGGGTTAAGTTATCCAGATGTGGACATTCATTCCTGCGTGATCATTCCTCACGAGTTCAGAAAGAAGATCAGTCAAGAATGGGGACCTCCACAGGTTCGACTGGCCACGGCGAACACGGTAAGACTCACTCCGAAGTCACGGACGCATTTTTACGCGTGCTTGTTTGTTTGTTGTGCCTGTACTGTACTGTACAGCTTTAAAATGAACGAGAAGATATATCTTATACAGTGGCATGCAAAAGTTTGGGCACCCTTACTGAAAATGTCTGTGACTCTGCATAGTTAAGTGAGCAGGAGATGAACTGATCACCAAAAGGCATAAAGGTAAAGACGAGACATTTCTTCTGGGCGTTTAATGCAAGATTTTTGTTTCGTACAATTGGAGAGTGCAAAAAGAAAAGGAACACCATGTGAAAGTTTGGGCACCCGAATACATTTGAGTTCTCAGGTAACTTTTACCAAGGTTCCAGACCTTAATTAGCTTATTGAGCTGTGGCTTGTTCAAATTCTTTGTTAGGAAAGGTCAGACGATGCAGATTTCAAAGCTGTATAAATTCTGACTCCTCAAACTTGTCCCTAAAATCAACAGCCATGGGCTCCTCTAAGCAACTCCCTCACATTCTGAATAATAAAATAATTGATGCTCACAAAGCAGGAGAAGGCTAGAAGAACATAGCAAAGTGTTTTCAGGTAGCTGTTTCCTCAGATTGTAATGTTATTAAGGAATGGCAGTTAACAGAAACAGTGGAGATCAAGGTGAGGTCTGGAAGATGAAGAAAACTTTCTGAAAGAACTGCTCATTGGATTGATAGAAAGGCAAATAAAAAACCCCTGTTTGACTGCAAAAGACCTTCAGAAAGATTTAGCAGACCCTGCAGTGGTGGTGCACTGTTCTGCTATGCAGCGACACCTGAACAAATATGACCTTCATGGAGTAGTCATCAGAAGAAAACCTTTCCTGCATCCTAGCCACAAAATTCAGTGTCTGAAGTTAATGAACATCTAAATAAGCCTGATGCATTTTGGAAACAAGTCCTGTGGAATGATGAAATCAAAATACAGCCCCGATTCCAAAAAAGTTGGGACAAAGTACAAATTGTAAATAAAAACGGAATGCAATGATGTGGAAGTTTCAAAATTCCATATTTTATTCAGAATAGAACATAGATGACATATCAAATGTTTAAAGTGAGAAAGTGTATCATTTAAAGAGAAAAATTAGGTGATTTTAAATTTCATGACAACACATCTCAAAGTTGGGACAAGGCCATGTTTACCACTGTGAGACAGCCCCTTTTCTCTTTACAACAGTCTGTAAACGTCTGGGGACTGAGGAGACAAGTTGCTTAAGTTTAGGGATAGGAATGTTAACCCATTCTTGTCTAATGTAGGATTCTAGTTGCTCAACTGTCTTAGGTCTTTTTTGTCGTATCTTCTGTTTTATGATGCGCCAAATGTTTTCTATGGGTGAAAGATCTGGACTGCAGGCTGGCCAGTTCAGTACCCGGACCCTTCTTCTACGCAGCCATGATGCTGTAATTGATGCAGTATGTGGTTTGGCATTGTCATGTTGGAAAATGCAAGGTCTTCCCTGAAAGAGACGTCGTCTGGATGGGAGCATATGTTGCTCTAGAACCTGGATATACCTTTCAGCATTGACGGTGTCTTTCCAGATGTGTAAGCTGCCCATGTCACACGCACTAATGCAACCCCATACCATCAGAGATGCAGGCTTCTGAACTGAGCGCTGATAACAACTTGGGTTGTCCTTCTCCTCTTTAGTCCGAATGACACGGCGTCCCCGATTTCCATAAAGAATTTCAAATTTTGATTCGTCTGACCACAAAACAGTTTTCCACTTTGCCACAGTCCATTTTAAATGAGCCTTGGCCCAGAGAAGACGTCTGCGCTTCTGGATCGTGTTTAGATACGGCTTCTTCTTTGAACTATAGAGTTTTAGCTGGCAACGGCGGATGGCACAGCGAATTGTGTTCACAGATAATGTTCTCTGGAAATATTCCTGAGCCCATTTTGTGATTTCCAATACAGAGAAGCACGCCTGTATGTGATGCAGTGCCGTCTAAGGGCCCGAAGATCACGGGCACCCAGTATGGTTTTCCGTCCTTGACCCTTACGCACAGAGATTCTTCCAGATTCTCTGAATCTTTTGATGATATTATGCACTGTAGATGATGATATGTTCAAACTCTTTGCAATTTTACACTGTCGAACTCCTTTCTGATATTGCTCCACTATTTGTCGGCGCAGAATTAGGGGGATTGGTGATCCTCTTCCCATCTTTACTTCTGAGAGCCGCTGCCACTCCAAGATGCTCTTTTTATACCCAGTCATGTTAATGACCTATTGCCAATTGACCTAATGAGTTGCAATTTGGTCCTCCAGCTGTTCCTTTTTTGTACCTTTAACTTTTCCAGCCTCTTATTGCCCCTGTCCCAACTTTTTTGAGATGTGTTGCTGTCATGAAATTTCAAATGAGCCAATATTTGGCATGAAATTTCAAAATGTCTCACTTTCGACATTTGATATGTTGTCTATGTTCTATTGTGAATACAATATCAGTTTTGGAGATTTGTAAATTATTGCATTCCGTTTTTATTTACAATTTATACTTTGTCCCAACTTTTTTGGAATTGGGATTGTAGAACTTTTTGGCCACAATGTGCAAAGGTATGTTTGGAGAAAAAAGGGTGCCAAATTCCAGGAAAAGAACACCTCTCCAACTCTGAAGCATGGGTGTGGATCGATCATGCTTTGGGGTTGTGTTGCAGCCAGTAGCACAGGGCGCATTTCATTGGTCGAGGGGAAACATGGGTTCGAATAAATACCAGCAAATTCTGGAAGCAAACATCACACCATTTGTAAAAAAGTTGAAGTTAAAAAGAGGATGGGTCCTACAATAAGACGATGATCCAAAACACACCTCAAAATCTACAATGGAATACCTCAAGAGGCCCAAGCTGAAGGTTTTGCCCTGGCCCTCACAGTCCCCTGACCTAAACATCATTGAAAATCTGTGTATAGATCTCAAAAGAGCAGTGCATGCAAGACAGCCCAAGAAACTTGTAGAACTGGAAGCCTTTTGCAAGGACGAATGTGTGAAAATCCCCCAGGTAAGAACTGAAAGATTATTAGCTGGCTACAAAGTGTTTACAAGCTGTGATACTTGCCAAAGGGGGTGTTACTAGGTACTAACCATGCAGGGTGCCCAAACTTTTGCTTCGGGCCCTTTTCCTTTTTTGTCATTTTGAAAATGTAAAATATGAAAATAAATTGTTTTTGCTTAAAATATAAAGGGAATGAGTCATCTTTAACTTTATGCCTTTTGGAGATCATTTCATCTTCAACTTGCTTAACTGTTCACAGTACCAGCAATTTTGACCGGGGTGCCCAAACTTTTTTGCATACCACTGTATCCTGAAACATGTTTACTGTATGTTAAAATGTTTGATAGGATTACTAGTGATTCTGGTGCTAATTTGTTGTTTTTTGGTGCTATATTTTTGTGTTATCTCTGAGAAGTTAGCATGCTAACATCACAGGAGGACATAGATATTGCTGGTGAAGTTAGAATGGCGTTTCATAGGAGGAAAGTTATTTTACATTACATCACATTAATGGCATTTAGCAGACACGCTTATCCAGAGCGACATACAGCATGCCCAGAGCAGCCTGGGGAGCAGTTGGGGGTTAGGTGCCTTGCTCAAGGGCACTTCAGCCATTCCTGTTGGTCCAGGGAATCAAACCGCCAGCCTTTTGGTCCCAAAGCTGCTTCTCTAACCATTAGGACATTTAAACAAACTGAAACACAATGGATAAGTGTCCAGCTTCATTGTCTTCACACTTTTCCAGCATTGTATTGATGAGAAATTCAACATAGAAGTAGTGGAGAGGTTGGTGAAAAGGTGAGACTCAGAAATCCATCATGCTGTACAGCACGGTTACGCCAGAGACTCGGCTCGGGTAGTTCATGCTCTATGAGACGGTCAGAGAGCTGGAAAGGCTCAAGTACTAAAGCGCCGCTGCATCACTCTGTAGAGGTGTAGCGAGTAGTTGAACGGCATTGTCGGTCATGTAGGAAAGTGAAAATAGACCAACTCCTCGATGAAGGAACTTAAACCTCAATTTTACTGAGAATTTCATTACAAAATAAATCGTGGATGCCATGTTAGTTATAATCATCGTTTCACCGGTGGTTTTTTTTTCTTTTTCTTTCTATAAAGCTTTTCTGAATAAAATCATTTAGAAATATGGTTACATTTCCATAACCTGATTAATTGACCTCTTTATCTTCACTATCTTTCTTCTTTATATCACACAGCTTTTATATACAGTACTGTGCAGAAGTCTTATGCACCCTATTTTTTTTTTCATACAAACTTTGTTATAGATTTCTATTTTATGACTTCATTATCGGGCGGCACGGTGGTGTAGTGGTTAGCGCTGTCGCCTCACAGCAAGAAGGTCCTGGGTTCGAGCCCTGTGGCCGGCGAGGGCCTTTCTGTGTGGAGTTTGCATGTTCTCCCCGTGTCCGCGTGGGTTTCCTCCGGGTGCTCCGGTTTCCCCCACAGTCCAAAGACATGCAGGTTAGGTTAACTGGTGACTCTAAATTGACCGTAGGTGTGAATGTGAGTGTGAATGGTTGTTTGTCTATGTTTCAGCCCTGTGATGACCTGGCGACTTGTCCAGGGTGTACCCCGCCTTTCGCCCGTAGTCAGCTGGGATAGGCTCCAGCTTGCCTGCGACCCTGTAGAAGGATAAAGCGGCTAGAGATAATGAGATGAGATGAGACTTCATTATCAAGTCAGTACAAAAACATTTTAGAGTTCTAAACATTTGTGGGGGGGGGTTTCCCAGCGCAAAATTAAATGTTACAGGAAAAAAATGTTTGTATCTGAGCAGCATGTTACACAAGAGAGCATTTTTCAGATTAAAAAGGAAAACATAATGAAGGCTACTGGGTTTTGGTGCAAAATGAAGAAGCGAGTGTGACAGTCCAAAGTGTCCAGAAGAACTGTGGCTGGTTCTGTAAGATGCTCAGTAAAACCTACAGCTCATTTCCGCATCAAACTGCACTCATTGGGCCTGAGACTACTATTTTAATCTTATTTTATTTTTTAAAGCAAAGGGTCGTCACACACCAAATATTGACTTTGTTTCATTTATTATGGCTTACTGCTTCCTCTCTCATTATCTCTAGCCGCTTTATCCTGTTCTACAGGGTCGCAGGCAAGCTGGAGCCTATCCCAGCTGACTACGGGCGAAAGGCGGGGTACACCCTGGACAAGTCGCCAGGTCATCACAGGGCTGACACATAGACACAGACAACCATTCACACTCACATTCACACCTACGGTCAATTTAGAGTCACCAGTTAACCTAACCTGCATGTCTTTGGGGGAAACCGGAGCACCCGGAGGAAACCCACGCGGACACGGGGAGAACATGCAAACTCCACACAGAAAGGCCCTCGCCGGCCACGGGGCTCGAACCCGGACCTTCTTGCTGTGAGGCGACAGCGCTAACCACTACACCACCACGCCGCCCCTTACTGCTTCCTGTTTGTGGTATTTTTTTTTTTTTTTAATGGTGAAACATTTAATTTCACTATATTTAAGCCATTTTTGGTCGACAGCATTTCTTTACATATGCCTAGGACTTTTGTACAGTACTGTAGATTTGTTGTCTTCACCAATTTTTTTTTCTACCACCTTCTGACCAGAAGGTGGCAGAAGTGCTCCACTATACAGGGCCCAGAACTCTGTACATCCACATCTACAGAGAAATGTACAGTCAATTTCAATTTTTGACTTTTCCTTGGATTATTAAATAATACTAATACTTTATCGCATACTGTATATCTAATGTGTGTTTTTTTTTTTGTAAAAAGATATGTCATTGGATCGATGTCCATCTAATATCTGTACAGAGTATTTATAAAACTAATAATATTTCATTACTGCTTCTCAGTCCTGTATTATTATTATTATTATTACTATTATTATTATCATTTTTCTGACTTTAAGATAATACTCTGTAATATATTTTACACTTTAGCTATTAAAAATAGTTTATACAAGTTTTAGAAAATAATGTAGTCTCCATCTTGATGTCTATGTAGTCATGTAAACAAACATGATAAGATGACCCTTTTATGCCACTGTGACCGATGGAAAAAATCTCACTTTTTTTGTTAGACGTGCCAACCTTTCAGGTTTACATGGAGCATTTATGATATTAACCTTTTACTATGCTGTAAAGGAGATGCTTGAAAATGAAGCTAAAGTAACGTTCAGACAGGAACAAATCGAATTCTCCTGGAGAAGTAGAAGAGCCAGTACATTGAAGAGGAAAGAACTTCACCTGAGTTCACGTTGACGTGTGAATTGACGTGCTCACAGAAAACAACAGTAAATTTTTTTCACTAGACTTTGTAGATGGCTTATTATCCTGTGCTGTATCTAACAAGAACCAAACATTTGGATTGGAATCTCATTCCAACCCATACACGTGATTTGCTTCTAGCTTTTCTCTCTGCCTGCTTGTACTCCACGAGCAGTAGGAAAAGTTTAAAAGCAGGTTTGACATGTTTTGGATCTGGGAGCAGGCCACAGCTTCTTAATGCTAAAGAGTTGAATTTGTCCTTTTCTTTATTTCTGTACTTTGGCTCATGCTGTTATTAATTATTAAGCTCCGATCAGGCAGAAGAAGGGGCGGACTATAAGCCTTAAAAACAGAGATCAATCAGCGTGATGCAAGTGTGCTAATCCAAGCTATTATTTAAACAGCAGTGTTTCTATAAAGGCTTTAATTAGTGACTTTCTATATTTGTGAATTAATTGGGTAACATTGCCCAGTCAACAAATTAGCAAATCTTAAAATATCTTCTGTCACAGTGCTCGTCTTTAATCTTATGGCTCTTATGGAGCTAGACGTACCTGTACTACTCATGATCATTTCAAGCTAATCTATAGCATTGTGCTTATGCTTTATTTGTTCAAAATTGTGCTATTTAATGGACAATCAACGAGCATTTCATCATTTACCGTACAAGGCAACCACAGATATGGGGGGGAAAAACGACAAGGGTCTTTTAATTTTATCCATAGCTGTATATTGAATGGAGGAGGAAGTATGATGCACTGACACACCATATATCGGATAAGTCACAACCCTCACCGTGTTGGATCACTTCAGTTCGGTTTGAGTCGCGGCTACATGGCGGTGTCGTGGTAGAATCACTGCAGTAAACGAAATATAAAATAGAATCAAGCCTAGGGGTGAACAGCAGCAAAGTACCATACAGTATCTATAAATTGAAAACTAAAATTGAAAGCCACTTCAGTTTTAGGAGCTAGTTTATAAATTCCGTAGCTAAGCAGTCTGGCTTGAAGGTGATCTATCGCCTTAATGTCTCCCGAACCCCAATTGATGTATGGTGGTATTATCTGTTATGCTGTCCTACATGATTCTCTTTTATTGCTGGACTTGGTGTCAGACAGCAAAACGAATTACATGTGCGATTAAATCAATACCAACTTTATTTACTGGGCTTCGAAACACAATTCTCTCCATTTCCCAGTACTTTTTTTTTTTTTTTTTGTCTGACTCTTATGAAAACATACGGTAGCTGGAGGTCTGCTGTGAAAATGCGACTCTGTGTGAGGCTGTCGCTGGTCTGCGGTAGGTCTTCCCTCTCCTTTTTTTTTTTTTTTCCTGTTGTTCCTCATCTTTTTCACTCGGCTGCCCTCTCGACCCTTTCAATTGGCAGCTGAGCTCTGCGGAAACGAGAGGCCAAGCGGCAGTACAGCAGGCACTGGCTGTCACTTTGCCCCCCTGGTGACACCCACCTCATTACCCCGCTGAAAGCATGCTGGGTAATTGAAACGGAGCGGAATGGGCAGTGGTCCAGCATGTCCGCCTCTCAATGGGCTTTCATTACCCAAAACAAAACCAAAGGGGCATGCTAAACAACAGATTTCTATCTCAGCCCTTGAAGTAATGACTAAACCCTCCACATGATGTGAACTTGGTTTTCACTTTTTTTTTTTTTTCCACTCCAAGTGCTCATATGTTATCGCGGTGCATTTAGAAATCATAATAGTGCCATCAAGGTAATGAGTTTCTCTGTACATTTTATATTCCGCCCCATTATTGTATATTGCTTCTAATGATATTTTATGATGGTAACAGGATAGAATTACATTAATTACAAGCTCGATGAGCTCAGAAATTTTAAAATCGACTAATCGGTCCTTATATCCATCTGCCCATTATTACTTCAACACATTCACTACTCTTATTTTCTTTTCTTTGTTTTAACTGAGCTGCCTGAAGGATTGACACACTGGTACAGGATTTGTGGGGCGGTGTCACACTCTTTGTTGGGTTTTTTTTTTGGTTGTTTGTTTCTTCCTACATCGTACCTGGCTTTATTCCCCATTCCTGCTCTGAATTCTTTTACAAGCCAATAGGAAGCTGATAATTGACTCAAACTGAGTCTCAGTCCATGTTTTATCATTGTGATGGTGTCCTTGTGACTCTCCATTCACAGAAGAACATCTGGGAAATCAGAACAGCAGCAAGCAGAGTCAAACTTTTACTAATTAATTTATAGAACATGAATCCAAATGATGGTGGAATCGATGTGATTATGGAAGAAAATAGCTCGCACTGGACTTGAAGAGTTCCCATGCGAGTAGCGATTGTCTGGTAGAAAAGCAGAATCTATTCGGTTAATGATAATAGTAATATTAACAATAGTAGGGTAATCATATAAAAGACAATTTGCATTTGACGGATGAAATTAAGCATTCCCAGCCTTTATTATTGGAGTGTGTAAAGTATCTTTTCTTTCCAGTATGTTTATCTCATGCCATGGTGATTAACCAGCGAAACCTGGAGCAGATTCTTCTACCAGTTTTCTAAGGAACAATATGAATATTTATTAAATTCTTACATTAATAAACTGTCATATGTATGTTTTCCTAGTGGATGTCTGGAATTTGTTGAGGGTTTTGATGCTGCTCTCCACCGTAGGTAATAGGTGTATAATCCTCAACTTCCATGTGATGGTTTTGATTCTTCATGCATGTTACCGTTAAATCTGAGAACATTCTGGGTTCGAACCTCACGGCCGACAGCCGCCTTAATGTGTGGAGTTTGCATGTTCTTCCCGTGTCTCTGTGGGTTTCCTCCGCGTGCTCCGGTTTCCCCCACAGTTCAAAGACATGGAGATTAGGTAAAATACCCAGCCACTGGGGTTGTACAAGCCAGTGTGCTTGGTGCAAGCCCCAGTGCTCAGGAAAGTCCCAAGCCCGGAAAGATTGGGAAGGGTTGCGTCAGGAAGGGCATCTGGTGTAAAAAAAAAAAAAAAAAAACTACGCCATAAAGGGGTTGAAAATTAATTGGGGCTTTTCTCTGTATTTTTTCCCTGTCACAGACGATGTGAACTATGTGACAAATCAAATAAATTAAGTTAAATTAAGTGACGTATCGTTTTAGTAGCCTCTGATCGATATATGGCCAACTTTGTTCACATTCTGGAGTAGGCCTGGTGTTAGGTTGCGAATGATGGTGGCATAGTGAAGGATTATTATTATTAGTAGTAGTAGTAGTTGTTGTTGTTGTTACAGGCAAATCAACTTGGTGTATTTACACAATTTAAAATTAATTCTTTTTTACACACCAGTTGTTCCTTTTTTGAGAACAACTCATTTATAATTATTAGTAAATGACATAATGGGTGCAGTACACTTGCAAAAAATTTACTTTGACTGACCTTGACCTTACCATTTCAAACCGTAAAGCTGTCTAGGACATGCGAGTCTTTTATTTGTATTTGCTCCTTATTTTTTTGGAGTAAAACTCAGACTTGAGACCAAAGACCTCTGCCATTTTGCACTCATATACAACTCGATCTATTTATTATGATGAAGTCCACAGTGTTTCCCTTGAGTTTCCTGGTTTGGGGTGGGGTCTGGGTGAGGAGGACCACCTGCAGGACCCCTCCCTATGGCTCCTATTACAAAGCATTTGGACCTGACCAAACAGTTAGAGTTAAGTCTTCACATTTATTTTAGAACAATAATTAGAACAATTTTTACAACAGAACTGCACATCTGAAACACTGAGTCCATATTCATTTTAAAAGCCTTTCACACAACAAGCGACTCTCTGCTCAGTCTCTCTCTCTCTCTCTCTCTCTGCTTTACAGAGGAAAGTTCAGAATTAACAGGTTAAGAAAGAACACATGCTTGGTGTCCTGGGGAAGGTACCATACTCACTCCTTGCTTCTGTAGCAGCCAAGTTTATTAGCTAAAGTTAGCAAATATTAGCGACAGTTTTGAACTTGTGTGCTCGTCTCAGGCTTACGGTAAGTAGGGTGTCATGAAATAAACACTTCAGTAGTTTTCCGGACTTGACTTGAGTATTTATTTTTCTGACAGATTCTTACTTTTACCCACTACATTTAAACACAAATATCTGTACTTTCTACTCCTTACATTTTCAAATCAAGCTCGGTACTTTAGTTTTAATGCATTTGAGTGGGTTTAGGGATTTTTATTATTTTATTTAATTTTTTTAATTTTGCATTTTTTATCAAGACTGATTTCAAAGAAGACACTGATTTAAGCCAACCCAGTCTGGCAACCCTGACTCTGAATCAAAACACGACCTGGGTTCAAATTCAGCAAACTGAGGCGAATGGGTTTTGTTTGAACTTTTAAATTTGAAGGTTTTTGTGTAAACATGCCAAATTGTTCGCTTTAAATGCCTAATGCTTTAACTGTATGTGATGTACAGTATGCTCTTCACATACGTTATTAGCAAGCATGTAATGAGTCTAGTACAGTGAGTATAGCTGTAAGCTACGGTTATATACCGTACAACATACACTACCGTTCAAAAGTTTGGGGTCACCCAGACAATTTTGTGCTTTCCATGAAAAGTCACTTTTATTTACCGCCCTAAGTTGTAAAATGAATAGAAAATATAGTCAAGACATTTTTCTGGCCATTTTGAGCATTTAATCGACCCCACAAATGTGATGCTCCAGAAAGTCAATCTGCTCAAAGGAAGGTCAGTTTTATAGCTTCTCTAAAGAGCTCAACTGTTTTCAGCTGTGCTAACATGATTGTACAAGGGTTTTCTAATCATCCATTAGCCTTCTGAGGCAATGAGCAAACACATTGTACCATTAGAACACTGGAGTGAGAGTTGCTGGAAATGGGCCTCTATACACCTATGGAGATATTGCACCAAAAACCAGACATTTGCAGCTAGAATAGTCATTTAGCACATTAGCAATGTATAGAGTGGATTTCTGATTAGTTTAAAGTCATCTTCATTGAAAAGAACAGTGCTTTTCTTTCAAAAATAAGGAAATTTCAAAGTGACCCCAAACTTTTGAACGGTAGTGTAGCTAATGAGTATTGACTGCACGTGCAAGTAGATTATTTATTTGTCACAAAGTACTTGGGATTTAAAATATTTGCAGTGGAGCACCTTATAAAATGAGGCAGAGTATTATTTAATAATGGATTTAAGAAGGCATGGGTCGCACACACTGACTCCGATTACATTATATTACGTGAGGTTCAGTTAGCTTTGCACTTAAACAGCCTGTAGAAATATCTTCCAAAGAGCTACTTTTATACTTTGAGGACATTTCAAAACTTTTTACTTTTGTACTTTGACTTGAGTAAAGAAGTTGAATCAATACTTCTACTTTCATTAGTCTTTTTTTTTTTTTTTTTTATAGCACCAGTATCTGTACTTCTACTTAAGTAAAGAACGTGTGTACTTGACAATGCTTGGTCTCAGGTACACTTGTGGTGGTTCTTGTTGTTGATCCCACTTGCTGCGCTGACCTTGTTCGAGATAATTGATGCCTGTGTAAAGAATTACTTAGCTTAGGAGAATAGGGCATGCGCCACTGTTAAACCTTCAATCAGCTTTCAATCCCACCAGTGTTCCTAGTAAAGCGTGCCATCACCTCACATTTAAAAACATCAGCGTAAACAAAGACATTCCAGCCAGACAATAAAATTACCAAAACCAAACTCTGGTTTCTGTTAAGTACCCCCCTCCAAAAAAAAAGAAGGTGTATAAACACAAGAGGCTTTATAAAGCCGGTGCGAGATTGCTGACCAGATGGCAGATTTAGCCTTTTTTTAATGAACCAGAACTATTTTTAATGTCATTAAACGTCGGACAATCTCTGTACTGAAAAATCAACCAACTGGCCAAGCTAGACACTCCTGGACAAGTTGTTTTACCAAAATAACACAGCGGCAAGGCAATTAGAAAATATCAGACGTTTATTAGTCAATTTAGTGAAGTAATAAGTAAGCTAGAAAACAACAGCTGGCCAAGACATGAGCTTGACCAGCTGTCTAATGAGTGTTCAACGACAACTGCTCAAATTATTAATTAGTGTTAGTCAAATTTATCAGGAGGTTGCCATAGAAAACAAAAAGCTTATCGTAAAACACACTAGGAAAGGTTTCACAATGATATCAAATTAAGCAGAATACATGTTTTGTTTTTTGTTTTTTCTTCTTCCCTGAACTGGACTTACAAATATGAGGGCCAGATTTAGTGACTTGGACAAACCTAAAAAGGTACAAGTTAGCAGAAATCTGAGATCAACAAGACACTCCATCTGTCAAAGAAGAACAAAACAACCGGAAAGACAGACTGTGTAACGCATTTAATAACAATTGTTAAACACATGGATAGTTTTATATTTTCCTCAAGGAGCAATATTCATTCCATTGATATCCCTCGAATGCAAATTTCTCAACGAGAGGCGCATTTTAATCCAAGCGTCATAATGTATTTATTACACGCCAACATGTACCGTAAAGTGCAGTCATTTGCCAAAATGATCATTCTCTTCTCCTCCATCACACATCTTTTCTCTAATCCCAAACTTCTGACATGCCTTTTCTGGGGGGAAAAAAAAAAACCAAACCAACTACTACTCCAGGTTTGATCTTGTGCCAGGAAAAAAAAAAACCAGTAAATTAAGTGTGTGTAATTCCTAACAGTCATGGTAATGTATTAAATCCTTGTTAAATTCTCTTGGTTTGTCTCTTGCAATAATACCACATGTTCTCAGTTTGGGGAACAGATAATTGGCAGCATACTGTGTACCAACACTTGTGGTGTTCCGCTTGTGCCATGTTTCGAATCCTCAAATATCTTTGACGCACGGAGATAATAAAAAATGACTTTTGTCAGTTGGCTGTTTTTCACAGTGAATCAGACACTCTGAGCTGACATCGCCAGTGAAATTACAGAATTGATGTTGCTTCCCCTCTTTTTTTTTTTTTTTAACAAATATGGAAGCTACTGTATGGAGGCATTTTCAGTGCTGTTTATTGTGGGAGTTAGTGTGTTTTCTCAACAAATTGAAAAAGTACCCATGACATGTTCAGGAAGGCGGTAATAGCATTCTCAGTGCGTTCTATCTATAGGCCAAGTGTTTTACCATCCATCTAGAGAAGTGTTAGAAAGTGTGCAGGGCTGCACGATTCTTGATGAAATCCGAATCACAATATATTTTGGCTTAGACTTGAGATCAAGGTTCTCACTCATAATTGTTTTGTAGTAGGTACTGTAATAGCGACAGTATATTTTCCTGGCAGGTATTTGTGAGTTACTGATTTACCACAAATTTCTACCATAATACCCAAACTCCTGAATAAAAGCAATTATTTAATATAAAAAAAACAACCTTTAAGCATGTGTCATGAGAGCATCATGGGGCGGCACGGTGGTGTAGTGGTTAGCGCTGTCGCCTCACAGCAAGAAAGTCCGGGTTCGAGCCCCGTGGCCAGCGAGGGCCTTTCTGTGCGGAGTTTGCATGTTCTCCCCGTGTCCGCGTGGGTTTCCTCCGGGTGCTCCGGTTTCCCCCACAGTCCAAAGACATGCAGGTTAGGTTAACTGGTGACTCTAAATTGACCGTAGGTGTGAATGTGAGTGTGAATGGTTGTCTGTGTCTATGTGTCAGCCCTGTGATGACCTGGCGACTTGTCCAGGGTGTACCCCGCCTTTCACCCGTAGTCAGCTGGGATAGGCTCCAGCTTGCCTGCGACCCTGTTGAAGAGGATAAAGCGGCTAGAGATGATGAGATGAGAGCATCATGACCAACTTTAAAAGGAAATCTTAATAGCTGGTTAAAAAATTATTGTAGCTATAGCTAGCTATATGACGATTATAATATTATGATACATTTTATGGGGTTTGAAGTAATAAACTCGCTGGACGCAACACAAAATTTTTATCTTAAGATCGTGTACTTAACTTTGTTACAAATTTTGCCGATTTTATATTTTTTCTCCTTTCAGTGCTAAACTTTTTTTTTGGTTTTTAAAAAATATTATTTTATGACATTTTTCATATCACTCAGTTTTAGTCATAGCAATGTTTCTGCTGATGTGCCGATAGCAGGACTTGTAAACCCCCCCCAAAAAAAAGATCTTGATAAATGAGCTCTTTGCGTAATTTGTCACTACCATGCTTCGGATGAAACAGCACATGCAGACCACTCATTCAGCACATTCATCCATTTCATTCAGTCATCATTTGGTTAGTAATTAAGATTTATTATTCAGTACATATTATGAAATATTTGTTTTGGACAAATTTGTTTCTTCTCGCTGGAAGATTTTGGGTCTGGTTCTTTTTAAAATTCACTTTCTGGCATTGTTTCTCCCTTTTTCTCTCTTTTTTTTTTTTTTTACTGCACTTCTTGTGCATACATGAGGTCGTGTGGTATGAAATATATGATCATTGGTCAGAGCTAATATGGGGGGGCTTGTGGCACTCTGTTTTATGTAAATGCTCAGTAACGTTCTTAACTCTGTGTGAATCTATCGGCTTCAAAGTTTTCTTAGAACTAAAATGTGACCAGATCATTTTTCAGTATGGTATCTCCTGATTTCTTCAAAGTACATGCCTTCCACATACATCAGCCAATGTGTTTTTCTGTTGTGAATTTTTTTTTTTTTTTGGTATTGATGTGTTTTTGATGCACGCAGTAACAGCAGTAGGAGTGCAACTAGAGTGCGTCATAAGGTCCTTATGTTGATATGTATGTATATGATAATACATTTAACAGGCTGCATAACGACAAGAGCCCAACCAATATAGGACTGATTTTTTTTTTTTTTAAATGACCCATACTGATTTCTATATTTACAGATTTAAAAATATGATAATGATATGTCAGCAGATATTCTTTTTTTTTTTTCAGAAACACAACATGAACAAAGATTTTCCTGAACATTTATGTGTAGTTATTTAAGACTCCTCACTAAGAAGACATAACAATGTCATGATCCTACCTGGTGGCTTCTCTCTTCAGGTAACATCTCCACTCAGCATTACCGGCCACGCCCGCTCTCACTTCCTCTTATTAACTTTCAGTGACTGTCATTGGCTGTTGCCGATCACCTGCTTCCCCCCTGTGTGTATTTAAGCTGCAGTTCTCCCAAGCCTCGTTGTCAGATCGTCTGCAACTCTCAGCCTGATAACCTGCTCTGTTCCTACTACTCTGACTCCTGATATTGTTCTGCTCTGTTTGACTCTGTCTGCTCTCCAGCCCCAGTACCCTGACCTGCCTTCTGCTCTGTTTGACTCTGTCTGCTCTCCAGCCCCGGTAACCTGATCTGCCTTCTGTCCCGTTGACTCTGCCTCTTGCCTGCCCCTCTTGTACCTTCGCCTGTTCTCCAGCTCGCTCAGCTCTGCTCGCTTGGAGTCTACCTGAAACCCAAGTTCTGCCAGCCTCCCGCCACAGCTCTCTGACTACGCCAGATCTCGTTTCATCTCTGAATCTAAGCAGGGTCGGGCCTGGTCAGTACTTGGATGGGAGACCTCAGACGTCACCACCAGCCATCCCTTCCTCTCAGTTCTCCTGCCACTGGACTTCACCCACACACATTCTTCCAACTCCCCTTTCCCCTATCATTAATAAACTGTGGTTTGAGCGCATTTGATCTCCTCTCCTGTCTGTTCCGTGACAGAACGATCTGACCCCAACATGGAGTCAGCGCCCGAACCCTCTGCCCTAGCCTGGCTGCAGCGCGTCAAAGAAGAGGTCAGTCGGATGTCTGCCGACATTGCAGCCCTGATCCAGCTTGTCCAGCAGCAGCAACAACGACTGGACCAAGCACTCCAGCTGCTCACCGCCCAACCACCGCAGTCCCTCGTTGCATCAGCCCCTGTCACACCCGCTGCTGACGTGCCAGCTCCGGCAGGCGCTCCTGCTACACTCGAGGCCCCGGAACCCAAGGTCGGCAATCCAGAGCGTTTTGATGGTGACCCCTCCCAAGTCCGTGCCTTCCTGACCAGCTGCCAGTTGCTGTTCGACCTGCAGCCCAGAACCTTCGTGTCGGAGGCAGCGAAGGTAGCCTTCGTCATCACTCGTCTGTCGGGCCGCGCCCGCCTGTGGGGAACTGCTGAGTATGAACGCCGGACACCGGCGTGTGCCTCCTTCCGCTTGTTTTCAGCGGAAATGATTAAGGTCTTCGACCTGGGCTCATCGTCTGTAGAGGCATCCGAAGGACTGATGAGTATTCGCCAAGGCAGACAAACTGTGGCTGACTACTCAATCAAGTTCCGGACCTTGGCCCGGCGCAGCAAGTGGAACATGCAGGCGTTGGTGGACGCTTTTCTGCAGAGCCTGGCCGACTACATTAAGGACGAATTGGTCTCACACAAACAACCATCGACACTCGATGAGGCCATTGCCCTGGCCGTCCGCATTGACCGCCGGGTCCAGACCCGTCGACGAGAGAGGGCCTGCCAGACTCAGTCAGTCACCAGCACACGGGGTAACCCAGCCCCTTCTACGTCTCCTGCTGCTTTTCCGCCGAGCCTTCTGGACCAGTCAGAGCCCATGGAGATCGGTCGTGCTTCCCTCAGCCCGGCAGAGCGCCAGCGTCGGATCACCTCCAATCTGTGCCTGTACTGTGGGGGTGACGGTCACCGGGTTGCCTCTTGCCCAGTAAAGGCGACGAGCTCACTGGACATGGGAGGGGTCCGGCTGGGCTCAATGATCATCCAGTCCTCCACCAGCCAGAAACCTATGCTCCAAGTTTGCCTTCGTCTGTCGGATTCCACCCACACCCTGCCCGCCCTGGTCGACTCTGGCGCTGGGGCTAACATCATGGACATCGGGCTTGCACGCCAGTTGGGTCTGCAAAGCCTTCACTTATCCTCTCCCGTTCCAGTCAGGGCGCTGGATGGCCATCTTCTTGGCACCGTCGCCCGTCTCACTGCCCCTATCCCGATGACTGACTCTGTCAGGCAACCACCACGAAACCATCCAGTTTGACCTGCTCCGTTCCCCCGGCCAACCTCTTATCCTGGGCTATCCATGGCTCCGCCAGCACAGTCCTCACCTCGACTGGGCCACTGGAGCGATAAGAGGATGGGGCAAGGACTGCCACCGGACCTGCTTATGAGCCGCCACTCTACCCCCCCCGTACTCCACCTGCCAGCCCTGCCCCCTCCAAGGATCCGGCTCCCGTCCTACCTGACCCCTGTAATCAAAATAAGCCCTCCAACCAGCAGAGGAAGCCTGCGCCCACCTACCGGGTGGGCCAGAAGGTGTGGTTGTCTGCCAAGGACCTGCCCCTCCAGGTCTAGTCTCATAAGCTGGCACCTCGGTTCGTCGGACCATTCCCGATCCAGAGGATAATCAGCCAGTCTGCTGTCTGGCTCCGACTGCCCAAGTCTATGGGAGTGCACCCCACCTTCCACGTCTCAAAGATTAAGCCAGTGCACGAGAGCCCGCTGGTCCCAGCTGCACCTTCTCCTCCTCGCCGGCATCCGAACCAGCCGGCCAACCGGAGGGGTCGACAAAAGGGGCCTTGTCGGAATGACGATGCGCCCACCGCTACTGTCCCTGAGTCCGATCCTGAACCAGATCCTGAGGCCTTGGACTCCGACCGGTCTGAGGAGTTCTAACCCTCCACCGGTATTCCCCCTCCTCCCGCCTGTCTTTGGTGATCTGTGGCTAGGGACTTCTGGAGCCGTCCCTTGAGGGGGGGGGGTTCTGTTATGATCCTACCTGGTGGCTTCTCTCTTCAGGTAACATCTCCACTCAGCATTACCGGCCACGCCCGCTCTCACTTCCTCTTATTAACTTTCAGTGACTGTCATTGGCTGTTGCCGATCACCTGCTTCCCCCCTGTGTGTATTTAAGCTGCAGTCCTCCCAAGCCTTGTTGTCAGATCGTCTGCAACTCTCAGCCTGATAACCTGCTCTGTGTTCCTACTACTCTGATTCCTGATATTGTTCTGCTCTCCAGCCCCGGTACCCTGACCTGCCTTCTGTTCCGTTTGACTCTGTCTGCTCTCCAGCCCCGGTAACCTGATCTGCCTTCTGTCCCGTTGACTCTGCCTCTTGCCTGCCCCTCTTGTACCTTCGCCTGTTCTCCAGCTCGCTCAGCTCTGCTCGCTTGGAGTCTGCCTGAAACCCAAGCTCTGCCAGCCTACTGCCACAGCTCTCTGACTATGCCAGATCCCATCTCATCTCTGAATCTAAGCAGGGTCGGGCCTGGTCAGTACTTGGATGGGAGACCTCAGACGTCACCACCAGCCATCTCTTCCTCTCAGTTCTCCTGCCACTGGACTTCACCCTCACACATTCTTCCAACTCCCCTATGGTTAATAAACTGTGGTTTGAGCGCGTTTGATCCCCTCTCCTGTCTGTTCCGTGACAAACAATGAAGTTTAAAAATAAACTTGTTTTATTACCATAAATAGGACTTTGAACAAAAGTACAACAAAATATATTAAGTTTTGATACACATGAGTCATATCTAAAAATACAAAAAAGTTTTAAAAATATCAGATCTGCGCTGCTAGATTTTGCTTGGGTCAGCTGATTGTTGTGATTTGTGGTGTTCCAAACATGCATGTTGCCACAGGGGAGATGTAGTGTGCCCTCTTGTGGACAAACTAAACAATGACAACAACACTCATAACATGGTTGAAGGACCCATCTTCTGTACGTCTGTTTCTTTTGTAATTGTCATTTATCAGTCATTATGATCACCCATACCAATTTATCTGCAGTTAGCTCATACCAAGTGATAAATCAAATTCTGATATTATCAGTCAGGCTCTAATAATAACTGTGCTTCCAACTTTGTGACAACAGTTTGGGAAAGAATCATATATGTGTGTGTGTGTGTGTGTGTGTGTGTGTGTGTGTGTGTGTGTGTGTGTGTGTGTATATATATGTGTGTGTGTATGTGTGTGTGTGTGTGTGTGTGTGTATATATATATGATTCTTTCCCAAACATGCATATTATGTGTGTGTGAATGGTTAGGTGTGAACAAACCTTTGGCCATATTGTGTGCATAAGGTGACATGAAGTAACTCCTTCTTTACCTCTAATCAGGAGATGCTGCAGGGGGTTTAAAAAACATAGTTCTCCAAAGCATACCATTATCCATGAATAAGGAATATGCTTATACCCTATCACAGGGGTTCTCAACCTTTTCTGCTTCGAGGCCCACCTATTCATACAGTGGTGCTTGAAAGTTTGTGAACCCTTTAGAATTTTCTATATTTCTGCATAAACATGACCTATTTATTTTTGTCTCATTTGTTTAACTGGATTCTCTTTATCTACTTTTAGGACTTGTGTGAAAATCTGATGTTTTAGGTCATATTTATGTAGAAATATAGAAAATTCTAAAGGGTTCGCAAACTTTCAAGCACCACTGTACTTGTAACAAGTCAGGGTCCATTAAAAAAGATCCCCAACTATTTTGGCCCATCTATTCTATTAGAATCCAACAATCTATTGTAAAGTGTATTAATGGGATGTAACCTCACTCCCTGTTACAGATGGGAACCCAGGAATTAATTAAATGCAATAAAAACAAACTATTTAATTGTAGGTATTGCATTTAAAACTGTATGGATGTGCCAGAAGCCAACATAAACCCATGCACACAGGGCATTCTCAGTCAAAAGGGATTAATGATCCAAAAGTGGAGTCTGGTCCATTAACACAAGAACTTATTGCCATGTTTGTATACAGCAAACAAGCAAGTTATTAAAACCAAGAGGTACACTCAAAAGAAGTGGATATAGAAACCACTCAATGGGATTAGATCCTTACATGTTAACAAAGAAGGATTTTTCCTATGAAAGAAAAATTTACAAGCTAAATTTGACTTTAGTAGATTAAATTTTGATCCTATTGTAGCCAGAACTAAATACAAAGACAATACTATTAATTAACTTAATGTGAAGATAATTAACAAATAATCAGCAGATGATTAAATGCAAAGGAAGGACGTGGCAATAATAAAGACTTGTTCTTCTTAATTTGCCCACAAATGTATTTTTATTTTAGGGCTATCAAACGATTAAAAAATTTAATCGCGATTAATCTCAGAATTTCATATAGTTAATCGCGATTTAATCGCATTTTTTAAAATCTATGTAAATGAATAAGGCTTTTAAAGTTAAATGTTACAATTAAAATAGTGAACACATTTTATGCTAAAAGTACGGTACTTGTTAAAAACTGCTGGGACAAGAGAAAATGGTAAGGGAGTTTATTCACTCACATACTAGGCAGTACTGAACATACAAAACACAAAATTGGATTTTGTGATGGATTAGGAAGCTGTAGTCTCAAATATAAAACATGTAGTCACATACTACTGTGTCTCAGTTCAGACATGTG
Source organism: Neoarius graeffei (assembly GCF_027579695.1). NCBI lineage: Eukaryota > Metazoa > Chordata > Actinopteri > Siluriformes > Ariidae > Neoarius > Neoarius graeffei. The sequence continues at coordinate 14,154,902 of NC_083578.1, read as the reverse complement.
TGACAAAAGAAAATAAAAATGAAATAAAACTTCAATTGTGCTGGAGTTGTATTCAGTCACAGCCTGTAGGACTTCACAGTACTGTGCAAACAAAAATAAATTGCAGATGTACTTCAGTAAAGACATTTAGTGTCATATCACAGTGCTACAGCATACTGAAATCTCACTTTACAAAAGTATTTTAGAACTGCAAAGTGCATACCAAAACCAACTCAATCACACTCTTCTTTTGAAATGAAACTTTTGAAATGAAACTTCCCGTTTAACAGACCTTTCTCCATCACTCACACGTACTCTTATTGAAGCAGCGCGCGACAAGCCTCAACAGGAACTACGGGTGACTCGCAGGGCCAAATTAGAATTTGCGTTAATGGCACCATTTTTTAAAATCGCGATAAATTGAGATCGCGTTAATGTGTTATTATCGCGTTAACTTCGACAGCCCTAATTTATTCCACTTGAAAGGTGTACGCCAAACCAGCTACCGGATTTGGGACACTACGACATCTTGAACTATTTAGTGTTTGGCTTCAAACTTGAAAAAAATTCACGGCCCACTAGATGGCGCTTCATGGCCTACTAATGGGCTTACACCCTAGCACAGTGGTTGAGAAACACTGCCCTAGCATACCCTAGCAATATCCAAGAATACTAATTCCTAGAATAATAATAATAGGTTTAACTTGTATAGCGCCTTTCTCACACTCAAGGTCTCTTTACAATTCCAAAAAAAATAAAAAATGGGGGGAGTCCACCAAAAGTGGTCAGGATGTAACTCCAGTGGCATAGCTGCTCAGAGTCCCACCAAAAGGCGCACAAAAGTATGTCCCATACTGTCTCCACAGCTGCCGCAATGTCACCAGGCAATAGCACTCAGAACACCACACTATGGATCTACAAAGTGAGCAGAGAAACATCACTGCACAAAGTGCTGGGCAACCCTGATGATGTCGAGAGTAGGGATGGTGAAAACTAAAAAAAAATCTTGACCGACCACCGAGCCTCATTAGCCGGTTAAAGTCGGTTAACCTATGAGTTTAAAATTCTAGAATCGGAATTATTCGAATCTATTCTAAATCTAACCGTGAGCATCCGCACATTCAGTCCCAGTCGCTGCCCACCACTCACATTACCTTTTCTACAGCACGAAACATTTAGTCAAACGCGGCACTGATGTCGAGGGGTTTGTATTGGAGCGGAGGACAAATGGCTCCAGCTTAGAGACCGTTTCAGTTGGCCATGATGGTGTTGAAAATAAAGTCAAGTGCTAGAAGTAGTACATAACATTCAGTGATGGGAATAACGGCGTTAAAATAAAGGCTGTTATAACGCCGGGTACAATCGTTATAACGCCGTTACCAATATCAACACTCCATTACTGCATGGTATTGAAGTTGCTCTGAAGCATACTGCTACAGACTAGGCACTTTTCTTCGAAGTGAGCCACAGAGACCTCATACTGCAATTGTTTTCCAGCTACTGATATTACGGTTACATGGCTGCTAATTGTGCACAGCCATTGGGAATGGGATAGCTGGAGCTGAGCTGATTAGCCGCCAAGCTAATATAGCAACTGTCTGATGCTAAGTAACATCAGTGAGTAACCAGGTTTTAGTTCAGATCTTGTGTATTATTATTACGTTGACATTAATATTCACCAGACTAATCAACCATCGGCTTCATTCATGCACCGTGTTCTTGTTTCTTTGATAGTCAAGAATTTCCTTGATGTTACGTACCTGGTTAACATCATAGTAAAATGTAATCCAACACTGAGACTTTTCTTTCGCCGAGTGGCAGCTGTCTTCAACTGGGGTGGGAGGGCGGGACATGACTGAATGGGTGTTTCTGATTTGTTAGCTGTCTTCAACTGGGGCGGGAGGGCAGGACATGACTGAATGGGTGTTTCTGATTTGTCAGCTGTCGTCCTTACACCGCATGGCATGTCCCAAGCGTTTACAACACAGAATTCCAGGTTCTCCGCTCCAAAATCGGCAGCTTCAAAACGATTGATTTTTTTTTTTTAACCGACAACCAAAAAAAAATTAACCGGTTGACGTTGATTCGGTCAACCATCGGTCAAACGGTCATCGGTTAACATCCCTAGTCGAGAGCAACAAACACATTGCAGTCCATAACAAGCACAGCACGCGTCACACGTGGCGGACCAAGGCCTGGGGAAACCGAAGTCCAAAACCGGGTCTGGAGCTACACCACAACCGGCAGACAAGGAGAAAAACTCAGCAAAACATCAAAACACACAAACCCAGAAAGAAAAAAAGAAAAGAAAAAGCTCTGGTGAGAAGCAGTAGCCAAAACACACACAGTGTACTCTCAACCAGAAACGAAATAAAAAGGATGGATTTCTCTCATTTAAAAATTTTTTTTAATTATATTAAGCAGCAAGCAGGTGTTGGAAGATTTCCCCAAGTTTTTAACCCCCGCTGGCTGAGAGGCCAGAAGGGGGATTACAGTATGTCATGGCGAAGTCTGTCCGTCCGTCTGTCCCGGAAAGGGTTCTCACTTTCTGAAATCAACTCCTCTCACAATTTTTGGAGGAATTTCACGAAACTTGGCAAAAGGCTTTGTTATAGGACAGTAATACGCATATTGCAATTTCGTTTGCAATATATTGTCTCATCTCATTATCTCTAGCTGCTTTATCCTGTTCTACAGGGTCGCAGGCAAGCTGGAGCCTATCCCAGCTGACTACGGGCGAAAGGCGGGGTACACCCTGGACAAGTCGCCAGGTCATCACAGGGCTGACACATAGACACAGACAACCATTCACACCTACGGTCAATTTAGAGTCACCAGTTAACCTAACCTGCATGTCTTTGGACTGTGGGGGAAACCGGAGCACCCAGAGGAAACCCACGCGGACACGGGGAGAACATGCAAACTCCACACAGAAAGGCCCTCGCCGGCCACGGGGCTCGAACCTGGACCTTCTTGCTGTGAGGCGACAGCGCTAACCACTACACCACCGTGCCGCCCGCAATGTATTGTAGAGGGGGATATTGCACTCTCTGAGCACTCTTGTTAAGGTCTGGTTTTTGGGCGCACTTTATGACGCTGATGGCCAGTGAGGGGTGAACGAGTGTCAGTGTTAGTGTGACGAGTTCACCAAATATGTTTACTCAATCAACATGCAGTTAATACGGCATAACGCAGGTTATAAAATATCTGCAGATATGGTAGTTCTACTCTGTAATAAGCAACTGTAATACTGTGATTGTGTAGTTCTGTAATCAATAAATTTGGTTTTGATGAATTGTAAAAGCTACAGTTTAATGATTTGAAGTATTAAATTATTTTTGATAATTTTTTGACCATGCTTGAAACAAATACTTGAGAAAATGATTTCTTTCTTTCTTTCTTTCTTTCTTTGAGGAACAATACAGATTAATCAACATCAGTATTTATGATGTAAATGTGTCGGGTTTACATCATAGTAGATATAAAAAAAAAAAAACAAATAGGACAGGAAATTACGGAAGCCGCGAGAGGCCCTTCATATAATCTTTTTTTATTCACCTTGTTATCCCGAGATAACGACATTATTAATTCAGGATATCAAGAAAACAACACAACTAATTCGAGATCTCAAGAAAACAAAACAATTATTCCGTGATCTCGAAAAAACAAAACAATTATTTCATGATCTCGAGAAAACAGCTGAGATTTCTAGCAGAGCTGCGCCCCCTGTGGGTCAGACAACGAAGACTTAGAAATTGGCGGACATGTAACAGAGCAGAAATGGCTTTTTACGATGCCTTGAGAGAGAGGCGGGCCAGTCTTCTGCGGAGGTGCCGCGGACTAATTTTGAAATTATCCCTTATTAAAAGACTTAATGCAATCTCTCCCTGTGTCAACCCCTGATCAAAATATTGCCTTATTAGGTGATCGATTATTCCAGACATTCTAATGACCAAAGTTGCGTCTATACAGAATGAGAAATAGCCCCAAAGTCAGCATATCACAAGTCTCTTGGCGCACCTGAATGAACCATTTCTCAGCTGTTTACTCGAGATCATGAAATAATTTGTTTTGTTTTCTTGAGATCATGGAATAATTTTGTTTTCTCGAGATCTCGAAATAACGGTCTTGTTTTCTTGAGATCTCGAATTAGTTGTGTTGTTTTCTCGAGATCCTGAATTAATTATGTCGTTATCTCGGGATAACAAGGTGAATAAAAAAAGGATTATATGAAGGGCCTCTCTCGGCTTCCGTAGGAAATTAATTTTAGTAATTTTATTTTTTTTAAACAAAAAAAAAAAACACATCAACAAAACATGGTTCCATAAAACATATGCAAAACAACTAACACAGACACATAGCATCTTCCTCTGGGCTACATCTCAAGGCCTAGAAAAGTCTACATTTGGATATAATGTGACCCGATCAGTCATTTTCAAATGAAATGGCATATTTAAAATGCTCTTGTGAGCTTACAGCTCTTCTCTCAACTGTAGCTCAGAACACAGAAATAGAAGTGGATCAGTTGGCCAGCTCAAACATTTGCATTGATTTACATTTCATTTCACCATATAGTGAAGAGAGGATGGATGGATGGTTCAGCATCATAGTGCTTTCAAGTTCAAGGACTTTGAGCCGTAACTGGCACTGAAGTCAGTGTCCTGAATGTTGTGAACAGAATTGGAATTGGTATGATGTGGAAGTGTTACTGCTGGCACCATTTCATTTCATTTTGTTAGCTTCATTAGAACATGACATTTAAAAGTCTCGGAAATTCAGAGCATTTCTGGGGTTTTTGTTTGTTTGTTTGTTTGTTTGTTTGTTTGGGTTTTTTTTTCCTCTAATCTCTCATCCTCGCTGGTTTCACTGGATCGTTTACTGGTTGCCTTTCACTGAAATCATGAAACTTTTTGGGTGCCAGTCCCCGAGGGCTGTCGGAAGTCTTCTTTGGCTTTGCGAGACTTTGAAGACCTTTGTCAGGACTGCTGTTATTTTATTTGGTTCTTAGTAGAGATAAGGTTTTTAAACCATTACAGTGATTAGAACTGCCAGGATGCGATCTTCTGAGCTTCTGAGGAAGCTTACTGCACTGGTATTAAGCACTACCTCTGTATCTTTTCTTGCTCAAGCGCTCTCTCTCTCTCTCTCTCTCTCTCTCTCTCTGTGTGTGTGAATGATTTTATACGCTCTGCTTAAACCTATGTGGGGGCGTTGAGAGAGAGGATTTGAATGTGAGCCCCCCCCCTTCTTTTTCTGTTTTAGTGAATCTCCGCATTCCTTCCTTTTTTCTTCCCTCACTGCCTATGATTACGACACGGGCGGCATCTTCTTCGCTAAGCCTGGCAGTGCCCACGGCTGCTAGTCGTTTGTGTGCACTGCTGCCCACTCACCCACGCTACCTTGGCACTGATGCGGCGTACTATCTGCCATCCGAAGGTGGGGTTCCTTTCCGGAAGACCCTGCGTGTCTTTCCCAGGGAAACCCACACGTCCACCCATGCAGGATTTCTGAAGGGTCTTTCACTGCTGGGCCTCAATTAAAGGAAAAATCCACCGAAAAAGAACTTTACTCTGTGATATTCAGTGGTGCCCAAGATTTCTTTCACATTTTCAGTTTCCTGTTCTACTACCTGCTGATTTATGGTGCGTTCAACCTGCCTCTGAAGAGGAAAGTAGAAGAGATGGAATAGGATGACTTTTGACCACTGTGACCTTTGACCGCTTGATCTCTGAGATATAAAGCGGGAAATAAACTGCTGATGCTTTGGGCAGCCGTACTGATATGAACTCAGGGTTGCGTTTCCGAGTAGAAATTCCAAGTTGAGGGGTGTTTTCCTTACTCACAGATCTGAAATGTCAAGTTTCAATGAACTTTAATGGAAGGCAGCGTTAACCATGGCGCCATGGCTTCTCTACTTAAACAGACTGACGCAGCAGCACTTTAGTCTTTTAGGATAAAACCGCCCTCAATGCCATCATGCATGTGCACTTTGCTTTCTATATGTAAACCTGTTCAGGAAAAAACTCCTCTCCAGTGTACACTCACCGGCCACTATATTAGGAACACCCCTCCACCTGCTGTTTGATGCAGTGCTCTAATCAGCCGATCCCTTGACAGCAACACAATGCATCAAATCCTGCAGATACAAATCAAGAGCTTCAGTTAATGTTCACTCACTTCAAACGTCCGAATGGGGAAAAATTGTGATCTTAAAGTGTGACTTTTCTTTCACTGTGGCATGGGTGTCGATTTGAGCCAGATGGACTGGTTTGAGTATTTCAGAAACTGCTGATCTCCTGGGGGTTTCACACACACAACAGTCTCTATACACAGAATGGTGCAAAAACCAAAAAACGTCGAGTGAGCGACAGTTCTGTGGGTGGAAACTATGGGGTGCCAAGTGTCACCGGGCCCATTTCGTGGACGAAATGCATTTCGTCCATCACAGAATGCATTTCGTCCATCACAGAATGCATTTTGTCCATCTCGAAATGCATTTCGTCCACAGAACGCAGTATGGTAGATCACGAAATGCATTTCGTCCATCACGGAATGCATTTCGTCCATCACGGAATGCATTTCGTCCATCACGGAATGCATTTCGTCCATCACGGAATGCATTTCGTCCATCACGGAATGCATTTCGTCCATCACGGAATGCATTTTGTCCATCACGGAATGCATTTCGTCCACAGAACGCAGTATGGTAGATCACGGAATGCATTTCGTCCATCACGGAATGCATTTCGTCCATCACGGAATGCATTTCGTCCATCACGGAATGCATTTCGTCCATCACGGAATGCATTTCGTCCATCACGGAATGCATTTCGTCCATCACGGAATGCATTTCGTCCATCACGGAATGCATTTCGTCCATCACGGAATGCATTTCGTCCATCACGGAATGCATTTTGTCCATCTCGAAATGCATTTCGTCCACAGAACGCAGTATGGTAGATCACGGAATGCATTTCGTCCATCACGGAATGCATTTCGTCCATCACGGAATGCATTTCGTCCATCACGGAATGCATTTCGTCCATCACGGAATGCATTTCGTCCATCACGGAATGCATTTCGTCCATCACGGAATGCATTTCGTCCATCACGTAATGCATTTCGTCCATCACAGAATGCATTTTGTCCATCACAGAATGCATTTTGTCCATCTCGAAATGCATTTCGTCCACAGAACGCAGTATGGTAGATCACGGAATGCATTTCGTCCATCACGGAATGCATTTCGTCCATCACGGAATGCATTTCGTCCATCACGGAATGCATTTCGTCCATCACGGAATGCATTTCGTCCATCACGGAATGCATTTCGTCCATCACGGAATGCATTTCGTCCCATCACGGAATGCATTTCGTCCCATCACGGAATGCATTTCGTCCCATCACGGAATGCATTTCGTCCCATCACGGAATGCATTTCGTCCCATCACGGAATGCATTTCGTCCCATCACGGAATGCATTTCGTCCCATCACGAAATGCATTTCGTCACATCACGGAATGCATTTCGTCCCATCACGGAATGCATTTCGTCCCATCACGGAATGCATTTCGTCCATCACGGAATGCATTTCGTCCATCACGGAATGCATTTCGTCCATCACGGAATGCATTTCGTCCATCACGGAATGCATTTCGTCCATCACGGAATGCATTTCGTCCATCACGGAATGCATTTCGTCCCATCACGGAATGCATTTCGTCCCATCACGGAATGCATTTCGTCCCATCACGGAATGGGCCCGGTGACACTTGGCACCCCATAGGAAACAAACACCTTGTTAAGAGAGGTCAGAGGAAAATGGCCAGATTGGTTCGAGCTTTTTTGCCAGGAAGGATATAGCGACTCATAGCAACTTTTAACAACCGTGGTGAGCAGAAAAGCATCTCGGCATGCAACAGCAGACAACCACATTGGGTTCCACTCCTGCCAACCAAGAACAGGGATGTTAGAATCAAGAAAAAGTTCCTATTAAAGTGGTCGGTGAGTGTAGCTTTACTGTGTACATTTTTATTTAGTAGGCCAAATGCATTTCTTCTCATGCCGCATCAACAACATTAACTACATAGACAGTAATGCAAATTCATTCCCAGCATACAGTATCTCTCTCTCATATATCCCTGGAGACTTGTAAGCAGTGAAGCTTCATGTACCAGTAACATTTGAGCTTTGACCTCCATCACAGATTCCCACTTTCTATCTCTCTGTCCATGTAGCTCTGACCTCTTCCATGTGCTCATTTTTGCCTCCCTCATTTTGCGCCTGCCCTTTTCCCTTACCTCTTCCCTTGTGTTCCTGGCTTTTTTTTTTTTTTTTTTTATCAGTCGCCCAGGGCTTCTGTTTCCTGTGTGTTCTCATGTTTCTGCTCCTGGAGAACATCATCTTTAGCCATTGAATGTCAGGAGTAATGAGGTGGTATATTCATTTTATTATATTTACTAAAAGCCCTAAATATGAGTGATGAAAGGGTGATGCATAAAGTGGTGAGTGCAGTGATGAGTGTACAGTGGTGCTTGAAAGTTTGTGAACCCTTTAGAATTTTCTATATTTCTGCATAAATATGACCTAAAACATCATCAGATTTTCACACAAGTCCTAAAAGTAGATAAAGAGAACCCAGTTAAACAAATGAGACAAAAATATTATACTTGGTCATTTATTTATTGAGGAAAATGATCCAGTATGACACATCTGTGAGTGGCAAAAGTATGTGAACCTTTGCTTTCAGTATCTGGTGTGACCCCCTTGTGCAGCAATAACTGCAACTAAACGTTTGCGGTAACTGTTGATCAGTCCTGCACACTGGCTTGGAGGAATTTTAGCCCATTCCTCCGTACAGAACAGCTTCAACTCTGGGATGTTGGTGGGTTTCCTAACATGAACTGCTCGCTTCAGGTCCTTCCACAACATTTCCATTGGATTAAGGTCAGGACTTTGACTTGGCCATTCCAAAACATTAACTTTATTCTTCTTTAACCATTCTTTGGTAGAATGACTTGTGTGTTTAGGGTCGTTGTCTTGCTGCATGACCCACCTTCTCTTGAGATTCAGTTCATGGACAGATGTCCTGACATTTTCCTTTAGAATTCGCTGGTATCATTCAGAATTCATTGTTCCATCAATGATGGCAAGCCGTCCTGGCCCAGATGCAGCAAAACAGGCCCAAACCGTGATACTACCATGTTTCACAGATGAGATAAGGTTCTTATGCTGGAATGCAGTGTTTTTTCCTTTCTCCAAACATAACGCTTCTCATTAAAACCAAAAAGTTCTATTTTGGTCTCATCCGTCCACAAAACATTTTTCCAATAGCCTTCTGGCTTGTCCACGTGATCTTTAGCAAACTGCAGATGAGCAGCAATGTTCTTTTTGGAGAGCAGTGGCTTTTTCCTTGCAACCCTGCCATGCACACCGTTTGTTGTTCAGTGTTCTCCTGATGGTGGACTCATGAACATTAACATTAGCCAATGTGAGAGAGGCCTTCAGTTGCTTAGAAGTTACCCTGGGGTCCTTTGTGATCTCGTCGACTATTACACGCCTTGCTCTTGGAGTGATCTTTGTTGGTCGACCACTCCTGGGGAGGGTAACAATGGTCTTGAATTTCCTCCATTTGTACACAATCTGTCTGACTGTGGATTGGTGGAGTCCAAACTCTTTAGAGATGGTTTTGTAACCTTTTCCAGCCTGATGAGCATCAACAACGCTTTTTCTGAGGTCCTCAGAAATCCTCCTTTGTTCGTGCCATAATACACTTCCACAAACATGTTGTGAAGATCAGACTTTGATAGATCCCTGTTCTTTAAATAAAACAGGGTGCCCACTCACACCTGATTGTCATCCCATTGATTGAAAACACCTGACTCTAATTTCACCTTCAAATTAACTGCTAATCCTAGAGGTTCACATACTTTTGCCACTCACAGATATGTAATATTGGATCATTTTCCTCAATAAATAAATGACCAAGTATAATATTTTTGTCTCATTTGTTTAACTGGGTTCTCTTTGTCTACTTTTAGGACTTGTGTGAAAATCTGATGTTGTTTTAGGTCATATTTATGCAGAAATTTAGAAAATTCTTAAAGGTTCACAAACTTTCAAGCACCACTGTAAGTGGGTTTTCACAAGCTGTATGTGTAGGATAGTGATAAATTACCACTCTTGAGTGGTCATTCGTAACCATCTCACATGTCGGAGTATAACGGACTTTATTTCATTCTCATAATTTCTCATAAAAATAATATGAGCAGATCTCATTTGGAATTAAGGATATCATCTGGAAGGTGAATAACGTTTGTAGACCTGTGAATAAGGTTTGTAGACCTGGAGAAGGCATACGATAGAGTGCCAAGAGATGAGTTATGATATTGTATGAGAAAGTATGGAGTGAATGAGAAGTATATTAGAGTGGTGCAAGACATGTATGAGAACAGTGAAACAGCAGTGAGGTGCGCAGTTGGAACGACTGAATGGTTCAAGGTGAAGGTGGGACTTCATCAAGGATCTGCTTTGAGTCTTTTCTTGTTTGCCAAAGTGATTGATAGCTTGACGGACGAAGTGAGGCAAGAGTCACCATGGAACACGATGTTTGCAGATGAGATTGTGATATGTGGTGAAAGTAGAAAGGAGGTTGAGCTGGGTTTGAAGAGATGGAGGTATGCGTTGGAACGAAGGGGAATGAAGGTGAGCAGTAGCAAAACAGAATACATGTGTATCACTGAGAATGGGGATGAGAGTGTAGTGAAGATGCAAGGAGTAGACGTAAAGAAAGTTGGTGAATTCAAGTACCTGGGATCAACTGTGCAGGAAAATGGGGGCTGCGATAGTGAGGTGAGAAAGAGAGTGCAGGCAGGGTGGAGCAGCTGGAGAAGGATTTCGGGAGTCATTTGTGATAGGAAAGTCCCAGCAAAAGTGAAAGGTAAGATGTATAAGACAGTAGTGAGACCAGCTGTGATGTATGGATTGGAGACCATACCCTTAACGAAGAGATGGGAGGCAAAGTTGGAGGTGATGGAGTTGAGGATGTTAAGGTTTGCGATGGGAGTGATGAGGTTGGACAGGGTAAGGACGAGCACATCAGAGGGACAGCACATGTGGAGAGCTTGGGAATTACGCTAAGAGAGATGAGACTGAGATGATATGGGCGCATCCTGAGAAGAGATGCAGAGCATGTTGGAAGGAGAATGTTGAGGATGGAGCTGCCAGGCACACGAAAACGAAGAAGGCCAAAGAGGAGATACATGGATATGGTGAGAGAGGACATGAAAGTGGCAGGTGTGGTAGAGAAGGATGCGGAAGACAGGGAATAAATAGGTTGAATAAATACTGAATAATAAAAAATACACTGCTGTTTGTTACTACTTTAACCTCTTTATGGCAGCTGGGATGAATGAGTTCTTATATTTATTTAGCCTACAGTTTGGTACCGTGAATCTTCTACCTGAGGGTAGCATAGCAAATTCCTGCTTCAGGACCCTGTGAGTAGGGTCGTCTAGAATCTTCAGTACCTCCCTGAGCACTGACTTTTCATGCAGTGACTGCAAGTACACTACCATTCAAAAGTTTGGGGTCACCCAGACAATTTTGTGTTTTCCATGAAAAGTCACACTTTTATTTACCACCATAAGTTGTAAAATGAATAGAAAATATAGTCAAGACATTTTTCTGGCCATTTTGAGCATTTAATCGACCCCACAAATGTGATGCTCCAGAAACTCAATCTGCTCAAAGGAAGGTCAGTTTTATAGCTTCTCTAAAGAGCTCAACTGTTTTCAGCTGTGTTAACATGATTGTACAAGGGTTTTCTAATCATCCATTAGCCTTCTGAGGCAATGAGCAAACACATTGTACCATTAGAACACTGGAGTGAGAGTTGCTGGAAATGGGCCTCTATACACCTATGGAGATATTGCACCAAAAACCAGACGTTTGCAGCTAGAATAGTCATTTACCACATTAGCAATGTATAGAGTGGATTTCTGATTAGTTTAAAGTGATCTTCATTGAAAAGAACAGTGCTTTTCTTTCAAAAATAAGGACATTTCAAAGTGACCCCAAACTTTTGAACGGTAGTGTAATATTGATCTTGATACCCTACAATTTTCAAAGCTATTTTAACCAAACGCCCCAGCTTGGACTTTAACTGAACTGAAAAATTGCCGTACCGGGTTTGCATACCATACCGTATCTCACACTCTAAAATCATTTGAAAAAACAAAACAAAACAGGAGTTTGCTATTGACACCATACAGTCTAAGTCTTCTTAAGAAATGCATCCTCTGTTGAAGCCTAGTACAAAGACTTTCAACATAAATGTTGCTGAACCAACCGAAGACAAAATAAAAACTGTAATTGAAAACAAAACCCCAAAAATCTCATCTCATTATCTGTAGCCGCTTTATCCTGTTCTACAGGGTCGCAGGCAAGCTGGAGCCCAGTGGCGATCCTAGAGTGATTTACTCCCCGGGCGAAACCCCCTGCTGGCGACCCCCCGGCCCAACCCGACAACCACCTCCCACCCACCACCTAAGAAAACACTAACTTCGTCCAGAACACACACGACCCCATACACAAACTCACAACAGCTATTTTCAAGAACAAATTTCCAGTTTTAATGACTAGTGTGCAATAAAAAATACAAAGATAAACAATAAAAGATAAACAATAAACAAAAAGACTCAATGACTTCGCATTACAGCTATCCACAGCTATTTAAGAAAGCACAACTGCTTAATTTGAAATAAACATTGGGATATAGGCATTAGTGTTTCTGTGCGTGTGTGTGTGCTTGTGCGCGTGCCTAACTTCTCGTAGCCCCATAATATGCACAGTCCCGCCAGTGGAACGTTGTACTAGTCATCAAAAAGACTTTACTACCATAGTACTACACTACTATGACATTACACAGAGTCTTAAGTAATACATTACGACTTGATCATTGCCATTCTGGTAACAGCAAATTTATAACGGGCCGTGTCCGCGACGTACAACACACGACGAGAAATGTTTAAACGACCATGTAAAGCTGTTAACATTCTGTTGGCTAATACAGAGCCCAACGTTAACCCAAGGCAATGACAGCAATAACTTTAAACGTTTTGTTGCAAAGCCTAGTAATCGTTATGCTGAAATTAATTTCGTGTTGGGGGCCAGGCCAGGCTCGTCCGACTTGGCAAGTATCAATAATATAAGGCTAATTAGGGCACTAATTCACGTCACTCACTGAAGTTGATTCATAAAGCATACCTTTTTCTTTTGCTCGTTTCTCCTCCTCTTCTTTCCTTTTCTTCTGGAATTGGGCACCTGATGGCTTTGACCTTTTCCTATCCATTAGATCTATCTCTGAGTACGACTCCGTTTATTTGTCATTCGACCTCCTCCTGAATGATTCCCCCTTCCCCCAACACAAACTCACCGTCAGTGTGTAGTGGTGATCACCTAACGCGAGAGGTGAGACTGAACCATTTCAACTTGACCAATTGACCACCACGACCACAATAATCCTGGGAATTCATTCGGTTCATACACACAATCAAACGTACAGCCGTTTTGAAGTTGTTTGGATTGTTCTGCTTTTCTGTTCACTCCTCTTTCTCGCACGCACACACAAAAGCGTTTGCTCAATGTAATGTAATGTGGTCTGCACATTTGAGAGGCGTCTTGAGTTTGTCTTATGCATTGCAGCACCATATTTGGTTTGTTATTTAAATTATATGGGATTTTGTGCCCACAGCAAACGTGACGCATGATGGCTTTTGCTGCATGTTACACGTGTGTGTGTGTGTGTGTGTGTGTGTAACACTGCTGCAAACCCTTAATTACAATTGAGCTACAAGAACCGACCAACTTCAGGTATTGACGCCTTTTGTTATGATGACGTTACCTGCGCAACTTTTGGTATTGGGCTTCCCCATCCAAAATGTTCACCCCCCCGCCCGTCTTGTTTTTTTTTCGGGGTTTTTTTTTTGGGGGGACCTTTTTTTTTTTGGGGGGGGGGGGGGGGGGCGTTTTTTTTTTCACGCTTGTGCCGCCCCGGGCGGCTGCCCAGTCGGACCGCCCCCAGGACCGCCCCTGCTGGAGCCTATCCCAGCTGACTACGGGCGAAAGGCGGGGTACACCCTGGACAAGTCGCCAGGTCATCACAGGGCTGACACATAGACACAGACAACCATTCACATTCACACCTACGGTCAATTTAGAGTCACCAGTTAACCTAACCTGCATGTCTTTGGACTGTGGGGGAAACCGGAGCACCCGGAGGAAACCCATGCGGACACGGGGAGAACATGCAAACTCCACACAGAAAGGCCCTCGCCGGCCACGGGGCTCGAACCCAGGACCTTCTTGCTGTGAGGCGACAGCGCTAACCACTACACCACCGTGCCGCCCCACCCCAAAAATTATCAAGTATTTAAATGAAACAGAAATAGCTAAAAGAATATACTCCATACTCCAGCCCAGTCGGTGGTGGTAATGCACCTTTCAGTTGGTTTGCCAACGGCCAAAAAACCCTAAAGAAGAAGGAAAAAAAAAACAAAAAATATTATAATAATAATAATTATTATTATTATTATTATTATTATGTGGTTGGCACGGTGGTGTAAGTGGTTAGCACAGTTGCCTCACAGCAAGAAGGTTCTGGGCTCAAACCCAGCGGCCGGCGATGGCCTTTCTGTGTGGAGTTTGCATGTTCTCTCCGTGTCTGCGTGGGTTTCCTCCGGGTGCTCCGGTTTCCCCCGCAGTCCAAAGACATGCAGTTAGGTTAATATGGGACGGCCTTGGGCTGAGGTGCCCTTGAGCGAGGCACCGAACTCCCAACTGCTCCCCGGGCGCTGTTAGCATGGCTGCCCACTGCTCTGGGTATGTGCGTGTGTGTGTGCTCATTGCTCATGTGTGTGTTCACTGCTTCAGATGGGTTAAATGCAGAGAAGTGAGGAAATTTCACAAATGTGTGATGAATAAAGTTGTGCTTTCTTTCTTATAGCATTTTTCACAAATTGCCACTGTCATTTTGCCAGTTTGTTTACTTTTTAAGCGGAAATAATTTTGTCGGCTGTTTTTAAAACAGTTATTCCACTCGAGCTCGTCGTACATGGCTTATAGCTGACTCAGTGCTACAGGCTATCAGCTCATGTACGACTCGATTTCATGGAATAACTGTTAAATGCATGTCAGTCATTGTGATCCAGAGCTATCGGTCATTTGCTCGGCAAGAAAGGACGCAATCATGTGATCAGCATGCTCTGTATATATGTTAAGTCTGTAAGATGCTCAGATTAGGACCTCTGGTGTTCAATCAGTGCAATAGCATGAGAGAATTAATAGAATACACATCGTCACTTTTTTGCATAGCAATGTCACACTGCAACGTTACATCCCAAGAATTTAACTGACCAGTTGAATCAAGGGTCAGTGATGCGTTCTGCAGTGCTGTGTTCACTGTGAACCAGAGCCAAATTCTGACAAACAATAACAGCGTAATGAGCTTAGATTCAGGTAGATTTAGTTTTAGATAATTGTACCTGCTTTATTTTAGCAGGATGCATGTAGGAAGGATATTTATCACATGGACATGTAATGGACATTTACCTACAGATTAACCCTGGTTTCAGGAAGAGCAGCCGGTTTAGACCGCGGTCAGCCGTGCACAGTTAGATAAAAATTCATTATTTGGACACCTACTTATAAAATCCTTCCTAATGTTACTGGTAGTTCGTGTTCGCTGATGAACAAGCATGCTTTTGTGCCAATTTCGATACCTTGCTGGCTGGATGTCATTAATACTGAAATAATATTAATATCAGGGTGGCTGTATGCACTAACGTGATTAAGCTAGCGAGATTAAACTAGGCTTTCTCGTATGAAATATCTCAGGATTTCAGATATTAATAGAAATAGCTTGTATTAGTCCATGTGTCCAGGAAAGGTTCAAATAAGTAGGTATATAATGGTAAATTTTGTTTGTGAAATTAGCTGGCTGACTACGATCATTTCCAAGTGTAGCCACCAGGCTTGTAGTGCTCGAGTCCAGGACTCGGACTCGAGTCCAACTCATGCTCTAATTTTAAGGACTCATGACTCGACTCGGACTTGAGCACTGATGACTCGGACTTGTGCATTAACTGCATTAGGACTCGGAAAATGGAGACGAGGACTCTGATTTTTCTTTTTTTTGGCAACATGCCATAATAATTTGGCATAAGATATATTTATATCTACGGTGCATTAATTTTGTACTAATTTTGTGTAAGAGTGTCACACCTGTGCACCTTGGCCTGTGCATCAGATAGACTCTCGGGTGCGCTCCGGACAGCGCACGCACCAAGCGGACTCTCGTGCACGTGCTGTAAATGACTTGCACCTGCACAGGATTAAGGCGCAAACAGCGCGCCAATATAAAAACTGTGAAAACACACTTACTTTGCAAAGTATTGAGTTGCGTTGCTGGCACGTTACCGAGCCTTATTTCTTTGTTTGGTTTCCTGATCCCTGATTTCCTGTTTCTCGTCTTTGATTCTGTCAAGTCTACGATAGCCTGTTTGTGCCTCGCTTGACCTATTGCCTGTTCCACTGTTTTACGATTTTGCCTGCCGTTCTGGATTGTTTACCGTCTTCATTTGTATTAATAAACACACTTTCTGCACTTGGATCCGTCTCCCAACCATCCCTGACTTCACACTGCCTGACAAAGAGAAGCATATTCACCTGTTCAAAAGTCATGTTCAGGAACAAACTAATGTTAATAGCGTTGAAACAGCCACCGTCAAATGGTGCAGGTTGGAATGTTGGACTCGACTCGGATCAATAGTGGACTCGACTCGGACTCGATTCGAATTTTTTTTTAATGATTTGGACTTGACTCGGACTTGAACATTGGAGACTCGAAACTGGACTTGAGGTTTAGTGACTCGACTACAACACTGATAGCCACGCCTTCTTACTTTATAATCGAATTATGTTTTAAAGACTAATTTTTTGGGAGAAAATTAAAACGTACGGACTGTAATGGCACTCCGTTAGCTCTTCCTTGGTTACTGTACCATTTCTAGAGTCAATCGAAAAAACACTTTTTTTTTTTTTTTTCCACGCGAGCGACGAGACATGACAACTTCCCTTGTCTTTCTAAAATGTTTACTTAAAAACAACAAGGTAAATCACAAAGTCTGGTGCACGGTCAAAAGACTGTGTTGCTTCCACCATGTTCTGACTCGAAACTAAGGTATACACAGTCAGTGACCATAGTTACCACTATAGTGATGTCACATCATAAGATTTAGAACATGGAACTCTTTCTGTTCTAAACTCTTTTCTATGTTCTTAAATTATCATCATTCATTTTTAACTGTTTTTAACTTAAATTATTATTGCTTAACTGGCCCTTACACGGACATCAACATCGGGAAAACTAACTGTTTGAATTAGACACGATATGGAAAGACAGTTTAGACGAGAAAATGATGTGGAAATTAAAAGGCTGTTTTTTCATTAAAACTCATGGGGATTGTTGGGGCTAAAAACTGTACTGCAACTGTGGTTAGTTTTACTTTTGGGTGATGATGCACTGATTTTTTTTTTAAACAGTCGATAATCCAGAGGTCTGGGCAGGGGCTTGGTCTTGTTCCTACTGAAATTTTAAAGACATGCGGTTAGGTTAATATGGGATGGCCTTGGGCTGAGGTGCCCTTGAGCGAGGCCCCTAACTCCCAACTGCTCCCCGGGCGCTGTTAGCATGGCTGCCCACCGCTCTGGGTGTGTGTGTGTGTGTTCACTGCTTCAGATGGATTAAATGCAGAGAGGAATTTCACAAGCGTGTGATGAATAAAAGTTGTTCTTCTTCTTTAATCAGTACTCCCTCAAGACGCTTGACCAGTCCTGTGGATTCGCAGTCATTTCTGGCTGTACCTGTTAATAATACTGGATCTTGTCATGATCTTGGCTCTATTTCCTGAATTATTCGTTGTTCTTACTGTCGTATCATAACCTGCTTTTCATACCGACGTGGATGTTTACTGACAACGTGTTACTGTTGCTGGGAAACAACATCCAAATCACTCAATTTCTGTGGGCTTCAAAAAGCCTACTAAAGCAAGACAAGATTTACAGATTGGCATTCTGAATTTTTACTGAACATAATGGGGGAAAAAAGTTGGTTTAATAGTGTTTTAAAGGTGGTTTCTCAGTGAGCTGCCTTTAGCTAAATAAATTACATCAATGCACGTAAGTCACAACTGATCTGCAAGAGAAGTTCAATGGTTCATGTAAAAACAACAACAAAAACAAGCTGGACTTGCTGAGCTGTGTTGATGAGCTCTACTGTAGTAGTTTGAGTTCTTGGTTCAATCCGCATCCGGACTGTCGTCCACAATTTGATGACCCTCCTCTAGCCGTCTTGGCCTTTATTTTAACTCATTTTATTTAGTACTACTTAAAAAAAAAATGTTAGCTTTAGTTAGATCCTCTCGGCGTGTCCGTTTTTTCCTGGTCTACACCACGGCCGATTGCTCTAAGACAACAAGGGAGGCTCAGCCTCCTCTAAAAATGACGAACATCGTGTAGGATGAATTGCGCTAGGCTTATGTTATAGCCGACCTTATAACATTTGCTATTTCAGATCCAGAATCATAGAAATGTATGTGCTCAACCCAACTACAGTGCGAAATCATTCCCTTATAACTTTAATGTGTGCGTGAGTTTCTCCCCCTCGTGACAGCGCGATGCAGCCCAGCCTCAGTGGACTTCAATGGCATTTGGGAGCTCTGCGCTTTTCAATCTCAAAATGCAAGACGGTTATTGGACAAATACTGTGAAAACGCCCGCCCACCGGACTCCCAGCCTCAGTGGACTTCAATGGCATTTGGGAGCTCTGCGCTTTTCAATCTCAAAATGCAAGACGGTTATTGGACAAATACTGCGAAAATGCCCGCCTACGGACTCCCAGACTCACATGGGAGGGACATGGCAGTTTCCGCGAGAAGACTGGTGATTGGTGAAAGCGGCCGGATATTTTTTTTTGATTGACAGCTCGTTTCAAATATAGACAGGCAGCGGTGAATTTCAGTTCAGTCCCATGCGGATTCGCAAGTGCTGTGGTGTATTGTAAGAGCTCAGCTTACATTTCAATTTCACTCATTACATACGGTTTCTACCAGCTTTTTTAGTTTGTATATATTTTCATTGTAAATAAAGTGTAAATATAGTGTTGTCAAGTTTGCTATCTTGGTTCCAGAAATTTCGTTTATTTGAGTGACTGAACTTGAACTTGAGGGGGCTAGTCAGCTAGCAAGAAAGCTGCGCACAGATGCCAAGCATTGCTGATTTAATTTTGGCGAAGCCATTTGCCAGTCTTCCTTTCGAGGAAAAAATTAAAATTAAAGAGCAGGGTAGACCAACGCCTCAAATTGACTTGGTGAAAAAGGTAGGGAATAATACTCGTTCCTTTCAGCTCTCCTGGTACGAGAAAGTGAATTGGCTAACAGCAAGTGACCCACATCAACAACAGTAAATAGGCTACTTTAGTAATATGTCATGGATGGACTAAAAATATAGAATCTATTTAAAATGTTTATGCTGAGTATATTATATTGGAATATATATTTCTCTGGATATGAATTAAACACAGCTACAATTTGGAAAACATTTTTAAACAAAAACACAGCTGAGAACATTTCACACTACAGACCTGGATTAAAAGTGAAGGGTTATCAAAATTGTCAATAAAACATTTCTCAATCAAAATAAGTAAAATATAGGGAAAGTGTCATTGAATGAAATGTGTGGCACCCAGCTCTACTGCTGAGGTTCCTGACAAAGAGCTGCTTTCAATAATGATCAATTTTTAAACAACATGCTACAATTTTAAAATATAAAATGTTAAAATATACCCCCCCCCCCCCCAACACCACCATCATGTATATTGGACAGTAGGCTAATGGGCCAAAAGAACCTGTTATTTCACAGTTTGTGATGCTGCCAACAATCAGCCAGATCAGAGGCAAGAGTATGGGCAAAATTTATGTTTTTTCTTTTAAAATCTGGAAATATCGTAACCGACCAGCCTCCCCTGTTTGAAAGACTACCAGCCGCCACCGGTCTACACCATGATTGCGCTTGTCCTGTAGTTTTGTAGTTCGTTTTTGTTATCTTCTAGACTTTTTTTCTTAGTACAAGACTAAATAGGGGCGGCACGGTGGTGTAGTGGTTAGCGCTGTTGCCTCACAGCAAGAAGGTCCGGGTTCGAGCCCTGTGGCCGGCGAGGGCCTTTCTGTGTGGAGTTTGCATGTTCTCCCCGTGTCCACGTGGGTTTCCTCCGGGTGCTCTGGTTTCCCCCACAGTCCAAAGACATGCAGGTTAGGTTAACTGGTGACTCTAAATTGACCGTAGGTGTGAATGTGAGTGTGAATGGTTGTCTGTGTCTATGTGTCAGCCCTGTGATGACCTGGCGACTTGTCCAGGGTGTACCCCGCCTTTCGCCCGTAGTCAGCTGGGATAGGCTCCAGCTTGCCTGCGACCCTGTAGAACAGGATAAAGCGGCTACAGATAATGAGATGAAATGAGACAAGACTAAATAAAGTAGGTAATTGTTGTAGCCCTGGCTGGTCTTCCTGTAATGGGCATTGTGCTCACACTGTTACAATACAGTGCACAACAGCTTGTCTTAAAACATCATTTATTAGAGTCTGTGAAAGACACATCTGTTGGTTAAAGTTTGTTTTGACATGTCCTTAAGATTAGTGTGGGGGTGTGCAAAATGAGATAATGTGGTAAAATGTTGAAGGGGGGGGGGGGGGGGGGGGAGAGATAATGAGAATGGAAATATAAGAAGAAAAAAAAAACCTGAAAATAAATTGCTAAGAATCTGTCTTCGGCAAACAGCATAAACCTCATCAAAGAAGAGACGTCTTGTCTTCATGCATGCTTCGAGTAGAGGGTATTCTGAAGTTCACAGAGGCAATAATCAATTCACTGAGGAATATGCCTTTGGTACTGAGGATGTCAGGATAAACATACAGAAATTAAGTTTCTATTTATATGAAGCCTGGAAACTGCCGTGCATTTGTTGGAGAATTGCTTCAGCGCAGAGCAACGGGAGCCAGGCTCAAGCAGGCTAAGTAATTAACACTTGCGTTAACTGGAGATGATGGATCATATCTGGCAGAACTGTTGCAGAAATGAGGACAAAATGTCACTCGGCTTCAAGCTGTTTAGGGGGATTTGCCCAATCGTATTTAAAAGACTTTTTCTTGCCTGTATAGACAAGTTAAGCCTTAAATATATGGTGTTTTAAAACATGAATTAGATGATGATGATGATGTCCTGAATCTATGATTAAGATCGACATGTTAGTGGTTTACACAATACTTACATGTTACACACACCTTTATTTTACAGTACTGATGAAAATGAGAGTATTGCTCATACAAGTTCATCAGTAACACTTATGACAGCTTTCAAATGTGGACGTATTAAGTGTTTAGATCTGGGTCAATGATAAGATGAGGATTTTTAATCTCCTCCTCTACACTACCGTTCAAAAGTTTGGGGTCACTTTGAAATGTCCTTATTTTTGAAAGAAAAGCACTGTTCTTTTCAATGAAGATGACTTTAAACTAATCAGAAATCCACTCTATACGTTGCTAATGTGCTAAATGACTATTCTAGCTGCAAATGTCTGGTTTTTGGTGCAATATCTACATAGGTGTATAGAGGCCTATTTCCAGCAACTATCACTCCAGTGTTATAATCAGGGCTTTGAACCAGAATTTTTTTCCTATTGGTTCGTTCCGAACAGAAATGGAATTTTAACGTTTCCGGTTTTGGGTTCCACCATTAAATAGACGTTCCCGAACCGGTTAGAACAAAAAAATTTCGTTCCCGGAACGGTTAATTACGTTCCCTGGCAGCTGTTTAACAAATGGCTATAAAATTATGTCTCTGTCTCATCCAGCTTAAGCCAAATGTAGGCTAATTCTATTACAACCTTCATTAAATAAGACAAGAAATAATTCAATACAATTATTATTTCAAATGTTGGCGATTTGGATTCTCAGTATGTCTTCCCATCTACACAAACAGAAAAAGTGCCAAAAATGAAAGATAATTCGTTTAGTGTGTTACCAAAGGCTAGTCAGGCCCTATGCATTGATAGGCTAACAGAGGTTAATGTCATTTAATGTTCGCGAGCCTCTCATTAACGTGGACAAATATATTGATATCGTGTTTGAAATTGACGTTTTTGAATAACGATAGACTGCAATATTTACCTCTTATTTAAGATGTGGAGACGTGATAGTAGTCCACCCTCCCGCTCTCTCCATTCAGTCAGCGAATGTCACACAGGAAGTGAACCCCAGCGGGTCATAGAAACTTGCGCAGGAGAAGAATGACTTTTTTATTTGTAGGCTACGGAAACTTTGAGGAACGAAATAAAAACCGGTATTAACCGGTTACCATTATTTTTAATAAGCGTTTCTGTTCCGGAACATAAAAAATAATCAAGTTTCTGGTTTCGTTTCTGTTCCATGTGAAATAGAAAAAGTTCCCGGTTTTCGTTTTCATTCCTTGAACCGGTTCAAAGCCCTGGTTCTAATGGTACAATGTGTTTGCTCATTGCCTCAGAAGGCTAATGGAGGATTAGAAAACCCTTGTACAATCATGTTAGCACAGCTGAAAACAGTTGAGCTCTTTAGAGAAGCTATAAAACTGACCTTCCTTTGAGCAGATTGAGTTTCTGGAGCATCACATTTGTGGGGTCGATTAAATGCTCAAAATGGCCAGAAAAATGTCTTGACTATATTTTCTATTCATTTTACAACTTAGGGCGGTAAATAAAAGTGTGACTTTTCATGGAAAACACAAAATTGTCTGGGTGACCCCAAACTTTTGAACGGTAGTGTATATCTGTCTGATCACCTGGCTTAAAATGACTCTTGGGGTACCTTTACGTATGCAGCTTAAATCCAATCACACTTGCATGTTCAAAGCAAACTCGACTCTGAATCAAGAAAGTGAATCGACCCAAAGGTAGGAAGTGAATCAAACGTGCTGTGTGCTTCTTTTTGTAGATGTAAACTGCTAAACTGAACCCTGAAATGCAAACTAAATGACAAGTTCCAAGTGACATCTAGGGCAGTTCAATCACAGTGAGAAAACGATTTGAATTTTAATTGACCCGAAGGCAGAAAATGAACCAAAAGTGCTCTCTGTGTGTGTGTGTGTGTGTAATTATTATTTTTTTCCTTTTTTCGTAGATGTAAGCTGAGACACAAACTTAGCCGATGACAGAGCTGCAGAAATGTACTGTGTCCTGGTTATTTGGACTGATAAACAAAAAGTGAATATAAATGCCAGATGTGATTACGTAAAATATTTTAAACTAGTTGTTTGTAGTTAGTCGTGCCTCCATGTTCTCTGTGATTGGGTGATTTCTGTCACGTTATTTCTCACTAATTAATTTTATGAGAATGTTTTCAGTCCTACACCCAGGATGGGTGGGAGATACAGTATGATACAAAAAAAAAACCCTCATATCACGATTCATGATGTGTATAACAAGGTTTCCTCACAAAATGGCAACACATCAGTAATGTTGCTTTTAAAAACCTTGTCACTTGTTTAAATTATGTCTGCAAAGTTAATTAATTAGTTTTTCTAGAAAATAAAATTTTCTAACATTTTTAAAAATATTTTAAAGAACATCCAATCAGGTGTGTGTGTGTGTCTGTGTGTGTGTAATATAAATGTATTTTCACAGTACCAGTCAAAAGTTTGTACACCCCTACTCATTCAGATGTTTTTGTAGCTCCTGCCTCATAGAGGCTGTAGCCACTATGTCATCGTGATGTGAGAGTGAGTGTAACAATACGCATACAGGTGTTCCTATTAAAATGTCCGGTGGGTGTATACAATTTGGTTCACCATTCGAAATAAATGGACTAGACTAAAGAAATTGCTTTCAGACATGTAAAAACTTCGTATTTTAAAATGTACTCCAGGTCGTCCCGCTTTCCTCACCTTCTTCGGCCAGTGGTCCCATGTATGATGTAGATGTGACGCGCTTCCGAGTTGTTACGGGAAGTTGTCGAAAAGAGTATTGAGACCCATAGACGCCGCATTCTGCGTAGAATCATACGTCATCCTCGCCGCCATATTGGATGTGGCAAAGTGGAGATCCTTCAGCCGTCTCTGGTATAGAGTCTAGACAGTAGCCGAGAATAAAGATGCCTCATTCATGTGCTGCGTTTAACTGTACCAACAGGTTTACCGTCCAAACGAGATCACATGGGATTACCTTTCACAGGTGAGACTGGAAAAATACTTTTCATTGTACTTGGTCATTATAACGTAATTTTACAAACAGATTTTTCTGACTTTGTGGCTAATATGAAGTCTCGCGCATAATAGCGGCTCGGTGAAACCTGTCTCCAAACAACGAAGTATTTCCTTCGTAACTACGCTGATTGTTGTTAGTTGCTTAGCTAACTTTTCACATACTATGTAGGTTTCCCAAAAATAAAGACATGAAAAAGCAGTGGGAGACAGCTGTGCGACGGGAAGGGTTTTCTGCTACTCCGTCATCCATGCTCTGCAGTGAACACTTCAGAACGGAGGATTTTGACAGAACAGGTCAGACAGTCAGGATCAGAGAGGGAGCTGCTCCTTCAGTCTCCCAGCTCATCTCCACCGGGTAGGTGTATAGTTATAAGCAGTGAGAATTAGAGAATACAGTGCCACACTATGATGAACGTTTTTGAACGTATGATGAATGTTTTTAACCTTTCTGAATGTGAAGGAATCAGTGATGTATTTTGTTTTGGTATGACGTTAGAACCTGGCCAAACTCAGTTTGGCGCTCATTCAGCTCACTTTATTCAACGAGAGTAGGTCTGTGTGGTGACTCAATAAATAAAACAGTACATTTTTATTTTCATTCACTATTTCCAGTTTTTCCACTATTTCCATCATTTATCATATTCAGTCTTGTAGGTTGGTTATTGTGGCCTCAGGTTTTGGTAGCTTGCTACAGTATGCTGACTGATTAGCTTACCTGAGCTATCTATCGCATATCTGTCGCTAGTTTGCAGTGTACAGGGTATTTCGCACACTATTTATAACCATCACATTAAAAATTATATATGTTGTTTTGATGCCTGTTTGTTTCCCAAATATATACGTGTGTGTCTTAATGGGTGAATAAAAGGCATCGAGTTAAATATTATTGTAGAAAGGGGCTTTATGAAGTTCAGTCCATTTACTTGCATTGGTTTATGGGGAAGATTTGCCACATCCAATATGGCGGACACTCTGACGTATCCCAGCAACGGGGCCACCAGCTCAATGCGGCGTCTATGTTGAGACCACTGAGCTCTAGCACTGGGCCTTTTCCAGGAAATAAGAGTTTGGGTCATGGCGACAGCGTGTGTATGTCAGCCTCGGTTCGGAGGTTTCAGTTTCGAAAACAGTAAGAGGTAAGAGCAGAATAATATAAAGTACAGACACTTGGTATATTTTACTTCTGTGATTTTTAAATTGTTCATTTTTGGTTTACGCTTCATTTTTGTGGCTTCTGCCTCATAGAGTAAATACGTACCGGTGTATATGCTATATTTACTGTATGGACATGGGATCAGAAAACTATTTTATTTATAAGCAGTAGCCACATGTACGCACAGGGTACCTATTTTTCTATATTCTGACTATTCTATATTCTGAAGACATCAAAACTATGAAATATCACATGGGACATATTTGGAATTATGTGGTAAACAAAAATGTGTTCAAAAAATATATTTCATATTTTAGATTCTTCAAATTATCCAGCGTTTATCTTGATGACGCTTTGCATACTATTGGCATTATCTTAACCAGCTTCATGAGGCAGTCACCTGGAATGCGTTTCAATTAACAGGCGTAGGTAAAAGGTAATTAGTGGAATTTCTTGCCTAATTAATGTGTTTGAGATCAAATGGTAAATAATAAAAATACAGTAAAAAGCCCTGTTCAATACCTCAACTGTAGTAATCCATATTATGTCAAGAACTGCTTGACGAAGTAAAAAAAAAAAATTGTCCATTACTTTTTAAGACATGAAGTGACTTTTAATTAATTAATAAAAATAAAGAAAAGCATTGAATTTGAAGGTGTGTCCAAAGTTTTCTCTCTCTCACACACACACACACACACACACACGATATCTGCAATGTCAAATCATCTTGTGACATCATTTTTCAGGAGATCAATATTGTAGGGCGGCACGGTGGTGTAGTGGTTAGCGCTGTCGCCTCACAGCAAGAAGGTCCTGGGTTCGAGCCCCGTGGCCGGCGAGGGCCTTTCTGTGTGGAGTTTGCATGTTCTCCCCGTGTCCGCGTGGGTTTCCTCCGGGTGCTCCGGTTTCCCCCACAGTCCAAAGACATGCAGGTTAGGTTAACTGGTGACTCTAAATTGACCGTAGGTGTGAATGTGAGTGTGAATGGTTGTCTGTGTCAGCCCTGTGATGACCTGGCGACTTGTCCAGGGTGTACCCCGCCTTTCGTCCGTAGTCAGCTGGGATAGGCTCCAGCTTGCCTGCGACCCTGTAGAACAGGATAAAGCGGCTAGAGATAATGAGATGAGATCAATATTGTACTGTCATATCAACCAGACCTACCTATACACACCTCAGTTTTGGGTTTTTTTTGCATTTGTAGTTTATGCAACTATGTGCTGCGTGAAAGTAAACCAGCTAAAAGCATCAATTCAGCAAACAGACTAACAGATGTGAAAGTGCACTTTAAAGCTTTGGCTTCTTAGCTTCTCAGTGCTGTCATGTTTTTAGTGTCTTTGGCACAGATTTGTTTTTTCCACTATAAATGAAGTCGTGGTGGTGGGAAGATCGTATATTTTTGATAATGAGAATTTCAGTGATTCATTAGGTATCCTATAACAGTTCATGTCAATCCAAAAGCCTTTTGGGTGGTTTCCCCCACCACCACCACCTTTGTGATAACCAATTGCAATCCCATATGCAATATTAGCCAAAGGAATGTAGTGTGAAAAACAACAGGTTGTTTGTAATATCAAACTTGTTCATGCTGTTAAATTCATATTTTTGTCTCTTATACATGCACGTGATTATTTCCCGTTTTATGGGTGACGCTGATCTTGCCTAGCTTTGTTCCTCAGAGGGGATGAAGTGCATGATAAGAGACAGAGCAGTCATCGTGTGCTTGTCATTCCTCTGATCCTGCGTTTTGCATCGGAAACACTGGAAATCTTATGAGCGTCATGTCCTAATCCGTTTAATTTCCAAATTTTCACACTCGCACATTTTCTGTAGTGGCATCTGTGCATCTCTGAGGGATTTTTTTTTTCCAAGCAGTCAGCAATAAGTCATGTACAATTTGACTAAATAAATCTTCAGACTAATTGCACAAACTGCACTCAGCTTATTTAATGGTTTACAGGTTATTTAAAGTTATTTTTTTTAAAGGGGAACAGAGGGCAATATATAGAGTAAATATAACAATAAAACACACATTAACGAACCTTATTCAAGACTTACAAAAGTTTTTTGTTCTAAGGTTGGAAAGTTATCGTGTTTTGAAAGCAGCTCGAGCAAACTATTTCCGCAGTTTGAACAGCCCGCCATGATATTAATTTTATCCAATCAGAATGCACGTTCATTTTCTCTGCGTAACATTCATGACGTATGTATGTGCCCAGTTGTGTTGGCTCATTGAGGTTGGGAATAGCACGTGTGAAATACCTGTTTCTGCCTCTTGCGACGATTTCGCAAGTCCACGGGTGGCGCCTATCTCATTGCAGCAAATAAATTCTGCTGGACTCGTGAGCAACTCCACGTTACATTTTCCGCACAAGCACCACGCCGTGTCACCTGCACGCAGACGCTCTGCCCCACGCTCCCCATGCCCATGGTCAGCATCAGTCTCATCCTCGCCGTCATCCGAGCTTTCTTCTCTTATTTCATCACTGGAGTCGAGAGTACCTCTCCTAGGTTCAAACTGGTACCCTTCTAAGCCATAGCCTGCTTGCAGTGTGTCTTGCAGGATCTCTTCGTATGATTCGACAGAGCTGTCGCTTTCACTTGATGCGCCCGACGCCATGATTACACCCTTATCTCCTCTATTTCGGAGAGTTCCGCTAGTCCAGTGGGTAGCGCTGACGTCACGGTCTTTTAAAAATGGCGACTCTTGTGCGGTTTAGCGTATAAAGTATTATATTTACAATTACCAAGAAATTTCGTTGTTTTCTAGTATATAAATTTGATAGAATACTTAAGAATACGTTACTTTGTCACATCAGCAACTGTATATATTATATTTGGTACCCCTTTAAATAAAGGTTTGGTGCCTCAAACCTTGCATTTTATACAAGCAGACAGAAATTGTCGGGACTTTTAGATGAAGATTTACAGACTCAGGTGTGTCATCAGTTTGGAAAGAGAACAACAAAAGTAAGACTGCTTTGACACAAGTTTAGATAGACAACCAAGCCTAAATCAGGAAAGGAAGTGTGACCCATGTCTGCTGGTAGCTTCTTTGTTGTCCTAAGGGCTGGTGTTAAAAGAAAATCATAAGAAAGAAGTAGGACGTTCTTACATCCAAGAAGCTTAAAATACAAAATCTCAAATAAGCCCAATTTCTCTCAGCCAATCAAGCAGCGTTTGCTTCTCCTGAGCTGACTCCCATACATCCACCCCTCCCTACTCCAAAATAAAAACACTAGAGGTTTATGTGAAGAAAAAAAAAATCTATCTCGACATTTATCCACTTTAATCTTCTTAACATATTAGAGTCATTTGCATTACCCTGAAGTGACTGAGATGCTTTTCTGTTTCTCTTCCCCCACAAAACACAAGGACTTGCAACATCATGTGGACTTTTTTTGCGTCTCTAAAAAGAAGCCAAGTGGGCAGAAGTTAGCTTGCTTTACTATACATAGCTTCTTTCATACCATGCTGAGCTGGGTGTTACTTTTCATTGTCTTTGAAGCCGCACTCCAACTGTTGCTGTTTTATTTTTTCATCGATAATCTTTCTTGAGGATGCCTGAACATTCTAAAAAGTTCCCAATAACTCTCGTAACTTGTTTTTGCTTTTAATAAACGATGCACGATGGCTCATTTATTAACGAATCGATCGCAGTGAGCAGATATTGATGAATGCAGCGAAGGAATCCAATCCTGATTTATGGTCATTAGCTCATCCGGCCGACAGGCGACAAGCTTATGCCATCATGTGTTGTCAGTCGTCCATCCGTCGTCCACATTTCATGAAAATCGCTTCTTCTCTCTCAGTTCTTCACTGATCGCTGCATTTCCATAAAATGAAGGAATATCTCAGTCAGTTCAATACTCCATTCAATATAATAGCCATATCAGAAACTTGGATCAATGATGAGATGGGAGTAGATTTTGAGCTGAACGGGTATGAATTTAATTATATCAACAGAAAGAACAAAAGAAGACGGGGAGTGGCAATATATGTTGATAATAGTTTGGAATATAAAATTAATAATAAAATGACGGTAGCTATTGATGATTGGATGGAGTGTATTACGGTAGAAATATGTTGTGAAAAAATGAAAAATGTAACGGTGAGCTGTATATACAGATCTCCTGGATCAAGCATAGAAGTTTTTATAGATTGGATGGAAAGTATGTTTATAAAATCAACACAGAAGGTCATGTACATCTGTGGTGATTTTAACATCGACCTCTTAAATCATAAGAAACACAAAATGACCAGAGTTCATTAATTCAATGTTCAGTATGGGACTGTATCCAACTATTACCAGACCAAGCAGGATCACTTCTCACAGCACCACTTTAATAGATAATATATTTATTAATATCCTGGAAAATAATATAGAGAGTGGACTACTATTAACAGACATCAGTGACCACCTACCTATTTTTAATGTATATTACTGTAATTATAGCAAGAAAAAGGATACTAAAAGTTATAAATATATAAGAGTGAAAACTAAAGAAACCATGATTGCACTAAAAAATGACTTAATGATACAGGACTGGAATGTAGTTTATAAAGAAAAAGATGTTGATAAAGCATATGAGGAATTTTTAATAATATTCAATGAACTATATAATAAAAATGGTCCTATAAAGAAATGCAGTAATATACATAAATATACGAATAGTCCGTGGGGCTACAAAATGCCTGCAAAAAGAAAAATATATTATACAGACAATTCTTAAAGCATCGAACTATAGAGGCAGAGGAAAAATATAAAAAATATAAAAATAAACTAATAATATGAGGATATGTAAGAAAGACTATTATAATAAATTAGTGGAGAAAAATAAAAACAATATTAAAGGTATATGGACTGTACTAAATGGTATTGTGAGAAATGGATCCAAAACTACAAATTACCCGGAGTACTACACTGAAAATAAGACCATAAATAATATGGAGGATGTGGTGAATGGTTTTAACCAATTCTTTGTAAATGTGGGACCAGATTTAGCAGCAAAAATAAAGGAACCCGAGACAACACAATGTGGGGAAATAGAAGATATGCGGGACAGAAATCCAAGTACAATTTTTCTAACTGCAACTGATGAGGAAGAAATTATCCAAATTGTAAGAAAATGTAAAAACAAAACCTCTCCAGACTGGAATGATATAGACATGTTAACAGTAAAGACAGTTATCGAGGGAATTGTGAAACCACTCACCCACATCTGCAATTTATCTTTTCAATCAGGTACATTTCCAGACAAAATGAAAATTGCAAAAGTGATACCATTGTTTAAAACCGGAGATAGACACCATTTCACAAACTACAGGCCTGTTTTTTTACTCCCCCAATTCTCCAAAATACTCAAACTTTTTTCAGATAGATTGGACAAATTCATTGAAAAACACAACCTCCTTACAGACAGTCAATATGGATTCAGAACGGACAGATCAACATCGATGGCACTAATGGAACTAATAGAGGAAATCACAAAATGTATAGACAATAAAAAAATAGCAATTGGAGTATTTGATACCATTGATCATAGTATATTATTAAGTAAACTAGAAAAGTGTGGTGTTAGGGGAGTTGGGTGGAGCTGGCTGGCGAGCTATCTAAGAAACGGGCAACAGTTTGTGCAGATAGGTGACCATAAATCTGATTTCATGAACATTACATGCGGGGTACCACAGGGGTCAATATTAGGTCCGAAATTATTCATAATATATATCAATGACACGTAGAATTTCGCAAGTACTGAAATTTGTTTTGTTTGCAGATGACACCAATATTTTTTGTTCCGGTGAGAATTTGCAGCAGACTTTGGAGACAATCACAACTGAAATAAATAAACTAAAACTATGGCTTGACAAAAATAAATGATCATTAAATCTAAGCAAAACAAAGATTATGTTGTTTGGGAGACACAAAATAGATTGTAATGTAGAATTGATAATAGACAATACTAAGATAGAAATGGTACAGGAAATTAAATATCTTGGTGTGATTTTGGATCATAAAGTCTGCTGGAAACTTCATGTAGGATACGTACGAGCAAAACTGGCAAAGTGCTCGGCAATTCTGTGGAAAACAAAACATATTCTTGATTGCAAATCTTTGCATACTCTATATTACTCATTATTTTTGCCATATCTGACTTACTGTGTCGAAGTCTGGGGAAACACCTACAAAACCACTCTGCAGCCGATATGTACAATACAGAAAAGAGCAATAAGGACAATAAACAAAACAGGATACAGAGATCACACAAACCCACTATTCATAAAATCACACATGTTGAAATTTATGGATCTGGTCAAATTCAGAACAGCACAAATAATGTACAAAGCGAGAAATTATCTATTGCCAAAAAATATACAAGGAATGTTTAGTGAGCGAGAGGGGGGATATAATCTAAGGGGAGACCTAAATTTTAAAAAACCAAAGGTTCGAACAAATATGAAAAGCATGTGCGTATCGAGCTGTGGGGTGACTTTATGGAACAGACTGGAGACAGAAATAAAACAAAGTGCAAATATAAATCTGTTTAAAAAAAGGTACAAAAATATTTTTAAACAAGTATATAGAAGAGGAAGTATGTTAACGGAGGATGATGAGGGATAAATAGAATAGGGTTGATTGTTATATTAGAACTAACTTAGAATATGGTATATATGGTATATATTTATTTATGGGGATAGTTTATATCTTCATATTTACAGGGATAGGTATGTAGTAGCTATTTATTTTTGTAATTATATATTTATATAGATATTTATGAAGTGTATATATGGTATAGAGTGTGTGTGTGTGTGTGTGTATATATATATATATATATATATATATGTATATATTTTTGTAATTATATATTTATATAGATATTTATGAAGTGTATATATGGTATAGAGTGTGTGTGTGTGTGTGTGTATATATATATATATATATATATATATATATATATATATATATATATATATATGTATGTATATATTTTTGTAATTATATATTTATATAGATATTTATGAAGTGTATATATGGAATGTAGTATATATTTAATTTTGTAATTAAATATTTATATAGATATTTATGAAGTGTATAAATATGGTATGTAGTATATATTTTTGTAATTATATATTTATATGGATATTCATGAAGTGTATATATGGTATATATTTTTATAGGTGTATTAATGTAGTTTGGATTTCGGGGTAGTTAAAGAAGGGGTGGGAAATTAAAAAAGTATTGTACTTCTTCCCACTCCTTTTTCGAACAATGTGCGGTGTATTGTAATGTCTTAGCTCTTTGTTATTTTATTTATTCTTTTTTTGTCACTTTCTCATTTTCTTTCTTTTGTATGTACAAATAGTTACCTTTTTTTTATACATGTTCAAAATAAATAAAAATAAATAAATAAATACATTTTCATTCTTTTTGGCAGGAAGGTAGGTCTACCTGGGGTATATATGGCTTCTACTCAAATTTGCATAATTGCACTTAATAATGAAGATATGGAGTAATTAAGCCTTAACGAGCAGTTTCCACACAAATCACTACTTCTCCTTCGGTTCTTCATCGATTTTGATTCTTTCTGGTATGAAAGTAGGGGGACCTGAGGTGCATGTAATTTCTACCTAGATTTGCTTCATTGCAATTATTAATGAAGTTATGGACTAATTAAGCCTTAATGAGCAGTTCAACAAAAATCGCTTCTTCTCTGTCGATTCCTCGCCATTTTGGATTCTTTCTGGCAAATAGGTCGGTATTTCTAGGGTGTATATCGCTTCTATATATAGCTTGTATATAGTGTATATGGCTTGCAACATTTATTGCGCAAGGTGGCCCACTTTAGATCGTTCCTTCTGGACTCGACGGGGCCGGAATGAGCTACACCGTCATGTTTAACATTGATCGTGAATTTGGAGTGAGTGAATAGATGAAAATCTTTACCTGGTCATAGGAATATACTCTTCTCACAGAAAAAGGGAAGCACAAGGTCACAGCAAAGGTCAGCCTTTATTATACAGTGGGTGGTACAGAGATTCCTTCTCCACACCTTGACCACTCCTGTGACTTAACTCACAATCATCACTTAGAGTTTAGGGCTAGGTTACGTTTGGATTAATTCATGCATCCTATTGCACATACTGACATTGAACTTAATATTATAATCTGTTACTTATTATAAGGGGTCAATAAATAAGTAGCCTGACACTCGGGGCAAGCAGATTTTGTGTCTCTTAAAACAATTCATTTGGTGTGTGTGTGTGTGTGTGCGTGCGTGTGTGTGCGTGCGTGTGTGTGTGTGTGTGTGTTAGAAAATATAATGCGCTTCACGACACGCATCTTGCTCATGGCAGAACATGGATGAGAGATGATCTTTTCAGAATGTTCAGGAACATGCAGCTATGTGGAAGCATTGAGCAAAATTAAATTTTGCATATACACTATATGGCCAAAAGCCTGTGATTCTTCCCCAAACTGTTGCCACAAAGTTGGATGCACACAATTCTATAGGATGTCTGAATAGGCTGAAATATAAGGGTGTTTTCACACTTGGTCCCTTTCAGCCATCTAAGCGAACTCAGATCAATGACTCAGTATTTTTTGCGCATATGTGAACACTCCAACCGTACCCAGACCCCTTTAAAGCGAACCGAACTGAGACCACCTCAGGAGGTGGTCTCGGTACGGTTCGCTAAAAATCAACGGTACGGTTCGCCTAATCTGCGCATTGTGAACAAAAAGCGCACCGGGTTCACTTCGCCTTTTTCACTGTAGTTTAACCTTCTTCGTTTGCCGTAGTTGGTCACGTGACTGTAGCAGGGAAACTCAACTTCCTTTTGGAACTTACCACAGCCGCTTTACAGTTCTCTGAACTTACTGACTGACGAGTCGGCCACAATAATATAACTTTTATTTATATATATATATATTAATAGGGTGGCACGGTGGTGTAGTGGTTAGCGCTGTCGCCTCACAGCAAGAGGGTCCGGGTTCGAGCCCCGTGGCCGGCGAGGGCCTTTCTGTGTGGAGTTTGCATGTTCTCCCCGTGTCCGCGTGGGTTTCCTCCGGGTGCTCCGGTTTCCCCCACAGTCCAAAGACATGCAGGTTAGGTTAACTGGTGACTCTAAATTGACCGTAGGTGTGAATGGTTGTCTGTGTCTATGTGTCAGCCCTGTGATAACCTGGCGACTTGTCCAGGGTGTACCCCGCCTTTTGCCCGTAGTCAGCTGGGATAGGCTTCAGCTTGCCTGCGACCCTGTAGAACAGGATAAAGCGGCTAGAGATAATGAGATGAGATATATAAATATATAATAAATTTATTTTCCTTAATCTGCACTATTTTGATCAAAGAATACAGCAGGGCAAGCATGGCAGCAGACATTTTGATTCAAGAGAAAATTACCCAGAATTCCATGCACTGGGGTTCTGAGGGCTCGAGAGGACCTGGTGTGAACAGAAAGAGGACTGAGGCCCCATCAAAGCTTAACTGGATCAGAAAGAGAACCCAGTCCTCTTTGTAATAAATTCACAGTGTGAACACAAAAAGAACTGAGTTCTTTTTCTGTTGGTCCACTTTTTGGTCCACTTAAAGAGGACCGAGTCTGGTTCCTTTAAACGGGACCAGGTGTGAAAACACCCTTAGTTTTTCCTTCACTGAAACTAAAGGGTCAAGTCCAAACCTGTTTTAGCATGACCGTGCCCCTGTGCACAAAGCGAACTCCATGAAGACATGGTGTGTTAAGGTTGGAGTGGAATAACTCGAGGGTCCCGCACACAGCGCTGACTGAACACCTTTGGGATGAACTGGAACACCAGTTGCATCCCAGACCTCCTTACACAACATCACTGCCTGAACTCGCGAATGTTCTTGCGACTGAATGAACACAACTCCTCACAGCCACGCCCCAAAATCTAGCGGTTATTATAACAACAAAGGAATCTGGAATGGGAAACTTTTCAGAAATCTTTAAACTTTTGGCCATCTAGTGTAACTCTCCTGCTACAACATGCAGTCACTTCACGATTAAACGTATGGAGAGAAAACAGATG
This sequence comes from Neoarius graeffei, assembly GCF_027579695.1. NCBI lineage: Eukaryota > Metazoa > Chordata > Actinopteri > Siluriformes > Ariidae > Neoarius > Neoarius graeffei. The sequence goes on along the minus strand of NC_083578.1, from coordinate 14,119,374 downwards.
TGTGAGACGAGGACAGAACAACACAGCTTATAGCTGGGATAGGCTCCAGCTTGCCTGCGACCCTGTAGAACAGGATAAAGTGGCTAGAGATGATGAGATGAGATGAGATTTCAGTGTTGAAAAAATTCTCCTCGACAGAAAACACATTTGCTGTATGATTTTAGTTAAATGTACTGCCTGTCGTTAAGATGCACAGCTCTTTCATTTAACCTTTTGTATGGAACAGAACGATGCCTAGTGATAAAATGGTCAGAGACAGCAGAAATATGTTTGGTTTTTTTTTTTTTCTTTCTCCTCCTCAGGGCATGTCATGCAGACAGTTGAAATGACACACATAGTAACTGCCCAAAGTGGACACTGTTCATTCAGCTTAATGTCTACAACTGTAGTATAGTTTCATATTCTTTTGCTGTGTGTAACATTTTGTTCACTGCAATCGGGGCCTTACTAGCACAGTGTGTTTAATCAAGCTGAAAATCTTCAAAGCTGAAAAAATATTGTAAATGCATGTTAATGAGACATGCGCTCTCTCTCTCTCTCTCTCTCTCTCTCTCTCTCATATATATATATATATATATATATATATATATATATATATATATATATATATATATATATACCGCATGTATGTAGTGTCATCGCATTTTTCCTCGAGTCTGGAAAGTCATGTTAGCGAGTACATTAATTATTGCGTCTTAAACCCATACATCTTCATGTAATGAACCTGAATCGAGCTAAAAGCAGCCCCCACATCTTGCTTTCAGCGCATACATTATCTCACATGAGCTTTGTTTGGTTTCTGTGCAGCTGTTCATCAGGAGCTGGTCTAAATCACTGAGCAGAAAATTATGATAATGGACATAGACACAAGTGTGTTAGGAGGAGAAATAATGGACACTTATTTTTACTTTATCCATCATTCTGGTCACATGCACTAGATCCAGGAGTATACCGGTATGCATTGCATATTAGGGTGTTTTCACACCTGGTCCCCTTTAAAGGAACCAGACTCCGTCCTCTTTAAGTGGACCAAAAAGTGGACCAACAGAAAAAGAACTCAGTTCTTTTTGTGTTCACACTGTGAATTTATTACAAAGAGGACTGGGTTCTCTTTCTGGTCCAGTTAAGCTTTGATGGGGCCTCAGTCCTCTTTCTGTTCACACCAGGTCCTCTCAAGCCCTCAGACCCCCAGTGCACGGAATTCTGGGTAATTTTCTCTTGAATCAAGATGTCTGCTGCCATGCTTGCCCTGCTGTATTCTTTGATCAAAATAGTGTGGATTAAGGAAAATAAATTTATTATATATTTATATATATGAGTGATTCCACGCCTATAGGTACTGAAATGGGGACATGAACTTATTTTTAAAAATTCACCTAAAACCATTTCTTTTTTTACCATCAGGTCACAAAACATGTAATCTTTAATGAATGATATGTTAAAAGATAACTTTAATTTTCTGAGATGTAATAAAAACATATTTATATGCCAAAGTCAAGCCTACGAGTTCCAAAATGATGTCTGTTACATTACTTCTGTTACGATTGTCCATCTCGCGTCTGTTACAAATTAATTACAATCTAGTTATATACCATGTTAATCTTATTGAAAGAATGTGTATGTTTATTCTACTACACATGTTTATTAATTATATTTGCTAAAACATCACCTTCCTATGTTTCAAAAAGTAATTCTACATTGTTAAAATTGAGAATATATATGTCCACAACACTTCTGTTACGTTTTGACTTTGGCATATAAATATGTTTTTATTACATCTCAGAAAATTAAAGTTATCTTTTAACATATCATTCATTAAAGATTACATGTTTTGTGACCTGATGGTAAAAAAAGAAATGGTTTTAGGTGAATTTTTAAAAATAAGTTCATGTCCCCATTTCAGTACCCATAAGCGTGGAATCACTCATATATCTCATCTCATTATCTGTAGCCGCTTTATCCTGGTCCACAGGGTCGCAGGCAAGCTGGAGCCTATCCCAGCTGACTACGGGTGAAAGGCGGGGTACACCCTGGACAAGTCGCCAGGTCATCACAGGGCTGACACATAGACACAGACAACCATTCACACTCACATTCACACCTACGGTCAATATAGAGTCACCAGTTAACCTAACCTGCATGTCTTTGGACTGTGGGGGAAACCGGAGCACCCGGAGGAAACCCACGCGGACACGGGGAGAACATGCAAACTCCACACAGAAAGGCCCTCGCCGGCCACGGGGCTCGAACCCGGACCTTCTTGCTGTGAGGCGACAGCGCTAACCACTACACCACCGTGCCGCATATATAGTGTTATATTATTGTGGCCGACTCATCAGTCATTAAGTTCAGAGAACTGTAAAGTGGCTGTGGTAAGTTCTCAAAAGGAAGTTGAGTTTCCCTGCTACAGTCACGTGACCAACTACGGCAAACGAAGAAGGTTAAACTACAGTGAAAAAGGCGAAGTGAACCCGGTGCGCTTTTTGTTCACAATGCGCAGATTAGGCGAACCGTACCGTTGATTTTTTGCGAACCGTACTGAGACCACCTCCTGATATGCGCAAAAAATGCTGAGTCATCGATCTGAGTTCGGTTAGATGGCTGAAAGGGACGGAGTGTGAAAACACCCTTAGTCTGTCAGTATCACTGGAGTGCTTCTCTTATTAAGAAGAAGAAGAAGAAGGACTTGATTTATCACACATACACTTAAGCACAGTGAAATTCCTCTAACCCATCTGAAGCAGTGAACACACACGCATGAGCAATGAGCACACATGCATACCCAGAGCAGTGGGCAGCCATGCTACAGCACCTGAGGAGTAGTCGGGGGTTAGGTGCCTCGCTCAAGGGCACTTCAGCCCAAGGCCGCCCCATGTTAAAGGGCATGTCTTGGGTAAATTCAGGAGCAAGATCAATGTAATTCTCCTATTTTATATTCAACTTTGGTCAAATATCTGTAACATTCTGCATTCTCTGCAATTTTTTTTTTTACCTTGCGCAAGACCAGAAATATTCAGTTGAAATCAAGCCGTTTGAGGTGAATTGGTCCGCCTCTGAAAAAACTTGGCATTTGGATTTCCTGGGAAACATTGATTTTAGTGACGTCGCGTGCGGGACGCCTCCTTCTGAATCCTACGTCAGCGCTGGTTTGTTTATGAGAAAACGACCTGCAAATTTCAACGTTATCACGTAATTACGGTATTAAAATGGTGAACAGATGTATCGTAGGAGGGTGTAGCAACACCAATCTTGATGGGATTACCGGTAGTACTCATCGTTTTCCAAAAGACCGGACAATGAGAGAGAAACGGGAGCGCTTGGTCTACACAGGCTGTGCACTGAAACCGTGTAAAGCTCGCGCAGCCTGCTGGCGCTTCCGCAGGTAATCTGGCTCCAGACTCCCTTGGGATTTTTCCAGACGCATTTTGTTATTTTATTTTTTTCTGCTGTAGACAGATGGCCTTGTGCAAAATTACCCTTCTGGATGAGTGTGTAAAGGGACATGCTTTCATATTAAAAAAAAACGAAATTGGTCCAGAATATGCACTTTAAACTAACCGCATGACTTTGGACTGTGGGGAAAACCGGAGCACCCGGAGGAAACCCACACATTTTCCTAACCCATATTACTAACTTCTCTAACTCCTGTATGGGTTTATATTTTAGTTCTTTGGATTAATTCAGCCTGCTCTTCAGTTACGTCTGAATTACATCACATTTAATCCAATCTAATTAGCCAATCATGTGCACAACAGTATAAGACCACAATGGGTCCCTGTCCTACAGCAGGCACTAAAACTGGGAGGAAAAAAAAAAAGCAGGTGACATTTTTCAGATCTCCATCTGCCCTGTTTTGGTGAACCTGTGCCCAGTGTAACTTCAGTTCTCTGTTCTTAGCTGGCAGGAGTGGAACCCAGTATGGTCGCCTTCTGTTGTAAAACACCCATCTGCCTCAAGGTTCAAAGAGTTCTGAGATGCTTTTCTGCTCACTACGGTTGTAAAGAGTGGTTATTTGAGCCCTCTGATCAACAAGGCATTTCTGCTCCTCATAACGGTCGTTCAGTGGATGTATTTTGTTTGAGACCCAGAACTTCACAGTAATTTGAACCAGTACCTTCACACATCCACGATTTTTTTGCTTTACATCCAAGGTGCTTTCTTTCATGCAACATGTGCGTCTGTGGAACTAAATGATTGTGCTGAGTGGTTAGGAAAGCTGTGTGGTGTGTTTGTTTATTTTAAGCTAAGGGCCATAACAGACCACTTATCAGTTTTTAGTTTTAGTGTCTCTTGCAAAATACATACTCATTACATGAGTAATGTGGGGCGGCACGGTGGTGTAGTGGTTAGCGCTGTCGCCTCACAGCAAGAAGGCCGACGGGGGCCTTTCTGTGTGGAGTTTGTATGTTCTCGCCGTGTCTGCGTGGGTTTCCTCCGGGTGCTCCGGTTTCCCCCACAGTCCAAAGACATGCAGGTTAGGTTAACTGGTGACTCTAAATTGACAGTGAGTGTGAATGGTTGTTTGCCTCTAATACCCTGTCCACACTAGGGATTTTGTACCGATACGAAACTACTTTCGTACCGCAACACCTGTCCACACTAGCAACTATACCGGTACTGTAGCGGTATAACTGTAGCGGTACGAAACCCACAAATGTATGGGTTTCGTACCGGTACAGTATCGGTACTGTAGCGCTTCACTGTAGTGTGGACAGATGAAGCGGCTCTGTATCAATACAAATATAATGCGCATGCGCAATGAACCATTCCTACGTCTTCCGGGTTATTCATACAATACAATACAATACAATACGCACGTGCTTTCTAGCTGTAAATAAAACGTCAAAATGACTCAAAACGACCGTGGAGCTACATGGAGCAAAGAAAGGGGGGAGAGGAGGGAGGGAGGAAGAAAGGAGGAAGAGGGGAAGAGAAGGAAAGAGGGAGAAAGTGAGGGGGGAGAACTGCCACGCGCGTTTTATACGATTCAACTGAATAAATGACTACCAGAAATAAATACAGACTGTACATTGACAACAAAAAGCACACACACGTTGTTTCATCCGCCATATTCTCGGAAGGAAGTTACTCGGTAACCACAGAAACATTTCGTGCACGCGCATTTCAACTTCCGTGAAAGAAAACCGCAAACATTTCTCGCTAGTGTGGACAGATGCACTTAACTGCACCGGTAAACTTTGTATCGATACAGTTATACCACTTTCGTACCAGTATAAGTGTGAACACATATATGTGTCAGCCCTGTGATGATCTGACGGCTTGTCCAGGGTGTACCCCAGCTCTCACCCGTAGTCAGCTAGGATAGGCTCCAGCTTGGCCGGGACCCTGCACAGGATAAACGGTTACAGATAGTAGATGGATAGATGAATAATGTGCTGTTTTTTTCTTACATTTCCTCAAATTCTTAGAAAAAACCTGGTAGATTGGTATCTACAGTATAGCATAATTATAAGAAGAGAGATATTTTTTTTCCCCTCATCACTTTATGTACTGAAAACAAACAACAGCTGATGCTCCATTCTTTGAAGCGAATAAACTGGATGCAAAATACACAAGAAATACCTTTTCTGGTTTCCCCCCTTAACCCTCACTTGTGGTGCTCCTGCCAAAAATAAAGAAGCTTGTTTTGATGCTATAATATTTGGCTTTTGTTTTTTTTTTTTTTTTCAAGCTGCTTCAGGTTCCTCCTTGACAGGGAGAGAGACGGTGAGTTGACAGCGGCTTGAAGAAGAATTAAAAGATGACTTTCTGTGTGTGCAGGAATGTGGATTTCTTCCGTAAAATCCTAATTGTGCCTTGAAGCACTGCTTCTACGTTGGGTATCTCAGCTCAGCTCAGCTCAACAGGATTTTGTGCTCTCCATGTGTCTGAGCATTTTTTTTTTCCCTTTCAGCCTAGCATGCGGATGTAACCCTTTCACAGTATGAGACGCAGAGCGCTCGTGTTTGCCGCCAGGCTGATCCTGGCCTCTCTGGTGTTTTGTGTGGAACGTATTCAATCTCTGCTTTTAAAAACACACTTTTTTTTTTTTTCCCTGAGAAAAAAAAACCAAAAACAAAACAGGCTAGGGTTATTGTCCCGTAACTTGCCTTAACGGAGAAGCAGATCCCAGATGTTCCAAAGAACGCAGCGAGTTTTTCGGACCTCAGGCATTTGCTGAGACCTTTAGAAAGAAAGTAAGACATGAGAGAGATGCAAGAAATCTATGCAGTGGGATGAAGAATGATCGCGCTATGAACATGGATGCTTGTGAAATGAGATATTCAGTGGCAATAAGTCATTTGATTGACCTTAAGCGGTTCCATAATTCAAAGAAAGACAACAACAAACAAACCAAAAATAAAAAGGCTAATTCCGCTACCCACTATAGCAGCCTGGATAATAGTATATCTTTAACAGGTATGGCTTCCTATATACGGTACAGACCTCCTGTAGTGCTCTTTGTGTAAATGATGCATGTCATGTTTCATTCGTAGATCTGTTGTGTCCTAAATGGCAACTTTGGAGGTTGCGTTAATGAACACAACATCTTAAAGGACCCAGTGTGCTTTCTTCTTTGGTGCGGTTCACTGGAGGAGGTGAGAACCCAGCAATCAATCTGAGCGAAGTGCTCTCCTTCCAACTGAACTCTAGAACCATTCGATTCCACTGAGAAAGTGATTCAACTCTGAATAAACTCCGCTACAAGGAGTGAACCCGACACACTGTGTATTTTGGATTGCACATTTTTTATAGATGTGTGCTCTGGATATTTGAACCAGTAAACAAAAATATGGGGGAAAAAAACCATGAATATAATACACAAAATGTTTTAAACTAGAGCGGTGGCTACAATTAACGACAGTCCATAATTATCAACACCTTTTCAGATTTGCCAATAAAAAACACTTTTGCAAAGGTGAGTTTCAGTTAGTTATTATCGGTTAATTAATCAACCGGAAGACCCGCCCCACCCTTTGATCTTGTCGTCTGATGATGCAGCTTGTTACCTGAGATGGAATTTTTTAGCACGATCAGCAATTTGAGGAAAAAAAGGACGTTATCATCGCAGGTAAACATGGTGGAAAGATCATGGACAGTCCAAGTTTTGACTTATCAAATTCACTGATATTTCATGATCTCCTTGTTGAAACCGAGTTTGTTTCTTACTCGTTCATTTGACAGTCACCATTTTGGATCTAAAGGGGTGTTCACACGGCACATATTTGCATCGATGCTGCACCGATGTATTTTGTTGCGATATATCTTACACCGGTGTAAATTTTGTGGAGCGTTTACACGTCACAAACCTGCTTACTAGAGAGAAGCGTGTTAGCACCGGTGCAGCCCCACTGGCGTTCACACGGTAGTTTTTGCGACTGTGCTATACGATAGTAATAATGCGGAAATTAAATATGCGCATGCGTGAAAATGTACTTCCTTTTCCCGGTTGTCATGGCATCACCAAGCGCCGGGAAAACAACGTGGATGAAGACACCAGTGTTGCCAGATACTGCTGACGTTTTCCAGCCCAAAATATGTTCAAATCCGCCAAAATGCACTTAAAACCGCCCAATCTGGCAACACTGGAAGACACGCAGTTCTGTTGTTGTTGATATTCGCCATTTTGGAAGCGCAAAATACCAGGATGCAAATTATGCAATGCCCGTATGTAATCAACTCTCCTCACGCGTAGCGAGTCTACCCCTGTAGCGTTCAGACGTCCCATTTTATATCGGTGCTGCCCCGCAAACTAGCATTTACTCCGGAGTAAATTTCTTAAACCACCTCCCGAGCAGGGTTAGATTTGCACTGGTTTAAGCAGCTTTCAGGGGCTACACCGGTATAACTTTGTACCGTGTGAACGCTCTACCGGGGCAGCCCCGGTGCTACACCGGAGTAAAAGTTGCCGTGTGAACACCCCTTAAATGTACGTTTGAGAAGTCACGTGAGGTGTCGGTAATAGTGATCACTTTCACCGGTGTCCACCATTATCGACACCCTGTGGAATTAAGTGACATTTACAACTGTTATGGACTGATCTTTGTGTAACTTCGTTGAAGTAAATGAAGTACTTTTGAAAAAATAAAAGTGCTGTGATTTTATATATATATTTTTCCTGATTCATAACACAATGGAATGCTTATAGAGTAACTAGTCAAACTCTCGCAGTTACCAGAGGACTGGCCCCCCACTGTAACCTTAGCTATATAATCGGCGAAAGGCTGAGGGCTAGAGAAATGGAGATAGGCACCACACCCATACACCTCAAAGAGCTGGGTAGTACTGGGACAGGAGAAGATCAGAAGACCAGATCCTGGTGTGGGAGGGACTTTGACTTGACTTGACTTGACTTTAACTGGAGCATTTGGTCCAGAATCTGGTTTGCATCTGCCATAGGCCCAGATCTGGCACGGATGTGTTTTGCATCCGGTTCATACCCGGCTGCCGGATCTGAGCTGAATGATAATGCCCGGGTTTGGGCTGTTGTGTATACCTATGCTGGCCCAGATCCAGCATGCGCATCCGGGCCAGGTTTTAAGGATGGTCCGTGCCAGATGTGGGCCGAACAAAATTTGCCGTCAGGGGAGTTAACCCATGTTTGGAGCCTGAGCTTGTAATTCTACTGGACGAGTATGGAATCAATTTTGTGCCAAAATGTTCATACAATACTTTTGAAATATCAAACAAAAATGACAAATCAAAATACAAAAAAAAAGTCAATTTTTTTAGACTGGCAAACAAATTATTCGTGTAATCGTGCAAAATATCAGTCTATTACTCTTCAGAAACCTTTTATTTTTGTTCCACGTCTTTCTCAGTTTTGTTTGACGTAATTTATTTTGGTTGCGATTCCAGCTTTCTCGTTTGCGCTCCCTGACTTTTTGCTTGCAGTTTTGGCACAAACTTGACGTGTGGGTGGGCTGTCCAGGAATGCATTCCCATTGGGTAACTTGTGTTTGACTGACAGCTACGCTCAGCCATTCCCCCGGAAGCTGTTGCGGCCATTTCCTACTCGGATTCTGGCGGACTGTTTGACGAGTGACCGATCCATTGACGGTAAACAAGGATCGAGTGGACTTCAGTGGCGACTATGATATTGAATTTACACTTTGTTGAATTAATTCAATATTATAGTCGCCACTGAAGTCCACTCGATCCTTGTTTACCGTCAATGGATCGGTCACTCGTCAAACAGCCCGCCAGAATCAGAGTAGGGAATGGCTGAGCATAGCTGTCAGTCAAACACAAGTTAACCAATGGGAATGCATTCCTGGACAGCCCACCCACACGTGAAGTTTGTGCCAAAACTGCAAGCAAAACGTCAGGGAGCGCAAACGAGAAAGCTGGAATTGCAACCAAAATAAATTACGTCAAACAAAACTGAGAAAGACGCGGAACAAAAATAAAAGGTTTCTGAAGAGTAATAGACTGATATTTTGCACGATTACACGAATAATTTGTTTGCCAGTCTAAAAAAATTGACTTTTTTTTTTTGTATTTTGATTTGTCGTTTTTGTTTGATATTTCAAAAGTAGGGCGGCACGGTGGTGTAGTGGTTAGCGCTGTCGCCTCACAGCAAGAAGGTCCTGGGTTCGAGCCCCGTGGCCGGCGAGGGCCTTTCTGTGCGGAGTTTGCATGTTCTCCGCGTGGGTTTCCTCCGGGTGCTCCGGTTTCCCCCACAGTCCAAAGACATGCAGGTTAGGTTAACTGGTGACTCTAAATTGAGCGTAGGTGTGAATGTGAGTGTGAATGGTTGTCTGTGTCTATGTGTCAGCCCTGTGATGACCTGGCGACTTGTCCAGGGTGTACCCCGCCTTTCGCCCGTAGTCAGCTGGGATAGGCTCCAGCTTGCCTGCGACCCTGTAGAACAGGATAAAGCGGCTACAGATAATGAGATGAGATGAGATTTCAAAAGTATTGTATGAACATTTTGGCACAAATTTGATTCCATAGACGAGAAGCATGAAGAATAGAATTCACTAGATAACCAATGTAAGCATATTGTGGTAGTTTATTTCAAAATTGGATACCTTTTTGTGTCTAAAGTCAAAATCTGTATAGCAGAAATCATAGCATTCTATCCAAAAATAAATACACAGCCTAAAACTTCAACATAGTAAAACATACGTTTGTACTGTATGTCAGCATTGAGATAATAATCCAAAAACACCGTTCTCTGTCTAAATGCAGGAGGGACAGGCGGAGGCCTGTTGACGTGCAACTATGGAAAGAAGCTTAGTTTTGGGCGAATGAGGTTTCTCCCTCATGGGGTTGTGGTTCAGGGTGGGTCTGTGCATGTCAGCATTATTTGTGGCATCTTTATCAGCATTAGAGGACAGAAAGACTGTCTGGAGTAAAAGAAAAAAAGGACAAACCCAGGGACCATAAAATCAGCACACACGCTGATAACGCTAACTATTGTGACGTTATTCCTGCCAAAGCAGACAGGGTTAGAAAATGTATATATATATCCTCATCCTCACTTCTTTTTTTCTAAAGCTTTCTCCACCTTGCTGGCCTTCTTATCTCGGTTCTATTTTTGTCACTCTTTCCTTGCATATATATGTGTGTGTATGTGTGTGTGTTAAAGCCCAAGGTCCATAAAAGTCCGTATAAGCAACTACCACTGACTGAACAGTGACAGCAGTTACCTTTTAGTAATTAGACCTGGGCTAGAGCTTAACTGAACGCTCTGACAGAATGTTTGACCAATCCAGCAGTGTTGCCTACTAGGGCTGAACGATATATCGTTATCGTATCTATATCTAGATATAAACATTCAAGATATTAATATCGAAAAAGCAACGATATAGACGATATAGATTTCCCCTCCCCGTGCTCGCCCTGCATGTACAGCTCTGGCAATCACAACAAACATCATTTTTACGATTGCCCTTGAATGCACCGTTAAGGCCAGCCAACCACAAACCTTATTTCATGCTTGCTGTGGATCGACAGCTGAAGCCAACCAATGACAAACATATGAGGGCGGGAGTGAGGGAGACGGAGACCGACGCACGCACACAACAGACACAGCGGGGAAATTAAAAAGAAAGAAAGAAAATGAGTGCGGAAGATAATGCAGCCGGTGGCGGTGCAGAATCTGACTTGGTGCCAAAACATAAATCATCCTCTATTATTTGGAGGTATTTTGGATTCAAAAAGGACGACGTTAACCAGGGCGAGGTGTTGTGCAGGTCGTGCTTAGCAAAAATTGCGACAAGGCAAGGTAGCACAACAAACATGTTTCACCACCTGAAACAACCCATCGCGTGCCGCACGAAGAGTGTATGACAATGAGAGAAACACCAGGGACTTCTCAGTCATCCCAAAATAAGCCAAAGCAAAGTTTAATTGCTGATGCGTTCAGTAGCGTTTTACCGTGAGTTCTTAAAAATAAAACTGCACTTTCCACATTTTTTTTTGTATTATGTTTTTATTTTTCTGAAAAACGCTTGGTTTTCACCGAACCCGTAGTCATATCGTATCGATATCGAGAATGAATATCGAGATATGAAATTTTGTCCATATCGTTCAGCCCTGCCTGTTGCCTACAATAGATGACTTGCAACCACGTGATCAAAATGTGCTACGTCATGAGCGTCCGCCATGATGGCGAATATACAAAGCAACTAGGATGGCAGCCGCTGAACGCGTGTCTGTAAACAATGCTGAATTTTCTCAGTGTTACCACGATTTGAATGGTCGAGCAAAGATAGATGTGTGGGTTTTGACCCATGTTGTTATTTTAAAAAAGTCAGACTTTTCTGAAGATAAGACGCTTCTACCGACCATCGAGTACCCAGATATCGCGTTCTATCTGGTTTGGCTGCCGAAGAATAAAGTCTGACTTTGGACGAAATATAGCCCGTTTTCTGAGTGGGTGCCCAGTCTGGATTGTCTCATCTCATCTCATTATCTCTAGCCGCTTTATCCTTCTACAGGGTCGCAGGCAAGCTGGAGCCTATCCCAGCTGACTACGGGCGAAAGGCGGGGTACACCCTGGACAAGTCGCCAGGTCATCACAGGGCTGACACATAGACACAGAACCATTCACACTCACATTCACACCTACGGTCAATTTAGAGTCACCAGTTAACCTAACCTGCATGTCTTTGGACTGTGGGGGAAACCGGAGCACCCGGAGGAAACCCACGCGGACACGGGGAGAACATGCAAACTCCGCACAGAAAGGCCCTCGCCGGCCCCGGGGCTCGAACCCAGGACCTTCTTGCTGTGAGGCGACAGCGCTAACCACTACACCACCGTGCCGTCCCAGTCTGGATTGTTTCTGTCGTATAATTTTGCTGGCGCTCCTAGAAGTGAAAAGGTAATGCACGTGTTAAAATTATAACAACGACTGAGTGAGCCACGACAAGAGAGAATGCTCATTTTATGGCAAAATTCTAGCAACACAAAATAAAATTCTTCCACGATATTATTGAGAGAGCTTTAGAATCTCACCTGAGATAAAATGATGACTGCAAACACGAGCTGTTTTGGTTTTAGCCTCTGTTAGATCAGCCCTGCCGATGTTGTTCAGCCGTGCTCGTCTCGTCTCCGTACTAAGGCTACATCCACACGACAACAGCAACGAGATTATTTTTTTTAGCGGGTAAAAAAAAAATATCGCGTCCACATGGGCAACGGATCAGTAAAATATCAGGTACATATGGCAACGCAACGCTTGCTGAAAACGATGCAATACACATGCCACACCTCTGCGTGCGCTGTAAGACGGTCCCATCGGAGACACCAGAACGATAGAAGTAGGACGCATGCGCATAAACCCCTTCCTCTACCCGGCATGAAGCACTCACAGGAACAAACACACAACAACAACAACAAGATGGCTGTACATTTTGCTTCAATAATGCGAATAAACTTAGCAGCGACTGCAGCACTGAAACTACTACTACTCTGGGGTCCGCCATCGTTGCTGTTGTTACAAATGATGCGCGCGAGAGTGCTGCTTGTTCTAGTCATGTGGTTGTGACGTCATCGTAAACAAATCCGTTCTACTAATCCAGACGCCTTCGCAACGGCGCCGTTGCCAGATTTTTCCACTCTGGAAACCGTTCTCAAAAAATATCGCTTTGGGGCACCCAAAACGCAGGTGCCATGTGGACGCCAGGCCGAAACGATAAAAAATTTTATCGGATTCACCTGAATCCGTTGCCATGTGGACAGGGCTTAAGCCTCAGAGTTTCTTCGCCCTCTTTCCAAATCACGGACGGAGTTCTAAAAAAATCGGAACGTGCCACGGTCACGAGTACTGCTGTGACCACAACCATATACAGCACAAAAATATGGCAGAGCTAAAAGAACGCTTAAAGCCATGGAAAAACAAAGAGAGTTGCAGATGAGTGACTATGTTTTGTATGGAATGTTGCTTGACCCCGCATTTGTATCTCCACCAACATGGCCGACATCCGGGTTTCTATTTTGTTTTGACGTCACTTGCAAGACAAGGACTGAAAATGAATGAATGAATGCATTTTTTTTTTTAAATTTGTCATATACAACCCCGATTCCAAAAAAGTTGGGACAAAGTACAAATTGTCAATAAAAACAGAATGCAATTATGTGGAAGTTTCAAAATTCCATATTTTATTCAGAATAGAATATAGATGACATATCAAATGTTTAAACTGAGAAAATGTATCATTTAAAGAGAAAAATTAGGTGATTTTTAAATTTCACGACAACTACACATCTCAAAAAAGTTGGGACAAGGCCATGTTTCCCACTGTGAGACATCCCCTTTTCTCTTTACAACAGTCTGTAAACGTCTGGGGACTGAGGAGACAAGTTGCTCAAGTTTAGGGATAGGAATGTTAACCCATTCTTGTCTAATGTAGGATTCTAGTTGCTCAACTGTCTTAGGTCTTTTTTGTCATATCTTCCGTTTTATGATGCGCCAAATGTTTTCTATGGGTGAAAGATCTGGACTGCAGGCTGGCCAGTTCAGTACCCGGACCCTTCTTCTACGCAGCCATGATGCTGTAATTGATGCAGTATGTGGTTTGGCATTGTCATGTTGGAAAATGCAAGGTCTTCCCTGAAAGAGACGTCGTCTGGATGGGAGCATATGTTGCTCTAGAACCTGGATATACCTTTCAGCATGGATGGTGTCTTTCCAGATGTGTAAGCTGCCCATGCCACACGCACTAATGCAACCCCATACCATCAGAGATGCAGGCTTCTGAACTGAGCGCCGATAACAACTTGGGTCGTCCTTCTCCTCTTTAGTCCGAATGACACGGCGTCCCTGATTTCCATAAAGAACTTCAAATTTTGATTCGTCTGACCACAGAACAGTTTTCCACTTTGCCACAGTCCATTTTAAATGAGCCTTGGCCCAGAGAAGACGTCTGCGCTTCTGGATCATGTTTAGATACGGCTTCTTCTTTGAACTATAGAGTTTTAGCTGGCAACGGCGGATGGCACGGTGAATTGTGTTCACAGATAATGTTCTCTGGAAATATTCCTGAGCCCATTTTGTGATTTCCAATACAGAAGCATGCCTGTATGTGATGCAGTGCCGTCTAAGGGCCCGAAGATCACGGGCACCCAGTATGGTTTTCTGGCCTTGACCCTTACGCACAGATTCTTCCAGATTCTCTGAATCTTTTGATGATATTATGCACTGTAGATGATGATATGTTCAAACTCTTTGCAATTTTACACTGTCGAACTCCTTTCTGATATTGCTCCACTATTTGTCGGCGCAGAATTAGGGGGATTGGTGATCCTCTTCCCATCTTTACTACTTTATGCTCTTTTTATACCCAGTCATGTTAATGACCTATTGCCAGTTGACCTAATGAGTTGCAATTTGGTCCTCCAGCTGTTCCTTTTTTGTACCTTTAACTTTTCCAGCCTCTTATTGCCCCTGTCCCAACTTTTTTGAGATGTGTTGCTGTCATGAAATTTCAAATGAGCCAATATTTGGCATGAAATTTCAAAATGTCTCACTTTCGACATTTGATATGTTGTCTATGTTCTATTGTGGATACAGTATCAGTTTTTGAGATTTGTAAATTATTGCTTTCCGTTTTTATTTACAATTTGTACTTTGTCCCAACTTTTTTGGAATCGGGGTTTTACACAATAACAGACACAGCGGTTTATTATTGGGTAATGAAATTCTTATTTTGCAACTGCGTAGTTTGGTCGGGCAGTTGCAAAATAAGAATTTCATTATCCAATAATAAACCGCTGTGTCTGTTATTGTGTATATGACAAATAAAAAAATCTTGAAATCCTGAAATTAACTGCATTGCGTAAAGCTACTAGAGCACCCTATACAGTACATTCCCATAGTAATGAGCACTTCTTTATACTGCAAGGCTGCGTATTAAAGTCAAAACGTTTTTGTGTTCTATTCTGAGACATATCAGTTTTGCATTTGAAGAGAAGAATAAACCCGGACATCTTTATCCATTTGTCTCTACATTCTGTGTTCATCCAAACCTCGCTTGACTTCTCGAGGTCTCTTGAGCTGCCTTCAGCAAAGTAATTTGAATAAATACATGAATATGATTGGACAAACTGCAACAGAGGATTTGCTACAGAACCCACCGCTGTTTTGGTTCCTGTTTTTTATGTGTAGCAGCATTTGTCGAGTACTAGGTAAAGCACTTTGCGTCCAGACCCTGTTTTAAAGCATTTGTTGTCAAATATAAAACCAGTGTACAGTATAGTACAGTTTGCTTCATTCTGCATCTTTTCAGTCTCTAAATATGACAGGTTTCGCAGCCTGGTAGAAATATATGCATTATATGTTCTGTAAGCCTCCATCTGTTCCCCTTTGCTTTTGGCTGAGCTGAGCTGTGAATGCTGGTGCCGTTGTTTCTGACGTCTTGACTCAGGCCGAGTATCGGCGAGACGCGAGGGCTCCCTGACGCTCTCTCGCACTCGCTCTCGCTCATCAGCAAGGTGCCGTTTGTCAGACGGGTGGGCTGGTGCGAGCACCGCACACACAGGGCCTTCATCTGCTCACCAGATACGTCAACGCAAACCTCCGGTGCAACACAGGCGTGCCGTGAACCACCACCCAAGGGTGTCAAAGCATTTCGGTGCAATTCCAGGAGGAGATAATTTTTTTTTTTTTCCCTTGATCTTGGAATACCTTGCCTTGATGTGCTACTACTCTCAAAGTTTATTCAGACACTCCAGTGCATTTACTAGATTCCTTAATCGTCTTTATGTTAAAGATCCATCACCATTCTGTCCAGTACTATCCCCGTCAATCAAATGTAAATATGTCCAACGTGTCAGTGACGGGGCATTTTGTTTTGTGGTCACGCATGGCGTCAGTGTCATCATCCCACACAGGGCCGAGTGCAGAGAGGACATAACCACGAGTGACAAATTCTCTTTTTTATGTCACTTGTTCTCTCACACGAAATCCATCAAGAGCCATAATTAATCATGCTGGAGAGGAGTGCGTGGAAGCTATGTGCTCTGCGCTGATACATGCAGTGCCTGTGAATTCTAGCGTTAGCTTTAGCGGCTCTGATGGGCTAGCAGGAGAGGTGTCATAATCAGTTTGGGGGACTTTCTGTCTCCGCTGAGGATGGCTCTGCAATCTGTGTGCTCAACACATGCTCTCTAGTGTGCCGAATTATTATTTTTTTTCCCTTTTCATATCTCATTCTTTTGGTCATGTTTTGTTAACCGGGACTGTCGCGTCAGCGTCGTTTCATTGTGTGTGATTATATAACATTTAGGTAAAGAATACGTATAGATAAGTAGCATTTTGTCTTGTCATCTGTTTTGCAGTTAGTGTTTTGAGACATCCAGGCACCTCATTGTTTGTGAATCACTAATTTGGGGCTTTTTCACAGTATTGCTCGCTGTGTGTTTTGTTGAAAGATTCTCAGGCATTTTGCAGCAATGGAAACCCTTTTTTTTTTTTTCCTCCTCCCTAACAATTAAATGTCACAACATCATTTCAAACTAGCGGTTCTCTCACAACGCACGTCTGTTCTCATGGTCAAAACAGTTTGTGCAGTCCATCAGTACACAGTAGCTGAGTGGAATCAGATGTCCTACACTTACAGTTTCTTAAACCTGACTCTGAGCTTATTTCTTAGGTATAGCAAAAAATATATGCACCATAGACACTTTTAAGGCCAAAAGTATGCGGACACCCAACCATCATACCCATATGTGCTTGTTGAACATCCCATTCCAAAGTTTCTGTTCTTTTAGGAAGGCTTTCCACTAGGGTGAGCTGTGGAGATTTCTGCCCATTGAGCCAGAAGTGCATTAGTGAGGTCAGGCACTGATGTTGGGTGAGGAGACGTTCCAGTTCATCGCACAGGTGTTCAGTGAGGTTGAGATCATGGCTCTGTGCAGGTCTTTCACTCCAACCACGGCAGACCATGTCTTCATGGACCTCACTTTGTGCACAGTGTAAATGTGTTTTTCGCAGCTCATTTACCAAAACTAGCAGCTCATTGAAAGTTCACCTAGAATTGAACCTAATGTAAGGTTCAAAACATAAACAGTGGGATATTTCAAGTAAAGACCTGTTTGCCTCTGTCAGGTGGTTGGGCCCTGGCCATTGATGGAGCTTTTAAACAAAATGACGAGTCAAACACGGTTTTGGGTTCGAACCTCTTGGCCAACAGGGGCCTTTCTGTATGGAGTTTCCGTGTTCGAAATACTTTTTTGAACCAGGTTGCCCACTGGGCAACCTGAGGCAAAAGTTAGGTTGCCTATCAACATTTTAGGTTGTCCCACTTTTAAGTCCCTGATTTCTGCAAAAAAGCTCGCGAAAATATTTACAGTGGGGCAAAAAAGTATTTAGTCAGCCACCAATCGTGCAAGTTCTCCCACTTAAAAAGATGAGAGAGGCCTGTAATTTTCATCATAGGTACACTTCAACTATGAGAGACAGAATGGGGGAAAGAATCCAGGAAATCACATTGTAGGATTTTTAATGAATTAATTGGTAAATTCTTCGGTAAAATAAGTATTTGGTCACCTACAAACAAGCAAGATTTCTGGCTCTCACAGACCTGTAACAACTTCTTTAAGAGGCTCCTCTGTCCTCCACTCGTTACCTGTATTAATAGCACCTGTTTGAACTCGTTATCAGTATAAAAGACACCTGTCCACAACCTCAAACAGTCACACTCCAAACTCCACTATGGCCAAGACCAAAGAGCTGTCAAAGGACACCAGAAACAAAATTGTAGACCTGCACCAGGCTGGGAAGACTGAATCTGCAATAGGTAAGCAGCTTGGTGTGAAGAAATCAACTGTGGGAGCAATTATTAGAAAATGGAAGACATACAAGACCACTGATAATCTCCCTCGATCTGGGGCTCCACGCAAGATCTCACCCCGTGGGGTCAAAATGATCACAAGAACGGTGAGCAAAAATCCCAGAACCACACGGGGGGACCTAGTGAATGACCTGCAGAGAGCTGGGACCAAAGTAACAAAGGCTACCATCAGTAACACACTACGCCGCCAGGGACTCAAATCCTGCAGTGCCAGACGTGTCCCCCTGCTTAAGCCAGTACATGTCCAGGCCCATCTGAAGTTTGCTAGAGAGCATTTGGATGATCCAGAAGAGGATTGGGAGAATGTCATATGGTCAGATGAAACCAAAATAGAACTTTTTGGTAAAAACTCAACTTGTCGTGTTTGGAGGAGAAAGAATGCTGAGTTGCATCCAAAGAACACCATACCTACTGTGAAGCATGGGGGTGGAAACATCATGCTTTGGGGCTGTTTTTCTGCAAAGGGACCAGGACGACTGATCCGTGTAAAGGAAAGAATGAATGGGGCCATGTGTCGTGAGATTTTGAGTGAAAACCTCCTTCCATCAGCAAGGCCATTGAAGATGAAACGTGGCTGGGTCTTTCAGCATGACAATGATCCCAAACACACCGCCCGGGCAATGAACGAGTGGCTTCGTAAGAAGCATTTCAAGGTCCTGGAGTGGCCTACCCAGTCTCCAGATCTCAACCCCATAGAAAATCTTTGGAGGGAGTTGAAAGTCTGTGTTGCCCAGCGACAGCCCCAAAACATCACTGCTCTAGAGGAGATCTGCATGGAGGAATGGGCCAAAATACCAGCAACAGTGTGTGAAAACCTTGTGAAGACTTACAGAAAACGTTTGACCTCTGTCATTGCCAACAAAGGGTATATAACAAAGTATTGAGATGAACTTTTGTTATTGACCAAATACTTATTTTCCACCATAATTTGCAAATAAATTCTTTAAAAATCAGACAATGTGATTTTCTGGATTTTTTTTTCTCATTTTGTCTCTCATAGTTGAGGTATACCTATGATGAAAATTACAGGCCTCTCTCATCTTTTTAAGTGGGAGAACTTGCACAATTGGTGACTGACTAAATACTTTTTTGCCCCACTGTATCTAAATACATGACCTACTCATTCTTAACCTGCTGAGCTTCACCGGCGAAGCTCTCAACCCCAGAGGGTTAAAAATCAAAACAATGGCCACACTCTCAAAGCAATCTACCAACACTGTTTTCACTGTAGTACAATGGAAATACAAGTGTCTTGGAATTACCCCGGCACTGCTAAGATTTATGATGAAATCTGAAGAAAATAACCAAGAGTTACAAACCTGACAGGGCAGTGATGAGATCCTCTTTTTTTTTTTCTGCCACCGCTTTGTGCGTCGCCAAGCCCTCATGTACAGCGATACTTGTTATCTTCGTCATTTTACAACCACTGACAAATGCATTTCTGCCTCCTGACTTGTCGAATTCTATGCACTAGTCACAAAGCATCTTTTCAGTCTCTTCTCCTGTGTCATGACGTAGCCATGGGTGTCCTGCTCACTATGACTCTTGAAAGACGTATCAACAGACACATTTTGAAGGCTTCCCCGCCATCATCTGCTCACTAGCCATTTCCTTTTGCTGAACTTCTGTTTCGGTCCCGGACATTCCTTGTCCTTGCTCTTCTGGACTTTCACTTGATGCAGCAGTCTCACTGTCATCTCCTCGACTATCTGACTTGGAAAAATACTTGAACAAAGTGCTTTGACTCGCCATGTTCACAAAACTCTGAGAAAGTTCCAGAAAACTTGAAACGTCATGATGTTGTAACAAGGCTCGGGGTTCATAAACTTTCTCCGTCAGTCAATGTCCAGGGGTGATTCGCTGCTTGTACCACAAGCGTCTTTGCCACAAAATGTGGTTGCGCGGCACAACTGGGCAACCGGGTATTTCGAACACTGAGCTTGCATGTTCTCCCCGTGTCTGCGTGGGTTTCCTCTGGGTGCTCCAGTTTCCTCCCACAGTCCAAAGACATGCAGATTAGGTAAAATACCCAGCCACTGAGGTTGCGCAAGCCGGTCCCAAGCCCGGATAGACTGGGGAGGGTTGCATCAGGAAGGGCATCCGGTGTAAAACCGATGCCAAATCAAATTTGTGGAACTGGCCTGAGTTTCCTAAAAGCATCGCAGCATAAAGATCATCGTTAAATGGTAGCGCGAGCAGCGCAATGAATGCTCTCTCTGCTAGCTATGATGCTTTTACCGTTAAGAGGTTTTTGGGAAACCCACCCCTGATCCGCTTTGGCGACCCCTAACAGGAGCAGCTGAAAGAAGACGACGACAAGTCAGACATCCTGCTAAATCAACCATCTCAAGCTACAGATTTAAACCCCAGTGAAAATGGTGTCTATTAAAGAGGGAATGTGCAAATCTAAGTATATAAAGGAGTTTAAAGGAACAGTCCACCGTTCTTCCATAATGAAATATGCTCTTATCTGAATTGAGACGAGCTGCTCCGTACCTCTCCGAGCTTTGCGCGACCTCCCAGTCAGTCAGACGCGCTGTCACTCCTGTTAGCAATGTAGCTAGGCTCAGCATGGCCAATGGTATTTTTTGGGGCTGTAGTTAGATGCGACCAAACTCTTCCGCGTTTTTCCTGTTTACATAGGTTTATATGACCAGTGACATGAAACAAGTTCAGTTACACAAATTGAAACGTAGCGATTTTCTATGCTATGGAAAGTCCGCACTATGATGACAGGCGTACTAACACCTTCTGCGCGCTTCGGCAGCGCATTGATACAGAGCTCAGATATCAATGCGCTGCCGAAGCGCGCAGAAGGTGTTAGTACGTCTGTCATTATAGTGCGCACTTTCCATAGCATAGAAAATCGCTACGTTTCAATTTGTGTAACTGAACTTGTTTCATGTCACTGGTCATATAAACCTATGTAAACAGGAAAAACGCGGAAGAGTTTGGTCGCATCTAACTACAGCCCCAAAAAATACCGTTGGCCATACTGAGCCTAGCTACATTGCTAACAGGAGTGACAGCGCGTCTGACTGCATCTGACTGACTGGGAGGTCGCGCAAAGCTCGGAGAGGTACGGAGCAGCTCGTCTCAATTCAGATAAGAGCATATTTCATTATGGAAGTACGGTGGACTGTTCCTTTAAACTGTTATGCATGGAGGAGTGGACTACACACCTTCTTCAGCTCTGTTAGACGTTACAAGAAATGACTCCCTGCTCGTATTTTCCCCGGGGTAAAACATTAACTGTGTAGAAAAATGGCACTACTTAAACTCCTTCACTTCCATGAAAGGTGCAGATAATTCTGGAGGGCAACTTGACATCCATTATACTCATACTGTGAGAATTATAAATGATACTGTAATGAGTATTTTTGGCCATACTGCCCACGAGCTACATTCTCCCTGACTGAGTTGATGTCCTTATTGTTTTAACTACAGTACAGACTGAGAAATGGTGCAGCGCTAACTTGTTTTTAATCAATCAGTTATCACTTCTTCTTGTTTGTTTTAGAGAACTGTTCTGCGAATCATGCCAAGCTCAATTTATTGAACTTCAGATCACTGAGAGAGAGAGAATAATCAAATCGATACGTGAGTGGAAACACAGATGTATGTTTATGACTCAGATTCCAACAGTGGAGCTTCCTGAGCTCAGTCTCATTGCACAGAGCCTGTACTTCAGCCCACAGAGTTTGTTGATTATAGTTATTATGGTCAAGGCTGTTGGCGACACGCATGCTGTTCATTAACGTTCGACAATACTGTGAGCAGAGTAACTCTGACTCTGACTCCTGCTGTTATAAACACACACATCACCCGCTGCTCATCTCTCACCACATCGGTACAGCACATCTGAACACAGGACAGAGAGAGAGAGCTTTCTCACACGTGTTGAGTTGGTTATTGAAGGCAACTTGGGCAAAATTTTCCCCTTACCCCAAACACAGTCAATCAGCCAAGGGATGTTTGGTGTCCAAACTTGTGAGCGGGGGTATACTGGTTTACCTCTGTCCATCCCTCCGTATCTCCATACGGTATTT
Organism: Neoarius graeffei; assembly: GCF_027579695.1. Lineage (NCBI taxonomy): Eukaryota > Metazoa > Chordata > Actinopteri > Siluriformes > Ariidae > Neoarius > Neoarius graeffei. The sequence continues at coordinate 14,097,020 of NC_083578.1, read as the reverse complement.
CCAGCTGTCCGAAACACCCTTTTTCTCAGCAACCACAAATCATAGCCACTTGGTACCAAACTTCAGCTTGGGGTTCTATACCGTGTGTACCGTTTTCAGGTCTGTCGCACATCGACTTCCTGTTTACCGACTGAATGCATTTATGAAACATATAGGGTGGATTTACAAAATTTTCATAGCACTTTTTTCAGCAACCACAAATCATAACTGCTTGATATTTGGGACTGAATTTCAGCTTGGGGTTCTATACCGTTTTCAGGTCTGTCGCACACCAACTTCCTGTTTACCAACTGAATGTATTTACGAAACATACCGGTATAGGGTGGATTTTGACGCGATTTCAAAATGACCGTTTCCCAGGATGCTATTTGAAATCCCTGGGGAGAACACTGCTCTTTAATTACTTGTTTCAGAGTTAATTATTTGTTAAACTCAACATTCATAATAAGTGTCCTATTCCTTCAATTGCTTGCATTCTGATTTTTTTTTTTTCCGTTTCCGGTTGAGAGTACGTCGTGCGCGTTCTGGCTGCCGCTTCTCACCAGAGCTGCTTTTTTATTTTATTTTTATTTTCTTTTTCTATTTTCATTTTATTTATTTATTTACATTATCATTCAAAAGTTTGGGGTCACTTTGAAATGTCCTTATTTTTGAAAGAAAAGCACTGTTCTTTTCAATGAAGATCACTTTAAACTAATCAGAAATCCACTCTATACATTGCTAATGTGGTAAATGACTATTCTAGCTGCAAATGTCTGGTTTTTGGTGCAATATCTCCATAGGTGTATAGAGGCCCATTTCCAGCAACTCTCACTCCAGTGTTCTAATGGTACAATGTATTTGCTCATTGCCTCAGAAGGCTAATGGATGATTAGAAAACCCTTGTACAATCATGTTAGCACAGCTGAAAACAGTTGAGCTCTTTAGAGAAGCTATAAAACTGACCTTCCTTTGAGCAGATTGAGTTTCTGGAGCATCACATTTGTGGGGTCGATTAAATGCTCAAAATGGCCAGAAAAATGTCTTGACTATATTTTCTATTCATTTTACAACTTATGGTGGTAAATAAAAGTGTGACTTTTCATGGAAAACACAAAATTGTCTGGGTGACCCCAAACTTTTGAATGGTAGTGTATTTATTTTTTCTGTGTGTTTGTGTAGTTTGATATTTGAGTGTTTTGTCCGCCGGTTGTGGTGTAGCTCCGGACCCAGTTTTGGGCGTCGGTTCCCTCCAGGCCTTGGTTCACTGTGGGTGATGCCTGCGCTCCCAGCTATGGACGGCAGTGAGCTCGTTGCTCATTTTACATTGTGGTTGTCCAGCGCTCTGTACTTTAATGCTTGGCGTGATGTTCTGAGCGATGTTGCTCGGTGGTGTCGCAGTGGCTGTGCAGACGGTTTGGGACGCACCAGCGCTCTGCATGGCGGTGCTTCTGTGCTCGCTTTGTGGATCCATGGCGTGGTGTTCGAGCGATGTTGCTGATGGCGTCATGGCGGCGGTGCTGGAGATGTGGGACTCGTTTTCGTGCGCCTTTTGGTGGGACTGTGGCTGCTACACCACGGGAATTACATCCTGACCCTTATTTGGTGGACTTTTTACTTTTTTTTTTTTTTTTATATTTATTAATTATTTTTATTTATTTATTTATTTTCCTTCTATAATTGTAAAGCATCCTTGGGTTTCTTGAAAGGCGCTATATAAATTTAACTTATTATTATTATTATTATTATTATTATTATTATTATAAGCGAGAGCGGGCGGATACACAAGTGAGCAGTAGCTCACAGTTGATTGTTATTGTTAATGGTATGCCTACACCTAAATCTAACCCTAACTTTCACCTCAGTAAACATTTTGGCTCTTTTATACCGGAACCAGACTACACGATAATTTTGTCTTTCACAATGGTCAGCATGTCAGATTAGGCCATCATAGTGCCAGAGATTTTTGCCATGTCCTGGTCGGGAGACTAGCAACACTAAAAGTTTGACCCCGACCAATCATCGTTAATGTCCATGCGTGCTGTTGGGGAGGAGGGTCAAGAAATTGTCGATCAAGGAACATGTCGTAGGATTTTTCAAACTAGGCAAGAAAATACAAAAAGTCTGACGTGCTTGACTTTTCGCCAGGGTGTTGTGGGTAGTCCCGGATGCCACTTCGCTGTTCTTTGATTATGCCACACTACAAGACCCGTTCTTCATTCCCGACGTTTATATTCAGGCCCGCCTGACGCCAGAAATTTGTCGGCCGCAACAAAATCGGGCTGAAATTGTGTAGTCTGATCACGGTATTTTAAATAAAGCCCAGGGGAACCGTCTCTACAAGTCAAACTGTCAGATATTCCTATCCTAACCCCCAAATTAAATTTATTACCAGAATTTTAAAAAAAAGGTGGCCTGTGGGCTCGTTTACTCCGACCTTAACACATTTTCCAGTTTACATCCTTACTGTCAAGGCATATGGAAATATAGAGCGACAAACACAGCCATGTGAACAGCCAAGATCACTGCTTTCGTTAGTTATATAGTTAAACTGAGTGCTGTTGGATTAGAAAACCATAGAGGCATGAGAAAGTGGAGGAATAAATAGTGTTGGCACTTACAAGATGACTTTCTCACTCTGAAGTTGTGTGTAAATCAGTATTGGGAGGTCAGATCTCACTTACGACCTCTTGCTTATCTTTTAAGTTTAAATGCAAGATACTAAAAGAAATTGGAAGTCACTTTCAAGTTAAAACATAGTTTTTGGTAAAAGGGGGCGTCTGGACCACAAAACATTTATTCGTGAGTAACAGAAATCACAGAAATATTAATGTTAATTATGTAATTAAATAAGTACACAGTTCAATGTGCATGAGATCATGAGGGCTGATAGTCTTGTATCTTGTATATGGGCTTTTAATTATCCTGCCTGCATAAATAACCTCAATATTTTTCTTGTTTGTTCAAGTCGAAGAGTTTTGACCTTTTTTTTTTCCGTCCTGTAAATCGGTTTGATGTTGACTGCAATTAATGTCACGATGAGCATTATTAAACATCTTAAGCACATCATTAATGAAAAGAAAATAATGGCAACTGAGGTGTCTATATAGCAAGCAACTTCTTCAGTTATTAAAGGTACAATCTAATATTGAGAAGTGTTTTTAGAACTATAAAATCATAGCATTCACAAGATACCTTACAAAATTGTAATTCACAATGTTGCAGTGCAGTCGATCTCACTTGTTTCTTGGTTTCAGAATTCTGTTTGCATTTTTTCAGGCCCTGAAATCAGCCACACCTTCACAACTTCTTGGTCCCGCCTCTTTTCTCTAAAAGGCAACACAGGAAAAAAGGGATGTTTCAAGTAGAAATTGTCAGTGTTGTATAATAACTACTTATTAACTGAGTGTGAGGTCTTTACGGGAAAATATCAGACTGCGGTCTTGACAGTACGTACCGAGCCGTAGGCAAGTGAGGTTACTGTAATAAGGAGTTTATTGTATGGCTTTTTTTTATTTCTAAGATTAAAATAGGCGGTCATTATAATGATAGTATGGGAAATAGTCAAGTCAAGTTTATTTGTATAGCGCTTTTGACAATAAACCTTGTCGCAAAGCAGCTTTACAGAATTTGAACGACTTAAAATATGAGCTAATTTTATCCCTAATCTATCCCCAGTGAGCACGCCTGTGGCGACGGTGACAAGGAAAATAAGGCCGGACCGGCGGACATTTAGGGGTAATTTTAGCGTTCTTCCGTTTGTATTTCAAAACCATCAAACTGGATGGCCAATGAAAAATTGTAAAGATACGAGTCTAATTTTCTTCCAAATGTTACACTCGGCGAATACATTACATCGTAACATGGCCTGTGAAACGGGGGCCCCGCGGACCCGACTTTAAAAATTCATAACTCTGCCACCGGTGGTCTTAGCCCCACCAAAATTAACAAGTACATCCCTCTCCGAGACCTTTCGAACCAGCCCAGGCACAGCCCGCTACGACCGCGGCTCGGCCCACTATTCGGCTTGGAGCCCCTGAAAAACTTTAACTCGAGCCATCTTTTAAAAATTCATAACTCGGCCATCCAAAGTCCTAGCCCTGCCAAACTTCACAGGCATTTCCCCTCCCTCTGTATCATGCACTGTAAAAAAAAAAAAAAGAATTAGTCAAGCCAACTTAAAAATGTAACACAACCTGCTGCCAAAGGATTTTGAGTAAACTCAACTCCGGGCCAAATAGTTGTGCTGACTTGCTCTTTTAAGTCGACACAGATGAGTATTTTATGTTGACCTTACTTTATTTAGCAAGTTCAGTGCATTCAAATTGTGATGCTGAAATAAATTGAAATAATCATTCCAATTAACTTGGAAAAGCAAGTTGGCACAAAAAAACATTAAGCTATCCTAAATTATTCTTTTTAAAGATTTTTTTGGGCTTTTTCCACCTTTATTGGAAAGGACAGTGTAGAGACAGGGAGGGATCAGGAAATGACCTCGGGTTGGAATCAAACCCGGGTCCCTGGATTTATGGTATGGCGCCTTATCCACCTGAACCACGACATGTTCTTTTAAGTTCACATAGAAGAGTATTTTATGTTGAGTTGACTTGACTTGCCTTTAGAAGTTCAGTCCAACAAATTGTTTAGTTGAAATAAATTGAAATAATAATGCCAATTAACTTAGAAGAGCAAGTTGGCACATCATGGTTCTAAGATGAGTTTACTTAAAATCCTTTGGCAGCAGGTTGCGTTACATTTTTAAGTTGGCTTGACTATTTTTTTTAGAATGATTTAGTGTGCATTACATTTTTTAGTTAACACAAACCTCTCAACACTTACAGTGGTGCTTGAAAGTGTGTGAACCCTTTAGAATTTTCTATATTTCTGAATAAATATGATCTAAAACATCATCAGATTTTCACACAAGTCCTAAAAGTAGATAAAGAGAACCCAGTTAAACAAATGAGACAAAAATATTATACTTGGTCATTTATTTATTGAATGAAAATGATCCAATATTACATATCTGTGAGTGGCAAAAGTATGTGAACCTTTGCTTTCAGTATCTGGTGTGACCCCCTTGTGCAGCAATAACTGCAACTAAACGTTTCCGGTAACTGTTGATCAGTCCTGCACACCGGCTTGGAGGAATTTTAGCCCGTTCCTCCGTACAGAACAGCTTCAACTCTGGGATGTTGGTGGGTTTCCTCACATGAACTGCTCGCTTCAGGTCCTTCCACAACATTTCGATTGGATTAAGGTCAGGACATTGACTTGGCCATTCCAAAACATTAACTTTATTCTTCTTTAACCATTCTTTGGTAGAACGACTTGTGTGCTTAGGGTCATTGTCTTGCTGCATGACCCACCTTCTCTTGAGATTCAGTTCATGGACAGATGTCCTGACATTTTCCTTTAGAATTCACTGGTATAATTCAGAATTCATTGTTCCGTCAATGATGGCAAGCCGTCCTGGCCCAGATGCAGCAAAACAGGCCTAAACCATGATACTACCACCACCATGTTTCACAGATGGGATAAGGTTCTTATGCTGGAATGCAATGTTTTTCCTTTCTCCAAACATAACGCTTCTCATTTAAACCAAAAAGTTCTATTTTGGTTTCATCCGTCCACAAAACATTTTTCCAATAGCCTTCTGGCTTGTCCACATGATCTTTAGCAAACTGCAGATGAGCAGCAATGTTCTTTTTGGAGAGCAGTGGCTTTCTCCTTGCAACCCTGCCATGCACACCATTGTTGTTCAGTGTTCTCCTGATGGTGGACTCATGAACATTAACATTAGCCAATGTGAGAGAAGCCTTCAGTTGCTTAGAAGTTACCCTGGGGTCCTTTGCGACCTCGCCGACTATTACACGCCTTGCTCTTGGAGTGATCTTTGTTGGTCGACCACTCCTGGGGAGGGTAACAATGGTCTTGAATTTCCTCCATTTGTACACAATCTGTCTGACTGTGGATTGGTGGAGTCCAAACTCTTTAGAGATGGTTTTGTAACCTTTTCCAGCCTGATGAGCATCAACAACGCTTTTCCTGAGGTCCTCAGAAATCTCCTTTGTTCGTGCCATGATGCACTTCCACAAACATGTGTTGTGTAGATCAGACTTTGATAGATCCCTGTTCTTTAAATAAAACAGGGTGCCCACTCACACCTGATTGTCATCCCATTGATAGAGTCAGGTGTTTTCAAATTTCACCTTCAAATGAACTGCTAATCCTAGAGGTTCACATACTTTTGCCACTCACAGATATGTAATACTGGATCATTTTCCTCAATAAATAGATGACCAAGTATAATATTTTTGTCTCATTTGTTTAACTGGGTTCTCTTTATCTACTTTTAGGACTTGTGTGAAAATCTGATGATGTTTTAGGTCATATTTATGCAGAATTATAGAAAATTCTATAGGGTTCACAAACTTTCAAGCACCACTGTAAGTTCTACTTCACTTTGCCTATTATTACACAAACAGAAACAAATACCGACATACAAGGAGGGAATTCCCTGGCATCTGTTGAGGAAAGCTTAGTCTAGACTCCTATACAACGTCTCGTGTCCATTTCCACGGACTTCTCACTCCACCCGACCGTTGAAACTTTCGAACTTGTGAAGTGCGCATGCGCAGTGGCATCGGTTAAGGGCCGTCAATCAGCACTTGAATAAGTTCACTTAACTTAATTTTCCAATTCCTATGAACTTGTGGCGAAGGAAAGGCGTCTCAACTATTTTTTTTTTTAGTTACTTGAACAATTAGAAGGGAAATTTGTTCATTCAACTTAGAATCCTTTTTTCACTCAACAATTTTGCAAGTTACGTTTTTTACAGTATGGCTGAAGTGCCGTTGAGCAAGGCACCTAACCCCCAACTGCTCCCTGAGCGCTGTAGCATAGCTGCCCACTGCTCTGAGTATGTGTGTGTGCTCATTGCTCACTTGTGTATGCATGTGTGTGTTCACTGCTTCAGATGGGTTAAATGCAGAGGTCACGTGTGCTTGAGTACACGTGACCAAACAAAAGCTGCTTCTTCTTCCATCCCTCTCCCCGAGACCTTTCGAACAAGCCCAGGTTTGGCCTGATCTGACATCAGTAGCAAGCACGGCTCGTAGAAAGCTTTAGCACAAGCCCTGGCTCCAGCCACTCACGCACACAAGGATTTAAAAATTCATAACTCAGCCACCAAATGGCCCAGCCCCGCCAAAATTTACAAGCACCTCTCTCTCCCTGAGTGGCACACTAAATAAGACAATAATCATAATATACTCGTTATTCACTGTTGTTTTTATTGCACGATGCAGTTGAACTAGTGTTTTAGGGTTGACGGTATCTGATTGATCCAGTCGGTTGATTAAGAATTCAGTTTACATGAAACTTTGCAGTACGGTGTTATGTTAAGTGTCAAAATGCCAATCAGTGGTTATGTCGTTATTATTATGTGCATTTTTTTTTCATTCATAATAAAAATGACAGTCATCGTCTCATGCTTTGTAGGATGTAGGTTTATATTTTAAGTTTTTTTTTTTTTTAAAGTTCTAGTCGGGCGGTACAGTGGTGTAGTGGTTAGCGCTGTCGCCTCACAGCAAGAAGGTCCGGGTTCGAGCCCCATGGCCGGCGAGGGCCTTTCTGTGTGGAGTTTGCATGTTCTCCCCGTGTCTGTGTGGGTTTCCTCCGGGTGCTCCGGTTTCCCCCACAGTCCAAAGACATGCAGGTTAGGTTAATTGGTGACTCTCTAAATTGAGCGTAGGTGTGAATGTGAGTGTGAATGGTTGTCTGTGTCTATGTGTCAGCCCTGTGATGACCTGGTGACTTGTCCAGGGTGTACCCCGCCTTTCACCCGTAGTCAGCTGGGATAGGCTCCAGCTTGCCTGCGACCCTGTAGAACAGGATAAAGCGGCTAGAGATAATGACAAGGGTGATAGTGTTCCGGCGCTGCGCCGGATTTCCGGCGTACCGTGGCTGGGGAAAAAAAAAAAAAAATCTAGTTCGCCCATTGTCCTGTGTCATTCTGAGATGCGCAGATAGTAAAGGGAATTCTGAATTCCCTTTACTGTCTATCTTTTTTTTCCCCCAGCCACAGTACGCCGGAAATCCGGCGCGGCGCCGGAACGCTATCACCCCTGTAATGAGATGAGAAGTTCTAGTCCAGCAGATTTTAGTCTGAAGGCCAAATGATATTCCCATGTCTAGTTCTGAGTCATTTTGTTAGTTACTTGGAATCTCGTCCTCAAAATTCTACCTCTATTATGTAAAAAAAAGTTGTATTGTTAATTACTAAATTTCTTATAGACTTATTATAAACATAGTGTAAATAAAAAAAAAGTCATTGTTGATATTATGTTTCATGAGTGTTATTATAGTACCTATAGATGAGGACCAGTAAGTTGTAACCAACTGGAACATCCCTGGGCCCCCCATACTTTTTTCTAGACGTGGAACTGACCTGTGTGTGCTACTGTTTTCTTTTCTTGGGTAGAACTTTAAGCATGTTTTTCTTAAATCTTCTGGCATTTTCTTGTAAATTATATTCACGTTGTATAATTAGCAACTAATGTCGAGTATAATTTGGCCTTTGAAGATCACAAAAATGTGCCTGGAAATAGCTGAGAAGCCATCTCCAGACATCTAAAGCCCTTCAGCTTCTAGGGCCCTGAGGCCATCCTTAAAAAAAAATCCATTTCCTGTCCACCGGGTGAGCAAAAAAATTTTCAGTCAGGAGGGAGGGATTTTTTATTTTATTTTTTTTATATATGGATGGACAAGAAATCACAATGCTGTGTTTGCTTTTTCTTTCAGTACTTTTTTTATTACAAAAGCAGAGACATTTAATAAAATGACAGTTAAATCAACTGAAACTTGTACAAAAAACTTTTTCGCATTTTAAATGCTGACTGCAACATTTGCAAAACTTTTACAAAGGTACTTAAAATGTCCGACACACGGACTTTTTGTAGTTCTAAATCGACTGTTAGGCCTAGTTCGGATGAAATTACACTATTAAAATGATCACTGAATGATTTGTTTTTCTGAATCTTTGCTATTTTGTTGTTCGCTAGAATACCATTTTGCGATTTCACACTTAAGCAAAATTTAAAACTCCGGATCTGCTTCCTTCATGGTGGCTGACATTTTTTTTGTGTCGCACGGCGCATGCACAGAACTGATTCAGTTCAGAGTGCGCGCGCACTCAGCGGAGGCAGTAGTGTGTCGGAGGGAACAGAAGCAGAGATAATGCTTATTTTGTCTCCGGTAAACCAGTCTTCTCTCGTTCAATTACGTGCTGGCATCAAAAGACACCGTTGGTTGTAAATGAAACCAAACTGAGTGGTTGGAGTGTATTTTCATACACAAATGGAGAAATGTTTGCTGAGTGTTTAATTGTGTAGCCGCCACTGCAGACCTCTGTTGTTGTTAATTCATAGCATGCTCAGTTGCGTGGCTCAGGTGGATAAGGCGCCACACCATAAATCCGGGGACCCGGGTTTGATTCCGACCCGAGGTCATTTCCTGATCCCTCCCTCCCTCTCTCTCTCTCTCCTGCTCATTTCCTGTCTTTACACTGTCCTATCCAATAAAGGTGAAAAAAACCCAAAAAATGTCGAAAAACCGGTGTTAAAAAAAAAAAATTCAACCGCACAAACATTGGACCGGAAACAGAACATTTTTTAATAATGGCCTAAGGCGGGCCCTGGACTCTCGGCCGCATTGTTCTAGGCCTTTAACCTGTCATTCGGACAGGCTGAAATTTGGACGGACAGACAACATTTCAGGCTTGTCTGTTCGGTGACAGTCTGCTTAAAATTCCTTATTTCCCACGCTGTAATGAGGCGTGACGCTGCTTTCAGTCACATCATACTTTATAACATAGTTGAGTCACGCATGCAGAATAAACGGCTAGCGGTTTCAAAACTGAATTGCGGTTAGCGGTTTCTGAATGCTCTTTGTTGCTCATTTCTTGAATAACTCTCTGACTCTTGTTTGTCTTTTGTGTTTCAGCCGTTTTTGATTCTGTTTTGATTTCCAATTCATCTTTTTTTTTTTTTTTTTTTCTTTTTGCAACATTGAAAGCCGGCGCCTTGGAAAGAAAGTCCGTACTCGCCCATGGGCATTACGGGAAAATTCTGCCCGCCAAGGAACCATTCAGAGCGCGCGATTTTACCGGAAGTCGCTCGTGCCATATAATAATTTATAGTAATCAGCTAATTCTCAGCTCTGATATCACTAGTATCATTTTAAAAATTAGATGTTAAGATATTAATTAATTTAACTGTAACTTTTTATACTTTCATTACAAATACAGGATTGATTAGTCGCTACAGGTACTGGTACAAACCTTGCCAAAAAAACAAAAAACAACAAACCCTTACTTAAAATATTAGTTTTATACACACACACAAATTTACACTCCACGTTTCAATAAGATTTTGCTTGAAGACCTCTAGAAAGACTAAATCAAATTCCCCAAGGTACCACGAGCGAGCATTGAGTTAATGTGGCTATGATTTGCTTAAGATAAAACCGCTCAAATAGTGTGACGGGATAAATCTGGCATTATAAAGTGTGTTACAAAAAGGCGCATGGCACAGATGGAGCGCTTTTCAGGGGTAGATTGAGATGCGCAGATTTGGAGTAGCTGAATGATCGGCACAGGCAGATAATATATGTAAAAGAACAGAGACTCCCTGATAAGCATGTTAATCCTCAACAGTGCCAAACAGTCAGTGCACAGACACTGCCAAGTATCTGTGATGAAGTACACACACACACACACACACACACACAGTTACACTCTCACATTGAAACGCACACTATGCACAACACACTCATAGCACAGATACATTAAAACAGTGCATTTCTCTTCCACTTTCTGAAACTCGTACAGTAGGAAGAAAGAATACAGCAGGTTTATGATATGCAGCCCCCACCGTGAGCGATATTCTAAATATAAACACAGGTTAGAAATGGGATTTTGCTTGACTTCAGGCAGTCATATGCCGTTTCCACAGCAACCCTTTTTTGTTTTTGATAATGTCAGATTTTTTTTTTTGGGGGGGGGGGGGGGGGGGGTCATGGCATAAAGATTAAAGCAGAATCTCATACATGTCTTTATGTCTGTGGATATGCTGCACCAAGACGACACAACAGTTTAAGATCATTAACGGTGAAATTTACTGTAGACTGTTACGTTCCTTTTCCTCTTTAGCATTTTGGCACCTGAATGATAATCAGGAGTGGTTAAGCGGTAGCAAGGGTCGAGTCAGTAAACAATATTTGTATCTCTCGAGATTTCAAAAGTGGCCAAATGACGCTGGGTTTAACATTCAACGCGTTTAGTGATTTCGCACTGTTGCTAGACTCCTGGACACTGATTTTTGTATGAAGTTAATTAAGTACTCCATGATTAACGCACTACACCCGGTACCACCTTACTGCTTTAATTCACATCCTCGCTCCTCAATATTCTCATCGGCTCTCTGCACTGAAACACTGCAAAACCCTGAAAAGCCTCCAAAAGGCTTTTGGATTTTACCGTAGGAGTTCTTTTATTAGGGCGGCACGGTGGTGTAGTGGTTAGCGCTGTCGCCTCACAGCAAGAAGGTCCGGGTTCGAGCCCCGTGGCCGGCGAGGGCCTCTCTGTGTGGAGTTTGCATGTTCTCCTTGTGTCCACGTGGGTTTCCTCCGGGTGCTCCGGTTTCCCTCACAGTCCAAAGACATGCAGGTTAGGCTAACTGGTGACTCTAAATTGACCGTAAGTGTGAATGGTTGTCTGTGTCTATGTGTCAGCCCTGTGATGACCTGGCGACTTGTCCAGGGTGTACCCCGCCTTTCGCCCGTAGTCAGCTGGGATAGGCTCCGGCTTGCCTGCGACCCTGTAGAACAGGATAAAGCGGCTAGAGATAATGAGATGAGTTCTTTCATTAAAGCTAACACCAGTGATTTTTTTTTTCAAAAGTCAAAGAGTCCCATATGCGTTTTCGTACGTATGTTGGGGAGTGCCTGTTAGAGAGCACACTTGTCCTGGGCCGTCGGCATGGTGGCCAGTTCCTTTCCTCGCCGCCTTAACTTCCCCAGTGTTTCCACCAGGTCCCCGTTCACTGCTGGGTGGACAGGAGGCGAGCCCCAGATCACCGTCCGAGACGAGGCTCGAACCGGGGACCATTCGCTTAGCGGTCAAGCGCTCTAACCGCTTGGCCACCTCGCCTCTGATTTTTTTTTTTTTAAACACTCTTAAAAAAAAAAAAGTTAAGTGTTTTACATGGACCCTAATAATCTGTTACTAATCAGATTCAAGCTCAATCAGAATGAAATTCCTTCCTGTAAATTGCTAGATTGGAAGGAAATACCCCATTCTGATTGAGAAATTAATCAGATTAACAGAGGAGGAGGTGCAGATCTTTGATAATCCGATAGGGAAATGTTAACCATGTAAACACTCGATCTGATTACTTTCTGCACCTGTATAACCTTCTGCGTATGTTCAGTGCACATTTGTGCAGTGAGGACGTCGTGACGTTTCATGGACAGGAGAAACATGGCAGGAAACGTGCCAGCTATACGGGATTGTGTGCATGCCAGAAGTTTTATTCCAGTTGTACGCTTGGGCCAAATAAACACAAATACACCAATACAGTCGCTTTCATGTAAACTGTATGCTGATCAGAACGAATTCATTCCGAATGTACAAAACGAGTGCGTGTAAACATGGATAATGTGATAGCTTACATTCTGGAAGGTTCAGTAACATATCTGATACATCATACAGGAAGTAACACATGGAGGACTGGAAATAATCATTGATGGGACGGCGTGATTATTTCTACTGATTATTCCACAATAACAGCAAATCCTGAGATCTTGTTGCGCTTATGCTGCAGCAATTTGCCAACAGTTGCAATGAATGACGTGTACTTAACAGATTATCGTAACATTTCAAGTTCGTCGATTGTCTGCAAAACAAGTCGACTCCCACTAAAGATGGTCGTTCCTTCACTCGCTTCTTTCAAACCTTACCACAGGAAGTAGACAGACGGATAATAAATTGAAGGACAAACCCAGCATGGAGTGTGTTTGTATGGTACTGGGCCGTCATGAGCTGCAAGAACAGCTTCAGTGCACATCTACAAGTCTCTGGAGCAATGAACATGGGTCTTCTAAAAGATCTTGGAGTTTTGATGATTGAGGTGGTGGAGACGCTGTGTAACACACAGCTCCAAAATCTTCTATCAGTGTTCAACTGGGTTGAGATCTGTTGAGTATAAAGGCTAGAGCGTATGATCTATAATTTTTCGCTATTTAAGGGAAAAACAATGTATATATAAGCATATAAACAATTATTCCACGAAATCGAGTCGTACATGAGCTGGTAGCCGACGAAGCGCGTATCGCTGAGTCGGCTATAAGCCATGTATGAAGAGAGTGAGTAGAATAATTGTTTTATTATATCCACATTCACTGGATTTTGAGAAACAGAGCATTTTATTTTTATTTTTTTTGCAAACTCGATAAATAAAAACTTTGTACAAAACGTCCGACAAAATAATTTCCGCTGAGGCAGACTTCTTAAAAACCTATCAATGTCTGCAGGAATTGACTTTCGTGGTGGTGTTGTTTTTTTTTTTGTCCAAAGTGCCGTCTTGCTGTCGTGCCGTGATATAGACCAGCTTTAGACGTTTATTTAATTCTTCCTTGGGCATCTCAATTCTGTAATTTTCAAACTTCTTTGAGCTTTTGAACCAGTCTAAAAAACTTCAACAAATTTTACTGCTTAAAGATGAAGAATGTAAACAACTCTGCGAAATGACAGGAGTAACTTGTGAAAAATGCGCTGCTAATAATAATAATTCTTGAAAAACAAACAAAAGGTATGTTCTTACCATCAAATACTTTCATTCCATACGTACACTACCGTTCAAAAGTTTGGGGTCACTTTGAAATGTCCTTATTTTTGAAAGAAAAGCACTGTTCTTTTCAATGAAGATCACTTTAAACTAATCAGAAATCCACTCTATACATTGCTAATGTGGTAAATGACTATTCTAGCTGCAAATGTCTGGTTTTTGGTGCAATATCTCCATAGGTGTATAGAGGCCCATTTCCAGCAACTCTCACTCCAGTGTTCTAATGGTACAATGTGTTTGCTCATTGCCTCAGAAGGCTAATGGATGATTAGAAAACCCTTGTACAATCATGTTAGCACAGCTGAAAACAGTTGAGCTCTTTAGAGAAGCTATAAAACTGACCTTCCTTTGAGCAGATTGAGTTTCTGGAGCATCACATTTGTGGGGTCGATTAAATGCTCAAAATGGCCAGAAAAATGTCTTGACTATATTTTCTATTCATTTTACAACTTATGGTGGTAAATAAAAGTGTGACTTTTCATGGAAAACACAAAATTGCCTGGGTGACCCCAAACTTTTGAACAGTAGTGTATTCTGTTGTTTTTTTGTTTTTTTTTTTTTGGGGGGGGGGTTGAGTAGAGTTTATTTCGCCCTCAGTTGGTTCAGCAACATGCGCTGCCATTTTGTTTTTCTCTGCTCACAGTCTGTGAGCTCATAGCCTAGTAGTAGAGTAGCTAATCAGAGTGTGCGATTGCTCATATTCAGTGAATGTGGATAGAATATACGGTACACCGTATATATATATTATATATGTGTGTGTGTGTGTGTGTGTGTGTGTGTGTGTGTGTGTGTGTGTTAGGTGTTCATGCGGAAGAGCAGATGATGCCAGTGGCAGTAAAGAACACCTCTCATAACCTTTAAGACCTCCTTTCCATCATCCTCCTAAGATAGTGACCAAGCGATGTAGTGTGTGGGAAATAGAGCGGTAGATAGACGTGTGTGTGTGTGTGTGTGAGAGAGAGTGAGAGAGAGAGAGATCAGTCTAATCTCACCAGAAACACTTCTTTTTTTTTCCCCCTTCAGTCAGGATTCAATTACTGCCCCTTGTCTGATCACTGACCTTTGACCCTGACCTCATCCTATGCCCTCTGATAGCACCCGTCGTTTGCCTTCCACTGTTCTTCTCCCATCTTTAGTTCTCCTCATCACTTCTTTTCCTTTACTCTCTCCTTTTCCCCTGTTCTCCTTGTTTTCTTTTCCCAACCCGATTTCCTCTGTTTTCTATGCATTTCCTGTGTCCATGCCTCTCCTTTCTTTCCACTCGTCTTCTCTACAGTTTTCCAGCATGTTTTTTTTTTTGGCTGTGTCAGCAGATTAACCTTTCGTTGCAAACCGCCTCTCTGATTTCTCTGCGTTCTTCCTCGAATCTCTTTTTCAGGTCCAGATCAAGTGAGTTTTTGTTTGTAAGGAGGTCCATCATTGAAGATATTGCCTCCTGTTTCTGGTTAAACCGTTAGAGAGAATACAGAGCACTGGAGATGAATGTACAGTTCTCGATATGTCTTTTTATTGTTAAAGTGAATCTGGAATGATTGACTTGGAGATGTGTACATTTTTAAAAAAAGTATGATGCATTCCACTCGTTCATTCAAAAGCTTCAACATTACAGTGGATCAGTGCAGGATACAGACAGTTATAGTCAGGATAAAAAGCCCAGCATTTAAATTGTTGAGTCACTCAGCAATACCTCAGCATGTGATTTGTCTTTTTCATGAACAAACAAAGTCTGGCAGCAGACATTTTTAACAGATCGTGTGATTATGATCTGTTTTTGCCATAACGTAGCAAGCAAGTGTTGATTTTATGTTCGTTTTGTTTTGAGTTCACGTCACGTTATTTTGTTTCTGTTCTAGTCACCTCCTCTTTTCTGCCACTGACATGTTACCAGATTGTGTCCAGGTGATTAGTTTTTAGTTTATGTAGTCACCTTAAACACCTTATCTCGTGATTTGTTAATTATTATTTCATAATAATAAGAAAAAAAGTCTCATAATTATACCAAGAAGATATCTTGGAAGTACAAGATATTGTTGGATGTTGTAACTGAGAGAAGATAAGGTATCCTAGTTATTAAGCATCGCTAACATAGGCTACAGGATAAGACAAAGATGGCATTATCGCATTTAATCTGCTTTCATTTCCTTCTTCGTATGAGACACCGGCAAATATGTCCAATGACTAACTCTTACTTCATTTTCCCAATATAAGGACCCTAGCTACTCTGTCGCGGCACCCAAACTGTGGAAGAGTTTGTGTGTGTTTATCCAAAACTCCACTAATGTAGATGCTTTTAAACGCATCCTGAAAATTACTTTGTTCAGGGAGGCATATTGCTGCCAGTAGAATAATTTTATTTTAATGTTTATATTATGGCAAAATATTTTTTCTTTTTTTTCTTCTTTTATGGCATTAGCTAGATATAATTTGTATATAATATATATTTAAGTGAAGTTTGTGTAATATATGTTATTTACCAGCTGGGAGGTCCGTATCGTGAAATACCGTGACCGAGGTCTTTAAAGAACTTACCGAGGCCCTCTGGTCAGTATTTAAGGCCGAGGTCACGGTATTTCACCATACGGACCGACCTTAAGCTGGTAAATAATATATTTATTTTTTCTTTACCAAATTCTAACAGAAAACGAGAGCACCCGAAAGGGAAAACCGAGCCGAGCCGCCATTTTGAATCCTCATTCACGGCTGTAATGCAAATGGCTTCCTCCTCGGTATACAAGTGCACTTCCATGGCAGGAAAAAAAAACTACATTTTGCTGCCTATGTAGTCCCCTATTTATACAAATAGGAGTCATTCAGGATTCAGCTATGTTTTTGCTCGGCGTTAGCAACAGTTAGAGGTTTTTAGCTTTCTCCAGAAATGTTTTCTTTTATTTCTTCTTCCTCAGGGTAGTAAAACTCGCTTTCGCTGTGAACACTGTCGTTATCACTGTCCATGCTGTAAAATTAATGCTATTCTCCTGAGAAATGCTGGCAAAAATTTATAAGATTTTTGATAATCTTATAAATAAATCTTATAAAATAAAGATAAATGTTGACCAAAAATTCTACTATGTTTGTTGTTGTTGTGAACGAGCGAGTCGCCAGAGGTCCATAACTGGGGTCCGTAACTGGGGTCCGTACTGTAGGATACGGACCCGCTCGCTAGCCAATCAGAGTGCAGGATTTGGATGGCAAAAAAAAAATTATTTAGCAGCTGGGAGGTCCGTATGGTGAAATACCATGACCGAGGTCTTGGAAGTACTGAGCGAGGCCCTCTGGGCCGAGGTCAGTATTCAAGGCCGAGGTCACGGTATTTCACTATACGGACCGACCTTAAGCTGGTAAATAATATATTTTATTTTTTCTTTACCAAATTCAAACAGAAAATGAGAGCGCCCGAAAGGGAAAACCGAGCTGAGCCGCCATTTTGAATCCGCATTCACGGCTGTAATGCAAATGGCTTCCTCCTCGGTATACAAGTGCACTTCCATGGCAGGGAAAAAAACTACATTTTGCCGCCTATGTAGTCCCCTATTTATACAAAATTGAGTCATTCAGGATTCAGCCATGTTTTTGCTCGGTGTTAGCAAGTTACAGGTTTTTAACTTTCTCCTGAAATGTTTTTCTTTTATTTCTTCTTCCTCAGGGTAGTAAAACTCGCTTTCGCTGTGAACACTGTCGTTATCGCTATCCATGCTGTAAAATTAATGCTATTCTCCTGAGAAATGCGAAAATAAATGTTGACAAAAATTGCGACTATGTTTGTTGTTGTTGTGAATGAGCGAGTCGCCAGAGGTCTGTAACTGGGGTCTGTAACCGGGGTCCGTACCATAGGATGTGGACCCGCTGCAAGCCAATCAGAGCGCAGGATTTGGACCTCGAAAAAAATAATTATAGTTATTTATATATTGTAAGCCCAGGTCAGGCACCGTACTTTGCATGGGCTGAGCCAAATGCAAGTGAGCAAAGCCTGGTGTTTGGGTTTGGCCCACATGGGGTGTGGTATTTGACCTGGGTGTAAGACAGGCTAACTATATATATTTTTTTTAAAAGATATTTTTTGGGGCTTTTTTTCACCTTTTATTGGATAGGACAGTATAGAGACAGGAAATGGGCGGGAGAGAGAGATGGGGAGGGATCGGGAAATGACCTCAGGTCGGAATCGAACCCAGGTCCCCAGATTTATGGTATGGTGCCTTAGCTGTCCTTTATTCCTTCTGGTCACATTTGACAGTGGGCTCGTTGATGGCTGATGAGCCCAATTCTAGCTCTGAAAACTCAGGGGCATTGGTGGCACTGAAAAGTTGGTGGTGGTTGGGGTCGTGCCTCTTTCTCTTTTCTGCACTGTCACTTGGTTTCCAGATTCGTTCTGCTGTTCACTTCAAAGAGTTTTGTCCCAGTACGGATGGTGTTTCGCCATACGGTACACTGTCTAGCTGCTTCCTCCCAGGTTTCGGGGTCTATCTTGGTTGCCTTGAGGGTCTGCTTCAGCTGGTCTTTGTTGCGTAGCATGGGGCGGCCCCAGGGGCATTTCCCTGTGCTCAGTTTGCTGAATAGGTCCTTCCTTGGGAGTCTTATTTCATCCATGCGGGCAACGTGACCTAACCACCGAAGACGGTGTTTCATGATGGTCACTTCTATGCTGGTTGGCCCGGCTCTTTCGAGGACTATGATGTTGATGATGTAGTCCTCCCAGCTGATGTTGAGGATGGTGCGGAGCTTCTTCTGATGGAACTGTTCCAGCTTCTTCAGGTCTCGGCGGGAGAGGGTCCATGTTTTGCACCCATAAAGGAGGTTCGAAACCACAACAGCGTTGTAGACCATCAGTTTAGTTTGATGGCTGAGGTCTTTGTTCTTGAACACCCGGCTTGCGAGTCTCCGAAATGCATGGAGCTTGTTTTCTACATCTTTGGTTGAATAATTACGTGATATTTTCTCATAATTATGAGATAAGATTCTTTTGTGAATGCAAGGCACTTCCATGTAACAATTTTTTTTTTTTTTTTTTAGAATGCTAAAGAAATGAAGTAACATCTGTAGGGATACGAGTGCAGCCCAGTGGTGTGAAGAACAGTGGGCGGTGTTTCATTTGATTTGTCTTGTAGCTCAGTTTGGTTGGGTGTTGCTGGGTTTAGAGTCTGGGGAAGAAACTTCCTGGTTGCTCCCTGTTCATATTTTAAGTCCATCACACTGAAATTGTTTGTACTGTAGTTGCTTTGTGACCTTTTTTTAAAAGACATTTCAATTTTCGAGACAAATTCAGCCATCTGTCATGTGAAATCAGTATTCCTGTCATGCTTTCGTTGTTATTTACTCATCATATATCTACAGTCAATGCTTCTTAAGCGGAGTCGGTTTCATACTTGTGAATTAACCAAGCAGTTTGAGTGCTTTCAGGTTAAAGAAAGATTTGGGATTGATTGTGTAGTATTGCGACCATGTTCAAGAAAGAAATGGGAGAATAAAGATGAAGCAGGAGAGATATTAGGTTTGGTACCGGCTCAGGGATAAACCGTGAACTTCTGAACTCACGAAGGGAGTGTGTAGTTTATCCCATTGTCTGGTGTGTTGGACTTCTCTCTTGGTCATTTAATTCCTTCTTTCTTTTCTTTTCTTTTCTTTTCTTCTTCAGTACCATTCCTGTTATTTCCACTTAATAATTCATAGCCGTTACTAAATAAGATGATGAACTGAATAACAAGTCAGGACCTTATGGAGTTAAAGGAAAATCTACATACCTGTCGGATACTTGCTTATTACTCCTTCGATGGAGGGCTGGAGTCAGCTTGAAAGAGACCACGCCCGTCAGCATAGCATAGCATAATTTTGTATTGATTTGCAGTGATGCTTCCCTCTAAGGAGACAAGTAGCGTTAAATACGGTACAGAAATAAATAAGTGCGTAACAGAGCCACCAGTTTTTCTTTTATATTGTGACCTAGATATATGTAACGTAATTATCGCCCCATACAAAAACAATTATATTTTATTCTTCAAGAAATGTTGCCTTTGAACGTTACCTTGAACGACTGATTAAAATATCAGCAAAAATGTTTCAATAAATTTGCATAAACAATAAGTGATATAGGTTAACGTTACTCCAGTGATATAATGTAATGAGTGTAATGTAAATGCATAGACTGGATGAAGCAACACACTGTTGTTCTGCATCAATTATTTAAACCGCTCTGCAGCTGAGCTTCTGGCACACATTCACCAATCACCGTTTCTCATGCTGCTTCTAAAAGGCCCTAAGGCCAGAAACTGAATTGCTGGTGCTCTGGTGAAATGCCAACATGTGTAACTTTAAATAGTCAAGCCCTGGATTCCTGTACTGTAACGCAGATGTGTGTATGGATGCAGGTGATCACTGTGTGCTCACAGCCTCTGGGTGTTTCCCATCTGAAGGGTTGACACACACATGCACACGTACCGTATAGTATGTGTTCTTTAGTGTAAACAAGCTTGGAGTGTACGGTAGGTGCCATGAGGAATATGATATCTACGTGATTAAATTAATACACAGGGGTACATTATACAGTAGCACATTACTGTATGTGTTCAGCCTAGAGGTGGGCAATATGAGAAAAAAAATCACATACAGTGTACATCATAATGCATAGAGTTATTAACAAACTACCAGGACTATAGGAGTGTTGGATTTGAATAAATGTTATAAATGATAATAAATTGGTTTATTATTATGACACAAATGTATAGTGCATTTATTTTTATTAAAAAAAAAAGTTTTTTTTCTTTTTTTTTTTGCAAAATTTTAACTCGGTCCACCTGGTTTGCAATAGAAAAACAAGATCAACTGTTAGCTACTGCTCACTTACATATTCCCCCCCCCCCCCCCACCACACACACACTCTTGCTTATTTCAGAATGCAAGCAATCGAAGGAATAGGACACTTATTATGAATGTTGACTTCAACAAATAATGAACCCTGAAACAAGTAAGTAAAGAGCAGTGTCTCTCCTCAGGGATTTCACATAGCATCCTGGTAAACTGTCATTTTGAAATCGCCTTTTGCTTCTTGAAATCGCGTCAGAATCCACGCTATATGTTTCGTAAATACATTCATTCAGTAAATACGAAGTTAATGTGGGACAGATCTGAAAACGGTACACATGGTATAGAACCCCAAGCTGAAGTTTGGTACCAAATATCAAGCAGTTGTGATTTGTAGTTGCTGAGAAAAGTGTTACGAACATTTTGTAAATCTACCATATATGTTTCGTAAATACATTCATTCGGTAAGCAGGAAGTTGATGTGGGACAGATCTGAAAATGGTACACACAGTATAGAATCCCAAGCTGAAGTTCGGTACCAAATATCAAGCAGTTGTGATTTGTAGTTGCTGAGAAAAGTGTTACGAACATTTTGTAAATCCACCGTATATGTTTCGTAAATACATTCATTCGGTAAATACGAAGTTAATGTGGGACAGATCTGAAAACGGTACACATGGTATAGAACCCCAAGCTGAAGTTTGGTACCAAATATCAAGCAGTTGTGATTTGTAGTTGCTGAGAAAAGTGTTACGAACATTTTGTAAATCCACCATATATGTTTCGTAAATACATTCATTCGGTAAGCAGGAAGTTGATGTGGGACAGATCTGAAAATGGTACACACGGTATAGAACCCCAAGCTGAAGTTTGGTACCAAATATCAAGCAGTTGTGATTTGTAGTTGCTGAGAAAAGTGTTACAAACATTTTGTAAATCCACCATATATGTTTCGTAAATACATTCATTCGGTAAATACGAAGTTAATGTGGGACAGATCTGAAAACGGTACACACGGTATAGAACCCCAAGCTGAAGGTTTGTACCAAGTACCAAGTGGCTATGATTTGTGGCTGCTGAGAAAAAGGGTGTTTCGTACAGACAGAGGTAAACCAATATACCCTTCCTCCTTTGGAGCAGGGGTATAATAATAAAAAATGTAGAAACTGCACCAGAAATTTTTTTCTCCTGTCCAACAATCAGAGATATTTTTTTTCTTTTGTAAAATGACAGCTATGTTTACACATAACACAGGGCGTTGTAAGGCTCCTCCTAATCTAATAATCCAAGGCCAATAATAAACTCATTTACAACACACACACATGTGTGTGTGTGTATATATATATATATATATATATATATATTTTTATTTTTATTTTTTTTTTTGATATGGTAAAGCTTTCTATAAAGAGAAATGTATTTAACTCTCTGGGACATCAGTAGGTTTTCCGCCACAGGAAAGTCTTCAGTATGGAGGACTCACACTTTCCAGGTTCTCTGTGTGAGGGAACGACAGTTTAGCTCCTATAACGTAAGCGATAACAGGATCAAACTTGTTCCACAACTTAAATGCAACTATAAATGGATAAAAAGTATGCTGTGTTGTTCAGTAATACATTTGAAATTGTAATTGTTGGCAAATTACTGCGATATAAGAAGAATAAAATGCTATATGACCTGTTGTTATTGGAAAATAATTGGCTTTGTGGTGGTAATAATAACTCCGCTTTTAAAAAAAATTCCTCATTTTAACTTGGATTTGGAAAATGTTTTAATGCTTTACGGTCTTTTGAGATAAAAATAAACAGGAAAGGTTTTCATAGTGTCATGACCGTGCCAAAGGTGTGTCGAATTGCACTACCCATCAGCCCCAGCACATCCTGTTTTGAGTTGATTAGCAGCACTTTTTAAGTTGTAGTTTTTCAGCGACTCGTCGTAAATACTGTTTATTGTTGTGCAGGCGTGCCACAGTGGCGCAGGGGTTGGTTTTGTTTTTTGCGCCTTGTACAGTATCCACGGTTCATGTTCATGGTTCTTGTTTTCACAGTTTTGGTTGTTTGCACTTTACTTAATAAATTGTCTGCACTTGCATCCGCCTTCGCCTCCATTCCGTGACACATAGCTTACACGTTACTTATTTTTATTTATGCAAATAAAGCACACTGTTTATTTTTATAACCAGTAAAAAGGAAGCAGCTTTCATTCAGTGTATTCAGAGTCTTCTGAATGAAAGGAATAGAAAAGAATACTCAACTTTAAATACTGGACTTTTATAGTCAGTATAAATTTTTAGTGTGCATTGTTACAGGCTTTGTTTATTGTTCATTAGAATCATTTTACATCCAATAAAAAAAAAAGTTACTTAGATTTCTTTGATATACTGTATACGCATGCCATGAGAATTTAAATCTGTACTGCGATATAATTTTGCCTGCGCTGCCATTACTACCGTTATAGCAATGCCATTTTTAACTGAGTGGATCATAATTTAAGTTATTCAACAGCAGGTTGTTTTTACCTTAACTGTGCCAGCATTTGTTCAGAAATACTTATTAGCATTTACTCATTTTGTGTACCTAAAGTATTTACTGGTCCAGCTGGTGTCACAGAGAGAGGAGCCCTCAATCCCCCATCCCTGGAAAAAAAAAACCCTAACAACCCACAAACACTTCTCTTTTGCGTTTTTTCCTCCATCTGTCTAAATGCACATTAATTATACATACATATACATGTTGCCCTCGAGGGAAAATTGCATGCATAATGCTGTCTATTTACTTCTTGTCTTAGCTGATATCTTAAATCTGTCATAGTCAAGGTTGAGAAGCAAAAACTCAAAATTACATCAAATTTATATATATAAAATATGCTTTCAGATGTACAGTGGTGCTTGAAAGTTTGTGAACCCTTTAGAATTTTCTGTATTTCTGCATAAATATGACGTAAAACATCATCAGATTTTCACACAAGTCCTAAAAGTAGATAAAGAGAACCCAGTTAAACAAATGAGACAAAAATATTATACTTGGTCATTTATTTATTGAGGAAAATGATCCAATATTACATATCTGTGAGTGGCAAAAGTATGTGAACCTTTGCTTTCAGTATCTGGTGTGACCCCCTTGTGCAGCAATAACTGCAACTAAATGTTTCCGGTAACTGTTGATCAGTCCTGCACACCGGCTTGGAGGAATTTTAGCCCGTTCCTCCGTACAGAACAGCTTCAACTCTGGGATGTTGGTGGGTTTCCTCACATGAACTGCTCGCTTCAGGTCCTTCCACAACATTTCGATTGGATTAAGGTCAGGACTTTGACTTGGCCATTCCAAAACATTCACTTTATTCTTCTTTAACCATTCTTTGGTAGAACGACTTGTGTGCTTAGGGTCGTTGTCTTGCTGCATGACCCACCTTCTCTTGAGATTCAGTTCCTGGACAGATGTCCTGACATTTTCCTTTAGAATTCACTGGTATAATTCAGATTTCATTGTTCCATCAATGATGGCAAGCCGTCCTGGCCCAGATGCAGCAAAACAGGCCCAAACCATGATACTACCACCACCATGTTTCACAGATGGGATAAGGTTCTTATGCTGGAATGCAATGTTTTCCTTTCTCCAAACATAACGCTTCTCATTTAAACCAAAAAGTTCTATTTTGGTCTCATCCATCCACAAACCATTTTTCCAATAGCCTTCTGGCTTGTCCACGTGATCTTTAGCAAACTGCAGACAAGCAGCAATGTTCTTTTTGGAGAGCAGTGGCTTTCTCCTTGCAGCCCTGCCACGCACACCATTGTTGTTCAGTGTTCTGCTGATGGTGGACTCATGAACATTAACATTGGCCAATGTGAGAGAGGCCTTCAGTTGCTTAGAAGTTACCCTGGGGTCCTTTGTGACCTCGCCGACTATTGCACACCTTGCTCTTGGAATGATCTTTGTTGGTCGACCACTCCTGGGGAGGGTAACAATGGTCTTGAATTTCCTCCATTTGTACACAATCTGTCTGACTGTGGATTGGTGGAGTCCAAACTCTTTAGAGATGGTTTTGTAACCTTTTCCAGCCTGATGAGCATCAACAACGCTTTTTCTGAGGTCCTCAGAAATCTCCTTTGTTCGTGCCATGATACACTTCCACAAACATGTTGTGAAGATCAGACTTCGATAGATCCCTGTTCTTTAAATAAAACAGGATGCCCACTCACACCTGATTGTCATCCCATTGATTGAAAACACCTGACTCTAATTTCACCTTCAAATGAACTGCTAATCCTAGAGGTTCACATACTTTTGCCACTCACAGATATGTAATATTGGATCATTTTCCTCAATAAATAAATGACCAAGTATAATATTTTTGTCTCATTTGTTTAACTGGGTTCTCTTTATCTACTTTTAGGACTTGTGTGAAAATCTGATGATGTTTTAGGTCATATTTATGCAGAAATATAGAAAATTCTAAAGGGTTCACAAACTTTCAAGCACCACTGTATCTTTATGTAAGTCTAATACGATACAGATTACTCGAAACATTAATATAGTACAGCCTTATTACTGTTGTCTGTAAGGCAACAGGTCTGAGAACAGTGCACGTCGCGCCCGTGGCTTTTGGCATTGCCACACTCCAGGTTTCCGCTGACAGCGTGTGGAGGAGGCACTATTGTTGTCGTGTGTTTGGGTATTACCTGCAGGCGCTATCGCTTAAACCTAACAACATCATCCGATTATTAGGCTTAGGCTTGTTTCGCTTCATTGCTTTGTGTCAGGTGAGCAGCGGATTTGGCCTTTAGAGACGACGGATGGGGGGGTTGTGGGATTTTAAATTTTTTTTTTATTTTCATGTATTAGCGGCTTTAATTCGTGCGATTATGATTCATCCTAAGTAGTCTCTGGGTTATTTAGCATTTTTTAGATTCGTTTTAAAACATGGTTTACTGATGTACATCCTTAGAATAAGCAGCATGATTTTCTTGGCATCTTTATCTTATGCTTCTGAGAAGAAACGTGATGGAGTGTTTGAGAGAAGGTTGAAGCTGTAAGCTATCTTTTTTTGGGGGGATTTTGTATGCCCGACTTTTTTTGTTTTGTCCTGGTTTAGGTGTTTTGTTGGTTTTTATATCTATATATAAAGATATCGATACATATAAAGTAATACATTAGCGATACCAAATATCCATACATTATTCAGATTTTTTTTTTTCCCTAGAAATGTTCACAGCTATCTGGCTACTAAAGGTGTGCAACAAGGGACTAGCAGTAGGATTTACTTGTATCTGGATACAAGCAAGCAAGTGGTCAGATACGAAGCTTGCAGGACAAAGAAAGACCATGTTCATTACCATGAACACGATGTACTGTATGATGCATTTACATTGTAAATTCATTCATCCTTAGTAAGTGCTTGGTCGGGGTCAAGTGAAGCTATTGCTTTGTTTATATTTTGGGAAATAAATTTGTTAAAATACAAAGTTTAGGGGAATAAAAGGGTACGAGGCAGAGAATAGGAGGGTACAATTAAAAAGGCTGAAGCCCTTCACCATGAACCATAGGTGAGGAAAAATGTAAAACTGAGACAGTTTCAAGGCATTTGGGGAGGAATTTCTGATTTATTGTAAACAGCAGAATAGTCTGAAGTGATGGTAATCAATACTAAAAATTTTCATGCTGTAGAACAGCCATATAGTAATGAATCAAAAAGAAATTTGACAATACAAAACTTTATATATTTTTGTGGTTTACAAAATTAAGTGGGCGGCACGGTGGTGTAGTGGTTAGCGCTGTTGCCTCACAGCAAGAAGGTCCGGGTTCGAGCCCCGTGGCCGGCGAGGGCATTTCTGTGCAGAGTTTGCATGTTCTCCCCGTGTCCGTGTGGGTTTCCTCCGGGTGCTCCGGTTTCCCCCACAGTCCAAAGACATGCAGGTTAGGTTAACTGGTGGCTCTAAATTGACCGTAGGTGTGAATGTGAGCATGAATGGTTGTCTGTGTCTATGTGTCAGCCCTGTGATGACCTGGCGACTTGTCCAGGGTGTACCCCGCCTTTCGCCCGTAGTCAGCTGGGATAGGCTCCAGCTTGCCTGCGACCCTGTAGAACAGGATAAAGCGGCTAGAGATAATGAGATGAGATGAGACAATAACTTGATTTTGTAAACGTCAAAAATATATAAATTTTGTATCGTCAAATTTCTTTTTGATTCATTATTCAATTTCTGAACAATCTGAGTATTGATCTAATCCTAAAGCTTCTATAACAGTGTCTGTAGTGATATCAGGTACTGAACCTGATTCGGGTTTTTTAACATGTTCGATCTTCCCCTTTATCCTTCTTTTCTTTGAAAGGAACCGCTCTGTTGCCTTTTGTACAAGTCTGTTCACTTCAGCTGAATTCAAATTTTATATATAGCATGTGAGATCCTCTTTATATTAAGGAGGTTCAGAGTTCAAAAGATTTTTCAGATATTTTGAAAAAAATATATGAATTAATTTATCACAGTATTTTCATTTGGAGGGCGGCACGGTGGTGTAGTGGTTAGCACTGAGGCCTCACAGCAAGAAGGTCCGGGTTCGAGCCCCGTGGCCGGCGAGGGCCTTTCTGTGCAGAGTTTGCATGTTCTCCCCGTGTCTGCGTGGGTTTCCTCCGGGTGCTCCGGTTTCCCCCACAGTCCAAAGACATGCAGGTTAGGTTAACTGGTGACTCTAAATTGCCCGTAAGTGTGAATGGGTGTCTGTGTCTATGTGTCAGCCCTGTGATGACCTGGCGACTTGTCCAGGGTGTACCCCGCCTTTTGCCCGTAGTCAGCTGGAATAGGCTCCAGCTTGCCTGCGACCCTGTAGAACAGGATAAAGCGGCTAGAGATAATGAGATGAGATATTTATAATTTTAACGATTACTGTTAACATTAACTGCATGACTGATGTCAATTCTTGATATGTGACTCCCCTACAAGGACACACTGCATTCCGTCGCAAGTCAAAATGTAAACAATGTCAATGCGCCAAGCATGCCGAGTGGGCGGGTTCGACCCAGAACGGGCCGGATACAATAATGGGATAGCAATCGATATTTATAATTAAATATTTAGCCAACCAGCATTTATACACGGACCCATACACAGACGTATTTTACTCGGTAATCATAGTGACGGCTAAAATTACAGACTTACCCGTGGTTTGGGGCCTTTTTGAAAACCAGGCATCTAACGTACCACTCCACTTCTTATTCGCCATTTCTAGCCATGTGGTAGCGCGGCTCAATCACAGTACATGAAACATTGTCAACACCTTGTCAGCCAATCAGATTGCATCTTAGTTGTAGCATAACGGCTGCCTCTGTTTCCTACGGACATGTTAGTATTTGGCTATTATTTAGTTGAATAAAACTTAGTTTCACATCGCACGCTGCTCAGTTTCGTATAGATATGTAAACAAAAATATTTTTTGTTACTCGGTGAAAAATAGACGGCGGCAAATCCTACTACAGACGGCGATTTGCCGCCGCAGACCGGCTACTTTTGAGACCTCTGAGAATATATTGCAAGTAGGTACAAGCAAAACTAGCATGAGCAGGATTTAAAAAACAAAACAAAACAGTACTTCAAATCTGCAGTTGAGATCAGTTATGAGGTTGAAGAACTGTCAGAGCAAGAATTCACACACCATACTGACATTTTTCAGTGTTTTCAAAGGCATAGTGGTCAATTTCACATTTAATAAGAACTGAATATGGATAGATATACGGATATTTTATTATATGCGAGAAGGCGTGATCTTCCCTCCTGTTTCAACTTTCACTACTTTTCAGCTGTTCCTTCACTTAAGAGAGAAAACAACTAGACATTTGCACTTGAATGTGTTATACGTTACTGCGTTTGCCTCTTTCCTGTGAGGAGGGGCTGTGGTGGCACGGTGACCATCGTGATTGACAGCCCTGTTTGCCGCAGAGAGGCGTATAATAATAACGCCATCATATGGTCTGGCAGATTTTGGGCTCAGCACCAGAGATGACAAATGTGCTCACGCAATAATTCAATCTGCTCCTACAATTCTCCAACTTTACGGAGACACGCGAAAGCAGAGTATTTGGAGCAATTAAGCCGGTCAGTCGTTGTCGTTGTAGTATAGCGCCCCAAAATGTCTGCCAGGTTGTTTACAGGGAAAGTGTTGTTGTAAAAGACAGAAAGCAGGAAAGGAAGAGGAAATAACAAAACTCGCAGACAGATTGAGATGCAGTGAATGTGTGAGGAGTGGAAGATGGCCTGAAAATATCAGCAGCTAATTAGGGCATTTTTTTTTTTTTCCATACATCACACATTTTGGATGAGCCTGGAAGCTGTATTTGAGCTGTTGATCTTGTCACTGCACTGGGCTCGGCTGATGTTATTTCACTGATATAAAAGTTCCGGGCAAGCCTTACTTTTTATTATCCTTTACCTCACTTGGTTTAATAAGCAACATTGCAGAGAACAAAATGCCAATGAAGTGCAGTACACATAATTAAGTTATTTCTGTAACAGGCGTTGAAATGACTTTCTTAGAAGGTACGAGAAGTAGACAGATGATTGTAATGTCATTTTTCATCATCATATTACTAATTCCTTCATTCCTTTTCAAAACACCTTTTCTCTCTCCTTGTAGAATAAGAAATACGTGCTGATGATGGTGGACCCTGACGCCCCCAGCCGTACTAACCCCACTCGAGCCCACTGGAGACACTGGCTGCTGGCTGACATTGACGTAAGTGAGAAAAAATAACCAGGTTGTCTTTGGACATCTTTCATAGCAGCACACTGACCATGCCCAAACATTGACTGTGTAATAAAAGCACCAGAATGTTCTTGATTGATGAGGTAGATACGCTATACGGTCAAAAATAAGTGATCACCTGACCATCAAGCCCGTATGTAGTTCGTTCCCAAACTGTTACCACAAAGTTGGGAGCACACAGCTATCTAGAATGCCTTTGTATGCTGTACAATTAAGTTAATTTATTTATATAGTGCTTTTAACAACAGACACTGTCGCAAAGCAGCTTTACAGAAAAATAAAGACTTCAAACATATGAACTAATTTTATCCCTAATAAATGTATTTATTTTTTTCGCGGTGTGGTTTCCATCAAATCCTGCGCTCTGATTGGCTGGCGAGTGGGTCCGTATCCTACGGTACGGACCCCGGTTACGGACTTCTGGCAACTCGCTCGTTCACAACAACAAACATAGTAGCATTTTTTGTCAACATTTATCTTTTTTTTTTTTTTATAAGATTTATTTATAAGATTTTTATCAAAAATCTTATAAATTTTTGCCAGCATTTCTCAGAAATATAGTATTAATTTTACAGCATGGATAGCGGTAACGACAGTGTTCATCGCGAAAGCGAGTTTTACTACCCTGAGGAAGAAGAAATAAAAGAAAACTTTTCAGGAGAAAGCTAAAAACCTCTAACTGTTGCTAACGCCGAGCAAAAACATGGCTGAATCCTGAATGACTCAATTTTGTATAAATAGGGGGCTACATAGGCGGCAAAATGTAGTTTTTTTTCCTGCCATGGAAGTGCACTTGTATACCGAGGAGGAAGCCATTTATATTACAGCCGTAAATGAGGATTCAAAATGGCGGCTTGGCTCGGTTTTCCCCTTCGGACGCTCTCGTTTTCTGTTAGAATTTGGTAAAGAAAAAATAAATATATTATTTACCAGCTTAAGGTCGGTCCGTATGGTGAAATACCGTGACCTCGGCCTTGAATACTGACCTCGGCCCAGAGGGCCTCCGTCAGTACTTTCAAGATCTCGGTCACGGTATTTCACGATACGGACCTCCCAGCTGGTAAATAACATATATTTATCCCTGCTGAGCAAGTCTGAGGCAACTGTGACCAGGAAAATCTCCCTCAGATGACATGAGGAAGAAACCTTGAGAGGAACCAGACTCAAAAGGGAACCCATCCTCATCTGGGTGATAACAGATAACTGTTTGAATGATTATAAATAACTCGTTTCTATAACTGTGCCCTATATAGTCACAAAGTATAACTGTGAAACCGGGAAATTCATTCTAGTTTTAGCATGAAGTTTATTTTGTTGGAGTTATCAGCTGTTCAGTGATGGAGACTTGAGTGCAAAACTGTTCATGACAGCTGGAGAACTATCTATGGTGATCAGGTCTGTTGTAGTCCTTAGCAGTGATGGGAATAACGGCGTTAGAAATAAACGGCGTTACTAACGGCGTTACTTTTTTTAGTAACGAGTAATCTAACTAATTACTTTTTACATCGTTATAACGCCGTTCCCGTTACTTACAATAAAATACTATGCGTTACTTTATTAGAGCTGTTCTCATCTGGCACGCTGCTCGTTCAGCCTTTCTTTCCTCTGCTTTAGTGTTGGGCGGGGAGACACGACACAACGGCACAGTAAGCCAATCAGAGTAGATTTGGACAACATATGTAGGTAGGCCACGCCTACTGCACTACTGCGTGCTCTTTCAATCGGAAGACCCAGCGATGGCGAGCGGTCAGCCCAGCACTGCGCTTTCACATTGGAAATACAGCCATTACTTTTCATTACTTGAAATAAAAGGCAAGAGTGTTTACGTGCAATGCACATTATGTCGAGGAACAAAGCATTTGTCCTCGTCAGTGGCCAGTAATTAGTAACATAATTTTAATAACTACAAAAATATATTAAATTTGATAGATGTCTTATCTCACATTGTCCCACAAAAATATTAATATAGTGTAGATAATGTTACTAATTGGTTCTGTTAAGTGTCCATTTCAGTCATTAAACACATTTAACATTCACTTTTATTATGATTACACTAATTGAATTTGATTTTTTTTGAGGGGGAACAAAATGTAACGGAATAATTACTTTCCCTGGTAATTAGTTACTTTTATGACAAAGTAACTCCGTTACTAACTCAGTTACTTTTTGGGAAAAGTAACTAGTAACTATAACTAATTACTTTTTGAAAGTAACGTGCCCAACACTGGTCTTTAGCCATCAAGGCAAAACTGTAAGTGTCCAGAGCCATCTTCAAAGTGTGTCTTTCAACTGTCCATACGGGGCCATCCTCCACTCCACAGGAGCGATGTGATGAGGCTCCAGCCAGAAGTAGGGCATCAGGATGGATCAGGCAAGTCCGAAGAGCAGGAGAGGTCAGCATCACTGGTGTCTCACGGTTGACATGTAACTCGACAGAGAGAAGACACAGGTTGTTGGGTATGCCCGTTGTCGCCTAATGGTTAAGAACAGTATACACTACAATTACAAGAATTACAGTACAATTTCCCTTCACTTGAACTAAGCGGCACAAACCCGTTCTATCATGACAGTGCTCCTGCGCACAAAGCGAGCTCCATGAAGGCATAGTGTGTTAAGGTCGGAGTGGAAAGAAGAACTCGAGTGTCCTGCACAGAGCTCTGACCTCAACCCCACTGAACACCTTTGGGATGAACTGGAACACTGACTGCACCCCAGACTTCCTCATTTAACATCGCTGCCTGACCTCACTAATGCTCTTGTGGCTGAAAAGAACACAAATCCCCGCAGGCACTCGCGAAAATCTAGTGGAAAGCCTTCCCAGAAGAACGGAGGTTATTATAATGGCAGATAGAGGACCAAGTTTGTAATGGAACATTCACAAAGCACATAGGAGTCAGATAGTTACGTGTTCATCAGCGTTTGGCCATGTAGTGTATATTAATCCAGTTTAGGGTTGCTTATGGTGTACTCCAGTGACTCTCATTCCTTTTGTTCCCAATCTCCAACCCAAAATTTCTCAAACTTTACCCTAAATCGTACTACAGCAACTTCCATTTCTCTGCACAAAAGTCTTTGACTGCGTGAACCGCTATTGTTGTAAACATGTTACATTGCTACATCTGGTGCCACTCCGAGAACGTTCATAACTTTATCAAAACCACAACAACGTTCAAAGGCTTATAAGAAATAAACCATACAGCTATTTGTTTTTTAAATGAGCAGTGCTGCATATTTTCACACTCAAGATTTTTTTTTTTTTGGCTCAGTGCATCGTTTCCTCATAGCCAGCTTAAAACAAGAGCATGATAAATGCTAACAGTTAAGGGATTATCTAGGAAAAGTTATTCTGAAGAAACAAGAACAGTTAGAGGATTTTTGTTTTCTATTGTTTTTTAAATTTTTCTCTAGCCTGGCAAGCCAGACTAAATGTGAATATTTAGTCTGGTCTCGGTCGTAGACATTTCCGAAGGGTGTGGGTAGGAACAACCCGTTGTCTTTCAAACTGTCTCTGTGCGTATAGGCCAACGCTCTGACCAATCAGCGCAACAGTGACTGTGACGTAGTCAGAGCGACAGAAAGCAGTAGGGTTTTCAATTAGCCCCATCCGTTTGGCTACCAGCAGAGCCAGCTGGTAGATCAGACTTTTGCCATAGCCGGTTGGCAAAACAGCGAAAATGTCCTTCTTGAAAAGGAATGAGCGGAGAGCCTCTTCCTGCTCATGTTTCAACGAAAACTCCAAGTCTAATTCTTCTAAAACTGATTCCAAAGCGGAGTCAAACGAGCGCTGTTCAATAGCCGTAGCCATCTTTCCTGTTGTGCTTTCTCCAGCGTCGCGCAGCCTTGTCGTCACTCCTGCAAAAGCCCGCCCAAAGAATCCAAACAAAAACCTTGCGTTGTGATTGGCGGGCACGATTTGATGCCCGGGGTGTGTTGTTGATATGGTCTGAGGCTAGACCCACTCGTAGGCAAAAATTATTTTTGGCCGCTAGGCGGGTGGGTCTAGTTTACTAGGCTAATTTTTCTCCTTAATTTTCACCATTTGGCTTGTGCGTGTTTAAATTTCAAACCGTCTTTAAAAAAAAAAAAAGATATTTTGGGGGGCTTTTTTTCACCTTTATTATTGGATAGGACAGTGTAGAGACAGGAAATGGGCAGGAGAGAGAGACGGGGAGGGATTGGGAAATGACCTCGGGCCAGAATCGAACCCGGGTCCCCGGATTTATGGTATGGCGCCTTATCCACCTGAGCCACGATGCCCCCCAAACTGTCTTTAATCCAGTACAATAATCCAGTATTGTACAGGGTGTTTCAAAAAAATATATATTATTTGAGATGTATGTATCCCAGAAACTACATAATCTAGGCAAATTAAACTGAACAGGCTTAATGTTGAGCCATATAAGATTTATTCCTCAAAATTTGAAAGAGAAATTCAAACGTATGTGGATTCCATGAACGATTTCACAAATTTTCAATATGCACACTGCCTGAGACACAGCACTGGGTGAAGTGCAACTTGTTGAGTTTCATTCGCAAATGTTTCCTCAGGACACGCCAAACTGTCGTCGGAGGAATCTGGGTCTCCAGGCTCGCTCTTCTTGAGGCTTCGCAAGAGTTTTTCCTGAATGCACTCGATAGTCTCTTCCGATGCTGGTAGTCATCCAGCTCCTTTTGCCCTGCTGCACAGACCGCCTTCCTCTTTGAACTGTTTGTGCCGTGTCCAAATCTGCATTGCAGTTGGTGCATTTTTAGAGAATTCTTTCATAAATGCAAGCTGCACAGTCAGTAAACATAAAATTTTGACCTGTTTCTACACATGCTGTTAAAATTTGAGGTCATTTGAACGGGAACTGGCAAAGTTATTAGATTGTGAAATGATATCAAATTTTTTGAAACACCCTGTTGTTAGGGTTTTGCTGGGATTCGAACCTGGTTCGTTGGTGTGATGATCCAGCAAACCCCCACTAGGCCACCAGGGGAATGACTCAAATGCAGAGGCGTGAGGCTGAAGTAGAAAAAGTAACAAAAGGTTTATTTATACTATGTACACTATATACAATCCAGGGCAAAACAAAAAAACAAAAACAAAGAGTATAATTCAAAAAGAAAAAGGCAAAAATGCAAAAGCTCAGAAGATACACAAAACACAGTACAAAGGAAACTGGAGATAAACATAACAGCACAAAGACTCCGTGACAAGAGGACTGAACTCAGGGGTATAAATAGACAAACTAATTAAGGACACAGGTGAAGATAATTAGGCAATTAACACAAACACAAGACACAGGAACAGTGGCGGCCTCTAGAGGCCAAAATAAACACGACATGAAAAGGAAATAACAGCGGCCTCTAGAGGCCAAAACAGTCCTAGACCTAACAGGACCCCCCCCTCTAGGAGCGTCTCCTGACGTTCCCAGGGCGATCCGGATGGGCCGAATGGAAGTCCCGACATAGTTCTTTATCAAGGACATCCCGAGCAGGAACCCAGCAGCGCTCCTCAGGACCATAGCCCTCCCAGTCCACCAGATATTGCAACCCGCCGCGGACCCGGCGGGAGTCAAGCAGGCGATTCACAGTGAACACAGTCTGCCCCTGGAAGATGCGGGGGGGTGGGGGGTTCCTAGGGGCAGGGGCATACGTAGACGTCAGTACGGGCCGTAACAGCGAAACATGGAAAGTGGGGTTGATCCTCAGAGTCCGGGGCAACTGGAGCCGGTAGGAGACAGGGTTCACCCTGCGCACCACCTTGAAGGGGCCAATGTAGCGAGGAGCAAGCTTGCGGTTCTCCACCCGCAGTGGAAGGTCCTTAGTGGACAGCCAAACACGCTGCCCAGGGCGGAAAGCGTGTGCAGGTCTTCTATGGCGGTTGGCCTGAGTCTGGTTGGTTCTGGAGGTCTGTATGAGGGTCTTCCTGACCTTGCTCCAGGTCTTGCGACACCGTCTCACATATTGGTTGACCGAGGGCACCCCCGCGTCCTCCTCCTGGTCCGGGAACAGAGGTGGCTGGAACCCGAATTGGCACTGGAATGGCGACAGCTTGGTGGCCGATGACTGCAGGGTGTTATGGGCGTACTCCGCCCATGGCAGCCAGGTGCTCCACGATGTCGGGTTATCCATAGCCAGGCCTCGCAGGGTGGTTTCCAGGTCCTGGTTGAGCCTCTCCGTCTGACCATTGGACTGTGGGTGAAACCCAGAGGAGAGGCTGGCAGTGGCTCCGATGACCTTGCAGAACCCGTGCCACACTCGGGAGGAGAACTGGGGCCCTCGGTCTGAGACGATGTCCTGTGGAAGACCAAAGACTCGGAAGACATGATTAAACAAAAGTTACGCAGTTTCAAGAGCAGAGGGGAGTTTGCACAGTGGTATGAAGCGGCAGGCCTTGGAGAATCTGTCAACTAAGACCAAAATGACCGTGTTACCTTGTGACTCAGGGAGACCCGTGATAAAGTCGACTGCCACGTGGGACCAGGGACGCCGGGGAATGGTCAGAGGATGCAGGAGACCCTGGGGACGCTGTCGTGGGTTCTTGGTTCTGGTGCAAACCTCACAGGACAGGACAAATGACCTTACTTCCTTCTCCATGTTAGGCCACCAGAAGCGTCTTTTCAGGAAGTCCAGGGTCCTCCGAGCTCCCGGGTGGGCGGTGAGAGGGGAAGAGTGACCCCACTGGAGAACCTTGGCCCGGGCTTGATGTGGGACGTACAAGAGGCCTGGTGGCCCCGTCCCAGGACCGGGGTCCTGGCGTTGGGCTCGTCGGACAGCCTCCTCAATACCCCAGCGGACAGGGGCCACAATCCGGGACACAGGGATAATAGGCCCGACTTCATTCTCCCTGTTAGTGGCAGAGAACAGTCTGGACAGTGCGTCAGGTTTGGTGTTCTTGGAGCCGGGGCGGTATGAGAGGGTGAAGTCAAACCGACTGAAAAACAGGGCCCACCTAGCCTGTCGAGGGTTCAGTCTCTTGGCTTGCTGGAGGTACTCCAGGTTCTTGTGGTCAGTCCAAACCAGGAATGGATGTTGTGCTCCCTCCAGCCAGTGCCTCCACTCCTCAAGGGCCAGTTTGACCGCTAGCAGTTCTCGATCCCCCACATCGTACCGGGACTCAGCAGGACTCAGGCGGTGGGAGAAGTAAGCGCAGGGGTGCAGCTTTCCTTCCGAACGTTGAGAGAGCACCGCGCCGACACCACTGTCCGAGGCGTCCACCTCCACGATGAATGGTTGGGAGGTGTCCGGGAGAACCAGAATGGGTGCCGTGCAGAAGCGGTCCTTGAGGTCTTTGAACGCCTTTTCTGCCTGAGGAGACCAGCCATAAGATCCACCTGTCCCTTTGGTGAGGTCTGACATGGGTGCTGCCACAGAACTGAAGTTCCTGATGAACTTGCGGTAGAAGTTAGCAAATCCTAAGAACCGCTGAACCTCCTTAACGGACTTGGGAGTAGGCCAATCCCGGACGGCCAGGGTCTTGGCAGGGTCCATTTGGAGTTGGCCTGTCCGTACAATAAATCCCAGAAAGGAGACCTCGGGAACATGAAATTCGCATTTCTGGGCCTTGGCGAACAGATTGTTCTGTAGCAGCCTCTGGAGAACCTGGCGGACATGGTGGCGGTGCTCCTGCACGGTCTTGGAAAAGATAAGGATGTCGTCGAGGTAGACAAAAACGTATAGGTTAATCATGTCCCTTAAGACGTCGTTGATTAGGGCCTGAAAAACAGCTGGTGCGTTGGTGAGTCCGAAGGGCATCACCTGGTATTCGTAGTGCCCAGACGGGGTGTTAAAGGCAGTCTTCCACTCGTCTCCCTGTCGGATACGGATGAGGTGGTATGCGTTCCGTAGGTCCAACTTGGTGAAGACGGTGGCGCCTTGGAGCAGGTCGAAAGCTGTGGACATCAGCGGAAGGGGATATCGGTTGCGCACAGTGATCTTATTCAGGCCCCTGTAATCAATACATGGTCGGAGCCCCCCATCCTTCTTGCCGACAAAGAAGAAGCCGGCTCCAGCAGGTGAAGTGGAGGGTCGAATAAACCCAGAGACCAGGGCATCTTTGAGGTATTCCTCCATGGCCTTGCGTTCTGGCTGAGAGAGTGAAAACAGTCTGCCACGAGGAGGGGTAGTCCCAGGGAGCAAGTCGATGGCACAGTCGTAGGCCCGGTGCGGAGGAAGAACGGCGGCCCTGCTCTTGCTGAATACCTCCTTGAGATCCCAGTACTCTGTGGGAACTTGAGATAACTCGGTGAGATCAGGGGGCTCGGCAGGAGACACAGGAGAGCTAGAGAGCAGACAAGAGGCATGGCATGCAGGGCCCCATTCCACAACCTGGCTTGTTACCCAGTCTATGCGAGGGTTGTGGCGAGTAAGCCAAGGAAGGCCTAGAATAACTGGGAACTCAGGTGAAGGAATCAGGTGCAGGGATATTTCTTCCTTGTGACCTTGAGACTGGAGGAAGACTGGAGAAGTAACTTGGGTGACTCTTCCATCACCTAACGCTTGGCCATCGAGGGCAGACACAGACAGAGGGACTTCAAGAGGTGCAGTAGGTATATTGATGCTTTGGGCGAAGTGAATATCCATAAAGTTCCCAGCCGCCCCTGAGTCTATCAAAGCTTGACAAGAGTGGACAGACTCACCCCAGGAGATGGAGACCGGGATGTAGATTCCTTGGCCAGGGAGTCCGGGAGAGAGGGTAGGCCCCGTCACAACCCTCCCTCGGCTGGACGGGGCGGTCCTTTTCCCAAGAGTTCGGGACATGATGCTCGGAAGTGACCAGGCTTGCCACAGTAGATGCAGCACTTGTCCCTCCTTCTGCGCTCCCTCTCAGATGCGGAGAGGCGAGTACGACCCACTTGCATGGGTTCTGGACAGTCACTGAAGGAGGTAGACGGTCTCCAGGTAGAGGTAGGGAGGCTGGGGGGGCTCAAGGCTTGGTGGCGTTCTCTCATCCTGTTGTCCAGACGAATAGCATGTGAGATGAGGGTTTCGAGGTCACTTGGGCATCCAATAGAGGCCAGACCGTCCTTGATGGGGTCAGACAGACCATGGTGGAAGGCTGACACCAGGGCAGTCTCGTTCCATCCACTTACTGCTGCGAGTGTTCGGAACGAGATGGCGTAATCTGCGACGCTTCCTCCTTGCCGGATGGACATGAGCT
This sequence comes from Neoarius graeffei, assembly GCF_027579695.1. Classification (NCBI taxonomy): domain Eukaryota; kingdom Metazoa; phylum Chordata; class Actinopteri; order Siluriformes; family Ariidae; genus Neoarius; species Neoarius graeffei. Next base: position 14,058,441 of record NC_083578.1, on the reverse strand, counting down.
TTCGGGCTGCGTCGGTACTGATGTCTGCCTGATCGAAGACCCGAAGCATCTCTTCAGAAAACAGCTGGAAATCAAAGCACTCAGGTCCCTGTCTTTGCCAGATAGCAGTAGCCCAGGCTCGCGCCTTACCAGCTAATAAGGTGATCACAAAGGCAATCTTGCGGCGATCCGTAGTGTAGGTGGTAGGCTGAAGCTCAAAGGTGAGTTGACACTGGGTAAGGAACTCTCGGCACTCACTGTGCTTGCCGTCATACCTCTGTGGTGCAGGAAGGCTGGGTTCGCGAGGTGAAGAAGGCAGCATTGCAGGAGGCACTGGAGCAGGAGTGGGAGCTGGATCAGGAGCAGGAACTGGATCAGGAGCAGGAGATGCAGGCAGAGATGTCAGCTGTGCCAGGGTTTTCCCAATTTGCTGAAGCAGTTCCTCGTGGCGAGCGAGGGCCTCACGTTGGCTGGTGAGCGTACGTCCATGAGCGTCCATGGTCGCTCCGAAGCGTGTCAAAGCTGCCATAATTCCCTGAAGGTTGGCCGGGTAGACAGTTGAAGCAGCCTCTGCTGAGTCGGTCATGACGGAGTCTTTCTGTTAGGGTTTTGCTGGGATTCGAACCTGGTTCGTTGGTGTGATGATCCAGCAAACCCCCACTAGGCCACCAGGGGAATGACTCAAATGCAGAGGCGTGAGGCTGAAGTAGAAAAAGTAACAAAAGGTTTATTTATACTATGTACACTATATACAATCCAGGGCAAAACAAAAAAACAAAAACAAAGAGTATAATTCAAAAAGAAAAAGGCAAAAATGCAAAAGCTCAGAAGATACACAAAACACAGTACAAAGGAAACTGGAGATAAACATAACAGCACAAAGACTCCGTGACAAGAGGACTGAACTCAGGGGTATAAATAGACAAACTAATTAAGGACACAGGTGAAGATAATTAGGCAATTAACACAAACACAAGACACAGGAACAGTGGCGGCCTCTAGAGGCCAAAATAAACACGACATGAAAAGGAAATAACAGCGGCCTCTAGAGGCCAAAACAGTCCTAGACCTAACACCTGTATTATAATGTTTTATGGAAGTGACTTAATATTTGATATTATAATTAATATAAGAGCAGCGTAATATATTTACAGTATGTAATGCTAGCAATGCATTTCAATCTCACTGAGGTTAAATTTTAGCTTGATAAGCTGAATGATAGGGCAGCGTGTACTGTACATGTACAGTGGTGCTTGAAAGTTTGTGAACCCTTTAGAATTTTCTGTATTTCTGCATAAATATGACCTAAAACATCAGATTTTCACACAAGTCCTAAAAGTAGATAAAGAGAACCCAGTTAAATAAATGAGACAAAAATATTACACTTGGTCATTTATTTGTTGAGGAAAATGATCCAATATTACATATCTGTGAGTGGCAAAAGTATGTGAACCTTTGCTTTCAGTATCTGGTGTGACCCCCTTGTGCAGCAATAACTGCAACTAAACGTTTGCGGTAACTGTTGATCAGTCCTGCACACCGGCTTGGAGGAATTTTAGCCCATTCCTCCGTACAGACCAGCTTCAACTCTGGGATGGTGGTGGGTTTCCTCACATGAACTGCTCGCTTCAGGTCCTTCCACAACATTTTGATTGGATTAAGGTCAGGATTTTGACTTGGCCATTCCAAAACATTAACTTTATTCTTCTTTAACCATTCTTTGGTAGAACGACTTGTGTGTTTAGGGTCGTTGTCTTGCTGCATGACCCACCTTCTCTTGAGATTCAGTTCATGGACAGATGTCCTGACATTTTCCTTTAGAATTAGCTGGTATCATTCAGAATTCATTGTTCCATCAATGATGGCAAGCCGTCCTGGCCCAGATGCAGCAAAACAGGCCTAAACCATGATACTACCACCACCATGTTTCACAGATGGGATAAGGTTCTTATGCTGGAATGCAGTGTTTTCCTTTCTCCAAACATAATGCTTCTCATTTAAACCAAAAAGTTCTATTTTGGTCTCATCCATCCACAAAACATTTTTCCAGTAGCCTTCTGGCTTGTCCACATGATCTTTATCAAACTGCAGATGAGCAGCAATGTTCTTTTTGGAGAGCAGTGGCTTTCTCCTTGCAGCCCTGCCACGCACACCATTGTTGTTCAGTGTTCTCCTGATGGTGGACTCATGAACATTAACATTAGCCAATGTGAGAGAGGCCTTCAGTTGCTTAGAAGTTACCCTGGGGTCCTTTGTGACCTTGTCGACTATTACACGCCTTGCTCTTGGAGTGATATTTGTTGGTTGACCACTCCTGGGGAGGGTAACAATGGTCTTGAATTTCCTCCATTTGTACACAATCTGTCTGTCTGTGGATTGGTAGAGTCCAAACTCTTTAGAGATGGTTTTGTAACCTTTTCCAGCCTGATGAGCATCAACAACGCTTTTTCTGAGCTCCTCAGAAATCTCCTTTGTTCGTGCCATGATACACTTCCACAAACATGTGTTGTGAAGATCAGACTTTGATAGATCCCTGTTCTTTAAATAAAACAGGGTGCCCACTCACACCTGATTGTCATCCCATTGATTGAAAACACTTGACTCTAATTTCACCTTCAAATTAACTGCTAATCCTAGAGGTTCACATACTTTTGCCACTCACAGATATGTAATATTGGATCATTTTCCTCAATAAATAAATGACCAAGTATAATATTTTTGTCTCATTTGTTTAACTGGGTTCTCTTTATCTACTTTTAGGACTTGTGTGAAAATCTGATGATGTTTTAGCTCATATTTATGCAGAAATATAGAAAATTCTAAAGGGTTCACAAATTTTCAAGCACCACTGTAGGAGAGAAAGAGATGAATAGAATCCATTGAAATCTGAAGTTTATTTGGTTTAAAATGGGTCGTTTTCTTCTTTGTTTTAAATCGCCGTTGGAACCGGGTGTGATCATGAGATTCGACGACACATTTGACCAGCTTCTTGAAACACAATATAATTGCAGTTGTGGAAAGAGGATTCTGTAACATCAGATGTTCTATCAAGTCTCGTACTTATTCTGAACTTTAAAACCCAAATAAATAAATAAATAAATAAATACCTTACACTGATAAAAAGACAAAGATAAAGCATGGACTTGGCACACACAGTCCTGGACATAATGTGTAAAGGAAAAGGTGTCAAAAACACTTCGTTGGGCAAACAATTCCTGGATGGTGTCGACTGTATCTGCACCTTCCATGTGCTTCACACTTGTGCTGCGTTTCCGATGCGTTGCATAATGACTGAATAAAAATATCACGTTAGTCATCAGGAGATGGAGAGCCAGATTCAGCAGCGGGGACACGGGTGTTTTCAGCTCGAACAAAACTTTCCAAATACTCAGCATTCGGTCGATTCGCATTCTTTCTCTCACTGCCTTCTTCTTCGAGGGCCCCCAAGGCAACTGTTCATTCACAGAAGCACCCGGTGTCATCCCTCGTATCCATAAATCTGACACTTATCATTTTCACAAGGGGAAAGAAGCTGAAGTTTGAGCAGTGTTTCTCCTCGTGTAGCGCTTTAATATTTATTATGATAAGCGTTTGTGACAGACGGGTGGGCGAACATTTCTTCTGCATGACAGCAACAACTGCACGTCAGTTCTCTCAAGCTTGAGCGCTGGGGAAGAGCGGTGTAAGTGAGCGAGACAGCAAAAGATGAGTGTGAGGCCCAGATGGCCTCGTACAATTCATTAGTACCCTTTCGTCTTGCAGTTGAAAGAAAAATAAATGTTAGAGTGGTTCAGTTTTAGATTTATGAATTACTACGACTGTATCTTTACATGTGTGGGTGATGAGGCAAGAATATCATATTGCAACACATGATAAGTCATGGAAAACTGAATAAACGGCGAATTGATTAGCGTTATGTGGCCACTTGCCAAGTTTTGCGCATTTTGCATAGGAACTCCACGTTAACATGTACGCTGCTACGAATGTTCACTCCAAAACACACCAAAAGAGCAGTCTTCTTTATTTACCTCAGTAAAAATGCCAGATGAGCCAATCTGGAATGATCAACATTTGTGTAGGTGTTTTGAACTCACCGGTATTAACTGACACCATCTGGAAGCCCCGCCCCCTTCTCCATTTCACATCTCAGTTTGTCACTTGAAAGATGCACCGTCCTCGCTTTCTCCCGAGTTAAATGGAGAATGATTTTACTTTGCTAACATTAGACGAATATATAGAGTGGCGGCTACAATTATCGACGGTCCATAATTATCGACACCTTTTCAATAAAAAACAATTTTGCAAAGGTAACCAGTGTTTCCCACAGACCAGGTAGCAATTTGTGGTGCTCCATTGTGCCAATGAGGGAATCGTGCGCGGTGGTGTCGTGGCGGTCGGTGGAGTCGGTCATTGGGGTGTATGCAAAGTGTTTACAGCGGGCAGTGTTCAAACGGTATTTTTCTTCAGAGTCACCTGCTGGGACTATTTTAAAGCTACAAGAAGCATTTGAGATTATTCAGTTCAATCTAAATTCTTTTAAGTTCTTTAAGAGAAGACAGCTAAAACAATTTTTACCAGAACCCTGCCTGGTTTCATTCCTCGACCCAACTCTGTATTACAGGTCAGGCCATTAGTTTGCTGGGCTTGATGTTGGTGGAAAACCTGTCTTTTAAATTTATGAAAATTACTCACCAAAATTGAAGTTAAAGTTTAGTTTTTACTAGAGATGCACCGATTGCAATTTTTTGGGCCATTTCCGATTTTCCATGGAGTGTGACCTGCCGATTCCGATTTCATTTTTTCAAACCACTTCACAGCACACACAAAGACTATTTTCTTTTTATCTTTTCTTTAATAGAACATTCTGCCAGATTTTCAGTAATAAATTTTCAACACCTCAAAGGTTGAAAACAAACAAAAAGACATTGTTCTTTGTAAAATCTTTCTTCATGTTTGGTATTAACATATTAATTCCTGAAATAGGAAATTCACACAAACATTTTTTCTTTTCCCATCCAATATCTGGCACAAAATCAACTTCCCCCTCATATATTATTTGCCTACTGCTATGGAACACACTTTCATAAGCCTATTTAGATCTGAAAACGTATGCCTTATAGAACAACCCATTTCTCCATTCAGTATCAAAATACAAAAATAATTTCCAGTCATACTTGTACCATAGCCATTCTATCATCTTTGTCAAATGTGTAGAGTAATTTCCAATGGAATCAAGTGCAACCAAGGTTGTAAAACAGACATTTTTTTCTCTCTCTCTTTGTACAAATCTAACTAGATGTTTGGTAATAGGCTAACGTATTAATTCCTGTAATGGGAAATTCACACAACCACAAACATTTTCTTCTTTTCACATCCAATATCTGGCACAAAAAAAATTCACTATATTTGGATATCCAAATATAGTGAATTTTTTTGTTGTTAACGGCACGCGCGTCGGAGCTCGTTAGGCGCGCAGGACTGACACTGTTCTGCGCAAGCGCAACACAATCGCACTAGAAAGCATGTTCAAGCTGCCAGTGTAGCTGCAGTCTTTTTAGTTGTGAATTACGAGTATTTCCACTTTCATCTCTATGTGATACACAAGTTTTGATCGGCAGAAAATCGGCATATTTTAATTTTGACCGGCCGGTCGCCGGTCATGGCCGATCACGTGAAAATCGGCCGATTCCGATCGGCAGCCGGTCAATCGGTGCATCTCTGGTTTTTACCTTAGTTTTTTGCCTTTTCGGTGGCAATCTTTCAATCATTCTTTAGTTGACATTCAAGGAATAAATTGCAAAAAACAAGCTGGAGGTTTTTATTTTACATATTGAACTCAACACTTACCTCAACCAATACTAAAATGAAATAAATAGTATAATGTAACAAAATAAAATATCATAATTAGATGTAAGAAACCACTTAAGGTAACACCAAGGCAACTAACAATAATGAAAAAGCATTACCCTAATTGGTGCAAAGCCTGCATGCCCTATCAGAACATTTAATTCTGCGTGGCTTCCTGAAAAAAAAAAAAACTCCAGTGCCCTATCGTAAGGGAAGTCATTGCTGAAGCGGGATAAACGGGATAATGCAATAAGGCCGGTTTCTCGCGTCAAGCTGCTACTGTATGCATCAAAATTGGTTTATAGCCTGACTCAGGGATGTCCGTTTCCTGTAAACCAAGAAGGCTATGATAAAGCTCATCACGAGCACGACGTAGGCGACCTTTTAAAATAAGGGGTCTGAAGGTTTTTTTTTTTTTTCAAAATCGCGAGTCTGATTGTGTGGCGATAGGAATCCATTGTGTGGCGCTGCACCACACAATGGTCTATGTATGGGAAACCCTGGTAAGTTTCAGTTACAGCAGTTATTATTGGTTAATTAATCAACAGGAAGAGCCCCCTCACCCTTTGATCTTAGATTAGATTAGATAAAACTTTATTGATCCCTTTGGGAGGGTTCCCTCAGGGAAATTAAGATTCCAGCAGCATCATTACAGATAAACAGAGAAAATAAATAGAGAAAACTTCTAGATAAATTAAAATAAATTTAAGTATTTACATATACAAATATAAAAGAATAAGATATGGGGAAGAGAGGACGGGGGAGAGAGGGGAGAAGTGGGGTTAGGGTAAGTGTGTGTGTGGGGGGGAGCAGGAAAGATATTGCACATTGTCTGGTATTGCTTATTGTCAGGCTAGGCTACTGCTCCTTCCTGTCCTCTATCCTCCTGTTACCCCTCCTCCCCCCCAGAGAGGAGTTGTACAGTCTGATGGCGTGAGGGACAAAGGAGTTTTTGAGTCTGTTCGTCCTGCACTTGGGAAGGAGCATTCTGTCACCGAACAGGCTCCTCTGGTTGCTGATGACGGTGTGCAGAGGGTGACTGGCATCGTCCATGATGTTCAGTAGTTTGTCCATAGACCTCTTCTCTGCCACCATCACCAGGGAGTCCAGCTTCATTACGACCACAAAGCCGGCCCGCCTGATCAGTTTGTCCAGCCTGGATGTGTCCTCCTTGGATGTGCTGCCCCCCCAGCACACCACGGTGTAAAACAGGACACTGGCGACCACAGACTGATAGAACATCCACAGGAGTTTCCTGCAGATGTTAAAGGACCACAGCCTCCTCAGGAAGTATAGCCTGCTCTGTCCCTTCCTGTATAAGTGATTGGTGTTGGTGGATGATCTTGTCATCCTACGACACAGCTCGTAACCTGAGATGGAATTTTTTTCGGCATAATCAGCAACTTGAGGAAATCCCTGATGTTATCATCACAGATGAGCATGGTGGAAAGATCATGGACATGTTTTTACTGATCAAATTCACCAATATTTCATGATCTCCTTGTCAAAACCTACTTTGTTTTTTACTCTTTCATTTGACAGTCGCCATTTTGGATAATAGTGATCACTTTCACCGGTATCCACCATTATGGACACCCTGTGGAATTAAGTGACATTTACAACTGTTATGGATGGATCTTTGTGTAACATTCTTGAAGTAGATGAGGAGCAATTCCAGCGTTATGGATGTGACATTTGGACTCAAAATGGCAACAACTGACCTAGTTAATTTTTATTCCTTTCCAGTATTTTAAAATTTGTTGTATATTTTTAAGACCTCTCATATTGGAGAAGTCATGGGAAAAAAAGAATTCCTATAGTACATTTAGAACTCTAGAAAATGCCAAAAAAGACATGCGTTATGGATGTGACAGAAAAAATACCCCATTTCCAGGGTGACTACACATATTCATCAAACTCTGTGAAATTGCAAACATAATATCCAAATGCAGGCATGCATTTAATAAAGGAGTCTTAGCTGAAAATAAAAAAAGCCTTTGTTTAAAATATTTTCTATTTCAAGCAGAATCTAGGAAGAAAAAATCAGCGTTATGGATGTGACATAATTCCGTTATGGATGTGATGCATCTGAAATAGACATGGCATATGTTTAGAAAATCAGCAATTTAACCACCATAACCCTTTGAAAAACTCTCTAAATATCAGCTAAAACTATCAAAGCTCTTAAATAATATTTAGGATGGCTATTGTTTTGCTGTTTTTTGGATTTTAGCATACGTTTCTGTGGCTTGTGGCAATAATATAGAATTGTACATGATCAAAGTTGATTTTAGCTTGGGTTTTACATTATAAGAAAGAAAGACTGACAGTGACATATTAGGTTGGTTACAAATTGGTTCAACTTATTCACATCTGTAAAATACAGGCCTAGGTGATATCTCTGGGAGTGGTTTTGATGTATTACATGTTGCTTTATTTTTGCATGGTGAGGTTGACATTTACATGGAATTGCCCTGAAGTACTTTAGAAAAATAAAAGTGCTGTGATTTTATAATAATTTTTTTTTATTCATAACAGAATGGAATGTTTATTGAGTATTTGGAATCGTATTGCAATAAATAGAATTAGACCAGAATTAATCCTAGCAGATAAAAAATTACATGCTTGAAATATTCAGATTTTTCCATTCAGAAAATATTTTTTTCCAGTTTGTTGTATCTACCACATATTACAATATCAGTAGATATTTTATATTTTTATATTTTTAAAAAAATCAACCTTTGACCTGGAGTGTCGTGTGGTTACAATGTCAATTGCCTGTTGACATTTATTGGTAAACTACAAAACTAGAAATGAATACAAACAACAATGAATGATTAATAAAATGTGATCTACTAAAATACTTAGAAAGTGGAACAAAAAGATTTTCTGACACAGGTTAAACATGATCAGTTTACAAACATTAGAATTACTTCCTCATTTACGTAAGCACCGAAATCCATATATTTATATAAAACATATTTTGTACTAAATAGAAGTCTTTATGAAACAAATTTTAAATAAAAACTGTTTTGTTAACTTAATACCGCATACCGATAATTTTCTTTTATAAATAATCATCTGGATGTCGATAATTGTGGAATAGTGTCGATAACTGTGGACAAAGGTGTCGATAATTGTGGAACGGTGTCACGTGATCTGATACGCTAAGTAATCAGGAATCAACTCTTTTTTTTTTTTTTTTCCCCAGTGGAAGTTTGAGTAATTATTCATGCACAATTTACGTATTGAAAGTCTTTTCTACTTTTGCAGCGGCCAAAAGATTGTTAAGGTGTCGATAATTGTAGCCGCTGCTCTAGTTAGCAAGAATTAATTCTGTTTATTAGGGATGCCAACTCGTCATAGATTTTTGGCTAAAAGGAAAAAAAAATCCATAATTAAGTGTCAAATCTGGGGCGGCGCAGTGGTGTAATGGTTAGCGCTGTCGCCTCACAGCAAGAAGGTCCGGGTTCGAGCCCCGTGGCCAGCGAGGGCCTTTCTGTGTGGAGTTTGCATGTTCTCCCCGTGTCCGTGTGGGTTTCCTCCAGGTGCTCCGGTTTCCCCCACAGTCCAAAGACATGCAGGTTAGGTTAACTGGTGACTCTAAATTGAGCGTAGGTGTGAATGTGAGTGTGAATGGTTGTCTGTGTCTATGTGTCAGCCCTGTGATGACCTGGCGACTTGTCCAGGGTGTACCCCGCCTTTCGCCCGTAGTCAGCTGGGATGGGCTCCAGCTTGCCTGCGACCCTGTAGAACAGGAGAAAGTGGCTAGAGATAATGAGATAAGTGTCAAATCTAACAAATCATTTTAATGGTAATGATAAAAAGTGATTACACGAGCAAACAGCATTTTTAGTGGTTGGCATTCAAACAGTCAGGCAAGCTCATCCTGACAACTTTACTGTAAACTTTTCTACTCTCCTGCTTGTAAATGTTTATAGTGTCTACAGCTTAACTAAAACAGATGAGTGGCAGCTTTTTATCCCCCCGTATGCCTTTGGTTACCGTGAAACCTCATATATGCAACCTCAATTCCAAAAAAGTTGGGACACTGTATAAAACACAAATAAAAACAGAATGTGAAGATTTGCAAATCATGGAAACCCTACATTTCATTGAAAATAGTACGAAGACAACATATCAAATGTTGAAACTGAGAAATTTTGTTGTTCTTTGAAAAACATATGCTCATTTTGAATTTGATGCCAGCAACATGTTTCAGAAAAGTTGGGACAGGGGTAACAAAAGACTGAAAAAGTTGTGTAATGCTAAAAAAAATAATTTGGTTAATTGGCAACAGGTCAGTAACATGATTGGATATAAAAAGAGCATCCCAGAGAGGCGGAGTCTCTCAGAAGTAAAGATGGGGAGGGGTTCACCGCTCTGTGAAAGACTGCGTGGGCAAACAGTGCAACAATTTAAGAATAACGTTCCTCAATGTAAAATTGCAAATAATTTGTGGATCACATCATCTATGGCACATAATATCATTAAAAGATTGAGAGAATCTGGAGAAATCTCTGTATGCAAGAGACAAGGTTGAAAATTGAAATTGGATGCCTGTGATCTTCAGGCCCTCACTGCATTAAAAGTAGACACATTTCACTGTATGGGCTCAGGAACACTTCAGAAAACCATCGTCTGTGAAAACAGTTCATTACTGCATTCACAAATGCAAGTTAAAACCAAATATAAACAATATCCAGAAACACCACCACTTTTTCTGGGCCCGAGCCCTTTTATGATGGACTGAGGCGAAGTGGAAAATTGTCCCGAGGTCTGACGAATCAAAAGTAGAAATTCTTTTTAGAAATCATGGACCCCACATTCTCCAGACTAAAGAGGAGAAGGACCATCTGGCTTGTTATCAGTGCACAGTTCAAAAGCCAGCATCTGTGATGGTATGAGGATGCATTAATGCACATGACATGGGTAGCTTGTACATCTGGGAAGGCATCATTAATGCTGAATGATATATCCATGTTTCCGAGCAATATGCTGCCATCCAGACAAAATCTTTTTCAGGGAAGGCCTTCCTTCTTTCAGCAAGACAATGCCAAACCGCTTTCTGCACATATTAAAACTGCATGGCTCCGTCATAAGAGTCCGGGTGCTAAACTGGCCTGCCTGCAGTCCAGACCTGTCTCCCATTTACAACATTTGATGCATTATGAAGTGCAAAATATAACAAAGGAGACCCCGAACTGTTGAGCAACTGAAATTGTATATCAGGCAAGAATGGGACAACATTTCTCTTTGAAAACGACAGCAATTGGTCTCCTCAGTTCCCTAACGTTTACAGAGTGTTGTTAAAAGTAAGGGTGATGCAACACAGTGGTAAACATGCCCCTGTCCAAACTTTTCTGAAACGTGTTGCTGACATCAAATTCAATCTGAGCACATATTTTTCAAAAAACAACAAAATTTCTCAGTTTTAACATTTTTTTTTGTCTTTCCTTTTTTCAAGTAAATATACCGTAGGGTTTCCAAGATTTGCAAATTGTCACATTCTGTTTTTATTAACAGTTTACACAGCGTCCCAACTTTTTTGGAATTGGGGTTGTAGTATAGCTTCAACCTCAGACAAGTGATTTGTGAGAGGACTGTATGGAAAATGTACCTCCACTATAACCACCCATCCCACTGGGACTACACATTGTTCCTCTCCAGGGTTGGAAGGTGTGAAAACCCAGTTTGTGTCTTCATGTGCCAGTTAGAAGGAACGCGTTCAAACAAATGATATCAATATCATTATTGCTTCCTCCACCCATGAATCTAAAATTTCATTATACTATGCAAGTATACAGTAAAACTATTTCTGATATATCTGTTTCGAAGAAATACAAACTCCAACATTGTATTTAAAGTGCGCTCCACAATTATTGCCCCCCATGTAAAGATTAGTAAAAAGGGTTAGAAAAAATCCACCTGTTGGTGAAGTTGCTTCATCTAACACTGAAAAAAATGAGAAAAATCCAACCTTTAATTGATCCAGAATCATGAAGAAATAACCATTTTCAGCAAAAACACATGCCACCATTATTTATTGGCACCACTGGAAAGTAATGTGAACACAGTTGTGCATTTTTTGCGTTGGAGTGTGTAGGAACTTTCAAGCTGTAATCCATGTTGAAAAGAGTTATTTCTTGAGGAGGGATTTGTTTTTCTCTGAATACATTTTTCAATTAAATGTCAGAGTTTTATGGTGGCGTAGTGGTTAGCACTGTTGCCTCACAGCAAGAAGGTCCTGGGTTCGAGCCCGGCAGCTGACGAGGGCCTTTCTGTGTGGAGTTTGCATGTTGTCTGCGTGGGTTTCCCCCCACAGTCCAAAGACATGCAGGTTAGGCTAATTGGTGGCTCTAAGGCCCACTTTACACGGGGACGGTCTGAAACAAAAACGCAAAAGTCCGTTTTCGTTCTCACTTTTTTCCGCGTCTACACGACCGTTTTCAAGGAGGAAATCTGCGTCTATATGGTGACGCATAAATGTGTGGAATTCAATTGGATGTGCATGCCAGGCGGCTAGGTGGTGCTGTGAAAGACCTCCGCTATGTCTGCACGCATGCCGTCTTGTCTGATCTGCACATCTGCGCTGCGAAAACTTTGACTACTCTGCCTATGGTAAGTAAGTAAAAAAAAAAGTAAGAGCATGCTATACCCGCCTCTGTTCATTAACGGTATATGTGCAGATTCGGTATAGATGTTCGAAGGACTCCTGGACGTTTATTAAAGCTGCCAGAGCAGCTTGAAGGTCCGTTGGATCGATGTAATCAGACATGCTCTTACTTTTTTACTTACTTTCTTACTTCCCGGGCTGGCATGTACAGTATATGACATATGTATGACGTAAACGCGTACCCGACGTGAGCAGATCCGAGCAGAGTTTCGCGTATTGGGTAGTTTAGACGGATATGCAACGGGGGCTGTTTTTAACTTATCCACTCTGGAAGGCGTTTTCAATTTTTTCTGTTTTTCAGCCTCGGAAACGCCGTCCCCGTGTAGACGAAAGGCACTTCCGATAAAATATTTAGTCGTTTTTACCCGACAGCGTCCTCGTGTAAACGGGCCCTAAATTGACTGAGTGTGAATGGTTGTTTGTCTCTATGTGATCTGGCGACTTGTCCAGGGTGTACCCTGCCTCTCGCCCATAATCAGCTGGGATAGGCTCCAGCTTGCCTGCAACCCTACACAGGATAAGCGGCTACAGATAATGGATGGATGTTGGATTTTTCTCATCATTTGCATGTAAGATGAAGCAACTTCACTAAAAGGTGGATTTTTTTTCTAGCCCTTTTTTACTCATTCTAAGAAGTGCCAATAATCATGGAGGGCACTGCGTCAATCAAGTTTACACATACAGATATAAAAGTACAAAAGGGACCGTCTTTTATTTCTTTTTTGTCATATTTTTATTTCAACGATTAACTGGAACACATTGTTTTGTACTCTGGTTGTAGGTGTCGGGTTTCATAATGTTTATCAACCTATTCCTGGAGCATTCTCCACGTGTGCCGAAGTACACATCGGTGGTATTGAACACGCACACAGTGGCCCTGCAGGTCATTTTCTTTCCTTTAAACAGCACTGATGTGCAGAAACAGCATCACATGGACTCTGGCAGGTGGTGAAAACATTAATAGACAGCATGCATGATATGGTACGGCAGACCCAGGATCGTTAACGGCGTTGCTGTAGTAACCAAACTTCATCTCGGCGTCACGATGTTTAACAAAATAATTAGATTGATTAAATGGAGTAAGAATTTAACTTTGAGGAGGAAGTCAACGGAAAGGATTAGCAGGAAATTCAAGTGCTTTATTAATTTATTTCATTTTTTCTACATCCAGGTCCAGTAACGCTTTAATGAACTTCCTGTTTATTTAAATAGAAATGGGTTTTTTTTTCCCCCTTTAGTGGGAAATTTCTGTTCAGAATTGATTACAGTGTTTAACTTTGTGCTATATGGAACAATGTTATATGCATGCACTGTCTCTATCTCGAACCTAGTCATTCTCTCTCTCTCACACACACATATACACACCCAGAGAGAGAGAGAGAGAGAGAGAGAGCAAGAGAGAGGAGTCTCCTCCCCGTCTGGCCAGGAGACACATCGTGAATAAACAAATGTATTTCAGGTGCTCAGACAGACAACCTCTCAATACCCTGTCAGTGTGTGGGCGGTGGCATGCCGCCTGTCCGCTTCCCGATTGGCCAGCAGGCCGTGCTGGATGTGTGATGAGTAGCCATGGTTGGTCAGAGGTTTAATGAGGCAGGTGGGAGGTGAGTAATTGCTACAGTGACTTCCTCTGACCTCGCTTAAGGTATAATAACGTCCCGTGTGAATGTGTGGAATTAGGTGTACTGGAATACTCTGGGGCTTCAGGTGCCACACAAATGAACACTTCCCCTCTCACTCATGTACTCCTTATTTAGAAGTCTGCCCTGTAATTCCTTTTTTTAGAAATTAAATTACAACTATGATTTGACGTGTTACGCCCCCGTGCAAGCAGATGTAATGTCAGCTGCGTATTGCATGTGGATAACGAAACGCATTGTTTTTAATGTCAACCAGTTCGATAGGAAGGAGGCAAATACACTTACATATCATGACCTTAGTATTACAATAAGTATTTTATCCTGGCAATATACGCCTTGGCAGAATGCAGCAGACTCTGAAACTCAGTCTAGCAGCAAGCCAGACAAGAAAGAGACTTAACTGGAGATGTTTTGCTCGATGAGATTGTTAAAAAGTAAGTGTAAAAAACAGGACAGGTCTTATAGTGCTCACAACGACGACATTCTACTGTATTTTTAGCTAATATTAGCTGACGTCAAATAGCATTAGTGTTAAAGGTCCCATGGCATGGTGGTTTGTTGATGCTTTAAACGGGCTCGTGGAGGCTTCCGGATGTTATATCCGCAGCCTTTCTCGAAATGAACCCTCGGCACGTAAATATAGCCTCCTGGGAGAAAGCCCCATTTCAGCGCTTTTCCCAGTGCGTCGTTTTGCTAATGAGAAGCAGGAGGTGGGGAAGGGTTGAGGGTGGGGGCGGGCCATGGGGGGAGGGGGAGGGGCTTGACCAAGCTGCGCGCACACATACTTGCTGCTATCAGCGCCTGTAGCCACGCTGCTAAGACAAAACCCCGTTCTCCCTCGGACTCCTTTCGTAAACTCAACGTGACACAGAGAACAGAGAGTGAGAGTGTTCGGAGTGGTAGTTTACGAACGTATAATACCCTAGGCTTGAACACGCACTCCATAACCAAAGAGGATAGAAGCAGCAACTACAGCAACATAGCGCTTATCCAACAGAAGACATGCATTGCGGAGCAATAGTCAAACATAAGCTCATAAGTTACAGTCAATTTCCAGACTAAACTCAGTTTAACAGAGCATGCTGCATGCTCTTTAGTTTTGTAGCGCAGATTACCTGGCTAACTGCAGGAAGCGGTTAGCTGCACAGCTAATGTAGCCATTGCTAGGCTCACACACCAATTTTAAAACACGGCAAAACGACCAGTTATACACTTACTTGTTCGGTGTTTGTTGCTGATGCGGCAGGGATGCTTGGTACGGACCCAGGCTTCAGTGACAGTTGATGTGCAAAACCTGCCCTGTACTGTCCCAAGTTGTGGAAACATTCCTCAGGAAAATGCTTCCGACAAACATACACCGTCTTAGGTAGACTCGACGGCGTATTATTGAAGTAAATAAAATTAAGCCACTGCGTCTTCAGGGGCTCTCCCGTCGGCAGTAAAAACAGACTCTTTTCTGTGTTGTCACATCCATGTACAGCGCAATTTCCATGTTTCGCTTGCTTAGGTGATGCCATGTTGTGTCCTCTATGGTCTCCTCACTACAACTGGGCAGGGCAATCCATACAGTGGGTGGGAATCCAGAGGGAGGGCGTGGGGATCATCTCCCTTGCTGACGTAGTAAAGGGAAGAGCTCATCAACGCGCCGTTTTGACGCGCCATTCTCAAATGTTGGGCATAGTTTGGTTTACACATTATGAAATTTCTAGCCACTGGGGTGACTTAATAAGGTCAGAGGAACTCATTTTAACGTTAAAAAACCTCAGAAAGTGAAAATTTCATGCCATGGGACCTTTAAATATTACACACGTTTTTCAACTACATGCATTTTCACTGAACTTTTTTTATTTTTTTTAAAGACGCATCAGACTGTTTTTCAGTTCCTGTTTTGCAAGCGCTGTGGAAGCAAACCTTTTTGTCATGACATATAGTCCTGTGCAAAAGTCTCATGCACCATATTTTTTTTTTCATACAAACTTTGTTATGGATTTCTGTTTTATGACTCCTACATTATCGAGTCAGTACAAAAACATTTTAGAGTTCCAAGTGTTTGTTTTCCAGCACAAAATTAACTTACAGAAAGAAAAAAAAAAGTTTGTGTCTGAGCAGCATATTACATAAGAGAGCACTTTTCAGATTAAAAAGAAGTTATAATGAAGGCTGCTGGGTTTTGGTACAAATTTGAGAAGCGAGTGTGACAAAGTGTCCAGAAGAACTGTGGCTGGTTCTGGAAGACGCTCAGTAAAACCTACAGCTCATTTCCGCATAAAACTGCACTCATTGGACCTGAGACTACTATTATTTTATTTTTTTTAAACCAAAGGGTTGTCTCAAACCAAATATTGACCTTGTTTCATTTATTATGGCTTACTGCTTCCTGTTTATAGTATTTTTTTAATGTTGTAACATTTAATTTCATTATTTTTAAGCTATTTTTGGTCGACAGCTTTTCTTTACATGTGCCTAAGACTTGTACAGTACTGTAGATTTTGTGTGTGTGTGTGTGATAAAAATGTATTTTAAGTATCATATGATATTTTTGGTACATCTTCCACCCCTGCTACTACACTACCGTTCAAAAGTTTGGGGTCACTTTGAAATGTCCTTATTTTTGAAAGAAAAGCACTGTTCTTTTCAATGAAGATCACTTTAAACTAATCAGAAATCCACTCTATACATTGCTAATGTGGTAAATGACTATTCTAGCTGCAAATGTCTGGTTTTTGGTGCAATATCTCCATAGGTGTATAGAGGCCCATTTCCAGCAACTCTCACTCCAGTGTTCTAATGGTACAATGTGTTTGCTCATTGCCTCAGAAGGCTAATGGATGATTAGAAAACCCTTGTACAATCATGTTAGCACAGCTGAAAACAGTTGAGCTCTTTAGAGAAGCTATAAAACTGACCTTCCTTTGAGCAGATTGAGTTTCTGGAGCATTACATTTGTGGGGTCGATTAAATGCTCAAAATGGCCAGAAAAATGTCTCGACTCTATTTTCTATTCATTTTACAACTTAAGGTGGTAAATAAAAGTGTGACTTTTCATGGAAAACACAAAATTGTCTGGGTGACCCCAAACTTTTGAACGGTAGTGTATATACTGACAATATTGTTAAATATTTTAAATATCCTTTATAAGCACCAGGTTTTAGCTGGATGGAAGCTGAAAGCTTTGATTCCCCAGATCTTAAAACAGCTCTTCATCTCACAGTGGTGGCAAGCGTCTAACCTTGTATTTCATGCTTGGCTGAAACCCATGCATCTAGGCAACTCAGTTGTACTACAAGACAAAAATTAGATCAACATTACAGCAAAATGACAAAAGCTTAGAGTATCTGCTTCTAATAGCCAGAACAGTTTACAGGGATAAAAAGGTGGATGACTCAGGGCTTGAACAGAATGTCTGTCTGAAATTAGTCTTTTGTTTCAGTTTCTGTTTCAGCCGGGGGGAAAAAAAATCCAACTCAAATTCGCATCATAGCCAATTATATAGAGAACCTGATTTAAATTTTGTACTTTATACCTGAGGAAACTGTGCTCCACTAAGTTTATGACAGAAGCATACATGTACTCCAATAGATTTGAGGATATTTGCCAAGTTGTTTTATTAATCAGAACTTTAATTGTATAATAGGTTCTGTCTTATATAAGGGACTAAAACTTTCCCCCAAGAAATAACTCTGTATTAAATTGAGCCCTAAAATATTTAAATAATATTGGTTGGCGTTTGGTGGTATATCAGATATATTCCATTCAGCTAGCATGATATTGAACGAGTTGAAGATGAGTAGCTGAATGGAACATATCTGATATACCATGAAAAAAAAGCCAGCCATTATTATTATTATTATTATTATTAGTATTATTATTATTATTATTATACATACAGTACATACATACACATTCCTTTCAGTTGTTCAACACATCTTTCTCTTTCAAAATTCTTTCAAAATCCTCCGTATTTAACGAAGCAAACCCGGCGGCCATGTTTGTTTGCAAATTGTCACAGTCGCTCGCTAGTGCGGAAGTTTTACTTCCCTGACGTGTGACATCATGTTGTCTTGACAGTCATGCAGTATTGTAAACCATATTCAACGCTCATTCTCTGTTGGGTGGGGTGACATAGTACATGTAGGATAAGCGATATGCTAACAATATTGCATGCTATCAAACCAAATGAAAGAAACCGCTAGAAGGGAATGGAACATGTTGTTATTCCATCGAAAGAGTATCCTGTATGTATAATAATGTACTATATCTGCTAGATCTTTAAAAAAACAACAACTATAGATTGATCTATGAGCATACACAATTTACCGTATTACTGAAAAGTGTAGTGTGGGTCTACGAATTGAAGTGCATTTATTTGAAGATAGAATTTAAACACATTACAAGAACTTGAACTAGACTTCACTTTTCTGCTGAAGTGATTAAATTGAGAAGATTTTCCTTTGTTTTAATTTTTAGGCTGTGTTATGTTGTGAGCATGTGAAGAAAATGGTGAGGTGTCATTTGTACTTTTCACTTCCCTTCTGCCAAATGCAGTCGTGTCCTCATGCCCAGTTTAAATGTGTAATAATAGCTTTATTTTCAGCTTTTAAATATGACCTTGCCAGGAATTTTTGTGGCTTGAAAAGGACTTAGGTGGTGACTAGGTGCCATTACTAGCATATCTCTGGACCTTCCCATATGATGTCATTTTTTTTAGGCTGGCATCATTTGCCAAAAAAACCACTTGGGTTGGGCCTCATGTTTCCATGAGAGAGTGAAGCTGGCTTAAACGTACGATCGGTACGCGACAGTATAGACAAGATCACAGTGTGGTCTGCTGTATCTCTGTGAAGCGTAAGATGTGAAAAGTTCAAATGGCGTAATTTCAAATCACTTGACCACTGCCTACTTTAGAAGAGCTTGTGTTTTATTCATATGCTCTCGGAGTAATACTTTCTACATTCTGTGACATACCCAAATTGACAGCCAGAAGCCTATCCTATCATGGATAACTCTCATTTGGACAGGATGAGGACAAAACTTGCTTTCCTCCCTAGTCAGTGAGTGTCACTTGACACATATGGCACACTAAGGGGTTTAGACAGCAAGGTTCTGTCCGTCTGTTTTGGGCAGCTGTATAATATGATGTGATGTTGGGTATTTTTTAGAGTGTAATTAAAGGAATGTTGTCATTTTCTTCGTAGCTATAAATGGCACATGTTGGTCTTTAGGGTGATGTATCTAGATGACACGTTAGAACACTTTGTCGTTGAAGAAATTTCCACTGAACTCTCTGAAAGATGTGGTAATACCATACTTCAAATGAATACATTGCCATTTATTTAGAAATGATTATGATAATCTAGTAATCCTGTGTTGTCATGTAGATTTACATGGTCATTTCTTATGCTATAATACTTTGTTCTCGGTGCAAAAAAAGACAGGATGACATAAATCAGACCTCTCAACTTTAATGCATTTTCATAGCAATTTTGCATTTTAGCACTGGAGTACACTACCGTGAGTTACCACTCAAAGTTACCCCAGGAAAATCCATTATTCCTCAGTTACCCCTTTTCCACCAAATCGGTTCCAGGGCTGGTTCGGGGCCGGTGCTGGTGCTGGTTCACAACTTGTTCAACTTGCGAGCCAGCTGAGAACCAGTTTGCTTTTCCATAGCTCGCGGTGCTAAGGGAAGCCACGTCATTACATCGCTGTATACGTCAGTTACGTCATTGTATACGTCAGTTATGTCGCTACGTTTGCATAAACCTTGGCGCGAATATCGAAGCAAAACCAACATGGAAGAAGAAGCAGCAACAACAATAATAATAATGGATGACTTCGCGTTTGTACAGCTGCTGCTTCTCGTTGCTTAAAAATGCTGATCTTTTGCGGTCGTTATTGTTGTTGGTCTTAACAACTCCGCCCCCCCCGCTGACGTAAGCGGTTCTTTCCTCTGGCCCAGCAGAGAGTTGGTGCTAGCCTGGAACCGGTTTTTCTGGCCCCAGAGCCAGTTCTTTGTCAGTGGAAACAGAAAACCCGGTTCCAAACTAAGCACTGGCCCCGAACCAGCCCTGGAACTGCTTTGGTGGAAAAGGGGCAAGTGAGGCTGGCAGGTGTGCATACATTCAGCTCAGAACATCACCCCTCCCTGTCAACAAAGGCCACCATCACCAGAATTCTAGATCACTTGTTTACATCCGGTTCATTTCCCTTCCCATGGACTATAAAAAAAAAAAAACACAGTATCATTGTGAAGTCTTGCCAGTCTTTCCAGTTCTACGCCATCTTTAAAACATTGCTCGCTTTATGATTATTAGCTCATCTGTCCATGGTTGTTGCCATGGCGTGGTGTCCGTCATCCACAATCCATTTAAATCGTATCTCCTCCATCAGTTCTCCATGGATTTCCATTCAGATTGTTTTGTTTGAAAGAGCTCCTCACGCCATACAAAACTTGGTTGTTGTTTTGTCAGTTTTTTTGCTAACGAGTTAGTAATTAGGCCAAATTAACAAATTTCCCAGGTCTCTCACTAGAATTTTTTATCTCCTCTCTCATTTCTCACCCGATTCCAGTTCTGATCGATGTTTTGGGTAGATCTTCCTATGAGGAACAAAACTTGGTCGTTTGTTTGTTGATTTTCCTGTTGTAAACACTTTGTTTGTTTTCAGTTAAATCGTGTCTCCTCTCTCAGTTCTCAATGGATTTCAGTTCTGATTGTTTTATTTGAAAGAACTAGTCCTTCTGTACAAAACTTGGTCATTGTATTGTCAAAATTTTGCTAACGAACTGGTAATTAGGTCACCTTAACGAGTTTTCGGACTTTTCACTAGAATTGTATCTCCTCTCTCATTTCCCATCCAATTTTAGTTCTGATCGATGTTTTGGGTCGATCTTCCCTTGAGGAACAAAACTTGGTTGTTTGTTTGTTGATTTTTCTGTTGTAAACACTTCGTTTACAACTTTTGTTTATTGTCAGTTAAATCATATCTCCTCTGTCAGTTCTCAGTGGATTTCAGTTCTGATTGTTTTGTTTGAAAGAACTCGACCTTCTGCACAAAACTTGGTCATTGCACTGTCGATTTTTTGCTAACAGATTCGTAATTAGGTCAACTTAACAAATTTTCTTCTGACTAGAATTGTATCTCCTCTCTCATTTATCATCCGAATTCAGTTCTGATGGATATTTTGGGTCGATCTTCCCTTGGGGAGCAAAATTTAGTCCTTTGTTGATTTTCCTGTTGTAAACAACTTGTCATGGAGGTTGGTCCTCTCTCACATTGTCACATTTCGGTTCTGCTTGTTGTTTTGGGCGTCATGGATGTTTTGATGACAGCACGGGCGATTGCTCTAAGACAACGAGGGAGGCTCAGCCTCCTCTAAAAATGACGAACATCGTGTAGGATGAATTGCGCTAGGCTTATGTTATAGCCGACCTTATAACATTGCTATTTCAGATCCAGAGTCATAGAAATATATGTGCTCAACCCAACTACAGTGCGAAATCATTCCGTTATAACTTTCCCCAGTTCACCTAATGTGTGCGTGAGTTTTTCCCCCTCGTGACAGCGCGATGCAGCCCAGCCTCAGTGCACTTCAGTGGCATTTGGGAGCTCTGCGCTTTTCAATATCAAAATGCAAGACGATTATTGGACAAATACTGCGAAAACGCCCGCCCACCGGACTCCCAGCCTCAGTGGACTTCAATGGCATTTGGGAGCTCTGCGCTTTTCAATATCAAAATGCAAGACGGTTATTGGACAAATACTGCAAAAATGCCCACCCACGGACTCCGAGCCTCACAGTGGGAGGGACATGGCAGTTTCCACGAGGAGACTGGTGATTGGTGAAAGCGGCCGGATATTTTCTTTGATTGACAGCTCATTTCAACTATAGACAGGCAGCGGTGAATTTCAGTTCAGTCCCATGCGGATTCGCAAGTGCTGTGGTGTATTGTAAGAGATCAGCTTACATTTCGATTTCATTCATTACATACGGTTTCTACCAGCTTTTTTAGTTTGTATATATTTTCAATGTAAATAAAGTGTAAATAGTGTTGTCAAGTTTGCTATCTTAGTTCCAGAAATTTCGTTTATTTGAGTGACTGAACTTGAACTTGAGGGGGCTAGTCAGCTAGCAAGAAAGCTGCGCACGGATGCCAAGCATTGCCGATTTAATTTTGGCGAAGCCATTTGCCAGTCTTCCTTTCGAGGAAAAAATTAAAATTAAAGAGCAGGGTAGACCAACGCCTCAAATTGACTTGGTGAAAAAGGTAGGGAATAATACTCGTTCCTTTCAGCTCTCCTGGTACGAGAAAGTGAATTGGCTAACAGCAAGTGACCCACATCAACAACAGTAAATAGGCTACTTTAGTAATATGTCATGGATGGACCAAAAATATAGAATCTATTTAAAATGTTTATGCTGAGAATATTATATTGGAATATATATTTTTCTGGATATGAATTAAACACAGCTACAATTTGGAAAACATTTTTAAACAAAAACACAGCCGAGAACATTTCACACTACAGACCTGGATTAAAAGTGAAGGGTTATCAAAATTGTCAATAAAACATTTCTCAGTCAAAATAAGTAAAATATAGGGAAAGTGTCATTGAATGAAATGTGTGGCACCCAGCTCTATGTTTGGCTCCCCAAGGTCAGTGCTTGTGCCTATTCCAGAACACTCTGCTGTTACTGCTGAGGTTCCTGACAAAGAGCTGCTTTCAATAATGATCAATTTTTAAACAACATGCCACAATTTTAAAATATAAAATGTTAAAATATACCCCCCCCCCAACACCACCATCATGTATATTGGACAGTAAGCTAATGGGCCAAAAGAACCTGTTATTTCACAGTTTGTGACCCTGCCAACAATCAGCCAGATCAGAGGCAAGAGTATGGGCAAAATTGATGTGTTTTTTCTTTTTTCTTTTAAAATCTGGAAATATCGTAACCGACCAGCCTCCCCTGTTTGAAAGACTACCAGCCGCCACTGGATGACAGGTCAGGTGAGCGACTACGTCCTTGACGTTCTGGTTCACCATCCCTTCCCTGACTACTCTTTTGGATCATCCCAGTTTGTTTGACGTCTTACGTCTGACTCTGTTTTGACCATCATGTTAATCATGTTTCTCCATTCATTATCTAGCAGGCCCATTTCTTCTGGTCTGAATATCACCACTCCATAAGTAGTGTAGAAATATCTACAGACAAGTTCATCATCATTCTCATCTCAGTTTCTTTCTTCTCTGTTTGATTGCAGTCTTTTTTGTAAAAGACAACTCCTCATGTATCATTAAGTAATTAACGATAAGCCACCATGCATGTGTGGGTGTTTAATTTGTTGCTGCCAGAGATGCTATATTTGTTGATGACTTGAATAACCAGGTTGCCTCTCCATATTTAGTAACCTCAGGTAATAAACTATGAGCTAACTTCTAGAGTGCTTGTGCTGCATGGTTAGACTGGAATGGATCTTAATGTGTCATGTCTGTGGTATGCCGCATGTCCATTTGATTTGTTTTTTTGTTTCTTTGTATTGCAATTTGACCTTTTACCATATGAGAAGTGTTTTCGTCGCTGTATTTACACCATGTTCAGTGCGTCATTTCCTCTGTTTGGCAGCTCTTATGCAGATGGATCCTTTCTCTCACTTTGTTGCCAGCTCGCCACTCACAATCAGCTGCCACTCGAAGCTACTGCTCGAGATTTCTGGCACCGATCGCAATTCAGAAAGCATTTTCTGTTATTGTTCATGCCATGTTTTCTCTCACCAGTACTAATCGCTTCATGCTCTTCGGCTCTTTGTCCATTCTGTCTCTGTAACAGTTACCACGCGACCATTTCCAGATCAGATGTTTGAGCTCTTGAACTGCTCTTAACTTCTCTTGACAACTCCAAGGTTGTTGCATTGCTTTTATGCTAAGGTCATTTGTACCTCTTTTTATGCTTTTTACAAGCTTTTAACACTTTCTGTCTTTATCACAGTGTACTTAGCTTGTAAACTTCACGGCTAAACCTGCATTCACACCAGCCAGCCACCAGACTGTCATGTTGCAGTTTGGCTTTTGTGGTTGTGTGAGTACAGCTAATGTTGTCGTTGTTGTTTGTGGCAGCGTATGATCCAGTCGGAGTAAGGCAGGGTTGTCTACTCTCTCCCATTCTTTTCAACATCTTCCTTGAGAGAATCATGGCTGACGCACTGGAACATCATGAGGGATCAGTCAGCATTGGTGGCAGAACAATCACAAACCTACGCTTTGCAGATGACATTGACGGACTAGCAGGATCAGAAAAAGAGATCACCAGCCTAGTAGAATGCCTGGGTAATGCCTCCCCTGCTTACGGCATGGAAATGAGTGCAGAGAAGACCAAACTGATGATCAGCAACACCAACGGCATCAGCACTGATATCAGAGTCAATGGCCAGAAGCTGGAAACAGTTCAAAGCTTCAAGTACTTGGGAGCTATTGTGTCAGACCAGGGATCCAGGCCAGAAGTAGTATGCAGGATTGCACAGACAATAACAGCACTGTCAAAACTGAACACCATCTGGAAAGATAGAAATATCTCGCTCAGCTCCAAGATCAGACTGATGCGCTCCCTCGTCATCTCCATATTCCTGTATGCCTGTGAGTCTTCTGAACAAACAAATGTTTGTTTCAGACAAAATTGCCTGGAGGCGTTTGGGATTAGCAGGCCACTGCTACAGACACGGCAACCTGGCTGGGGAGCTCGTCCTGTGGGAGCCCCGACATGGGCGGAGAGGCAGGGGTAGACTGCCCTCTACCTTCGTTGACACCCTTAAGAGGGATGTTGGTGCGGCCTCTACCACAGAGCTCGCCGACTGCATGGCTGACAGGCTGGATTGGCGCGCCAGGCGTGAGACTCTGCTGCGGCCGCCATGATGATGATGATGATGATGATGACGTGAGTCGTGGACCCTGACCGTAGATCTGGAAAGAAGGATACAGGCAACAGAGATGAGATGCTTCCGGAAACTCCTTGGCATCAACTACAAAGACCACATAGCCAATAAAAACGTACGCAGCAGAATCCAGCAAGCCATTGGGCCCACAAAGATCTCCTGACCATTGTGAAAAAGCAAAAATTGAAATGGTATGGGCATGTCACAAGATCAGAAGGGCTTGTAAAGACAATCCTACAAGGCAGTGTCCAAGGAGGAAGAAAAAGAAGGGAGGACAACATCACAGAATGGACAGGCCCTGAGAAAGGTGCAACAGAGAGAGGAATGGAGGGAACTGGTTGCCAGGTCTTCAGTGGTTCCCCAACGGTCATCTAGACTACAAGATAGATGAGATGATGATGAGATGATCCAGGGTTTTGTTTGTTTTTTGTTTTTGATTCTCATATAAGATAGTAGTAGCCAGTGTATACACTTCCACTGCTTCCCATAGATCAGCACTTGGTTCAAGTCTTAGCCTAAAGAGCTTTCAAAGTGTCAGCATATATATAATTGGTTGAAATGTATTTCAGTAAATCAATACATTAAATGGTTTATTCCATGTGGTTGAATGGACAGTGCAATAAAACCAGACTAGTCAGGCACCCTGTTAAAAAAAAACACACACACACACACACAAGTTAGATGTCCAAGATGAAAAAGTGTATATTGGTAAAGAAAGTAACATGTTCCTTATTATTATTATTATTATTATTATTATTATTATACATACAGGACACTTTTTCAATGGAATAACAACGTGTTCTATTCCCTTCTAGCAGGTTTCATTCATTCGGTTTGATAGCATGCAATATTGTTAGCATATCACTTATCCTATGTGTATTACGTCACTCTACCCAATGGAGAACGAACGTTGAATATGGTTTGCGATATCGCATGGTTGTCAAGACAACATGACGTCACACATCAGAGATGTAAAAGGTCCACGCTACCGAGCGACTGGGACAATTTGTAAACGAACATGGCCGCCAGGTTTGCTTTGTTAAATACAGAAGATTTTGAGAGAATTTTGAAAGAGAAAGACGCGTTGAACACCCGAAAGGAATGTGTATGTATAATAATAATCTCATCTCATTATCTCTAGCCGCTTTATCCTTCTACAGGGTCGCAGGCAAGCTGGAGCCTATCCCAGCTGACTACGGGCGAAAGGCGGGGTACACCCTGGACAAGTCGCCAGGTCATCACAGGGCTGACACATAGACACAGACAATCATTCACACTCACATTCACACCTACGGTCAATTTTAGAGTCACCAGTTAACCTAACCTGCATGTCTTTGGACTGTGGGGGAAACCGGAGCACCCGGAGGAAACCCACGCGGACACGGGGAGAACATGCAAACTCCACACAGAAAGGCCCTCGCCGGCCCCGGGGCTCGAACCCAGGACCTTCTTGCTGTGAGGCGACAGCGCTAACCACTACACCACCGTGCCGCCCCTATAATAATAATAATTATAATAATAATAATATTGGCTGGCTTTTTCATGGTATATCAGATATATTCCATTCAGCTACTCGTCTTTGACTCGTTCAATATCATGTTAGCTGAATGGAATATATCTGATGTGCCACTCAACACCAGCCAATATTATTGAAATAGACTTTTCACTTTTCAGACATAATGAAGCTTGTTGGATCTTTGCATTGTGTTTTGACCTTAAAAAAGCATTAAAGAGATGAAAGATATTAATGCAAAGTGATATATTGCATCAGTGTTGATCCTTCAAAGAGCTTGCTTTCCTGATTTAATAGTTTTCATAGATAAATGCCATTAAAGTAAAAATGAGTTAAATAATATCTATTTGCAGGACATGTTTAAATCGACACATGCTTTGAAATAACAATGAGCATGTATGTATAAATATGGTGCCTTATGTTACTAAACTCGGAACGAAACTCTGTTCTGGAGATCTTCCAGCTATTCGTAATTTTCCTGTTAATTTCATACTTCATAATTCTTCATGGAGAATTTCAACATAAACGGACAGCAAAAACCACATAACTCTGGCCAAATAGCATTTTTCCCCCCTTTCAAACCCTTAAATAAGGTTTGCTTCGCTGTCCGCAGTGTTTGCGCAACTAACGTCTGTTGATCCGTTCTTTAGTGAAGCAGGAATTGATAATGAAGTTATTAATTCCAGTGGAGCAGATGGTGATGAAAAGAGGAGCCTTCAGGAGCCGAAATGCCCTCCTAGTTTAGCACCCGCCGTGCCTGACCTGCTCCGGCTCCCAATTCCCTCCTGCTCTCACACTCTCGCACTTCAATCATGGAGCATTACCAAGAACGTTCCCCAAACAGCTTGTTCTGCCTCTAACTAACTTTCCCTCCAGATTGTCGTCCCTCTCCCTCCCTCACTCCCTCTCTCCCTCCTCCCAAGTGCTCTGTCTCATTCTCTCTTTTCTTCTCAATCTCTTGTTCTCCGTCATGCCACAGTATATTCTCTCTCTCTCTCTCTCTCTCTCTCTCTCTCTCTCTCTCTCTCTGTGTGTGAGAGAATGCAGATGTTCTTGTTTTCCATGTTGACAGTAATGAACCGGAGAGTCATTAGCAAAGGAGAGGAGTTTTTTATTTACTTATGTAAATATACTGCTGGGTGAAAAACCTGTATTTACTTTCCAGCCTAATAGTCCACCCACAGATCACAATATTGTACCATTTAAGAGCAGAAGTGGGTAAATTAGATGATCATTTGCAGGAATTGCACATTATGATTCCAGGATTTGAGTACTAGAGAAGTTTTGTGGGTGGCGAGGTCGACTATAAACCTTTGTTCCAGTTGTTTAAAAGTTATTGGCTGATTAGTGCTGAAGCACAAAGAGATATTTGTCATCTGTCAGTTTCTCCAACAGCTGGCATTTTAGCATAGATTTATAATAATAATAATGATAATGTTTTCTCCTTTTGCTTATCAATAATTTAACGCTCTATATACACACTCACCGACCACTGTAACAGGAACTTGTTCTTCATTCTAAGATCCCTGTTCTTGGCTGCAGGAGTGGAACCCAATGTGGTCGTCTGCTGTTGCATGTTGAGATGCTTTTCTGCTCACCATGATTGTAAAGAGTTGCTATGAGTCGCTATATCCTTCCTGGCAAAAAAGCTCGAACCAATCTGTCTATTTTCCTCTGACCTCTCTTAACAAGGTGTTTGTTTCCACCCACAGAACTGTCGCTCACTCACTCGATGTTTTTTTTGTTTTTCGCACCATTCTGTCTGTATAAACTCTAGAGA
The DNA here is from genome assembly GCF_027579695.1 of Neoarius graeffei. Taxonomy (NCBI): domain Eukaryota; kingdom Metazoa; phylum Chordata; class Actinopteri; order Siluriformes; family Ariidae; genus Neoarius; species Neoarius graeffei. The sequence continues at coordinate 14,030,075 of NC_083578.1, read as the reverse complement.
CTGTTGTGTGTGAAAACCCCAGGAGATCAGCAGTTTCTGAAATATTCAAACCAGTCCATCTGGCTCAAACCAACACCCGTGCCACCGTGAAAGAAAGTCACACTTTGAGATCACAAATTTTTCCGTTCTGATGTTTGAAGTGGGCGTCACGGTGGTGTAGTGGTTAGCGCTGTCGCCTCACAGCAAGAAGGTCCTGGGTTCGAGCCCAGCGGTCGACGAGGGCCTTTCTGTGTGGAGTTTGCATGCTCTCCCTGTGTCCGCATGGGTTTCCCCCACAGTCCAAAGACATGCAGGTTAGGTTAACTGGTGACTCTAAATTGACCGTAGGTGTGAATGAGAGTGTGAATGGTTGTCTGTGTCTATGTGTCAGCCCTTTGATGGCCTGGGGACTTGTCCAGGGTGTACCCCGCCTCTCACCCGTAGTCAGCCGGGATAGGATCCAGCTTGCCTGAGACCCTATTGGACAGGATAAGCGGCTACAGATAATGGATGGATGGATATTTGAAGTGACCATTAACTGACACGCTTTCGGGAAAACTTCCTCTTTTGTCTTTGACATTAAGAGATCGCTGTTCGAATAGTGTAGCGGTTGTCATTTTGAATCTCTGTTGTAGAAGGGGGTTTGGAGTTTTCTGTCCTTGTTTCAGTACAGCGACATGTGTAGAAATTCTTCTCTATGGTAATCACACATACACTACTGATATAGGAAGGTAGAGAAGAGCATATAGGCATCGCTTTCTGTCCTTCTTTCTCCATCTCTGTCTATCCTTAGCGCTCTCTCTCTCTCTCTCTCTCTCTCTCTCTCTCTCTGTCTCTCATAAACACATGAATATGAATTCTTAACCTTTGTTGATCCCAACATCCAAATATACAGCCCATGACATTATTCTTCCTCCCTCTGTCTCTCTGTGTATCTCTCTCTCTTTGCTTCTTCATCTCTGTCAGCCTCTCTCTCTCTCTCTCTCTCTCTCTCTCTATCTATCTATCTATCTAATGTATATGTGCTCTCAAAACAGCCTCAATTCTTCATGGCACTGGATTCCACAAGATATTGGAAACCGTACCTTTGAAATTCTGCTCCGTGTTGACACGATTGCATCGCACAATTCCTGCAGATTTTTAAGGTGTTCATGTTGCGAATCTCTTGTTCTACTACATCCCTAAGGTGTTCTACTGGATTCAGATCCAGTGACTGAGAAGGCCACTGAAGGCCACTGAACTCATTGTCATGTTCAGGAACTCAGTTTGAGGTGGCTTTTTCTTTGTGACATGGTTCCTTATCATCCTGGAAGTAGCCATTGGTTAAATTGTCGCCGTGAAGGGGTGCACATGGTCAGCAACAGTACTCAAATAGGTGATGATGGATTGGCATTAACAGGCCCAAAGTGTGCCAAGAATACATTCCCCACATCATTACACCACCTCCACCAGCCTGGACTGTTGACCCAAAGCAGGTTGGGTTCATGGATTCATACTGCTGATGCCAAATTCTGACCCTGCCTTCTGTGTGCCTCAGCAAAACACTGCTGTGTTTTTCTAGTCTTGAGCTGTCCAGTTTTGGTGAACCTGTGCCCACTGCAGCCTCATCTTTCTGTTCTTGGCTAATATATTTTCCTGTTGTAGCTCATCCACCTCAAGGCTTGACATGTTGTGCATTTTGGGTTGCTTTTCTGCTCACCACAATACAGTACAGAGTTGTTGGACTGAGTTCCTGTAGCCTTTCTGTGTGCTTGAACCAGTCTGGATATTCTCCGCTGACCTCTCTCATCACCAAGGTGTTTCTGTCCGCAGACCTGCTGTTCACTGGATCTCATCTCATCTCATTATCTCTAGCCGCTTTATCCTGTTCTACAGGGTCGCAGGCAAGCTGGAGCCTATCCCAGCTGACTACGGGCGAAAGGCGGGGTACACCCTGGACAAGTCGCCAGCTCATCACAGGGCTGACACATAGACACAGACAACCATTCACACTCACATTCACATCTACGGTCAATTTAGAGTCACCAGTTAACCTAACCTGCATGTCTTTGGACTGTGGGGGAAACCGGAGCACCCGGAGGAAACCCACGCGGACACCATGCAAACTCCACACAGAAAGGCCCTCGCCGGCCACGGGGCTCGAACCCGGACCTTCTTGCTGTGAAGCGACAGCGCTAACCACTACACCACTGTGCCGCCCTGTTCACTGGATGTTTTTTTTTTCTTTATTGTACAGTTCTGTACAATAAAGATCACTGAGATCAAAATTTTTTCCCCATTCTGATGGTTGGTGTGAACATTGTGGCCTAAATCTGCATGATTTTATGCCACATGATCTCCTGATTAGATAACTGCATGAATGAGGAAGTGTACAAGTGTTTCTAATGAAGGGTTCAGTGAGTGTCTACTGTACCCCTCCACACACACTTTTCTGCCTGTCTCTCATACACACAAACGCACACATACACACACATTTGTTACACGCAACTTTGTTGAACACAGATTCAAACATACAGGCCCTGACATTTTTCTTCCTCTCTCTATCTCTCTCTATATACTATACACATTGCACCTTGAACCTTAGCAGTGTAGTGTGTGTGTGTGAGAGAGAGAGAAACTGACTTTTGTGTGAAAGAGAGTGGAGCTCTCCAAGTTGCCTTGTAGAAGTTTGCCTCAGAGACGAGAGCAAGCTGCAGGACACACAGTCACACACAGAGGAAGTATTGTGTCTGCTAACCATGCAGCTGTGTGTGTGTGTGAGAGAGAGAGAGAGAAACATCTTAAGTACACTGTGCCTATAGGGAGACATAGCTCTGCCTTTTTTTTTTCATCCTTTGGCTGCTGATTGGATTATGTGTTTTTTTTTTTTAAGTAGGCTGCCGTTTCTTCATGCTGTGTGTGTGTGTGTGTGTGTGTGTGTGTGTGTGTACACACGCAGCTGAAAAAGCTGTTAAGCTCTGTAAGTGACTCCTGGCCTCATCTTTAGGGTCAGTGACATGGTGAAAAACTGTAGGAGTTTGTTATGCCAAGCCCTTACTGAGTTTTGGATCCTGTTGTTTATTTGGGAAAAAAAAAATCAAGGTGCTGTTTACACTGATTGCAGCCTTTCAGTCTATTGAATATTGTGTGTGCGCGTGGGTGGCTAAACGTGTGTGTGTGTGTATGCACTCGACTGTATTGTGTGCGTGTATGTGTCACTCAGGACCTCGTTGTCTTTGTATTTAAAGAATGTGAAGTTTTCGCTTCATTTGTTACGTATTATTAGGGCCCCAGTGCTTGTTCACATGGTATAATTTCCCTGAGCGCAGCTCGTTTCCCCCTGTGTGACAGACGCTTTCCTTCACTCACGCCTATCTTTACACTCTGAGGGCTTGAACAAAAAAAAAAGAAGAAGAAGAGAAACTTTTACCAAACAAAAAATCTCCAGACTGCTTTCTAGTTTAACACCATGTGATGCAGAGAGACTTCATCATGCCTTTGTTTCAAAAGGATTGCACTGCTGTGATTCTCTTCTTGCTGGAGTTTCAGACACCTATGACTATCTAATGGATGCAAAATTATACAGCCTGGATAGTGACGCAAATATGAAAGGATGAAAACCTCACACAGATATTACGTTTTCTGCATTGGTTCCCTAGTGCTTAAAAATTGACTTCAAATTCAAGGAAACGCACTAGACTAACAATGATTTTCTTATTCAGCGCAATGAGTCAAGCAAAGTAATTTTGGGGTTGCAGGGGACATTTTTTGTAGATGTGAGCTGCTAAAATGAGCCATGAGGCACAAACTGAGCCGAAGAGCGAAATGTTGCAGAAATGTGATGCGTTCTGGAGATTTAGACCGACGAATAAAAAGCGAACTGGAAAAACGTGACACACAAAATGTTATAACTAGCGATTTCTCTAATTATCTTGTAATATATCAAGCGGATCTGGTGTTTGGTTTTCTCTGTACTGATTTCTACACATGCTGGGTGAAGGTTTGTTTACTTTCTTCCGTTGCCATATTTCTGACCAATGACCGAAAGAGTTTTGCGTTTTTGGTCCTACACGCCCCTCAGCCTGCATTTTGTTTGTTTTTTTTTTATTTTGTTTCATAAAGTGTTGTGAGAAACAAATATCAAACAAAATGAAAGTATCAATTTCCCTCTGATTTAACATTACTGTGGAAAATTAGCTATTTGAATAGAATATAAAAACCTTTTTGATTTGTTTGATGGCTTTGAAAACGTCTCATTTTCCTTGGGAATATTGGACACTTCAGCTTTGGCCTATCCATCCATCCATTATCCATAATCGCTTATCCTGTGCAGGGTCGTGGGCAAGCTGGAGCCTATCCCAGCTGACTACGGGCGAAAGGCGGGGTACACCCTGGACAAGTCGCCAGATCATCACAGGGCTGGCACATAGACACAGACAACCATTCATGCTCACATTCACACCTACAGTCAATTTAGAGTCACCAGTTAACCTAACCTGCATGTCTTTGGACTGTGGGGGAAACCGGAGCACCCGGAGGAAACCCACGCGGACAACATGCAAACTCTGCACAGAAAGGCCCTCGCCGGCCACAGGGCTCGAACCCAGACCTTCTTGCTGTGAGGTGACAATGCTAACCACTGTGCTGCCCCACTTTTGGCCTAATTTACATAAAATCTGTATTTGTGAGATTTGAATTCTTGAGAATTGGTGGTGTAGTGGTTAGCACTGTCACTTCACAGCAAGAAGGTTTCGGGTTCAAACCTCACAGCTAACAGGGGCCTTTCTGTGTGGAGTTTGCATGTTCTCCTCGTGTCTGTGTGGGTTTCCTCCAGGTGCGCCGGTTTCCCCCACATGCAGATTAGGTAAAATACCCAGACACTGGGGTTGCACAAAACAGCACATACTTAGTACCGGTCCCAAGCCTGGGTAGATTGGGGAGCATTGCGTCAGGAAGGGCATCCGGAGTAAAACCTACGCCAAATCAAATATGCGGAACCAATCCGCTGTGACGATCCCTAACGGGAGCAGCTGAGAAAAGAATAATAATTTGTGAGCTTTGTATTTTGGGTTTGGATTTTTAAATCATAATTTTGAATCTCATAATTTTTTAAATTATATGTTTTTAAACACATCATACACTGCAAAAAAACTGAAAACTGAATTTGAGGAGAAAGTTACTTAATGCTAGTGAAATTCTCTTGCTGCATGGACAGATAATTTTACTTCATAAGACATCTTAGAATAAGTTGGTTGCAATCCAGAACTAGATTTAATAATCTCAGGATTGGCGTCTTGTATTCTAACAGGAAATGCTCGATCGTTTCAACTATTTTCAAGATATTTTCACTTGCTTAGATATCATTTTTTGCCGTGTACTTTTGCAAGCTCAAAACAAAAACTAGGAAAAATTTGTGTCTGATTCCAAAACTTCATCTTTGGGACACTAATGTATTGTGAAATGTTTTAAAACAAAAGGAACAATGGTGTGTGTAGTACTCTGTATATAATTTAGCTCCTGTTTCCTGTTGGAATACGGCACAGTGTGTCACGAAACAGACAGGAGAGGAGATCAAATGCGCTCAAACCACAGTTTATTAATAATAGGGGAAAAGGGAGTTGGGAGAATGTGTGTGGGTGAAGTCCAGAGGCAGGAGAACTGAGAGGCAGGGATGGCTGGTGGTGATGTCTGAGGTCTCCCATCCAAGTACTGACCAGGCCCAACCCTGCTTAGTTTCTGACATCTGACGGGATCTGGCGTAGTCAGAGAGCTGTGGCTGTAGGCTGACAGAACATGGGTTTCAGGCAGTCTCCAAGCGAGCAGTCCCTCAGCAGGCAGGAGTTAGAGAGCAAACTGGAACACAGAGTCACAAATCAGGTAGCAAGATAGGGGACAGAAGGCAGATCAGGTTACCGGGGCTGGAGAGCAGACAGTCAAACGGAACAGAAGGCAGGTCAGGGTACTGGGGCTGGAGAGTAGACAGAGTCAAACGGAACGGAACAATTTCAGGAGTCAGAGTAGTAGGAACACAGAGCAGGTTATCAGGCTGAGAGTTGCAGACGATCTGACACAGAAGCTTAGGAGGACTGCAGCTTAAATACACACAGGAGGAAGCAGGTGATCGACAACAGCCAATGACAGTCACTGAAAGGTAATAAGAGGAAGTGAGTGCGGGCGTGGCCGGTAATGCTGAGTGGAGATGTTACCTGAAGAGAGAAGCCCACAGGTAGGACTATGACAGAAACCCCCCCCCCAAGGGATGGCTCCAGAAGTCCCTAGCCACAGATCCACCAAGATGGGCGGGAGGAGGGGGAATACCGGTGGAGGGTCAGAATTCCTCTGACCGGTCAGTGTCCATAGCCCAGGATTCGGTTCAGTGTCAGGCGCTGGAGCCGGGGCAGGGTCCGAAAGTGGATCCGCCTGATGAGAACCCCTACGTCGGCCCCGTCGGATGGAAGGCTGGTCAGGGTGTAGCCGATGGAAGTCGGCGATGAGGGCCAGATCCAGAATCCTTCCAGCGGGAACCCACATCCTCTCCTCAGGACCATAGCCCTCCCAATCCACCAGGTATTGGAGGCCCCTGCCCCTGCGTCGTGACTTCAGCAGTCGCCAGACGGAGTAGACCGGGCCACCGTCGATGAGACGAGGAGGAGGAGGTGCAGCTGGGACCAGCGGGCTCTCGTGCACTGGCTTGATCTTAGAGACATGGAAGGTGGGGTGCACTCTCATGGATTTGGGCAGTCGGAGCCGGACAGCAGACTGGCTGATTATCCTCTGGATAAGGAATGGTCCGACGAACCGAGGTGCTAGCTTACGAGACTCCACCTGGAGGGGCAGGTCCTTGGCAGATAGCCACACCTTCTGGCCCACCCGGTAGGTGGGCGCAGGCATCCTCCGCCAGTTGGTGCCAGTAGAGTAGCTGGTGACTGACTTGAGGAGTGCAGCGCGGGCTTGAGACCAGGTGCGGCGGCATCGGCGTGCATAGGTGAGGGCCGCCGGACAGGTGACCTCTCCCTCCTGGCTGGGGAACAGGGGTGGTTGGTAGCCATACACGCAGTGGAATGGGGACAGCCCGGTGGCTGAGCTGGTGAGGGAGTTGAGAGAGTATTCCACCCACAGCAGGTGCTCGCACCAGGCCCTAGGGTTGCGTGGCACCAGGCACTGAAGTGCCTTCTCCAACTCCTGGTTAGTCCGCTCAGACTGGCCGTTGGACTGGGGTCGAAATCCAGAGGTGAGGCTGGCGGTGGCCCCGAGTAGGTGACAGAACTCCTTCCAAAAAGAGGAGGTGAATTGCGGCCCCCGGTCCGAAACGATGTCCTTGGGCAGCCCATGGATGCGGAAGACATGTTGCAAGACGATCTGGGCAGTCTCCTTGGCTGATGGTAGTTTAGGGAGGGGAACAAAGTGTGCCATCTTGCTAAAGCGGTCCACGATGGTGAGTATGACCGTCCTCCCGTTAGAAGGGGGTAGACCCGTAACAAAATCCAGGGAGATGTGGGACCAGGGTCGCATAGGCACGGGCAGAGGCTGGAACAAACCGGCAGAAGGTTGGCTGGAGGACTTATTTTGGTTACAGGTAGGGCAGGCTCGGACGAAGTCTCGCACATCCCGGCTCATAGTAGGCCACCAGAACCGTTGGACGAGCAGGTGGTAGGTGCGAGTGGAACCAGGGTGGCAGGCTAGATGGGAGTCGTGTCCCCATTGTATAACCTGGGATCGCAGGTCTTCAGGAACGAAGAGGCGACTTGCGGGGCATGCACTGGGGCTGGGTTGGTCACGGAGGGCTTCCCGCACTCGTTCTTCGATGTCCCAGGTCAGCGCAGCAACGATACAGGGGTCAGGTAGGATAGGAGCCGGGTCCTTGGAGGGGGCATCACCCTTCTGGAACTGGCGGGAGAGTGTGTCAGGCTTGGTGTTGCGAGATCCGGGCTGGTACGAAAGGGTGAAATTAAATCGGGTGAAAAAGAGAGCCCAGCGGGCCTGTCTGGGGTTGAGTCGTTTGGTGGTGCGGATGTACTCTAGATTCTTATGGTCTGTCCAGACCAGGAATGGGACTACGCACCCCTCCAGCCAGTGGTGCCATTCCTCCAGGGCGAGCTTGACCGCCAGCAGTTCCCGATTGCCGACGTCGTAATTGCGTTCGGCCGGTGACAGCCGGCGGGAGAAGAACGCACAGGGGTGGAGCTTGTTGTCATCCGCAGACCTCTGTGAGAGCACTGCCCCGACTCCCACATCCGAGGCGTCCACCTCAACGATGAATTGCTGCTCCTCATCAGGCAGCCGGAGGACGGGAGCAGTGGTGAACCGAGCCTTGAGGGTGGCAAAGGCTTCGTTGGCGGCCGGAGTCCAAGTGAAGGGCTGTTTGGTGCTGGTCAAGGCGGTGAGGGGTGACGCAATGGTGCTGTAATTATGAATGAATTTCCTGTAGAAATTTGTGAAGCCCAGGAACTGCTGAAGCTGCTTCCTGCTCTCTGGTACTGGCCATGAAGTAACTGCAGAGATTTTGGCAGGGTCCATCTGGATGCTCCCTTCTGCCACGATGTACCCCAGGAACCCCACAGACTTGGCATGAAACTCACACTTCTCTGCCTTGACGAAGAGGGAGTTTTCCAGGAGACAACGGAGCACTTGCTAGACATGCTGGGTGTGTTCGGACAGGGTTTTAGAGAAGATCAGGATGTCGTCGAGGTAAACGAACATGAACTTGTTCAACATATCTCACAGGACATCATTCACCAGAGCCTGGAATACCGCTGGCATGTTGGTAAGGCCAAACGGCATCACCCGGTATTCATAGTGACCGGTGGGGGTGTTGAACGCGGTCTTCCATTCATCTCCCTCCCTTATCCGAACCAGGTGGTAGGCATTCCGGAGATCGAGTTTCGTGAAGACCGTGGCTCCCTGGAGCAGCTCGAAGGCGGAGGTAAGCAGTGGGAGAGGGTATCGGTTTTTGATGGTGATGTCGTTGAGACCCCTGTAATCGATGCAGGGGCGCAGGGACCCATCTTTATTTCCCACGAAGAAGAACCCAGCGCCGGCGGGCGAAGAGGATGGATGGATGAGGCCGGCAGCCAGAGCGTCACTGATGTAGGTCTCCATCGCCTTCCTTTTCGGGGCGGACAGAGAGTAGAGACAACCCTTGGGTGGCACAGTGCCTGGGAGATCAATGGCGCAGTCGTAGGGCCGGTGAGGAGGCAAGGAAGTGGCCTTGGTTTTACTGAATACCTCCCGAAGGCTGTGATAACATGCTGGGACATTAGTGAGGTCGGGGGCAGAGCTGGCAGGTGGAGTACGGGTGTTTAGGATGGCGGCTCATAAAAAGGTCCGATGGCAGTCTTTGCCCCATTCTTTTATCTCTCCAGTGGCCCAGTCGAGGTGAGGACTGTGCTGGCGGAGCCATGGATAGCCCAGGATGAGAGGTTGGCCTGGGGAATGGAGCAGGTGAAATTGGATGGTTTCGTGGTGGTTGCCTGACAGGGTCATCGGAACAGGGGCAGTGAGGCGGGTGACGGTGCCAAGGAGATGGCCATCCAGCGCCCTGTCTGGAACAGGAGGGGATAGGAGGTGGCTTCGCAGGCCCAACTGGCACGCAGGCCCAACTGGCGCGCAAGCTCAGTGTCCATGATGTTAGCCTTGGCCCCGGAGTCCACCAGGGCGGCCAGGCTGTGGGTGGAATTCAACAGACGAAGGCAGACTTGGAGCATAGGTTTCTGGCTGGTGGAGGACTGGATGGTCATTGAGGCCAGCCGGGCCCCTCCTGTGTCCGGTGAGCTCGTCGCTTTTACTGGGCAAGAGGCAGCACGGTGACCATCACCCCCACAGTACAGGCACAGATTGGAGGTGATCCGACGCTGGCGCTCTGCCGGGCTGAGGGAAGCACGGCCGATCTCCATGGGCTCTGACTGGTCCGGAAGGCTCGGCGGAGAAACAGCAGGAGACGTAGCAGGGGCTGGGTTAATCCGTGCGCTGGTGACTGACTGAGCCTGGCGGGCCCTCTCTCATCGACGGGTCTGGACCCGGCGGTCTATGCAGACGGCCAGGGCAACGGCCTCATCGAGTGTCGATGGTTGTTCATACGAGACCAGTTCGTCCTTCATGTAGTCGGCCAGGCTGTGCAGAAAGGTGTCCACCAGCGCCTGCATGTTCCACTTGCTGCGCCGGGCCACGGTCCGGAAGTCGACCGAGTAGTCAGTCACTGTTCGTCTGCCTTGGCGAATACACAACAGTCCTCCGGATGCCTCTGCTGACGATGAGCCCAGGTTGAAGACCTTAGTCATTTCCGCTGAAAACAAGGAGAAGGAGGCACACGCCGGTGTCCGGCGTTCATACTCTGCCGTCCCCCACAGGCGGGCGCGACCAGTCAGATGAGTGATGACGAAGGCCACCTTCGCTGCCTCTGACGCGAAGGTTCTGGGCTGCAGGTCGAACAGCAGCTGGCAGCTGGTCAGGAAAGCATGGACCTGGGAGGGGTCACCATCAAAACGCTCCAGACTGCCGACCTTGGGTTCCGGGGTGCCGAGTGCAGCAGGAGCACCTCCCGGAGCTGGCACGTCAGCGGCGGGTATGACAGGGGCTGATGCAATGAGGGGCGGCAGTGGTTGACTCGGAGGAGCAGTGGGTGCTAAAGCGGTGAGCAGCTGGAGTGCTTGGTCCAGTTGCTGGAGCTGTTGCTGCTGCTGATGACCAAGCTGGATCAGGGCTGCAATGTCGGCAGACATCTGACTGACATCTCCCTCGGTGCGCTGCAGCCGGTCTAGGGCAGAGGGTTTGGGCGCTGACTCCATGTGTGGTCAGATCGTTCTGTCACGAAACAGACAGAAGAAGAGATCAAATGCGCTCAAACCACAGTTTATTAATAATAGGGGAAAAGGGAGTATGTGTGTGGGTGAAGTCCAGAGGCAGAAGAACTGAGAGGCAGGGATGGCTGGTAGTGACATCTGAGGTCTCCCATCCAAGTACTGACCAGGCCCGACCCTGCTTAGTTTTTGAGATCTGGCATAGTCAGAGAGTTGTGGCTGTAGGCTGACAGAACATGGGTTTCAGGCAGTCTCCAAGTGAGCAGTCCCTCAGCAGGCAGGAGTTAGAGAGCAAACTGGAACACAGAGTCACAAATCAGGTAGCAAGATAGGGGAAAGAAGGCAGATCAGGTTACCGGGGCTGGAGAGCAGACAGAGTCAAACAGAACAGAAGGCAGGTCAGGGTACCGGGGCTGGAGAGCAGACAGAGTCAAACGGAACAGAACAATTTCAGGAGTCAGAGTAGTAGGAACACAGAGCAGGTTATCAGGCTGAGAGTTGCAGACGATCTGACACAGAAGCTTGGGAGGACTGCAGCTTAAATACACACAGGAGGAAGCAGGTGATCGGCAACAGCCAATGACAGTCACTGAAAGGTAATAAGAGGAAGTGAGTGCGGGCGTGGCCGGTAATGCTGAGTGGAGATGTTACCTGAAGAGAGAAGCCCACAGGTAGGACCATGACACAGTGAATGAGTGCCACACTGCAAAAAATGGCCTTTCAAAAATAAGAAATAAAAGATTAAAACAAAGCATATTTGCTTGAATCAGGTGAAAAAAATCTGCCAATGGAACTAGTCAAATTTGACTTGGAAAGATTTCTTAAAGTATTTGACAAATGTCCAAAATGTACTTACTTGTTTTAAAAAAAACTTGTTTTATTTTCAAAGGTGCGCCAAATAAGACTTTTTCAAGACATTTTGTCTATAGAAGATTTTCAAGATGGACTGTCTAAAAACTAGCCTTTCTAGCTAAATGAGGTTTTGCTTGTTGGGCAATTATGTCTTATAATAAGGGTGGCTAGATGTTTTGACTTGAAAATAGACAAATAAACTTCCTAAGATTTTTATTTTTTGCAGTGCAGCAAGAATGATAGCGGTTGCTACGGATAGAAAGTCTCATCTCATCTCATCTCATTATCTGTAGCTGCTTTATCCTGTTCTACAGGGTCGCAGGCAAGCTGGAGCCTATCCCAGCTGACTACGGGCGAAAGGCAGGGTACACCCTGGACAAGTTGCCAGGTCCGGATAGAAAGTGCACAGTAAAATTCACAGTGTTGAATGTAGGGGTCGACCAATAATCGGCCTGGCCGATATATCGGGCCGATATTCTGCATTTTTAGGGTTATCGTTATCGGCCATAATTTCCACCGATATGCCGATAACATGCCTTTTTGCAGCCATTTCGTTCCTAACGCGACTGTCACTGCACGTCCTTTCCTGCACTCGCCTCTCTGAGTTCAAGAACACGGTCCCGCCCAACACAACATCTGATTTGTTTGGCACAAGAGATGTAGCCAATCGACACGTGTAGCTAAACGCTGTGAACTGTTTCAAGGCGGCCGTACGGGCACTCGGGCAGAAGCGGCACAAGGGATACAGCCAATCAACACGCGTAACTAAACGCTGTGAACTGTTTCAAGGCGGCCGTATGGGCACTCGGGCAGAAGCAGATCCCACTTCAAGGTAAGGACACGCTGCTTTTGCCGCAATAAGTCACAAACACACAAGTTGCAAAAGCACAACATCATTATATGTTTACATTCTTCATCTACTACTCGTTAAAATTGTCCATTTGCATCTGTGTAGCCAGGCAAACTTAGCTTACGGAAGGAAGCACTTAAATTAGCCTACAACCAACTAGTCTCGCTGAAACTACATGTAATGCTTCCTTCACTACAATATAATCCTCCTAAATTGGGAATATTAGGCTTGGGCATTAAAAGCATTAGAATGTAGATGGTTAGTTGTTACATAATAGGGAGTGATAGCCTACTTTATGCTTGATTTTACTTTTTAAAAAATGCTGCAGGCAGCTCCCTACACTTGATTTGTTATTTAAAAACTACTTGAAGTTGGTAAGTCTTACTTAGTTCTTAGTGTAAAAGAATCCAGAGTGTATTTTCATTTATTTTCCACTGAAAATGGAGAGCTGTAATATAGTAGGGAGTGATTTATTTTTTTATTGGTGAATATTTATTTTATTCTTATTTTATTTCTCATTTTATTCTAACTAATGTTTGACTTTATTGTACAAATGCTGCTGACATCTCCCTGCACAAAATTTCATGTTCAATTTTACAATTAAACATACATTTCATGGATATGAAGGTCTGTGTCAGTGTGTGCTATGTTTAATTTCATGTGAATTATAATGTTTACATTTATCGGTTGCACATATCGGTTATCGGCATCCAATTCCATAATAATCGGTATCGGCCCTGAAAAAAACATATCGGTCGATCCCTAGTTGAATGAACAGTGTTTTAAATTAACACCACATGGATAAACACTACAGTGTTACTTTATGTCCAGTTGGACACACATGAACACTCTGGGTGTTAATTCAACACTGGGGATTTTGCTGTGTGGGTGTGACGTTAGTGACTTGCTTATTTGAATGCAAGGTTAAACCGCACAATCCGAGCTCAACCTAAACCACCTTGTCCATCCTGCTTGAACTCACTTGGCCTACAGTACCTACGCAGATGCTGAGTTCTTTTCAAACTGGCATTTTTAAATTATTGCTTGTCGAGTTGCCGAGGTGCATTAAAACTAAAAATGCATTTTTGCATAATAATGATAAAACTGGAATTATCAATCATCTTTTTTGACAACTGTTTATTTCACCTGTGCATGTGGTGCGCTCCCCCCTCCCTCCTGTCAAAGCCTCACACTTTGCTGAAGGAACATCTGTGTGCATATGGACTGCAGGTAGCGGAGTGCGCTTCAGCCCCACTAATGATGAGCGCTGCTGCCCTCTTGCTTCCTCTCTCTGTTGCGTTGCTGCTCGCTTTTCCACTAACGCCCAAACCGACAGATTTACCAACATATGCATAACCATTGTTGTTGTTTTTGCGTTCAGAAAACAATCCAGCAGAGTAGTTCATTTGCGGCTGAGTCCCACTAACCTCAAGAGCCACCTGTATCTCAGAAAGAAAGGGTGGGCGCTGTACACGTCTGTTTACTAATCCTCCCTTGCTTTTTTTTTTCTTTTCTTAATCCGTTGCTGTTTTAATTCCATATTTAGGAGACCTGGAAACGTGAACTTTCACGGGTGTCATACAACTTGGCGAATTGTCAGTGTCAATCACTCTCAGCAGACTTAGTTGCAGCTTAATTGGGATTTCTTCGACTCAGTCTTTGTTAGTTTTGTTCAGGAACCTATAAATTATGAAAATGACATCTTACAGATGTCAGCAATGAAATAAAAAAAAAAGCAAGACAGAATAATTGAGAGAGTAACTGATCTATTTAACTTTTACACTAATCAGCCAGGGCGGCACGGAGGTGTAGTGGTTAGCGCTGTCGCCTCACAGCAAGAAGGTCCGGGTTCGAGCCCCGTGACCGGCGAAGGCCTTTCTGTGCGGAGTTTGCATGTTCTCCCCGTGTCCGCGTGGGTTTCCTCTGGGTGCTCCGGTTTCCCCCACAGTCCAAAGACATGCAGGTTAGGTTAACTGGTGACTCTAAATTGACCGTAGGTGTGAATGGTTGTCTGTGTCTATGTGTCAGCCCTGTGATGACCTGGCGACTTGTCCAGGGTGTACCCCGCCTTTCGCCCGTAGTCAGCTGGGATAGGCTCCAGCTTGCCTGTGACCCTGTAGAACAGGATAAAGTGGCTAGAGATAATGAGATGAGACTAATCAGCCATAACATGAAAAACACTAACAGGTGACATGAATATCATTGATTATCTCGTTTACAATGCCACCTGTCAAGGGGTGGGATATATTAGGCAGCAAGTGAGCAGTCAATTCATGAAGTTGATGTTTTGGAAGCAAGTAAAACCAGCAGGCGTAAGGATCTGAGCGGCTTTGACAAATTGTGATGGCTAGACGACTCAGTCAGAGCATCTTCAAAATGGCACATCTTACAGGGTGTTCCCGGTTTACAGTGGTTGGTACCTACCAGAAGTGGTCCAAGGAAGGACAACAGGTGAACCGGAATCAAGGTCAGAAGAGGCATCCAAGGTTCATTCATGCATGTGGGGAGTGAAGCCTAGGCTATCTAGTCCGATCCCACAGAAGAGCTACTGTAGCACAAAGTGCTGAAAAGTTAGTGCTGGCTATGATAAAAAGCAGTCAGAACACGCAGTGCATCGCAGCTTGTTGTAAATGGGGCTGAGTGGCCACAGACTGGTGTTCATGCTGACCCCCTTCCACCACTGAAAGTGCCTACAATGAACATCAGAACTGGAACAATGGAAGAAGGTGGTCTGGTCTGACGAATTACATTTTCTTTTACATCATGTGGCATGGGCGGCACGGTGGTGTAGTGGTTAGCGCTGTCGCCTCACAGCAAGAAGGTCTGGGTTCGAGCCCCGTGGCCGACAAGGGCCTGTCTGTGCGGAGTTTGCATGTTCTCCCTGTGTCCGCGTGGGTTTCCTCCGGGTGCTCCGGTTTCCCCCACAGTCCAAAGACATGCAGGTTAGGTTAACTGGTGACTCTAAATTGACCGTAGGTGTGAATGTGAATGGTTGTCTGTGTCTATGTGTCAGCCCTGTGATGACCTGGCGACTTGTCCAGGGTGTACCCCGCCTTTCGCCCATAGTCAGCTGGGATAGGCTCCAGCTTGCCTGCGACCCTGTAGAACAGGATAAAGCGGCTACAGATAATGAGATGAGATGAGATCATGTGGCACCAGGATGCACTATGGGAAGAAGGCAAGCTGGAAGAGGCAGTATGGTGCTCTGGGCAATGTTCTCCTAGGTCCTGGCATTCATCTGGATGTTACTTTGATATACTGTATATACCACCTACCTGAATATTATTCCAGACCAAGTACACTCCTTCATGGAAACAGTATTCCCTAATAGCCTCTTCAATCCATCCATCCATTATCTGTAACCATTTATCCTGTGCAGGGTCGCGAGCAAGCTGGAGCCTATCCCAGCTGACTATGGGCGAGAGGCGGGGTACACCCTGGACAAGTCGCCAAGTCATCACAGGGTTGACACATAGAGACACATAACTATTCACACTCGCGGTCAGTTTAGAGCCACCATTTAGCCTAACCTGCATGTCTTTGGACTGTAGGGGAAACTGGAGCACCCAAAGGAAACCCATGCAGACGCAGGGAGAACATGCAAACTCCACACAGAAAGGCCCCCGTTGGCCACTGGGCTCGAACCCAGAACCTTCTTGCTGCAAGGCAACAGTGCTAACCACTACACCACCATGCCACCATCAGTGGCCTCTTTCAGCAGGATAACGCACCCTGCCACACTGCGAAACTGTTCAGGAATGGTTTGAGGAACATAACAAAGAGTTCAAGGTGTTGACTTGGCCTCCAAATTCCCCAGATCTCAGTCTGATCGAGCATCTGTGGGATGTGCTGGATAAGCAAGTCCGATCCGTGGAGGCCCCACCTCGCAACCTGGACAAATTAAAGGCTCTGCTGCTAACATCTTGGTGCCAGGTACCACAGCACACCTCCAGTGGTCTTATAAAGTCCATGCGTTGACGAGTCAGAGCTGTTTCGGTGACACAAGAAGGAACTACACACAACAATATTCAGCAGGTGGTTTTAATGTTACGGCTGGTCGTTGTAAAGTCTATGCATGAATGGAAAGTTCTTGGATATGATATTCCCAGTTGCAAAAAAAACAAAACAAACCCTAAACTAATGGACACTCCTTTGTTTGTGAATGAATTTAACCTGAAGTGGAACATTTTTGTAGCATTGTGTAAGCTAAATGAGGAGGGGGGACTACTTGAGCTCAAGCACGCGCACCCACACACTCAGTCTCACTCCGTGCAGTTTGTATTATGGTTCTTCCCTCATGGCAGGTCCAGCACATCTGACAATGGGCCTTTAATGTGGAAGACCATCTGGAGGTGTTCTGCAGTCTGAGGGGGGTTTCTCTGTCTCACTCAGCTGTACTCCGGGGTGCTGCTGTGTACAGGTCATTGACCTACCACTCCTTCCATATGCACACCCATCTACACACACACACACACACACACACACACACACACACCAGGGTTAAGTGTACACAAAGCCTGATGAGGACAATGTGAGAAGGTATTTCATCTGAACTCAAGTGCAAGGCAAGCGTGTGTCTTTTTATGTAGAAAAAAAAGGTCATCGATGAGGTGGTGCGATCAAGGGTGCATCTTTTGTGCCTTTAGTGTGTATCTTTTACCTTAAAGCTAATTAAAGGTACAAGACTGGTCCTAAAGTTCTGGTTATGTATCACTTTAAAGGCACACGACATTCACATTACCATGTAATAGATGCACATTAAATGTGTATAGAATGTAGCTTTGATGGTATCACTACAGTGAAAAGGAAAGGTATAGTGCAATACCCTTTTCCTGAGAGTGTATATGTACAATTGAAGTGTGTAAGGTGTGCGTGTGTGTGTATTTGTGTGCCGTGTGGTTGTGTAGCGCTTGTAAGGAGGCTGGAATCTTGTGATTGCTACCACATGTTGCTTGTCACTGTGATTCTCCCTTTGCAATGTGGGCTGCTTTGGTTATTGTGATCTCTCTCTCTCTCTCTCTCTCTCTCTCTCTCTCTCTCTGTGTGTGTGTGTGTCTTATATAATAATAATCCTCCTTTCCATCTTCCATCCACGCATCCCGTCCTCTCGCTTCACATAGCCTGCCAAACTCATACCATCGCTATAACAACTGCTTTCCTCATGGTGAACGCAGCTTCTGTTGCTACAGCAAGGTAGAAGGAGAAGCTTCCTGATGGTGTAGCCTGGCTTCACCCCACACACTTCAGAGAGAGTGTAGGCTTCACGTCACCTGGAGCTTGGAAGTGAAATCCGCAGAGTGGGCCGACCTGAGTGAAGCATTTTCACCTCATACCCCACCTGATAGCCCATTTTTTTGGGGATTTACTGTTACATCTGTACAGTAGGTGGTGGTATATACCTAAAACGTGAACCAGCACTCCATCAATAAAGAAGAGTTGCAAAGAGCATCACTACATGCCATTTTACAAATGTAATGACGTGTGCTACAGTTATTAGCCCCACTTCCTGCACTTGGACCTGATAGGTCTTAGTCAGAAGCAGGCCAAAGACTGGATGATTGAACAGAAAAGTGTTTAGGAGAGTGATGTGTTCGAATCACAACGATGCTGTAGCCATTTAGTGGGAGTGATGGCATTACTGTTTTATGTTGATGAGTGCAACAGTCATGGGCATCTGTGTCTTCATGTCTACAGAGACATGAAGTTAGCATTTTCTTCAGAGTGGGTTCAGCTGCCCAGCAACTCGAAAAGATGGAGTTGGCTGTCAGGTGTTTAAAAGAAAGCATGTGCTCATTCTCACCCTCCCCAGTTGGTATGGAAGAACTACAACCCCGATTCCAAAAAAGTTGGGACAAAGTACAAATTGTAAATAAAAACGGAATGCAATGATGTGGAAGTTTCAAAATTCCATATTTTATTCAGAATAGAACATAGATGACATATCAAATGTTTAAACTGAGAAAATGTATCATTTAAAGAGAAAAATTAGTTGACTTTAAATTTCATGACAACAGCACATCTCAAAAAAGTTGGGACAAGGCCATGTTTACCACTGTGAGACATCCCCTTTTCTCTTTACAACAGTCTGTAAACGTCTGGGGACTGAGGAGACAAGTTGCTCAAGTTTAGGGATAGGAATGTTAACCCATTCTTGTCTAATGTAGGATTCTAGTTGCTCAACTGTCTTAGGTCTTTTTTGTCATATCTTCCATTTTATGATGCGCCAAGTGTTTTCTATGGGTGAAAGATCTGGACTGCAGGCTGGCCAGTTCAGTACCCGGACCCTTCTTCTACGCAGCCATGATGCTGTAATTGATGCAGTATGTGGTTTGGCATTGTCATGTTGGAAAATGCAAGGTCTTCCCTGAAAGAGACGTCGTCTGGATGGGAGCATATGTTGCTCTAGAACCTGGATATACCTTTCAGCAATGATGGTGTCTTTCCAGATGTGTAAGCTGCCCATGCCACACGCACTAATGCAACCCCATACCATCAGAGATGCAGGCTTCTGAACTGAGCGCTGATAACAACTTGGGTCGTCCTTCCCCTCTTTAGTCCGAATGACACGGCGTCCCTGATTTCCATAAAGAACTTCAAATATTGATTCGTCTGACCACAGAACAGTTTTCCACTTTGCCACAGTCCATTTTAAATGAGCCTTGGCCCAGAGAAGACGTCTCCGCTTCTGGATCATGTTTAGATACGGCTTCTTCTTTGAACTATAGAGTTTTAGCTGGCAACGGCGGATGGCACGGTGAATTGTGTTTGCAGATAATGTTCCCTGGAAATATTCCTGAGCCCATTTTGTGATTTCCAATACAGAAGCATGCCTGTATGTGATGCAGTGCCGTCTAAGGGCCCAAAGATCACGGGCACCCAGTATGGTTTTCCGTCCTTGACCCTTACGCACAGAGATTCTTCCAGATTCTCTGAATCTTTTGATGATATTATGCACTGTAGATGATGATATGTTCAAACTCTTTGCAATTTTACACTGTCGAACTCCTTTCTGATATTGCTCCACTATTTGTCGGCGCAGAATTAGGGGGATTGGTGATCCTCTTCCCATCTTTACTTCTGAGAGCCGCTGCCACTCCAAGATGCTCTTTTTATATACCCAGTCATGTTAGTGACCTATTGCCAATTGACCTAAAGAGTTGCAGTTTGGCCCTCCAGCTGTTCTTTTTTTGTACCTTTAACTTTTCCAGCCTCTTATTGCCCCATCCCAACTTTTTTGAGATGTGTTGCTGTTATAAAATTTCAAATGAGCCAATATTTGGCATGAAATTTCAAAATGTCTCACTTTCGACATTTTATATGTTGTCTATGTTCTATTTTGAATACAATATCGGTTTTTGAGATTTGTAAATTATTGCATTCTGTTTTTATTTACAATTTGTACTTTGTCCCAACTTTTTTGGAATCGGCATTGTAGCTTGTGGAGGGGAAAATGGAGGTGGAGTTAGAAAAAGGAAAATTGTGAATCGCAATTGTGGACAACAGAAATGGACATCTAGTAAAAGACTTTTGTAGAAATGCAGGTGAAAACATTATGCATCTCCAACACCATCCAGCGCTCATTTAGCTATCCAGTATTTAGGTGTAACTGCTACTTGTCAACACCTTCTTGAAAGGTGCTTGTTCCAAATCCTTGAATCATTTACATTTAGTTTCATTTTCATTTAATTTCCATGTGGCTGATGCTTTTATCCTTACAATTATAATTGACACAACTGAGCCATTGAGGGGTTGCGGGCCTTTCTCAAGAATCAGCAGTAGCAGCTTGGTGGTGCGGTCATTTGACGTGACCTTCCGATCATTAGCCCAAAGTCATAACCTCTATGCCAATGCTGCCCACACTCGGGGACATTTCTGGGCTTGTTTCAGGGAGGGGCTCATAATCAGAGATTTGCTTTCACATAGAAGAACACCTTCTGAATCGTGGCTCGAATGCACAATTCCATACACCACATTTGTGTAGGTTTAAGTTCATCCATTTGTCAGTCAGTCAAGTTTATTTGTATAGCGCTTTTAACAATAAACATTGTCGCAAAGCAGCTTTACGGAATTTGAACGACTTAAAACATGAGCTAATTTTATCCCTAATCTATCCCCAATGAGCAAGCCTGTGGCGACGGTGACAAGGAAAAACTCCCTCAGACGACATGAGGAAGAAACCTCGAGAGGAACCAGACTCAAAAGGGAACCCATCCTCATTTGGGCAAAAATGAGGCATTTGGGCATTTGATGTTTCTTATTATTTTGCTTTGGTACCGACACATTTTGGATTCATAGCATGTCATCGTGCAGGAATACCTGCAAATTAGGTTTTCAGTCATGCAAGCATTTACACCACAGACATACACTACCGTTCAGAAGTTTGGGGTCACTTTGAAATGTCCTTATTTTTGAAAGAAAAGCACTGTTCTTTTCAATGAAGATTACTTTAAACTAATCAGAAATCCACTCTATACATTGCTAATGTGGTAAATGACTATTCTAGCTGCAAATGTGTGGTTTTTGGTGCAATATCTCCATAGGTGTATAGAGGCCCATTTCCAGCAACTCTCACTCCAGTGTTCTAATGGTACAATGTGTTTGCTCATTGCCTCAGAAGGCTAATGGATGATTAGAAAACCCTTGTACAATCATGTTAGCACAGCTGAAAACAGTTGAGCTCTTTAGAGAAGCTATAAAACTGACCTTCCTTTGAGCAGATTGAGTTTCTGGAGCATCACATTTGTGGGGTCGATTAAATGCTCAAAATGGCCAGAAAAATGTCTTGACTGACTATATTTTCTATTCATTTTACAACTTATGGTGGTAAATAAAAGTGTGACTTTTCATGGAAAACACAAAATTGTCTGGGTGACCCCAAACTTTTGAACGGTAGTGTAAGTTACAGTACAGTGGTCCCGTCCTATGAAAGTCTGGTTTTATATATCAGTAAGGTCTTCGCTGTCCTCCACTGATCATAGCAATCCTTTTCTGCGAACATGAAACAAGTTAGCTGTGGTGGAAGGGAGCCTCAGATAAATATTTTTCAAAAGATCCAGGGATTGGCTTGATACTGGACTTGAAAGCAGCTTTTGGATTTCACTAAAGTACCAAACTCTCGGGGCAAACGGTCCTGTATCTGGAAAAAAAAATGCAACTGTATAAACAACCATAAAGGCATCTTAACAGCCTTCCAAATGTCTAGTGGATTTGGCTGTCAATTTGTATAATTGATAAGTTACAAGAGTCGCTCAATCTCCTTGGCCACTCAGCAGTTCTATTAGTGCCATAACAGTTTTGAGAGGATTGACCAGCCCTCCATCCATCGTCACACAGGCATCAGTCTTAGAACAGTTAATAACCACTGCGATTTTTCTCTGTAACTGCATGTCTGTAAAAGTTACTAATAATGGCTTGGAGATCGAGGCTTAAACGCTGTACGACCTTGTCTTTTAGAATTCATTTAATATTGTTGTTGTGAGCTAACCTCTAAAGTCATCCATAACAAGATAACTACTAGTCTTATAATTCCCGATTCCTATGATCTCCACTGTAGCATAAGTAGCCTCTATGGCATCCTTCATTATCCTGAGTGCAGGGAATAATAAAAACCTCCCTGCTAACCCTGGCGAGCTAACTGGAACAGATCCATGTTTGCTCCACAACCTCGTACATTAACACTCCTCTGTAAGATGCGCTCTCTTCCTGTGCCCCCACAATACATTGTGTTTCAAATCCTGATTTCTGAGCCACAGACAATGTAACCCCTTCTCAAGCTGTCTTTTTTGTTTGTTTTATCTCTCTTTCTCGACGACTTCCTTAAGCTGGATGATCTGTGGATGTAGGAAAAGATGAAGGGAGAATGCTGGGAAAAAGTGAAAGGGCATCTTAAGAAAGGGGCATTGATAAAGGGATGGCTAAGAGCGTGGGAAAATTAGGAACGTAACTTCAGGAAGAAATGCAGCAAAAAGAAGAAAGCAGAGAAAGCAAATGAGAGAGGGAGCAAAGCTGAGAGATTCTCAGTAGGAGCCCGGTGTGGGTTGATTGCTGCCTACCTGCTCTTGCATAAGCTGGTCATTCCTGGCACGATTAAACAGACTGCTGACTTTGGAGGAGGGAGGGATACAGTGAACGTGGAGGAGAGAAAGAGAGAGAGAGGTGCGAGGGCCGTCGAGGAATACCATCCACTGAGGGGGCGCTGAGAAACTCTAGTCAAACTGATGAATGGAGGGGGAGGGCAGGGATAACGGATTCATGTATGGCAGCTGTCAATTAAGAACCAGGTACATCTCAACCAGGTCCTGCTAAGCCAACGCACATATTCTTGTTATTTTTTGTCAGCTTTGTCGCGCTATGTGGGTCTCGCGTCACATGGCCTCGTGAGTCAGAGGTGTAGCAGAACTCACGGCAGGTCGGCCTGCTTGCACCCTAGAAATCAGCCACTATGAGCACACGGACATGCACACACAGCCTGTCTGTTCAAAGCTTAGTCAGTGCCTTCGGGCTTCTCACCAACCAGCTACAGACCTGTTTCACATGCGCGTCGTCTGGATTGAAGCTTGACTCAGATGAGCACAGATGCCACATTAATGCTGCTGCTTAAAACTGGAGGTTTTTAACCCAGATATGATAAGCTCAGCTAACATATTTAGTGTGCAGAGCTAATGGTTTGCGGTGGTGTTTAATTAGAAACAAAAACAAATAAAACAGGAAATAAGTCTTGACTGACAGACAGTTCTAGCTATTCGTGCTGGGATCCTCTGAATCTTTAAACTGAGCGACTTTCGTAAAGTACAGTGGTGCTTGAAAGTTTGTGAACCATTTAGAATTTTCTATATTTCTGCATAAATATGACCTAAAACATCATCAGGTAGATAAAAAGAACCCAGTTAAACAAATGATACAAAAATATTATACTTGGTCATTTATTTATTGAGGAAAATGATCCAATATTACATATCTGTGAGTGGCAAAAGTATGTGGAACCTCTGGGATTAGCAGTTAATTTGAAGGTGAAATTAGAGTCAGGTGTTTTCAATCAATGGGATGACAATCAGATGTGAGCGGGCACCCTGTTTTATTTAGAGAACAGGGATCTATCAAAGTCTGATCTTCACAACATGTGTTTGTGGAAGTGTATCATGGCACGAACAAAGGAGATTTCTGAGGACCTCAGAAAAAGCGTTGTTGATGCTCATCAGGCTGGAAAAGGTTACAAAACCATCTCTAAAGAGTTTGGACTCCACCAATCCACAGTCAGACAGATTGTGTGCAAATGGAGGAAATTCAAGACCATTGTTACCCTCCCTAGGAGTGGTCGACCAACAAAGATCACTCCAAGAGCAAGGCGTGTGATAGTCGGTGAGGTCACAAAGGACCCCAGGGTAACTTCTAAGCAACTGAAGGCCTCTCTCACATTGGCTAATGTTAATGTTCATGAGTCCACCATCAGGAGAACACTGAACAACAATGGTGTGCATGGCAGGGTTGCAAGGAGAAAGTCACCGCTCTCCAAAAAGAACATTGCTGCTCGTCTGCAGTTTGCTAAAGATCACATGGACAAGCCAGAAGGCTATTGGAAAAATGTTTTGTGGACGGATGAGACCAAAATAGAACTTTTTGGTTTAAATGAGAAGCATTATGTTTGGAGAAAAGAAAACACTGCATTCCAGCATAAGAACCTTATCCCATCTGTGAAACATGGTGGCGGTAGTATCATGGTTTGAGCCTGTTTTGCTGCATCTGGGCCAGGATGGCTTGCCATCATTGATGGAACAATGAGTTCTGAATGATACCAGCAAATTCTAAAGGAAAATGTCAGGACATCTGTCCATGAACTGAATCTCAAGAGAAGGTGGGTCATGCAGCAAGACAACGACCTTAAGCACACAAGTCGTTCTACCAAAGAATGATTAAAGAAGAATAAAGTTAATGTTTTGGAATGGCCAAGTCAAAGTCCTGACCTTAATCCAATGGAAATGTTGTGGAAGGACCTGAAGCGAGCAGTTCATGTGAGGAAACCCACCACCATCCCAGAGTTGAAGCTGTTCTGTACGGAGGAACGGGCTAAAATTCCTCCAAGCCGGTGTGCAGGACTGATCAACAGTTACCGCAAATGTTTAGTTGCAGTTATTGCTGCACAAGGGGGTCACACCAGATACTGAAAGCAAAGGTTCACATACTTTTGCCACTCACAGATATGTAATATTGGATCATTTTCCTCAATAAATAAATGACCAAGTATAATATTTTTGTCTCATTTGTTTAATTAGAAACAAAAACGAATAAAACAGGAAATAAGTCTTGACTGACAGACAGTTCTAGCTATTCTTGCTGGGATCCTCTGAATCTTTAAACTGAGTGACTTTCGTAAAGTACAGTGGTGCTTGAAAGTTTGTGAACCCTTTAGAATTTTCTATATTTCTGCATAAATATGACCTAAAACAACATCATATTTTCACACAAGTCCTAAAAGTAGATAAAGAGAACCCAGTTAAACAAATGAGACAAAAATATTATACTTGGTCTTTTATTTATTGAGGAAAATGATCCAATATTTATCTACTTTTAGGACTTGTGTGAAAATCTGATGATGTTTTAGGTCATATTTATGCAGAAATATAGAAAATTCTAAAGGGTTTACAAACTTTCAAGCACCACTGTATCTTGAAATTATCATGATGAAAACAAAATTTTAATTTGACACATTATTGTGAACCAGCTGATATTCTCAACCTCAGATACTCTGTCCATGGACCATCTGGTGTATATCGTACACTTAACTAGCCACAACCATCTGAAGCTCATCAGAAGGTGCATCTCATCTCATTATTTGCACTTCCATGTGTGCACACTTCCATGCACTGATTTCCATCAGTCTGACAGACAAACAAACTTTTGAACACTCTGCCAAAAATGAGCAGCAACAACTTTTTTGGAGTAGCATATAGTCTATACTGGGTTGAAAAAAGTTTGTGAGGTTCCAGCCTCAGCCTTAGACAATCTAACTTGCAATTCTGACTTGAAAGATTAATCATGCTGTTTCCAGGCTATGGAAGACTTTTCTTTTCTTTTTTTTTCCCACAGTTGCTTCCCCCTACATGTCACGCAAAAACAAATGGTGGCGTGCATTTGGATTAATTTGCAGTGCCATTTAAATGGTGAAAGTAGGCAATCCTTAGTTATGTTGATTGATGACATGTGAGAGCTACTGTAAGAAAATACACTTCAACAGTCTCATTTACTCAGAATGCTTTAGATTGTTGCCAACGGGGAGATTATAATTTTTGACACCAGGTCATGTCGATATTGCTTCTCCACCAGGGGCAAACATCTGAGAATCAAATGTTATTCTTAACAACTGGTAAGCGTTGTAGATATACTCATGATACCTGCAGTATTCTCAGAAAAGTGTAACGAGATAGTATAACCCCGATTCCAAAAAAGTTGGGACAAAGTACAAATTGTAAATAACGGAATGCAATGATGGGGAAGTTTCAAAATTCCATCTTTTATTCAGAATAGAACATAGATGACATATCAAATGTTTAAACTGAGAAAATGTATCATTTAAAGAGAAAAATTAGGTGATTTTAAATTTCATGACAACAACACATCTCAAAAAAGTTGGGGCAAGGCCATGTTTACCGCTGTGAGACATCCCCTTTTCTCTTTACAACAGTCTGTAAACGTCTGGGGACTGAGGAGACAAGTTGCTCAAGTTTAGGGATAGGAATGTTAACCCATTCTTGTCGAATGTCGGATTCTAGTTGCTCAACTGTCTTAGGTCCTTTTTGTCGTATCTTCCGTTTTATGATGCGCCAAATGTTTTCTATGGGTGAAAGATCTGGACTGCAGGCTGGCCAGTTCAGTACCCGGACCCTTCTTCTACGCAGCCATGATGCTGTAATTGATGCAGTATGTGGTTTGGCATTGTCATGTTGGAAAATGCAAGGTCTTCTCTGAAAGAGACGTCGTCTGGATGGGAGCATATGTTGCTCTAGAACCTGGATATACCTTTCAGCATTGATGGTGTCTTTCCAGATGTGTAAGCTGCCCATGCCACACGCACTAATGCAACCCCATACCATCAGAGATGCAGGCTTCTGAACTGAGCGCTGATAACAACTTGGGTCGTCCTTCTCCTCTTTAGTCCGAATGACACGGCGTCCCTGATTTCCATAAAGAACTTCAAATATTGATTCGTCTGACCACAGAACAGTTTTCCACTTTGCCACAGTCCATTTTAAATGAGCCTTGGCCCAGAGAAGACGTCTGCGCTTCTGAATCATGTTTAGATACGGCTTCTTCTTAGAACTACAGAGTTTTAGCTGGCAACGGCAGATGGCACGATGAATTGTGTTCACAGATAATGTTCTCTGGAAATATTCCTGAGCCCATTTTGTGATTTCCAATACAGAAGCATGCCTGTATGTGATGCAGTGCCGTCTAAGGGCCCGAAGATCACGGGCACCCAGTATGGTTTTACGGCCTTGACCCTTACGCACAGAGATTCTTCCAGATTCTCTGAATCTTTTGATGATATTATGCACTGTAGTTGATGATATGTTCAAACTCTTTGCAATTTTACACTGTCGAACTCCTTTCTGATATTGCTCCACTATTTGTCGGCGCAGAATTAGGGGGATTGGTGATCCTCTTCCCATCTTTACTTCTGAGAGCCGCTGCCACTCCAAGATGCTCTTTTTATACCCAGTCATGTTAATGACCTATTGCCAGTTGACCTAATGAGTTGCAATTTGGTCCTCCAGCTGTTCCTTTTTTGTACCTTTAACTTTTCCAGCCTCTTATTGCCCCTGTCCCAACTTTTTTGAGATGTGTTGCTGTCATGAAATTTCAAATGAGCCAATATTTAGCATGAAACTTCAAAATGTCTCACTTTCGACATTTGATATGTTGTCTATGTTCTATTGTGAATACAATATCAGTTTTTGAGATTTGTAAATTATTGCATTCCGTTTTTATTTACAATTTGTACTTTGTCCCAACTTTTTTGGAATTGGGGTTGTAGTTTACCTCAATAGTTTGTTTTGTCTCATCACTTTATATGAGCTAGCTTTAACAGCCAAATATCACGGAAGAAAAATCTTCTTCAGAGGACAATTAGATGTCATTATTTGGACAAGTGAAATCTTAAACATATCCCATCCATCCATTATCCATAACCGCTTATCCTGTGCAGGGTCACAGGCAAGCTGGAGCCTATGGGTGAGAGGCGGGGTACACCCTGGCCGAGTCGCCAGATTGTCGCAGGGCTGACACATACAGACAAACAACCATTCACACTCCAGTTTACACCTACGGTCAATTTAGAGCCACCAATTAGCCTAACCTGCATGTCTTTGGACTGTGGGGGAAACCGGAGCACCCGAAGGAAACCCATGGGGAGAACATGCAAACTCCACACAGAAAGACCTCCATCGGCCACTGGGCTCGAACCCAGAACCTTCTTGCTGTGAGGCGACAGTGCTAACCACGACACCAACGTGCCACCCCTTAAACACATCCCTTTAAGTAAATATGGAGCAGCTTTAACTGGATGTCCTTGAGGTTATTGTCATTAAATTCATCATAGTAACTGCACCTCATAAAATAAAGTTCATTAATTTTAATATACTGCGTACATACTGAACAGTTGAAGATCGAACACCGGGCGCCGGTTGCCGAAAAGGTTTGGAGAGTTGGCGCAGCAGCCGACATGGTCTTCTGCTTTTGTAGCCCATCCACAGTGTTGTGAGATGGTTTCCTGCTCACCACTTTTGTAAAGAGTTGTATTTCAGTTACCGTAGCCTTCCTATCAGTCCGGCCATTTTGCTGTCTTATAAACAACTACAACATTTTTATCCCCCCGTCATATAACGCAGGGGGATATAGCTATCGCTCTGTCTGTCCATCCATCTCATCTCATCTCATTATCTCTAGCCGCTTTATCCTGTTCTACAGGGTCGCAGGCAAGCTGGAGCCTATCCCAGCTGACTACGGGCGAAAGGCGGGGTACACCCTGGACAAGTCGCCAGGTCATCACAGGGCTGACACATAGACACAGACAACCATTCACACTCATATTCACACCTACGGTCAATTTAGAGTCACCAGTTAACCTAACCTGCATGTCTTTGGACTGTGGGGGAAACCGGAGCACCCGGAGGAAACCCACGCGGACACGGGCAGAACATGCAAACTCCGCACAGAAAGGCCCTCGCCGGCCACGGGGCTCGAACCCGGACTTTCTTGCTGTGAGGCAACAGCGCTAACCACTACACCACCGTGCTGCCAACTCAAAAACTATTAGGAATTTTTTTTTTCACGAAACCTGACTGTTATGTGAAGTGACTAGAGGAGTTGTGCCTTTTGACATTCTGAAATTTCTGTGATTTTTATTTTTTCCGTATTTCCATGGCAACCAGTTCAACTCGGGAAAATTTGGAGTGGGGTTTCATGTGGGGGCCGAGGGGATATGTCATCTCCTGATGACACTTTTTTTTTTTTCACACCATTCTGTGTAAACTCTAGAGACTCTTGTGGATGAAAATCAGGAGGTCATTAGTTTATGAAATACTCCAGCCCATCTAGCAACAATAACCATGCCATGCTCAAAATCTCTGCGATTACATTTTTATCCCTTTCTGATGTTTGAAATCTTTGTGTACTACATTTTTAATTTTTACTAGATCCACTATGATACAGTATATTAGAGACTTGACATGCAGTTTTATTGTCTCTTACTATAGAAAAGAGGCGTGGTTAATTAACGTTCCAGCTATCGTACTTTGTGCTCGAGATTTACTCCTAGGATTAACTCCTACTTCTGGCTAAGACTTTCTCCCAGTGGAATGGCTAGTTAGCAACCTTATGGTGATGAGAGAACTATTTGGTGGATGATAAAGCAAAAGAGTAACCCATTCAAGTCTGTTTGATTGCAGTTAAAAATATTCAGCACAACCCCTGCAATGTGATCTCTGCTATCACCACCGCAGCTCAGAGATTACTTTCTTATTCTCACAGCTCGAGTTTATTTCTGTCTCCCCTCTCTCTTTCTCTCATTTCTCTTTTTCACCCTGGCACTGCTGTGCTAGAATACAAGTGCGCTGTATAGATTTCTCACAGCTGATGAAATTAAAAAGACAGCGCATTGTGTGTGGGGTTGCCTACGGCGATGAGTTTTGCCTGCGAGTTCACGATATGGGGTTCAGAGGGGAGCTCCTTTGGGGGGTATTAAATCACTTCCCTCTCTCTAACATTGCGCGTTCACTCACACACACACGCATATACATGCATCCCCTCTTTCTTTCTTTATTTCTTTCTCATTGCTAACCGTTTTGTGTGGATGCAGGATGTCGCTCAGAAAACAGATTTGTTTCAAACCGTAGCTTGAAAATTTGAGACACAGGTAAGAATAAGCACAGAGTCGAATGTGAAAAGGTGTGGCGAGGGCTGGCGTAGTAGAGATGCACCTCTGAGGAAACTGAAAAAAGCATACACAATCCAGCAGCTTTAAATGGAAACGGAGTTGTCATGGTGAAATTGTTACCACGGTGATAATGCTGATGACTGTTACAAGTATCAACATTTAGAGATGCGAAGATCATTTGGGAGGAAAAGTACAATCGAAAAGTACTGGATTGTAAATGGCCAGCTAAAGTCTCCCAGGAGGAAATGGAAGAGCAGGCAGGTGTGTTCACGAACTACTACCAAGTTCAAATCCTGGGTATATTTTTAAAAATATTTTTACCCACTTTAACTTTTTTTTTTAACCTTAACTTGGAGTAAGAAGATTGCAGAATGTCTGTTCATAAAGTAAAATAGTTTGGAATGGATTTCCTTACTAAGGTCTTGTTGAAAACGAAGAGCTCTGTTTTATGTGATCGCAATATGCACAAGACTTTCAGTAAGACCTTTTGTATTTTTATCTTTGTTACTGAGGTGGTTCAGAGCATTTTCAGGATATCGGGAGGTGTGCTTAAGCGAGCTGTTGTGATATCCAATCGGTTCAGCTGCTCTCATTTTCATTAAGAACTAGTGTGTGCAGTGGAGCACAGTGAGGCTTTCATAGTCTCATCTCATTATCTCTAGCCGCTTTATCCTGTTCTACAGGGTCGCAGGCAAGCTGGAGCCTATCCCAGCTGACTACGGGCGAAAGGCGGGGTACACCCTGGACAAGTCGCCAGGTCATCACAGGGCTGACACGTAGACAACCATTCACACTCTCATTCACACCTATGGTCAATTTAGAGTCGCCAGTTAACCTAACCTGCATGTCTTTGGACTGTGGGGGAAACCGGAGCACCCGGAGGAAACCCACGCGGACACGGGGAGAACATGCAAACTCCACACAGAAAGGCCCTCGCCGGCCACGGGGCTTGAACCCGGACCTTCTTGCTGTGAGGCGACAGCGCTAACCACTACACCACCGTGCCGCCCCGGCTTTCATAGTGACGTATCATTTCACTGGAGTGTAGCTCACTCCGGTCCCATCTAGTCCAGAAGGAATGATCTAAAGTGGGCCACCTTGCACAATAAATGTTGCAAGCTATATACACTATATAGAAGCTACGTACACCCTAGGTATATAATGTACCAATCTGGGTAGAAGTTATATGCATCATAGGTACCCCTACCTTCATGCCAGAAAGAATCAAAATCAGTGAAGAATTGAGGGAGAAGAAGCGATTTGTGTGGAAACTGCTCATTAGGGATTGATTCATTACGGCATATCTTCATTATTAATTGTAATTATGCAAATTTGGGTAGAAACCGTATGCACCCCAGGCAGACCGACCTTCCTGCCAAAAAGAATAAAAATCGGTGAAGAATTGAGAGAGAAGAAGCGATTTTTGTGAAATGTGGACGACGGACAACACGTGATGGCATAAGCTCATCGCCTGTTGGCCACATGAGCTAATAACCAACTGATGGATGTAAACTACAAAAAATGTAGTATTAAGTTCAAAGACTTGGATACAGCTTCTATTTTAAAAAAAATAAAAATAAAAAATATGCAGGGGTTAAATATACAGATGTCAGAGCCCTGATCTCGACCCCACTGAACATCTTTGGAATGGACTGGAACACTGGCTGCACCTCAGGCCTCCTCACCCTACATCAGTGCCTGATGTCACTAATGTTCTTGTGGCTAAATGGGCAGAAACGGCCGTAGTTTTGGAATAGGATCTTCCAACAAGCGCACATGGGTGTGATGGTCGGGTGTCCACATACTTTTGGTCATATAGTATATCTATAGGTGTATACTCTACTCACACAGCAATAAATTTCATGCTTGTAGTTCATTGTGCACAAAAACAGGATGCGCTGGATCAAGTGCTATTTTACTAAAAAATGCTTCATTAAAACTTCAGCGTGACCTTAGAGTTTGGTCTAGCCACATGTGAAATAATTAATTGTGTTGTATTTAGTTTGTACGCGAGTAAGGGGTCTTGGGTTGCCCCATTTTTATACCAGTACATCTACTATAGAACATTAAAGTGTACCGGTACTGGTCATGCTTACAACGTTAATTGTGCTTTATGTATTACTTACAGACAAAAGACGTGCACATTCAGTCAAAAAAGCACCGTAAAAGCACTTTCGTGGAAAATTTTATTCCATGAATTACCCGCAGGGGCAGAACCAATGGGGAACAGCCAGTGCCGGCCGGAAGTGACATACAGTCTTTGATTCCGGGTTATCAGGTGCGAGTAAACAAGCCGTGTTCTGTGGGTCGAGATTCGAGGTGAAAGGAGGTGTTAAAGGAGCAAAATACGGCGAGCAACTTTGATGAAATGGGTGTTTAATGGTTATGGATTCGAACCAGAGAGGGAGGAGGCTTGTGAGGACAGCGAGTCATCACATTCTAGTGATTCGGACAAGGAAACTGCCGCAAGAGATGCGCGTGACGGTAGATCCAAAACGGCTACCACTGCATGGAAACGTTTTCAGGGTGTGACCAGTGCCGATGTTATGAAGCCACCGTTTTGCCAACTCTGACTTAGTGTCATCAAGTGGTTTAGGGACACAAAAGAAACGTTTCCCGGGATTTCTGCGCTTGTTGTTTGTGCAGCCGTAAGCTTTACACTCCGCCATTGTCCTAGGGACGCGACCCAGTGCTGGCCGATTAATGTGTTATCTTGGCAGCACGGGGTCAGTGACCAGTTCACTGCAGCCCAGCCAATCGGACAAAACAACGACTGTGCGTCACTACTGGTGCTGGAACAGCCCATAAAGGAGGCAACATGTCGCTGACCATGCCTGACTGGCGGAGCAGTGACTTAAAACTCACGCATACTTGACAAGAGCTTATGACGAACATTACATGACGGAACCGCTGATATCAGCTAGTAATGAAAATTCACTACAGGTACCCTTTAAGTCATGACTATGGAAACAGTCACAGATGTGAAAAAAAATTGTCTTGCAACACTACAGCATTAAAGTGCCATTCCACCATTGGATGTATTCTTTGGCATAAAATACAATATATTTTGACAACATATATAAATGGTATCACTCGATAGAGAAATCTTTTAGCTTCAAAATGATATATCAAACATAATTTTTTGACGACAAGTATATTAATTTTGCGACCAAAGTCACCTACCCTTTTAATTTCCGCGTGTGATGTCATCGGCAGGTTCCTTTTCTTGTGTACCACGTGACGTGTGACGTGGCACATATTATCAGCAATGGCGGATAGAACGCGATAAAAATAATACCAATAAATCTAGCTAATACCAATAAATCTAGCTAACTGAAAGATTAACTCGAAATTTTTTGCAATTTTTTTGGCCCCCATACACGAGGAGAAATGACTCTCTCACTTTGGGGGTTTCCTGGTCTAAAAATAGACCGACACGTGGTACACAAGAAGGGGAACCTGCCGATGACATCACGTTTCACTACCGCGCGGAAATTAAAAGGGTAGGTGACTTTGGTCGCAAAATTAATATACTTGTCGTTGTCAAAAAATTATGTTTGATATATCATTTTGAAGCTAAAAGATTTCTCTGTCTAGTCATGTTGTCATAAAATATATTGTATTTTATGCCAAAGAATACATCCAATGGTGGAATGGCACTTTAAGTGCTAAATTATACTTGCATCGGCACGAAAGTAGAGCCTAAAAACATCTTATTGGCATCTGAAAGTACTGGGTTGTGCCCTCTATCCAACCCTGCCATACACTCGGGAATGATGCCCAGCTTTCAGTTTTAACATCAACTCAGACAAATCAGCCAAATTAAATTCAGGGAAACTAGCAGCACAATTAGGCCTTAATTTAATTGACTGCACTAACCAGTTAATGCACATTCCTCTCAAGAACAGCGTCC
Source organism: Neoarius graeffei (assembly GCF_027579695.1). Lineage (NCBI taxonomy): Eukaryota > Metazoa > Chordata > Actinopteri > Siluriformes > Ariidae > Neoarius > Neoarius graeffei. The sequence continues at coordinate 13,996,278 of NC_083578.1, read as the reverse complement.
TTCTAGTTTTGTTACTGTGACCGAATTTTATTATGCTTTTCAACCTTTTGCTGGATTGAAATCTGTCGACCCATTTGGTTAAATCTGTCACGCTATCAGTGATCTCATGCAGGAATCGATGCAAAAACGTCCCATTCACTGCATAAAACACGGACATGCCTGTGTTACTCATACCTTTGTGCATGTTTTCATTGTACGATTTCCATGAAAAAAAAAAAACGGAATTAATGAAGAAACATTTTGCCCTGTAATTACCGTTCAAACAATTATGTACTTAGTTTTCTTCCGACAAATGCATTCAGCGTCATTGTTTTTCAGCAGCGAGCAGAGAGCCAGCAAGACTAAAAACCTTTCATTCCTGCAAAGGCCGTTTTCTGGTCACCGTCAATAAAAGCATAAAAGCATTCATTTCCCACGTTTGTCAAATTAATAGCATACTCCATCTCCCAGAGGGCCGTGGGGTTCATTAACCTTTCTGTGAAGTGGGCCCGGTTCCCCAACAGTTTCCATAACCTCTGAGCTGTTTCCATCTCAATTATAATTGAAGAATTAAACAGTGACTGTTGCAGCCCAGCGAGTAGTGCCTCTTCAGCGAGAGACACAGAGTAAAACTCACAGAGTCGCAGTGGAATATGGTGCCTACTGTACTGCGACGGTTCGTGTTCCAAATGACAAGTCATCCAGTCGATGCTTTGTGAAAGCGTGATAAAATAGTTGTAGTGACGCTGTCGGAAAGGTGCTAGACACTTTACTCTGACATAATGGATAAATATAAATAATGTATGGTGGTTATTTTTCCACTGAGCCTGCTACAGTAACTTTTTTCATAATCAAAGAGGATTTTTACTGATAGACCATTCTGTTGCTGTTAGATATTGTTAGACACTGTATCTAAGGTTATTTCTATGGTTACATTTAGGGATGCGTCAGCACTGATAAAGTTCTGTTACTGCTTTGATACCAATATCCGATACCATGGTGGTACTATGTGACGTTAAAGCATATACGCAGAACCATGGCCTCACTTTTGTTCCTAAATGCCTTGAGACCTCAAGAACGGCACAGGAATAGTTTTGAGCGTTAACAATGAATCTAATATAGTAATTTTTACGATTAAAGTGATTCATATAGGTAGCGGTCTGAGTGAATGACCTCGACGTCCGTAACGTCACAGCAGGAAGGCTGTCGGTCTCATCGCCATTTCCGTTATACTAAAACACAGAGCTGACTGCAACTCCGATCCTCCATTTTGAGCTAATTTATCGCCATGCTACGTAGATGTGTTGCTGGCGGGTGGGGCAACACGACAGAAGGTGGATTTACGTTGCATTCATGGCACAGGAATGTTCAAACTGCAAAGATTTGGACGCGTTTTGCGAGAAGTTCACGGGCACATTGGGCGTCTACGAAGTGGTCTCTCCTCTGCTCTGCACATTTTACTGAAGACTCGTACGAGACCTCTGATCTTGTATGACAATTAAGTAACAAATTAAACTACAAGAGAAGGAAAGCATTTTATTTATTTATTTATTTTTAAAAAGGAAAGTAGGTTCAGTTGCACCAGTTCTCCCAGAGTGTGAGCCGAGGGTTGTTGGCAAAACCTGGGATGGAATGGGACATGACATATTATCGCTCGGGCAGTGACCTCCCTGTGGTTGTTGCTAAAACCGGTGACGTCCCGTTCCGGGTTTTAGTAATTGCCTGAGCCGAGCAGTAATGGCGGAGTACTCAGTATGGAGAAAATGGAGAATGAGTGGAGCAACCATCTGATTTTTGCGCTGGATATCGCTGCCATCTCGCCCTTACGTGGAAGAAGCGCATGAACGGAGAACTGAACGAACAACTGAAAGTCAGATTGCTTCAAAACGATCGGCCTTCAAGAAGCGAGAACACAGACGGGTAAGCTCCGACTCTCATTTGGATAAAAAACAACACGTTGTTGACCTGCATTTAGATTAATACATGTAACTTGTATTGTGTGTTTAAGTTACTGGTATAAGATTATTTAATTTGCTTCAGAATGTGATTGTCTCAGTTCATCTGATTATTTAATGAGCCTTTTACGTTTTATCAGTGAAAACGCATGCATGTACATGTATGTTGCGTAAGTTACAACACCTATCCTGTTTTAATGAGAATCAACCCACAATCAATGAAGTCAAATCAGTCTTAGTTGAGCAAGTCGGTAACGGTATTTCTTACTTTCGCCATAAATGTTTATTTATATGACTTTGGTCTATAGCTGTAAAAGGCCTCGGCCTTAAAACCCGTTCCCGCTGTGACATCACGCGCTCAGGGCTGGCTGGCTCAGCGGGGCAGCTCAAATGCCAACTTTGCAGTTGATTTTAACTCTCAAAAATATATTTTTTTATTCCCATTTATGCAGCATACAAGAGTCAAGGATGGAGATACTATCCACTCAGAAATGTATTTAAAAATAAAAGTTCTGCGTATCTCCTTTAAGTCTAATTAACAATTATTCCACGAAATCGAGTCGTACATGAGCTGATAGCTGACAAGGTGCATAGCTATAAGTTGGCTATAAGCCATGTACTACGAGATTGAGTGGAATAACTGTTTTATTCAATCCACATTCACTGGCTTTTGAGAAACAGAGCGTTTTTTATTTTTTGCAAATTTGATCAATAAAAACTTTACACAAAATGTCCAACAAAATCATTTCCGCTTAGGCGGACTTCTTAAAAACCTATCGATGGCTGCACAAATTGACTTTAGTGGTGTTGTTTTTGTAGAAAGTGATGTTTGTGCCGAGGTATAGAATAGCTTTAGACATTTATTTAATTCTTCCTTAGACATTTCAATTCTGTAATTTTCCAACTTCCTTGAGCTTTTGAACTATGGAATCAATTTTGTGTCAAAATGTTCATACAATACTTTTGAAATATCAAACAAAAACGACAAATCAAAATACAAAAAAAGAAAAAAAATGTCAATTTTTTTAGACTGGCAAACAAATTATTCGTGTAATCATGCAAAATATCAGTCTATTACTCTTCAGAAACCTTTTATTTTTGTTCCGCGTCTTTCTCAGTTTCGTTTGACGTAATTTATTTTGGTTGAGATTCCAGCTCTCTCGTTTGCACTCCCTGACGTTTTGCTTGCAGTTTTGGCACAAATTTCACGTGTGGGTGGGCTGTCCAGGAATGCATTCCCATTGGCTAACTTGTGTTTGACTGACAGCTACGCTCAGCCATTCCCCGGAGGCTGTTGCGGCCATTTCCTACTCGGATTCTGGCGGACTGTTTGACGAGTGACCGATCCATTGACGGTAAACAAGGATCGAGTGGACTTCAGTGGCGACTATGACATTGAATTTACACTTTGTTGAATTAATTCAATATCATAGTCGCCACTGAAGTCCATTCGATCCTTGTTTACCGTCAATGGATCGGTCACTCGTCAAACAGTCCGCCAAAATCCGAGTAGGAAATGGCCGCAACAGCCTCCGGGGAATGGCTGAGCGTAGCTGTCAGTCAAACACAAGTTACCCAATGGGAATGCATTCCTGGACAGCCCACCCACACGTGAAGTTTGTGCCAAAACTGCAAGCAAAAAGTCGGGGAGCGCAAATGAGAAAGCTGGAATCGCAACCAAAATAAATTACGTCAAGCCCAACTGAGAAAGACGCGGAACAAAAATAAAAGGTTTCTGAAGAGTAATAGACTGATATTTTGCACAATTACACGAATAATTTGTTTGCCAGTCTAAAAAAATTGACTCTTTTTTTTGTATTTTGATTTGTCGCTTTTGTTTGATATTTCAAAAGTATTGTATGAACATTTTGGCACAAAATTGATTCCATATTGAACCAGTCTAAAAAATTCAACAAATTTTAATGCTTAAAGATGAACCATGTAAACAAACCAGCGAAATGACAGGAGCAACTTGTGAAAAATACTATAATAATAATTCTTGAAAAATTAAAACAAAGATACGTTCTTATCAAATACCTTCAGTCCATTTTTTTTTTTTTGGGGGGGGGGGGGGGGGTTTCGATTGGAATTTTTATTTCATCCTCGGTTGGTTCAGCAACACGTTCCGCCATTTTGTTTTTCTCTACTCACTGTATATGAGCTGATATCCTAGTAGTAGTAGAGTAGTCAATCCGAGCACGCGATTGCTCATATCCAGTGAATGTGGATAGAATAAAGTACATTGTCACGCTAGGCAGCACAAAAGACAGCAATCACCGATGGCAATTAAAGTAAAACTGCGAACATATCAAGAAGAACTAATACAGCATCTTCCTACAAAACAAGTAACCTGGTAAAATATTTTCATGGCATTTAAAGAGTAGGTTGAAGAAAGAGCGTGAGGACGGTGACCTGAACTCACAGAGCAGTATCAGCGAGCATCCGTGCTGTGAATTGTGCACATACAAGGTATTCATGAGTGTGGAGCAGTGAAGTAAGCATAACTCGGCCGAGCACTTCAGTTCAGTGAGCACTGAGCAATGAGGCACAGGTGCCGAAGTGCAATTCACTTCTTCATGACCATGCTCGCCGATACTGCTTTGTGTACCCGAAAGCTTAATGCTAAGTACTCATTTTGGTATCTTTAAGTACCAAAAAGCATATACTTAAAGCATCAACATATAAAGAAATCCACTTGTCACCAATTGTTTCCAGGCTCTAGTTGCCAAGGTAACCCTCTTGTACATTTCCCATCCCAAATGTTTCCGAGTGAAACAAGCAGTCCGCTACAAGATCATAAATGTACCGCTAGTGTATGAATACGGACAGAGCTACGCTTCAACAATGACAATTCACCCACATTTAATTTCTTTTAGCTGACAGATAGTACAGTTTATAGATCAAATCTGTAACTAGCACATTTTAGGCTGTCTGGTAAGTTAACTGTTGAGATATCTGGTGAGCACAATGGCTGGCGAGATCACTTGCCTTGCAGCAAGAAACTAACTTAGTGCATTCTTCCTATCAAAAATCAGATCACTCTTTACAAAGAAAAATGCCTGGCTAAATGTTTCACCGCGAGTTGGCCTAGCGGTTAGCGTGTCCGCCTCTCGATCTGGAGATCGCAAGTTCTACTCACGGTCGGGTCATACCAAAGACCATCTACTGCCATCTGGCAAGGCACGCTGCAATACAGATGTGAGTGGGGAGTCAAACTCTCGTGGTTACCAGAGGACTAGCCCACCACTGTAACCCTAGCTACAGTATGTAATAGGCGAGAGGCCGAGGGCTACGGAAACGGAGATTGGCGCCACCCTATGCGCCACATGGCGTGGGAAGGACTTTTAAATGTTTCACCCAAATAACAAATCAGAAATCTTGGCCCTAATAATCATGTTCTGGTTGGAGATCTATGCCAGTGGACATTGTCTCTTTGTGGTAATAGTTTGGGGAGCTCAGTGTTGGCGTCATCTGCCAGTTTCCTTGGCTCTCATTGGTAGTTGCATCAGTCATGTCGATTCTCTGGCCTCCACATTGCTTCGAGTCTCTTCCTGCGTGTACACCTGGTTCTGAAATTCATATTATTGATGCATTCCTTTTTACCCTGAGCCCTTTAAGAAAGTGACTGGCAAGGCATACTTGAACATACTGAGCTTCATCGCATGCCTGTAAAATTTTCAACCCCCAGCTCCATCCTCGACAAAAAAAGACACATCAGATACATCCAGGAAGCAAGGTACAAGCACTTACTTAGTTTTGCTTTGTTACTTTGCCTAAGAACAGAGTACTGATTTACTGGATATAACCTGTTAGACTGGTTTAAATGCAATAATGGAAATTTCGGGGTTATGTTAAATGTTCTGTCAATGTAGCCCAAGCATTTAACCTTTCATATTTTAGTTAGAAGGCCAGGGGTCTGTTGTTGATCTGTGTAATTTGTGCCATTCAGACAAAATCTGGCATTTGTCAATGCCTCATACAGCATTTTAATCATACTGAGCGAGCCATCTGCATCTCATGTTGCTGGTTAGTCAACTCGAAGCTTATCAGTGCCACACTGCACTCTCAGCTTCACTGAGTCTAGGTCATCAATTGTGCAGGTATGACTCAGACTTTCAGACTTACACACACATATAACATACGCATACGCAGCAGGGTTTCCCTGCTACCTAGGGGACGTAAAGCCTATATTATCTTTGTGTAGGAGAGTGTTGTGTTGCTGTATGTGGATTAAGCATGGGCGTTTGATTCGGTACAGTGTTTTATGTGTGCGTGTTTGTTTGCTGATAAAGTGGGCAGTAGTCGTATTTTAGGATTCCCTCCAAATGAGTCAGACAGGCAGTCAGCCCCCTTCTCCAGCCCACTCTCTCCAGGGTTACCTAGGGAACTCGGATCGGGGGATTCCCTTCGGCCGCGCAGCTTTTCTCACAATGAAGAGCACACGGATGGAATAGAAATGGTCATGGGGTGAAAAAACGTCACGTCAAGTACTCTGGAAAGAAAGCGTTAAGTGTCGAAGGATCTCCTAGCAAGAAAGCAGAGTGAAAAAGATCAAGGTTGAGCTGCGTATTAGGACTGGGATCACTCGGGGCCCAACAAGAAAGTCACAACGGGAGGTTTGGGGTCTCGTGCGTACAGGAGGATGCTGTCAGATACAACTATGAAGCAGGACAACATGAGGCCATGTTGAGTAACACTGGTGCATACTGTGTGCAGCAAGATGTTTGTGCTGTGCTTTATCCTAAGCCTTTAGCCTGTAGCGTTTGAATTTTGGAAACAGGCTAAATTCATTAGAAAATATTAGAAGTGTGACAAACGTACGTAGCTGTGTGAGCAAGTAGGACTGGTCAGAATTAAATGGACAATTCTGGTATTCTCTATTTCCCTGTAGCTGTTACTGAAACATTGCCCCAGCTTAATAATGAGACTCAAACATACAAGGCTGCATTATAAAAATGTACTTATTAGCAAGTCCAAATATGTTGAAGATAAGCAAATTTGTGTAGCATTTCTTATTATAAGATCACAGTAAACCAAGTATAAGATTATAAAGCCTGTTTCTAGTTATTGTAACTCATTTCAAGCTTGAAATTCATCCATTATCCGTAGCCGCTTATCCTGTCCTACAGGGTCACAGGCAAGCTGGAGCCTATCCCAGCTGACTACGGGCGAAAGGCGGGGTACACCCTGGACAAGTCGCCGGGTCATCGCAGGGCTGACATACAGAGACAAACAACCATTCACACTCACGTTCACACCTACGGTCAATTCAGAGCCACCAATTAGCCTAACCTGCATGTCTTTGGACTGTGGGGGAAACCGGAGCACCCGGAGGAAACCCACGCGGACACGGCGAGAACATGCAAACTCCGCACAGAAAGGCCCTCGCCGGCCACTGGGCTTGAACCCAGAACCTTCTTGCTGTGAGGCGACAGTGCTAACCACTACACCACCGTGCTGCCCCAAGCTTGAAATCGTGTCGTTCTGATCTAAAGGCAGGTAGTTCTGCCTGATCCATCCTGGTGCCCTGTGTCTGGTTGGAGTCTCATCGCATCGCTCCTGTGGAGGACTAGCCTGGGCCCGCCCATCCTAAGTGTGACGCAACACGAGGGCCTGTTGCGAGCTTAGTCTGGCAAGGCAAGCTATCTCCAGCTCTTCCAAGCTCCCAAAAAATCGGGAGCCAATCAACTTTGAGCCTCTCCAACGGCCCTGGGTAGAGGTGTGTTCAAGGCAGTGACGTAGTAGAACTGCGACCGGAAGCCATAGATTGTTTACAGAATCTATGCCGGAAGCGATTCATTCACTAGAAATATTACGAACATGGAGCAGCGGCAAGCCTTTGACACAGCGGTAGATGCTGTATTGAAAGCATTCAACGGGAAGTTCTCATTGAAAATGGAGCAAAGAGCAGCCCTGGAGGTATTTATCTTCTTCCTGTTACTCAAGCAGTTTCCGTTGCGTCACATACGTCAGAGGAAAGAGTGATGTGATTGGTTTAAGCTTCATCACAGCCTTTTCTGGCTTCGACCAGTAGCAAACTGAGGCATTTCAGGGAGGCGGGTCAACCACGCCTTTGGGAAACGGTTGGGCTTAATATTTTTGCCAGACCAAATGCTCGCAGAGCTTTGAAGTCGCGTTAGCCAGACTAGTGGAGGACGGCCCCATGAGGACAGTTGAAAGTCACACTTGGAGGACGCTCTGGACTCTTACAGTAATGTTTTTATGTCTGAGGACTACAGCTGACTTGCTAACTTTAGGACTGCAGTTGTCATGAACAGTTTTGCACTCAAGTTTCCATCAATGAAGAGTTTATAACATCAACGAAACTGATTTCATGTTAAAACTGTTAATGTTATAGTCATGCTGTCTGTTGTTGCCCAAATGAGGATGGGTTCCCTTTTGAGTCTGGCTCCTCTCGAGGTTTCTTCCTCATGTCGTCTGAGGGAGTTTTTTCTTGCCACCGTCGCCACAGGCGTGTTCATTGGGGATAGATTAGGGATAAAATTAGCTCATGTTTTAAGTCGTTCGTCTCATTATATGCAGACGATTTACTTTTATTTATATCCGATCTAGAACTTTCAATCCCAAAGTGTTTAGATATCATTTCTGAATTTGGAAAATCATCTGGCTACAAAATTAATTTTACAAAAAGTGTTTTATTCCCAATCAATGATCTGGCCCGAAATTGTACTCATGTTTCACATCCATTTAAAACCACATTTGGTCCTTTGACATATCTGGGAGTAAAAGTTACAAATAATTTTAAGGATTTGTTTCTAATGAATTTTAAAAACTATTCTAGGTCAAATTAAGGAAGATTTGAATCGTTGGTCCACTCTCCCGTTGTCCTTGGCTGGACGTATTAATTCTGTAAAAATGGTAGTACTTCCCAAACTTTTATATCTATTCCAAACAATTCCAATTTTTTTTTACCAAAATCATATTTCAAGGAACTGGATAACTACGTCAGTACATTCATTTGGAATAAATCTACACCTCGGGTGCGAAAGGTAGTTTTAGAGAGACGTAGAGTGAATGGGGAACTGGGGTTACCGAATTTTTTATTCTACTACTGGGCAGCAAATATTTATAAATTATCTATTTGGTATAATAAAGGTGTGTGTGGAGCTGGCCCAAGCTGGTATATAATGGAACAACACTCATGTACATCAACCACCCTGGCTTCCTTGATTTGTGGCCCTCTTCCTTTAGCAGTGGGCACACATACTAATAATCCTAGCTTATGCATATGGACTCAGTTCCGTAAACATTTTGGGTACAAACAAGCCCTAGCATCTATGCATCTCTCTCAAAATTTTCTTTTTAAACCCTCATTGATAGATACAGTTTTTAACACATGGGCAGGAAAGGGTATAAAGAATGTAGGGGATCTTTTTGTGGATGGTTGCTTTGCTTCTTTTGAGCAACTGTCTACAAAATTCAACCTACCAAAATCCCATTTTTTCAGGTACCTTCAAGTTCGTGATTTTGTCCATAAGGAGTTTCTATCTTTTCCTGTGAAACCAGATATTTGCCCAATTGACGATTGTCTGACAATTAAATCTCAACGTTCAGGTGGTGTGTCTCAGCTATACGCTATTATTTTAGAAATTAAAGTTCCGTCACTGCTTCCTCTGAAAAGGCAATGGGAGGAAGATATTAACGGAAGACAACTGGTAAGAAATTATAAGCAGAATATACACCTCTTCTATATGTGTCAGACATGGATTAATTCAGTTCAAGGTATTTAATCGTCTGCATTTATCCCGGACCAGACTTGCCAAACTATATCCTAATGTGGATCCTAACTGTATTCGTTGTCAAGAAGTGCCCGCTACTCTAGCACATATGTTTTGGCTATGTCCAACTCTACGTACACTACTGTTCAAAAGTTTGGGGTCACTTTGAAATGTCCTTATTTTTGAAAGAAAAGCACTGTTCTTTTCAATGAAGATCACTTTAAACTAATCAGAAATCCACTCTATACATTGCTAATGTGGTAAATGACTATTCTAGCTGCAAATGTCTGGTTTTTGGTGCAATATCTCCATAGGTGTATAGAGGCCCATTTCCAGCAACTCTCACTCCAGTGTTCTAATGGTACAATGTGTTTGCTCATTGCCTCAGAAGGCTAATGGATGATTAGAAAACCCTTGTACAATCATGTTAGCACAGCTGAAAACAGTTGAGCTCTTTAGAGAAGCTATAAAACTGACCTTCCTTTGAGCAGATTGAGCCCATGTTTACATTAGACCGTATCAGCGGATCATCAGATTAACGTTTTTAAAACGATTAGTGTGCACACAGCAACACCAATACACGGATACGCTCGGCTCCGCAGGCATCCTGCGCTCCAAATCACTCCGCCCTGAACAGCGAGTGCCCTCTGGAGGGTGCGCACTCCGGCCTTGCGCAGCTCACAGAGCGCGCGAGTGAAGTGCACAAGCTGTGATTCGGGACTGAGAGCCGCTGTGTGTGTGATCCCAGCGCATATCACTTACCACTTGCAAGTGGAAGGATGGCAAGCCTAAAGACAATCATAACTACACAATGGGCAGTATTTGCATCAGTATTTGCAGTATTTTCATACTTTTATACTCTTTAATGAAAGGTGATACAAGGCGGAAGTCTGCGCCGTTTTTCAGCAGTCGCGTCACATGACCAACGCCAGCAAATCAGGAAGGTGGATGTCACAGTGACGTTGTCCAATGACGACGCCAGCTAGAGCTCAGCACAGCGTATCCGCATATTCTCAATGTTTACACAGCACCGGAGCTGACACGATCTGGATTGAATACGTGGACCCTGGCGGATTCCCGTTTCCCGGCGTTTCCAGGCGGTTTAATGTAAACGGACAGTGCATCCGCGAAGAAAACGAGACAGATACGGTCTAATGTAAACTTGGCCTGAGTTTCTGGAGCATCACATTTGTGGGGTCGATTAAATGCTCAAAATGGCCAGAAAAATGTCTTGACTCTATTTTCTATTCATTTTACAACTTATGGTGGTAAATAAAAGTGTGACTTTTCATGGAAAACACAAAATTGTCTGGGTGACCCCAAACTTTTGAACGGTAGTGTACAAATAAACTTGACTTGACTTGAATTTTTAGCATTTATTTCTAGGAAGAAGTTAAATTACCTGCCAGTAGTACAAACTATTTAAAGCTGAAAGTTAGTAAAAACAAAACTGGCCAGAAATAGGCCTTAAAATCTTTTATTTGGTTTATTGAAATCTAATAATAGGAAATACTAGATATGTTTGAATTTTGTCAACTTGCAAAGATGGCACTTTTGCTGTGTGTATACAAAATTGTGGACACACAGTCAGGAGTCCGGACTTTCTCCAGGGCGTGTTCGTAACATCTTGGATTCCTTGATGAGTGTCGAAGTCTAAGCACCTTTTCTGATGTCTAACAGCATTTTTATGATGAAATATTGACCATATTGTCTGTGGTTTCCTCAAAGCACTTTTACTTTTCTCTGATAACTGCTTAGGCCAGTAATAAACCCGAACGTGGAAATGAATCACCATGACTCACTATGACTATTAGTGCTTGAGGTCACGTTGTCTTTCGCTTGGTGAGTTATTTAAAGTGTTGCGCCAGTGATGGAGGTTAACCGAGGCCTTCAATACAGTTTAAGGATGCAGGTTTATGATTTGGTGTATAATCCCATCTCGGTGCAGGTAGAATTTATAGGATTTGAATGTGAATGATATTGTAGAGAATTCCTCTTGCTCAAGTGCACTGACATGTTTTTGGAAATGCATCAGTTTCCAGTCCGAATGTTGTCTTGTGCTAACACCCAGCTAATCCTCCAATAAACCCATTAAAGAGCACAGAAGAAATGGAAGAAGATGGCATGTTAGCGCTGTGCCATGTTGCTTCTAATCTCATTAAGATGAGAATCAAAGACTTGCCAACGATGGTATTCTAATTGGCATGTGCTTTGGGTTATGTAATTTAATCACATGACAAATTTTGTAGCGCAGACGAGCAAGCGGTGCGGCGCTTCACAAGACGAACGAGGGACAGACAGCTCGTTGGAACAGGTCTTTTATGGAGAGAGGAGTATGAGAGTTGGAAAGAGCAGCGCTATGGGGTTCTGAATGAGTTAGTGTGGTATAATTTGAAGGACTTGGAGCAAAGAGTGAGGGAGGAGATGTGAAGAGCGACAGAGAAAGGCCATGAGTGGAGGCAGTTAACGGTTCATTTAGGAAGAGGAAGGCTTTGGATGGAACGAGTGAGCAAGTGTAAGAGAGAAGGAGAGGGGGAGGGGGACCAGGCTCATCTCATGGTAGAGGTCCAGCCTCAGAAATAGAGCTGTGAACACCATCTGTCATGCTTTTTCTCTCCATACCTTCTTCTCTCTCTCTCTCTCTCTCTCTCTCTCTCTCTCAGACACTCAGCATCTCAGTCCTTCTGTTGTAGTGTCGTTCAAGCGAGACCCCCCCTCCGTTCCCTCTGCTGGAGGAGTGAGGAGAAGACACAGCAGACCCACCTAGGAGAGGAATTGAGGCAGGGTCATGGCATGAGATTGGGAAGACAGGCTGGAGGAAAAAAGTCACACTGAAAGAGAAATTCATTGAAATGCTACAAATATGATATTGAGTAAAGAGTGCTGTTTAGCCAGTTTATTACTTGGGGAAAACTGCACTGTTTCTGTTTTTTCAACTAAAGTAGCGGTCAGACCGAACTCGTATAAAGTTCTCCCGAAAAGAAAAGCCGGTTAACTGAAGGAGAAAGGACGGCAAAAGTGAAGGATGCAGATTTGCTTCTAATTCACATTGTCTGTACCTAGGTGAAGTTTGAATGTAATATTTTCGTACGTTACCCTCGCGCATGCTGCTCAGTGCTCGCAGAACTGAAGTGCTCTCATGTGCAACAGTTTCTCCCCTCACTTCACTGCTCCATGCCCATGAATGCCTTTGTGTGCAAGCAATTCACGGCACGCTGCGTTCATTCGAATGACCACGCTCACTGATATTATTAACCCTTTGATGCAAAACATGGGTCAAAAGTGACCCGGCTGAGTTTTTTATCTTCTATATCTTTGCAATAAATTAACTCCATCATTCAGTATTCAAGGTATTCCTCAATTAACTTGTTTTTGATCCTTATTTTATTTTTTCCTTTCTTACTTTTTTGAATAAAAACCCTTTTTGCATCACTACCCTTCTAATGCACAACATGGGTCAAAAACGACCTGCGTTCATTTTCCAGGTTATTTCATGTACGGCTGAGTGTTTCTATGATATACTTTTGAAATAAATTCATTTTGTCATTTACTTTTCCGAATATGCAGTAAATATCTTGTTTTTGTTTAGCGCAAATCATCATTTTTATTTTTCCTTTCTTAAGTTACGAACAAGCACAGCTTTTGTAATTCTACATCAAGTTTACACACATGGGTCAGAACCGACCCGCATGCATTTACTACACCGTTTGGTGGGGACTGTGAATTGTGCTTGTGTCAGACGTTTCACAGCTCAGCACAGCGCCCTTTGCCCATCTAATACATGGAAGTCATGTTTTTCAATTGTTTGAACATTACCTTAGAAAAAAATGGATGATGTTTAGGTTACCTTGAGAGTGAGTAGATTACTTGTCAGAAAGTTACAAGTACTATTAGCTACCTAGCTGTTGACATATTCTACTTTAATTAGCTAATTTTATTGTAGTTGGCTTAGCTAACGACATAGTTAATAAATAAATAACTGGCCCCATTCACTGCTAAAGTAATTACTTGAAACAAATTATTATTATGGGCGGCACGGTGGTGTAGTGGTTAGCGCTGTCGCCTCACAGCAAGAAGGTCCGGGTTCGAGCCCCGTGGCCGGCGAGGGCCTTTCTGTGTGGAGTTTGCATGTTCTCCCCGTGTCCGCGTGGGTTTCCTCCAGGTGCTCCGGTTTCCCCCACAGTCCAAAGACATGCAGGTTAGGTTAACTGGTGACTCTAAATTGAGCGTAGGTGTGAATGTGTGTGTGAATGGTTGTCTGTGTCTATGTGTCAGTCCTGTGATGACCTGGCGACTTGTCCAGGGTGTACCCCGCCTTTCGCCCGTAGTCAGCTGGGATAGGCTCCAGCTTGCCTGCGACCCTGTAGAACAGGATAAAGCGGCTAGAGATAATGAAATGAGATGAGATGAAATTATTATTATAGTATTAAGACAGGGGCGGCACGGTGGTGTAGTGGTTAGCGCTGTCGCCTCACAGCAAGAAGGTCCGGGTTCGAGCCCCATGGCCGGCGAGGGCCTTTCTGTGCGGAGTTTGCATGTTCTCCCCGTGTCCGTGTGGGTTTCCTCCGGGTGCTCCGGTTTCCCCCACAGTCCAAAGACATGCAGGTTAGGTTAACTGGTGACTCTAAATTGACCGTAGGTGTGAGTGTGAATGGTTGTCTGTGTCTATGTGTCGGCCCTGTGATGACCTGGCGACTTGTCCAGGGTGTACCCCGCCTTTCGCCCGTAGTCAGCTGGGATAGGCTCCAGCTTGCCTGCAACCCTGTAGAACAGGATAAAGCGGCTAGAGATAATGAGATGAGATGAGTATTAAGACATTTAATTTTAAATCACACTTGGATGACCCATGTGTAGTAATATAAAAAGTATTTTTGTTCATAAAGTAGGAAAGAAAAAATTAAATTAATGATTTGTGGTAATTAAAAACAAGATATTTAAAGAATACTTGGAATATTCGATCATAAAATAAATTGATTTCAAAAGATCGAGCAAAGAAAAACTCAGTCAGCATGAAATAACCTGGAAAATGAATGCGGGTCATTTTTGACCCATGTTGTGCATTAGAAGGGGTGTGCATATGTTTTGCATCGAAGGGTTAAAGATACTGTTTAATTTCTTAAACCCTACAGACCTGGTACCGGGTCCAATAGAACGCTACTATAATTGACTTTTGGTAAAAAAAAAAAAAAAGCTATATTGGTAAGTTCTGTACTTTTGTACTATCTGTGTACTTTGTGATATTTCTATGTTTGATGTCCAGTTGTAGTCAAGGAGTCGCTGAATGGGGCCGTTGTTACCATGGTGTCATTCGCTGGAATAGTGTTTAGGGCAACAAGTCTTGTGGTCATAAGGTTCCTTCCTTTCATTGTCTCATCTAGAATAAACTTTAAGCGAGGATTAAAAAAAAAAAGTTAATTTCTCCTTTGGTTTATCACAATTTCTTCAGGCATAGTAACAGTCACAATGCAACTGACACTGGAAATATCTTTTATGAGGTCGTACAGTACGTATCCATATACACCAGGATTATGTATATTGACCTGATAATTGTGGAACTATTTTTTATTAATTTGGGTATATCTGTCTAGGTGAACCACACCTTCCAGCACCCTAGGCCTTAAGAGATTAAATGCCACATGATGTTTTTATCAGGTTACTGGTAGGAAGACGTCGCAGGAGCTCTTCGTGATTTTGTCAAAGAACACAGTTTAGAGTGCTATGACTGCTATCATTATTGCTGTTCCATGACATGGTATCATGTGGTATTAGTATTTTTTACAAGTTCAAGTAAATGATGACCGCGAGTTGGCCTTGTGTTCAAGTAAACGATGTCCAGCTCTCGACCGGGAGATCGCGAGTTCTACTCACGGTCGGGTCATACCAAAGACCATCATAAAAATGGTACCTACTACCGTCTGGCAATACAGATGCGAGTGGGGAAGTCAAACTCTTGCGGTTACTAGAGGACTAGCCCCCCACTGTAACCCTAGCTGTATAAGCGAGAGACCGTGGGCTATCGAAACGGAGATCGGCGCCGCACCCATACGCATTAAAGAGTTGGTTAGTACTGAGGCAGGAGACTGCCTGGGAAGACCAGATCCTGGCGTGAGAGGGACTTTGACAAGTAAAGGATGGTATCAGACTGATATGTGAGAATTATCCATCCATAAATCCTACCAAGGGGCGGCACCAAGGGTGGTGTAGTGGTTAGCGCTGTTGCCTCACAGCAAAAAGGTCCGGGTTCGAGCCCCGTGGCCGGCGAGGGCCTTTCTGTGCGGAGTTTGCATGTTCTCCCCGTGTCCGCGTGGGTTTCCTCCGGGTGCTCCGGTTTCCCCCACAGTCCAAAGACATGCAGGTTAGGTTAACTGGTGACTCTAAATTGACCGTAGGTGCGAATGTGAGTGTGAATGGTTGTCTGTGTCAGCCCTGTGACGACCTGGCGACTTGTCCAGGGTGTACCCCGCCTTTCGCCCGTAGTCAGCTGGGATAGGCTCCAGCTTGCCTGCGACCCTGTAGAACAGGATAAAGCGGCTAGAGATAACGAGATGAGATGAGATGAGATGAGATGAGAAATCCTACCAAACGAAAACTGGTGTGTTGTGGTTGAGAGATGAAAAAGAAGGTGGATTCGTAAGAAAATACAGCTGAGAGTTATCTAAGAGACGCAACGCTAAAGAATGATATTCAGGAAAGAATAGAGAATAGAGCAGGGATGAGGGCCAAAAAAAAGAAAAGATGAAACAGGGAGGTATGAATGAGTAATTCAGGCTGAAAGAGTGAATCGCTTGCTCTCTCTCTCTCCCACACAAAATGAGATGGGAGAAGGAGGCCTGGAGGTGGGTGGGCATGTGCGGCATCCCTCATACCCTCCCCTAAGTGAATGCGCCCACCTGTTTGGGTCTGATAGAGGATCCCTCTCCACACATGCACACAAATCCAAAAGTTTATTAGCACACACATAGTGAGGGCGATCTGATTAAGCATTACACAACATACTGTTAAGGCCTACGTTAGTAGGTGCATTTTGACTATGAGAAGCTTTTCCTTGAGCTGGTGGGTTTTTGTTCCTTATATCAGCATTCCTATGGACAAACTGTTTGAGGCTTAAAGAGAGTATGGTACTTTTGTTTGCTAAAAAGAATCCAAGCCAGAAGTTCAGAATCTGCTCAGTGTGTGTGGGGGTGTGTGTTTCCCAAGCTGTTTGTTGTTTTGTGTTGTATAAGTGCGGATTATTTTAAGAGCTCTCGAAACACATGCACGTGACTTATCAGAATAACGATCTGAGGGCTAAATAACACTGGCAAAAAAAAAAGTCTATTATTCAACTCCATTGTAATCGGTCATTGGGTTCGTTCTATAATTCGAGTCACTAAACAAACGAGACTGATACATGAAGCATTGTACAGTATGTAGCATATTCATGTTTGTTTGAAATAATCCAGGTGGAGGTCACAGATCATGTTTTTTGTTTTTAAAGCCTTTTTTTTCCCCTCAGTGTGTTTACCACCAAAGTCTGTGGAGTTTAACTAGCAGTAGAATGGATTCGCTGTATTCATTTTGTTTTACATACATACATGCTAGGGTGGGCGGCACAGTGGTGTAGTGGTTAGCGCTGTCGCCTCACAGCAAGAAGTTCCGGGTTCGAGCCCCGTGGCCGGCGAGGGCCTTTCTGTGCGGAGTTTGCATGTTCTCCCCGTGTCCGCGTGGGTTTCCTCCGGGTGCTCCGGTTTCCCCCACAGTCCAAAGACATGCAGGTTAGGTTAACTGGTGACTCTAAATTGAGCGTAGGTGTGAATGTGAGTGTGAATGGTTGTCTGTGTCTATGTGTCAGCCCTGTGATGACCTGGCGACTTGTTCAGGGTGTACCCCGCCTTTCGCCCGTAGTCAGCTGGGATAGGCTCCAGCTTGCCTGCGACCCTGTAGAACAGGATAAAGCGGCTAGAGATGATGAGATGAGATGAAATTATTATTATAGTATTAAGACAGGGGCGGCACGGTGGTGTAGTGGTTAGCGCTGTCCCCTCACAGCAAGAAGGTCCGGGTTCGAGCCCCATGGCCGGCGAGGGCCTTTCTGTGCGGAGTTTGCATGTTCTCCCCGTGTCCGCGTGGGTTTCCTCCGGGTGCTCCGGTTTCCCCCACAGTCCAAAGACATGCAGGTTAGGTTAACTGGTGACTCTAAATTGAGCATAGGTGTGAATGTGAGTGTGAATGGTTGTCTGTGTCTATGTGTCAGCCCTGTGATGACCTGGCGACTTGTCCAGGGTGTACCCCGCCTTTCGCCCGTAGTCAGCTGGGATAGGCTCCAGCTTGCCTGCGACCCTGTAGGACAGGATAAAGCAGCTAGAGATAATGAGATGAGATGAGACATGCTAGGGTGTAATTTTGGGTAGGGACGCTAGGGACGTGTCCCTACCAATATTCAGCCGCTACTGTGTAATCACGATCAATAAAACTGATGTCCTAACCTGAGCAATGATTATACGGCACACAAAGGGTTAAATGTATGACACTGCTAATAATCCCCGCTCTAACGTAGATATACAGTCTCTGATTAGCTACCTGTTTCTCGCTAACTTACATGGTTGGCTATCCCAGCTGTCACTCCATCTGCTGTAAAAGCAGCACACTTCCCACAGCAGCCGTGACTACCCGCCCATCAACCCCCCGTATCTCACACGTACACACCTGACCTACCCCTCGCACCCCCCACTCTCCGTCAGCCTACAAATTAAGCTGGACTTCGATGTCCATGCATGCTTGCCCTACGACTCGCATGCTGACTTGAGTATCATGGACGACGGCCCCCCTCCCAAGAAACGAGACATTCGTTCGTTCTTCTTCAAAGTCAAGAATGTAAGTGCAGGGTTTCCGTCGAGCTTTAAAAACTCAACAAAATCTGCGTTAACCTATAAGATCTGCATGACATGAAATTATGATTGCTAATGGAAAAAAAAAACACCTTTCAGAAGCTCTGCCTTGGATCACTTTTGTGTCCCCACCAATGTCAAAATCAAAGTTACTCCCTTGCATACATGCTACATAGATAGTAGTAGACAAATTAGTAGTCTAGGTGCCTGGGACAAGCAGATTTTGTGTCTGTGCTATTAATTTTTTAACCATAGTTGCCAAACAGGCAAAGAGAAAAAAAACCCCTCTTATTCTTAAACTCATTTAAATATAATGTGCTTTGTGGTGGTGGTGGTGCAAAGGATGCTGATGCTGTAACTGTAACACGAGCTACCTGTACTCTTTCCAAATCCCACCACCTTCTGAACTGTTCAACATGCTTAACAAGAGAAAATAAAAATACAAGCCAGACTCGTATATTTAAGTTATTCCACGAAATCGAGTCGTACCCATACATGAGCTGATAGGCGACGAGGCGCGTAGCACCGAGTTGGCTATAAGCCATGTACGATGAGATTGAGTGGAATAACGTTTATTTTATCCACATTCGCTGGCTTTTGAGAAACAGAGCATTTTTATTTTTTTGCAAATTCGATAAATAAAAAATTTTATACAAAACGTCCGAGAAAATAATTTCCGCTTAGGTGGATTTCTTAAAAACCTATCAATGGCTGCACGATTTGGCTTTAGTGGTTTTGTTTGTTTGTTTTTGTTTTTTTGTAGAAAGTACTGTCGTGCCGAGGTATAGAATAGCTTTAGTCATTTATTTAATTCTTCCTTGGACATTTCAGTGATGCAATTTTCAAACTTCTTTGAGCTTTTGAACCAGTCTAAAAAATTTCAACAAATTTTAATGCTTAAAGATGAAGAATGTAAACAAATCTACGAAATGACGGGCAATTTGTGAAAAATGCGATGTGTTGCCTGGCAAAACAAACCTCGCCCGGCAGCACTTATTTTATACCTCTATGTTGATAATGGTAATAATTCTCAATCATCAGCTGTCAGGTTATAGTCCTATAAAAATCCATGACCTTGAGTTTGACATTTCAAAGTCATTCAGGGTCAAAGATCATGGCGCCAAATGAAAGCCCATATGGCACTTTCTATAAGTTGATAATGGTAAACATCTGTCTACCATCAACTGTTTTCAAGTTACAGCCCTCTGAAAATCCATGACCTTGAGTTTGACCTTTCAGGGTCACTCAGGGTCAAAGGTCATGGTGCCAAATGAAAGGCCATATGGGAGTTCCTATATGCTCATAATAGTAAACATCTGTCTATTGGCAACCGTTTATGAGTTATGATGGAAAATATGTTAGGGTAGTACGGTATCTCACTGGGCTGCGACAGCCTGCGACTAGTCGGAGACACAACAGTTGCGATAAAATATGCGAATTTTCACTTGGAATCACACTGAATTGATATTCGCATATTTTATCGCAATTGTTGTGTCTCCGACTAGTCGCAGGCTGTCGCAGCCCAGTGAGATACACTCGCACTTCTTGTCTCACGGAAACTGACTTGAGAAGGGTTCGTGATGGCTTTGCGACACGAGCGATGCATTTGCGGCTATTTTGAGAGAAATTTCGTCGCACGAATTTTTTGAACATGTTCAAACTTTCAGCGATGAAGGAGCGATTCATGCGAGGAAATCAAGAAGCCCCGCGAATGTGTCAAGACACTTTTGAAACACTCTCGCGAATGACGCTCGCAATTTGTCGCAAGCTGTCGCAGCCCATTGTGATACTGGCTTTATTTTGACCAAAAGGTTGACCTTTCCGGTGACCTTGACCGGATTACCCCCAAAATTTAATCAGGTAATCTATGGACCATTGCCCGCCTACCCTGAAAATTTGAAGTCAAACGGTACAACCGTCTAGACGCTAGATTGTTAACAGACACACGAACAAGCAAACAAACCGCACTGATTACAATACCTCACCCTGCTTACTCTGTCGTGGGCGAGGTAATAATAATTCTTGAAAAATTTAAAAAAAAGATACGTTCTTACCATCAAATACTTTCATTACATATTTTGTTGCGTTTTTTTGTATTTTTTGGGGTTTTGTTTTCGAGTAGAGTTTTTATTTCGTCCTCGGTTGGTTCAGCAGCACGCTTCGCCATTTTGTTTTTCTCTACTCGTGGTATGGACCCTTTTCACGTGACGTCACGACAAACGCGGCCGCCATTTTGGACATGAACTACCAGTAGTCTACCACAGCCAACAACGAGGAACGACGGCGAAGCATCGAAAGGAATATAGCCATCAAAGAAAGTTTTTACTTTCAGCAAGACTTCCATCATGCCATTATATTGTTGTGCACCAACAAGGCAAGATTTATCATTTTATCGGATCCCGACAGATGCTGACCGACGGAGAAGATGGATGGTCTCTAAAATATTGGCAAAATGATGTTTATTGACATAGCAATCGTGTGTAACGGGAAGCATTTGCATATCCGCAGTGCTGTGTTTACATCAAAGATAAAATAAACCGATATGACAACTGCTGCTGCCAGGTTGGGGGGACAAACTAGTAGAAAGGAAGTGTGCCAACAGTGCCAACACACTTCCTTTGTGGTCGATTCTGCTTTAAGGTAAGATGCATTTAATTATTCGTCTGCTGTGGGTTTGGAATCGGTAGCCTGACCGATTCGTTCATGTTTGTGGTGCCATTTGTTTGTTGACACGTGTTGAAATGGAAGATTGGTTGTTGACATGATTTCCAGTGATGCTTTGGTGCTGCTGTGGATCAGATGTGTTGAGTAGCCTGACTCTTTTTTTGTTGTTTTCTTGCGTGTGGTATCATTGTTGACGCGAGGTTGTTTTTTGAACATGCCAATGCGGACACGATTTCCCCTGATGAGTTATGACTTCAGACGCGATGCGTGTGTGGAGGTGTGGAGTCCGCGTGATATGTGCGTAAGATAGGCTTCTCATGTGTTTGGAGATCCGCACTCTGAGACAAGCGCAAGCACACACACCCCCAAGGGAAAAAAGGGGACCCCCCGAAAGTAGCGGCATAGTTCAAACACTGGGTTGGAGAAAGTAATGGCAAATAGTGAGTGCACAAACCATAGAAGGTAAACTGTACACAGCGCCAGGGCAGTGTGATGGTATGTCTACTTTTAGATTGTGTTAGCTTATCAATGAACACACTCGTCACTCGACGAGTTTCACGTCTTTACGACGGATACTTAAATGTGTGTTAGGTGTTATTGTTGCAGTCTAAGCAGTCATTGTAGCAGCTAGATGAGCGAGAACCGAAAGGGTCTGTGCCATAAACCGTTATTTCTTCATGTCCAAAATGGCGGTCGCGCTTACAAAGGTCACGTGAGTGAAAAGGGTCCATACATTACCGTTCAAAAGTTTGGGGTCACTTTGAAATGTCCTTATGTTTGAAAGAAAAGCACTGTTCTTTTCAATGAAGATCACTTTAAACTAATCAGAAATACACTCTATCAGAGGTGGGGACTTGAGACTTGGGGACTTGGACTTGAGTCGACTCGAGTCACTGTTTTCATGACTTGTGACTTGACTTGACAAAACATGAAAATACTTGAGACTTGACTCGGACTTGGAAGTTTAAGACTCGGGACTTGACTTGACTTGACACACAATGACTTGAGTGACTTGAGTGTTATTTCCATCGTGTTTTTATTGTGAAAATAAAATGTAATATGCACATACTTCAGTAATTTTGATTGCACTGCCGTTGCGTTGTCCATCAGGCACGCTCTCTGCGTGGGCTATATACCACGCCCCATGCCACGATGTGTTCACAGATTTCACATCATATCATCATGTCAGCCATCCTAAGAGTAATCACTTTCGGCTTCAAGGGCTACTGCCTAGAAGGTAAACGACGAACGGCGCAGTGCAAGATTTGCAACGTGACGATTTCTGACAGCCAGACCACGACCTCCAATTTCGTCCGGCATTTGAAGATCCATTCTGCCCAGTAAGTTTATTAATGTGTTGTTATTTGGTGATAGCAGCTAAACTCCTCGTTAGCCAATGTTAGCCACGAGAGTGAGCGGTAGGAGGGTTTTAGCCGTTGCAGCTGTAGCTAGGGATTCAGTTTATTATTGTGAAATTCTTATGTGAATGCTGGTAAGCAATGTAGTTACGTCAAGTTTAATGATATTGTATATCAGTAGTAGTAAGTTGATTGTGCACTTTGCAGTCGTGATGCTGAATAACATAAGCAGCTTCCTATCCTGTTGTTCTGTTTCAGGGTTAAGCTAATGTTCAGCTTGTGAACATGTACACGTTCATGAGCAGTACAAATTTGTGTAAGTGTGTTCGTGTACATTAGCCAGACTGTCTTGTTGGCTGATGACAATGTGAGAAACTTAGTTGGCTTTCAATCTTGCAATCAATTTTGCCATCAATAAATAACTGTGACATTATTACTGTTTTGTTTTATTCCATGATGTATTTTACAGAACATGAGTATTTAAAATGCAAATATTTAACAGGTTGGGCACATGTGCCAGGGATGTTTACTGACATTTACTTATGTATTGCCTTTTCAATGTATTAAATTCATATTCTGCTGCTAAAATTACGCCAATACGCCTAAGGTGACTTGACTTGGACTTGACTTATTATAGGACTTGACTTGACTTGACATGACATAGCCTGTGACTTGACTTGACTTGACTTGCCCAAGACAAAAAAGACTTGGGACTTACTTGGGACTTGAAGGTTAAGACTTGAGACTTACTTGAGACTTGCACATGTGTGACTTGGTCCCATCTCAGCACTCTATACATTGCTAATGTGGTAAATGACTATTCTAGCTGCAAATGTCTGGTTTTTGGTGCAATATCTCCATAGGTGTATAGAGGCCCATTTCCAGCAACTCTCACTCCAGTGTTCTAATGGTACAATGTGTTTGCTCATTGCCTCAGAAGGCTAATGGATGATTAGAAAACCCTTGTACAATCATGTTAGCACAGCTGAAAACAGTTGAGCTCTTTAGAGAAGCTATAAAACTGACCTTCCTTTGAGCAGATTGAGTTTCTGGAGCATCACATTTGTGGGGTCGATTAAATGCTCAAAATGGCCAGAAAAATGTCTCGACTATATTTTCTATTCATTTTACAACTTATGGTGGTAAATAAAAGTGTGACTTTTCATGGAAAGCACAAAATTGTCTGGGTGACCCCAAACTTTTGAACAGTAGTGTATGAGCTGATATCCTAGTAGTAGAGTAGCCAATCAGAGTGCGCGATTGTTCATATCCAGTGAATGTGGTTAGGAAACTATCTTTTATGTGTACTGTATATGCGAGGACAGAACGCCACAGCTTATAGCTGAAATATTGGACAGTGCTTTGTGACGTGCTACAAGATCATATACTCATTCGTTGGTATTAATGCATCAAACTAGCTAACATGATGGGTACAGTAATATTTTTTAACCTGGCCAATTAGGTTTCTCTACAACTAAAACCTGGGACTGGGGAGCACAGTGAAGCTTTTATTCGCCTGGAGTGCTCGCTGAAGAATTCATCATTTGTCCACCCCTGATAATGTAAGAGTTCTCTCATAAACATGTCATTTTGCATTCATCTTCACTTCAAGTATCTCTTTAGCTCATCAGTTAGCATTTGCTGATTGATCTGGGGCCATATTTACAACAAATATAATCATATCACGAACAGCAAGTCATTCATCTAGACTGTGAGCTGGTGATCTAGAGAAGTGGGCGAGATGAGTGATGAGTGGAGTTTAACTTTATGCAAATAAGAAGCAAATTGTTTGTCGTATCCTAGACTGTTTTTAAGTATTTACACTAACTAGTTTCCCTTTTACCTCTCACATAGCCTTCAAACCTGCTGAAAAGCTGTATTGTGTCCTAAAACATATATATCTTCTGCATCTTTTACATTATCTGGTACTTTTAAACGTATGGTCATAGCCGCTGAGACGGAAAGTTTTAAAAAGAAACCAACACCTCCATGCTATTGCTCAGAAATCGCTAAACATGTTAGCTGGAAAACTCTAAATATAGTCTATGGATATTGCTTGTAATCGTCCAGTAGTACATAAGTGTGCGTGTGTGAACAATGCCGCTCGCTTTGGGACGTCATCATGGCCTCAAGATATTTATTTTATTTATTTATTTTTTTTCAAATATGACCCCTGAACTCTTGAAGGCCAAATTATAAGTATCTGAATTCCTTAGAAAACTGGTCGTGTTCATCAGTCAATTTATTCACGCCCACTTGCGCCCTTCCCACAGCGCATTCTGGTCCTTCAGGTGTAAAAGTCGAGCAGGAAATACGGGTAGGTGTGACCTTTTTTTTTCTTGTGTCACTCAGGAATCTGTTCACGAATGCTCATCACCCACACGACTCTTGATGGAAATTTTGGGGTAGCAGAAGGGACTCGCCCAGGGTTTATAAACTCAGCCTGAGAAGTTAACATTATTAACTTCGTTTATCTTCAGGGAGGAGCTTGCATGAACTACACCACATGTAGGGTTAAAGTTCAAGGTCAAAGCGCCAGGCATGGAGGTTCTGGGATTCCCCCCCGCTTCTGTTTGCAAACTGCTGAGCTGCTACTGCATTTTAGGGTGTGATTATATATTATACAGTCTGAAATACTGTGACAGGATAGTATGTGTTTGAAAACTGAAATAGTTCCGCTGTTGATGTACTGTATTATATTGGTATACATGGTGTTTTAAAAAAACTTGAGCATGTTGCACAGATTTATTTGAAAAAATAAAGGAGAGAGTGGTGTTTCTACATCGTTCTGATACACGTGGGATAAAACACTTAATGGACGTGTTGTAGGAAAATATTTAACGACAGGATGCGGGGATGTGGCCCGATGTGAAGCAGAGTTACTGTTCCCATCCAGAAGTGGACTATTTAAATAATATTGGCTGGATTTTTTTTCGTTTTTGCTTTTTTTTTGTGGTATATCAGATATATTCCATTCAGCTAGCATGATATTGAACGAGTCTTCGACTCGTTCAATATCATGCTAGCTGAATGGAATATATCTGATATACCACAAAAAAAGCTATTATTATTATAATTATATACATGTTCCGTTTCCGGTTGAGAGTACGCTGTGCTCATTCTGGCTCCCGCTTAGACTGGTACCAAAATCCAGAATTGTGACACCCAAAGGCATTTTTGAGACAAAGTCGGCAAACAGTCTTATTTTGTCAATTTGGGTGTGCCGAATTCAAATCTGCAATATGCCGAGCTCTATCTGACCTCTGTTGACCTCTAGAGGTCATTGAACTTTGGGCCTGTAAACGTCTCAGCTGAACCCAGTTTCTCAGCTTTCTATTGCCGCTTTTCCACTACAAACGCGGCTGAGTTGGGCTGAGCCGTGCCGTGCTGAGTCGAGCTGAGCGGGGCTGTTGGAGTTGCATTTCGACTACAACCGCGCTGAACCGTGCTGGCTGAAAGTGGGTGGACACATTGGGTGGAGTTAGCGAAAGTGGGTGGACGTCAGGTGATGTCGTTAAGCAGCGCAAACAGTGACATCAGTGAGCTTTTAAGCGGTAGTCTCACGACCCGGATAGTAAACAATAAACATGGAGGACATGGAGTCGTTAGTGTTGCTGGTCTTGGTGCTGTGGCTTGTTGTCACCGACAACGCCAACAGATACTGGCAAGAGCGTATAGATGAGGCGAGGCGCATAAGGCTTCAGAAATTCTCGTAATTCGTAATTCTTCTCCTTCCGGGTTTGCGGTGTTTACAGATCCCAGCGCGCTCGCGGGGCGTGTGTGGGCATGTGAGGACACTCCTCCTCACCAATCAGTGCACAGGGGAGTGTCTGCTCACGCCCCCAGCCTCACTCGGCTCGCTTTGGCTCGCTTCAGCCCCACTCCAAAACGGTGCGAGTTTTAGGGGCTAAGCAGGGCTGAAGCGAGCTGAGTCATGCTGGTTTTTGGTAGTCGAAACGCGAGCCGTGTCGGGCTGAAGTGAGCTGAAAAAGGGTAGTGGAAAAGGGCCATAAGGAATGAAATGTACTAAAATGATTAATGAAGTTAGCAAATGGCCTTGTTTGTTAAATGTTTGGGTGCTGAATTCATTTTTCATTTGTAAAACGACCTCCGATAACCTCAAGGTCATTAAACTTGGCCTATAGGCCTATGCATTTAACGGCATTTTTAAACTGACTTTACTCCCCCAAAAAGAATATGAACAGACAAAAAACAAATAGAAAGGAACAAATACAACATTAAATGCCAGTCCATGTACATGTGACTTACTTTTCACAATGAGAATGCCTCGGCGATCACCTTACATAACATTGCATTACATTTAGCGGTTATTGTTTATACAAAGCTACTGAAAAAAGGACCGATTCAGCAGCATACAAAATGTGGGGGCATACAGGGTATACAGGTTAATCAGGGTTAGTATATATGAGAGTTTTTTCTTTGTTTGTTTTTTGTAAAGGCTTTACCCCGTTTAAAACAAAACAAACAACAAAGAAAAAAACTCTCATATATACTAACCCTGATTAACCTGTATACCCTGTATGCCCCCACATTTTGTATGCTGCTGAATCTGTCCTTTTTTCAGTAGCTTTGTA
The DNA here is from genome assembly GCF_027579695.1 of Neoarius graeffei. Classification (NCBI taxonomy): domain Eukaryota; kingdom Metazoa; phylum Chordata; class Actinopteri; order Siluriformes; family Ariidae; genus Neoarius; species Neoarius graeffei. The sequence continues at coordinate 13,969,121 of NC_083578.1, read as the reverse complement.
TAAGCAATAACCGCTAAATGTAACGCAATGTTATGGAAGGTGATCGCATAGGCATTCTCATTGTGAAAAGTAAGTCACATGTACATGGACTGGCATTTAATGTTGTATTTGTTCCTTTCTATTTGTTTTTTGTCTGTTCATATTCTTTTTGGGGGAGTAAAGTCAGTTTAAAAATGCCGTTAAATGCATAGGCCTATAGGCCAAGTTTAATGACCTTGAGGTTATCGGAGGTCGTTTTACAAATGAAAAATGAATTCAGCACCCAAACATTTAACAAACAAGGCCATTTGCTAACTTCATTAATCATTTTAGTACATTTCATTCCTTAGAAAGCTGAGAAACTGGGTTCAGCTGAGACGTTTACAGGCCCAAAGTTCAATGACCTCTAGAGGTCAACAGAGGTCAGATAGAGCTCCGCATATTGCAGATTTGAATTCGGCACACCCAAATTGACAAAATAAGACTGTTTGCCGACTTTGTCTCAAAAATGCCTTTAACTCCTTAAATAAGCACTTTTTTGAATTTTGGTACCAGTCTAGCTTCTCACCAGAGCTTTTTATTTTATTTTCCCTTTTCTTTTTCTTTTTTGTGTTTGTGTAGTTTGATGTTTGTTTCTGTTTGAGTGTTTTGTCCATTGGTTGTGGTGTAGCTCTGGACCCAGTTTTGGGCGTCGGTTCCCTCCAGGCCTTGGTGTGCCGTGGGTGATGCCTGTGCTCCTCGCTTATGAACTGCAGTGAGCTCGTTGCTCTTTTAACATCGTGGTTGTCCAGCGCTCTGTGCAGCAGCGCTTTAGTGCTTGGCGTGATGTTCCGAGCGATGCTGATCGGTGGCATCGCAGCAGCTGTGCAGGTGGTTTGGGACATACCGGCACCAGCACTCTGTGTGGCGGTGCTTCTGTGCTTGCTTGGTGGATCTATGACGCGGTGTTCCGAGCGATGTTGCTCAGTGGCGTCACAGCAGCTGTGCAGGCGGTATGGGACTTATTTTCGTGCGCCTTTTGATGGGACTGTGGTAGCTCCGCCATTGGAGTGGCATCCTGACCTTCTTTTTGTGGACTTTTTTTTTTTCCCTCCCCCTATAATTGTAAAAAGCAAAGGGGAGTCCCATATACGATTCGTACATTGGGGGAGTGCCTGTTAGAGAGCGCACTTGTCCTGGGCCATCGGCATAGTGAGGTAGGGTGGCCAGTTCCTTTCCTCGCCGCCTTTAACTTCCCCAGTGTTTCCACCAGGTCCCCATTCACTGCTGGGTGGACAGGGAGCGAGCCCCAGATCCCCGTCGAGCCGAGGCTCGATCCAGGGACCGTTCGCTTAGCGGTCAAGTGCTCTAACCACTTGGCCACCTGCGCTCCTATAATTGTAAAGCGACCTTGGGTATGAGAAAGGCGCTATATAAATTTAACTGATTATTATTCCTTTCAGGTGTTCATCGCGTCTTTCTCTTTCAAAATTCTCTCAAAATCTTCCGTATTTAATGAAGCAAACCTGGCGGCCATGTTCGTTTACAAATTGTCCCAGTCACTCGGTAGCGCCCAAGTTTTAGTTCTCCGATGTGTGACGTCATGTTGTCTTGACAACCGTGCAATATCGTAAACCATATTCAACGCTCATTCTCCATTGGGTAGAGTGACGTAATACACGTAGGATAAGCGATACGCTAACGATATTGCATGCTATCAAACCAAATGAATGAAACCCACTCGAAGGGAATAGAACACATGTTTTTATTCCATCGAAAAAGTGTCCTGTATGGATAATAATTTCCTATAACTGGACAACCCATACTCTTTATTGCTCTTATACCACAGTTCCTTCCCAACTATTACAGTTTTTACTTTATTAATGAAATGCATCACTTTTGTAACCATTTATAGCAACGTTTTATGTTATGGAACGTCAATGAGACAAATTAGTTTCTGTTTTTACTTATAGCAGCAATAAAGAGTTGTTTGCTCACCAGTAACTGTTTTTTTTTTTTTTTTTAAATCTCGCTTGAAAATGCGGCTTGTCTTGTCTCATCTCATTATCTCTAGCCGCTTTATCCTTCTACAGGGTCGCAGGCAAGCTGGAGCCTATCCCAGCTGACTATGGGCGAAAGGCGGGGTACACCCTGGACAAGTCGCCAGGTCATCACAGGGCTGACACATAGACACAGACAACCATTCACACTCACATTCACACCTACGCTCAATTTAGAGTCACCAGTTAACCTAACCTGCATGTCTTTGGACTGTGGGGGAAACCGGAGCACCCGGAGGAAACCCACACGGACACGGGGAGAACATGCAAACTCCACACAGAAAGGCCCTCGCCAGCCCCGGGGCTCGAACCCAGGACCTTCTTGCTGTGAGGCGACAGCGCTAACCACTACACCACCGTGCCGCCCGGCTTGTCTTGTTTATTAAAAAAAACAAAACTGAAGACTTTCCTGTGGTGGAAAACCTACTGTTACAAAGCACTGACACGGGAGACTCCTTTCTTACGTTTATAAATTATAAATTTTTCATTTACTATAAACGATTATAAATTTTTCTTTGTTAAATAGACTCATTTTGTTTTACAGTCCCTGTGAATGTACTGTTGCTGTTATCGAAAATAAGTCAAACCTTCAGATTTGAGAATTCAACAATTTTGTGGTATAAGTGCTGAAAAACGACTGAAAATGCAATTTAAGCAGTGCAATTATATTCTTGTTTTCCTAACCAAATAATGTCCTGCTCTTTGAAAATGAGATGCACCAGGTCCCGTGTTGTGAAAGCGTGCTATTGTGAGAAAAATTTCAAACATTTAAGTCCTACTTACTTCGTGTTACTGTTAATGATTGTCAGCCTCCGAGCATTTTTTTTTTTTTAAACAACAGAGTAGCTCGTCTTCTCTCACTGTCTTTCATGTATTCCGAGCCACATCAGTGATGTTCTGACCCGTACTGCTTTGCAACCTTACAGCTACTGTGCGATCCTTCAGCAGCAGCACGTTGTTAGAACCCTCTCGGCTCTGCCCTTTCGCTGTTGCAGTGCGGGATTTCTAAAGTACACGAGTGCAAAAAGGGCGCGGGTTGTTCTGTGAAAGGGGCAAGCAAGAATAACGCAGCCAGACCAAGTGGGAGCGCGGAAAAGCGCACATCGCTCTCCAAATACTGTTGACTACGTGTTGCCATGGCAACGGCACCCCAGATTCCACAGGCTGCGCAACCCATCGGCTCTTCTAAATAAAGCTTCCTCACACTTTCGAGTATAATTGTTGCAAATGAATAGTCGCAGATCTCTAACATGAGACTCGCCACTCGTCGGCTCTTTCGGGGGGCCACGCACCGTGGCTCGCTGCCTTAAGGCCACTTTACACTACCTCTGACTTCTCAAGCATAATGAAGTCATTGACAGCTCCAGCATGTAAGCATGTTTATGTGCTCTCCAGCTGCTGAGTCCTGTTTTAGAGCGCTGTCTCTCCTTTGTCTTGGCTTGTCCAGGATTTGGAATTGAAACAATTGACTTTTGTTATGGTGCGTCTTCGTATTCAGCTTCCCTTTGTTTGAAAACCTCTGTGCTGCTGCAGCATATTCAGTCATTTCATAAGACTTGTAAGAGAGTGCAGGTGGGATTTTATTCAGAACAGCGATTCGATTCATGATTACAGACTTTTTTTTTTTTTAACAGTCATTTCATGGAAAACTTCACCCTGAAAGACATCAGATGTATTTATATTGGATCACTTGTGACACGTTTAGTGATTTTGGTGCTAATTTGCTGTTGTTTTTTCCCTGTATTTCTTTTCGTTTTTCCTGTGAGAGCTGAGTAGTTGTCTAAAACGCTGGCACTGTCACAGCGGGACATTGTTATCATTAAAGAAGTCGCCGTGGCATTTAAAGGGACTGATTCATCTTTCCCAGAATCCACTTCGTTGTTTTTGCTTTGAAAGAACACGGACGCGGGCGGCACGGTGGTGTAGTGGTTAGCGCTGTCGCCTCACAGCAAGAAGGTCCGGGTTCGAGCCCCGTGGCCGGCGAGGGCCTTTCTGTGTGGAGTTTGCATGTTCTCCCCGTGTCCGCGTGGGTTTCCTCCGGGTGCTCCGGTTTCCCCCACAGTCCAAAGACATGCAGGTTAGGAGCAATTCCAGCGTTATGGACGTGACACTTGAACTCAAAATGGCAACAAATGACCCAGTGCATGTTTTATTGTCTCCCAGTATTTAAACAGGTGTTGCATATTTTAAGGCTGTACCATACTGGAGAAGTGATAGAACAAGAACAATTCCCATAGTACATCTAGGGCATGCCAGAAAATGCCAATAAAAGATGCGTTATGGATGTGACAGAAAAAGTATCACTTTTCTTGGGTGACTGTACATTTTTATCAAACTCTGTGAAATCGTAAACCTAATGTCGAAATGGAGATATCCATTTGATAGAGGGGTCCAAGGTGAATATTAAAAAATCTTTGTTTAAAATATTTTGTATTTCATGCAGAGTTTCAGAAGGAAAAGTCAGCGTTATGGATGTGACGAAATTCCGTTATGGATGTGACGCGTCTGAAATAGACATGGCATATGTTTAGAAAATCAGCAATTTAACCACCATAACCCTTTGAAAAACTCTCTAAATATCAGCTAAAACTATCAAAGTTCTTAAATAATATTTAGGATGGCTATTGTTTTGCTGTTTTGTGGATTTTAGCATACATTTCTGTGGCTTGTGGCAATAATATAGAATTGTACATGATCAAAGTTGATTTTAGCTTGGGTTTTACATTATAAGAAAGAAAGACTGACAGTGACAGATTAGGTTGGTTACAAATTGGTTCAACTTATTCACATCTGTAAAATACAGGCCCAGGTGAGATCTCTGGGAGTGGTTTTGATGTATTACATGTTGCTTTATTTTTGCATGGTGAGGTTGACATTTACATGGAATTGCCCTTAGGTTAACTGGTGGCTCTAAATTGAGCGTAGGTGTGAATGTGAGTGTGAATGGTTGTCTGTGTCTATGTGTCAGCCCTGTGATGACCTGGCGACTTGTCCAGGGTGTACCCCGCCTTTCGCCCGTAGTCAGCTGGGATAGGCTCCAGCTTGCCTGCGACCCTGTAGAACAGGATAAAGCGGCTAGAAATAATGAGATGAGATGAGATTATCTTTCTTTCGTGGCCGGCTAAAGCCAGTTCTGGTCTATTACAATGGAATAACCGTACGAAAACCGAATGATTTTCGGATGTCGAAAGATTCTCAGATGTAACTAGTTTTGCGAATTCTCTTCAATTTCATGTTACAATTTGTGACCTATGGCTTAGGATGCCGGCACATCCTAGGTTACCTCGCCCGGGACGGAGTCCACCAGAGGGCGAGGTATTGTTTTCAGTCAGGTTTCTTTGTTTTTTTGTTAACGATATTACGGGAAAACGGCTGGATCGATCTTCATGAAACTTTCACGACAGATGGGCGTTGGTCTCAAATAGAACCTCCAACATTTTGAGGGTCATCCGGTCAAGGTCACCAAAAAGGTCAAAATCGTTCTTGTTGTGTCTACTGCCTCATACAGAGGCGCTAGCCACTATGTCATCATACTGTAAGAATGTAACAGTCACGCACTGCCCATGCGCATACACGTGTTGCGATTAAAATGGCCGGTGAGTGTATACAATTCGGTTCACCATTTGAAGTAAACAGACTAAAGAAATCACTTTCAGACATGTTTATGCTTATTACAGAGGGAACGTGCATTCCACTGAGCTCTAGCGCCGGGCCATTTCCAGGAAATAAGAGTTTGGGTCATGGTGACAGCGTGTGTATGTCAGCCTCGGTTCAGAGGTTTCAGTTTCGAAAACAGTAAGAGGTAAGAGTAGAATAATATGAAGTACAGACACTTGGTATATTTTACTTCTGTGATTTTTAAATTGTTCCTTTTTGGATTACACTTCATTTTTGTGGCTACTGCCTCATAGAGTAAATATATATACGCTATATTTACTGTATGGACATGGGATCAGAAAACTATTTTATTTATAAGCAGTAGCCTAACCCATAGGGTACCTTTTTTTTTTTTTTTTTTGCGCGATATCTTCCTTCATCGGGCGGCACGGTGGTGTAGTGGTTAGCGCTGTCGCCTCACAGCAAGAAGGTCCGGGTTCGAGCCCCGTGGCCGGCGAGGGCCTTTCTGTGCGGAGTTTGCATGTTCTCCCCGTGTCCGCGTGGGTTTCCTCCGGGTGCTCCGGTTTCCCACACAGTCCAAAGACATGCAGGTTAGGTTAACTGGTGACTCTAAATTGACCGTAGGTGTGAATGTGAGTGTGAATGGTTGTCTGTGTCTATGTGTCGGCCCTGTGATGACCTGGCGACTTGTCCAGGGTGTACCCCGCCTTTCGCCCGTAGTCAGCTGGGATAGGCTCCAGCTTGCCTGCGACCCTGTAGAACAGGATAAAGCGGCTAGAGATAATGAGATGAGATCTTCCTTCATATGTTCCGATAAGTGCTACTGGGCGAGGTTTGTTTTGCCTGGCAACACTTGTTGTAGATTGTTTTTCAAACAGTCAATGCGAACTTGGCGCACAGGCTTCTGGGAAGGGTGAATCGGCCCCTTTTAATAGGAGAGAAATAATTAAAGCGTAAGTGATAACATTTCAGGCTTCGCTGTTAGCTGCTAAGCACAAAATCTTCTTTTCTCACTGTTTTCCAGCCAAGTTCACCATCATATTAACGAGGACATAGAAATAGTGGAGTCGTTGATTCAAATGATTGAAACGTTGGATTCAAATTCCAAAAATGTCGCTCTAGGACACATTTGCGCCGTGATGTACTCGGCTCGGCTAGTTAGTGATCTATGAGATGACGCGTGATAGCGTTGATAGTGGCATTAGCATGAAAGTCGTTTGACCAGTAATTTGTAACACAAAACCATGTGTTTGAGAGTTTGGTTTAACAAATGGCTTATTTGTGTGGAGTTCATGGCTTTATTTTTCATCGATATGTACAATGAGTCAAAGACTCGTAACAAATACATTCGAGCTAATAAAAGATCTCATCTCATTATCTGTAGCCGCTTTATCCTGTTCTACAGGGTCGCAGGCAAGCTGGAGCCTATCCCAGCTGACTACGGGCGAAAGGCGGGGTACACCCTGGACAAGTCGCCAGGTCATCACAGGGCTGACACATAGACACAGACAACCATTCACACTCACATTCACACCTACGGTCAATTTAGAGTCACCAGTTAACCTAACCTGCATGTCTTTGGACTGTGGGGGAAACCGGAGCACCCGGAGGAAACCCACGCGGACACGGGGAGAACATGCAAACTCCACACAGAAAGGCCCTCGCCGGCCACGGGGCTCGAACCTGGACCTTCTTGCTGTGAGGCGACAGCGCTAACCACTACACCACCGTGCCGTCCCAGGAGGTCTTATATAAGACGTAATATTCCATTTTAAAAAATTTAAATAGCGTTAAGTTGAAAATATAACTAAATGCAATTTAAGTGTATTGATCACAAATATGACATTTGCACAATGTTATAAAAGACTAAAGGAAAGTGATTTTACTAAGACGTCAGAGACGTTGGTGGTGCATGTTGGTGCTTCAGCCTGTAGGAGGCAGTGCTCAATGCTGAGTTTAGGACAGGATGGAGATGTCCCACTCTCGTCCTGATCAATGTACTTAACTGACTGTACTCTTTTTAGAAATACTTTAAGGGTGTTTAACAGAGGCTATTCCCCACACTCTGTCTAGATTTCAAGCTTCTCTTCATCTGGGTTTTGTGCACAACGATCTAAGCACATTTTAAAGGTCTGATCCTCCTACATGGAGCAGGCACGGCTGCAGCGCTGAGAAATCACATTTATTAAGCAAACATCTACCGGGCTATTTACAGTGAAGCACTTGTGTGCAGGAGCCGCTAAGAATATGGGTTCAACCATGACAAATATAGGAGTGCCCTTTGGGGAAGCGGCTGTTTAAAAAAAAAAAAAAAGGGAAAAAAAAGGTTCAACTCTTAGCAAGCTCTACATGAATTCCTGTTTCTAGGCAACGGGAAGTTAATATACAATTAATCATATGGGAATTTGCCATTCTGAAATCCAATCACTGGATTTAATTCGCCTGGGAACTGGCTTTGTGTCTGGATATTAAATATTACAGAAACGGGTGACAGGTTTAAGCTTGGATTGGTCATGAATAGTGAAAATGTCAGTTTATGTGAACCATGTAAAGCCACAGTTTTTAGCCTTTCAGGTGACGAGTCGGAGAGAACGAGTCTTAATGGAGCCTTTCAACCCCATGAAGCCTTCTGAGAGTTATATCCTGTGCAGAATATGCTCGCTTTCTCTGTCTGATTGACCCCCCCCCCCTTCTGATTGTCTTTGCTTCTTTCTTTCTTTCTTTCTTTCTTTCTTTCTTTCTTTCTTTCTTTCTTTCTTTCTCTGATTATCAGTCTCTCTCTAGCTTTCTTTCTCTGATTCAGTCTCTCTCTCTCTCTCTCTCTCTCTCTCTCTCTCTCTCTCTGTCTATAGCTTTCTGATCTTATTTCTTTCTCTGATTATCAGTCTCTCTCTGTCTATAGCTTTCTTGCTTTCTTTCTTTCTTTCTTTTTTCTCTGATTATCAGTCTTTGTCTATAGATTCTTTCTCTGATTGTCAGTCTTTCTCTGTCTGTCTATAGATTCTTTCTTTCTCTGATTATCAGTCTCTCTCTAGCTTTCTTTCTCTGATTCAGTCTCTCTCTCTCTCTCTCTCTCTCTCTCTGTCTATAGCTTTCTGATCTTATTTCTTTCTCTGATTGTCAGTCTCTCTCTCTGTCTATAGCTTGCTTTCTTTCTTTCTCTGATTATCAGTCTTTGTCTATAGATTCTTTCTTTCTTTCTCTGTCAGTCTTTCTCTGTCTCTACAGATTCTTTCTTTCTTTCTTTCTTTCTTTCTTTCTTTCTTTCTTTCTTTCTCTGATTATCAGTCTGTCTCTCTGTCTATAGCTTTCTGATCTTATTTCTTTCTCTGATTATCAGTCTCTCTCTGTCTATAGCTTTCTGATCTTATTTCTTTCTCTGATTATCAGTCTGTCTCTCTCTGTCTATAGCTTTCTGATCTTCTTTCTTTCTTTGTTTCTTTCTCTGATTAGCAGTCTTCTTTCTTTCTTTCTTTCTTTCTTTCTTTCTTTCTTTCTTTCTTTCTTTCTTTCTTTCTTTCTCTGATTATCAGTCTGTCTCTCTCTGTCTATAGCTTTCTGATCTTATTTCTTTCTCTGATTATCAGTCTCTGTCTATAGCTTTCTTTCTTTCTTTCTTTCTTTCTTTCTTTCTTTCTTTCTCTGATTATCAGTCTGTCTCTCTCTGTCTATAGCTTTCTGATCTTTCTTTCTTTCTCTGATTATCAGTCTGTCTCTCTGTCTATAGCTTTCTGATCTTTCTTTCTCTATCACTCTCTCTGTCTGTCTATAGTTTTCTGATCTTATTTCTTTCTCTGATTATCAGTCTCTCTCTGTCTAGCTTTCTGATCTTTCTTTCTTTCTTTCTTTCTTTCTTTCTTTCTTTCTTTCTTACTCTGATTAGCAGTCTTCTTTCTTTCTTTCTTTCTTTCTTTCTTTCTTTCTTTCTTTCTTTCTTTCTTTCTTTCTTTCTTTCTCTGATTATCAGTCTTTCTCTCTCTCTCCCCCGTTAATCTCTTTTTCTCTCTGAAGGTCTCGGTCTCTTTTTGTCTCTTTCTTTATCGGTCTGTCTCTCTTTTTCTCTGACTCATTTTTCTCTATCTATGACTATCAGTCTCTCTAACAGTATTCAGTCTCTCTCTCTTTCTCTCTCTCTAACGAGATGGAGAGAATGAGTCTTAAAGATGAACAAAACCCCAAAATAAACTCCTTTATACAGACAGATAATATCCACACAAGACATGTTTGAGTATTCACTTGTTCATATTTGTACCTGTAAACTGCATGCACATTTTATTTTAAAAGAAAAACCATGTCCCTGGGTGCTGGCATCTCACTCTCTCTGAGGTTCCAATATCGCGCCCTGAGGACAGATTATGTGAAAGAATCGGAGACTGTGACGTCACTTACACGCTACATGACTTACCCAGGCTGAGATCTAGTGGATACATCGCCTCTAAATTGTTGTAAACAACCCTGAAGATGCCTGAGTGTCAAGCCTTTGGGTGTAAAAACAAGACCAATCATTGCAGTAATGAACACACACACACACACACACACACACACACACACACACACACACACACACACAACCTTTGGGAGCCTTTTGCTGCCTATAAACTCCATCACCAGCTACTCTGTGGGTTGTTTTTATTTTATTTTATTTTTTTCAAAAAATTAAAATTTCCTTGTATTTTTATGTGACATGGTTTTGTTTGTTTTTATTCACTGAGAAAAGCGATCTTTTTGGATGGCAAGAATTGTTGTGACGATGACCATTGTTTACTAGTGTCTGTGTCAGTACTGCATATGCGTTATCTAGCCGAGTGAGATTTAAACTTCATAAAAGTGAAGTCTGTTGATTCACGGATTTTGTTGCCAGTAAAAATCACATGGGTACAGAAAATTTCTGATTAGGTGTTTTTAGAATGAGACGCCTTGATGTGTCACATGTACATTACAGCTCAGTATAGTTCTTTCTCTGTATTCAACCTGTCTGAAGCAGTGAAAAAAACACACGCGCACACAGAGACAGGGAGAGAGAGAGAGCAGTGGTGCTCAGAGATTTATTTTTTTTAAATGAGAAGCCTTTATTTTGATGGTTCTGTGTTACGAAGGTAAATGGTGTACTCGTGTGCCGGTAACGTCACAAGTGAATGTCCGGTTTCAGCACAAGTGACCGTGCCCAGGTAAATCTATTTTTAACAATATTATAACTTTTAAAATGGATTAATTGTTGTTATAAATTTTTATTTTTAATTTACATGTGCAGTGGAGCACATCAGGGCAGTTGCTGTGATCGGCAAATGAACTTTACTTTGGGGTTTCGTTTGACTTTAATGGAGCCCTTTGACCTCATGAGGCCTTCTGAACATTATACCCTGTGTAGAATATGCTTTCTTTCTCTGTCTGATTGTCCCTCTCACTCTCTTTCAGTTCCTCTCTGTCTCTCTTTTTCAGGCTCTCTCTATCAGTCTGTCTCTCTCTTACTCTCTCTGACTGTCTATGTCTTTCTGTTCATCTCATCTCATCTCATTATCTGTAGCCGCTTTATCCTGTTCTACAGGGTCGCAGGCAAGCTGGAGCCTATCCCAGCTGACTACGGGCGAAAGGCGGGGTACACCCTGGACAAGTCGCCAGGCTGACACATAGACACAGACAACCATTCACACTCACATTCACACCTACGCTCAATTTAGAGTCACCAGTTAACCTAACCTGCATGTCTTTGGACTGTGGGGGAAACCGGAGCACCCGGAGGAAACCCACGCAGACACGGGGAGAACATGCAAACTCCACACAGAAAGGCCCTCGCCGGCCCCGGGGCTCGAACCCGGACCTTCTTGCTGTGAGGCGACAGCGCTAACCACTACACCACCGTGCCGCCCCTTTCTGTTCATATTTATTTATTTATTTATTTATTTATTTCTCCATCAGTCTCTCTCTCTCTCTTTCACAGGCTCTCTCTATCAGTCTGTCTCTCTCTGACTGTCTGTTTGTCTTTCTGTTCATCTTTATTTATTTCTCCATCAGTCTCGCTCTCTCTCTCTTTCAGGCTCTCTCTATCAGTCTGTCTCTCTCTGACTGTTTGTCTTTCTGTTCATCTTTATTTATTTATTTATTTATTTATTTATTTCTCTCTCTATCAGTCTGTCTCTCTCTGACTGTCTTTCTGTTCATATTTATTTATTTATTTATTTATTTCTCTATCAGTCTGTCTCTCTCTGACTGTTTGTCTTTCTGTTCATCTTTATTTATTTATTTATTTATTTCTCTATCAGTCTGTCTCTCTCTGACTATCTCTGTCTTTCTGTTCATCTTTATTTATTTATTTATTTCTCTATCAGTCTGTCTCTCTCTCTCTGACTGTCTGTCTTTCTGTTCATCTTTATTTATTTATTTATTTCTCTATCAGTCTGTCTCTCTCTCTCTGACTGTTTGTCTTTCTGTTCATCTTTATTTATTTATTTATTTATTTCTCTATCAGTCTGTCTCTCTCTGACTATCTCTGTCTTTCTGTTCATCTTTATTTATTTATTTATTTCTCTATCAGTCTGTCTCTCTCTCTCTGACTGTCTGTCTTTCTGTTCATCTTTATTTATTTATTTATTTATTTCTCCATCAGTCAGTCTCTCTCTCTTTTTCAGGCTCTCTCTATCAGTCTGTCTCTCTCTGACTGTCTCTGTCTTTCTGTTCATCTTTATTTATTTATTTCTCCATCAGTCAGTCTCTCTCTTTTTCAGGCTCTCTCAGTCTGTCTCTCTCTGTCTTTCTGTTCATCTTTATTTATTTCTCCATCAGTCTCTCTGTCTCTTTCAGGCTCTCTGTCTGTCTCTCTCTGACTGTCTGTTTATGTCTTTCTGTTCATCTTTATTTATTTATTTTTCCATCACACTCTCTCTCTCTCTCTGTCTCTCTTTTTCAGGCTCTCTCTATCAGTCTGTCTCTCTCTGACTCTGTCTTTCTGTTCATCTTTATTTATTTATTTCTCCATCAGTCTGTCTCTCTCTCTCCCTCCCTGTTAAAGTGACACAGGTCAATGTATTAAAAAGATGAATAGTACCCTGTGGAGCTAGAATAACCCCTAGGTACTTGAATCACACGCTGTACTGCTTGGCCGCTGCCTCATGCCTGTGAAGGAGAATGAACTGGAAGAAAACAGCGTGCTAATGTTTACACTTGGGTACGGAAAAAGCCGAGGTTTATCCATATTATAATGAGCGAGGTCGCGACAAACACGGCGGAACCGGCGGCCTCCGACACAGAAGCGGGCGCTCGAGAGCCTTCAAGCTCACAGGCGTGTTTAGATTTAGAATATTTCACTTCTAACTTGTATAAAAGTTGATGCAATAAGTAAAGATACCAAGTAGCATTATTTTGTAAGCTGTCATTGCCTGTCACTCAGCTGTCCAGCAGCATCTTGACAAAGCCGGCATCAGATGCCGCATTTGTTTTTGCCTTTTCGGACTTCCATCTGGAAAGCTGGCCGACTTGTCTGCCGTTTTTTCCCCTCTCTTTTCTGGCGTGTTTTGCCTCTGACAATGTCAGATACTTCCTTAAAATTGTCTCTCTCTTTTTTGGGTCTTGATTTAGGAGTCTTTGTTCGATCTGAGCGATCCGCCATGTTCACTGTGGCTCCACGGTCGCGACCTCTGACCCCCACATGACCTCACGCGACTCTTCCGAGCTGACTGCCAAGCGAGCGGTTTGTAAACCGTCTAACACATGGTTAGGACACCGGAAATAAAATGCATTGAAACAAGATGACGCGTACCAGATATGGGGATGTACGGAAGCCGAGAGAGGCCCTGCATATAATCCTTTTTTTTTATTCACCTTGTTATCCCGAGATAACGACATAATTCATTCAGGATCTCGAGAAAACAACACAACTAATTCGAGATCTCGAAAAAACAAAGCCGTTATTTCGAGATCTCGAGAAAACAAAGCAATTATTTCATGATCTCGAGTAAACAGCTGAGAAATGGTTCATTCAGGTACGCCAAGAGACTTGTGATATGCTGACTTTGGGGCTATTTCTCATTCTGTATAGACGCAACTTTGGTCATTAGAATGTCTGGAATAATCGATCACCTAATAAGGCAATATTTTGATCAGGGGTTGACACAGGGAGAGACTGCATTAAGTCTTTTAATAAGGGATAATTTCAAAATTAGTCCGCGGCACCTCCGCAGAAGACTGGCCCGGCTTCGTCTCTACCGACGGAGATACAGTGATCCAGCTGAGATCATGAAATAATTTTGTTTTCTCAAGATCACGGAAAAATTTTGTTTTTTCTCGAGATCTCAGAATAACGGTTTTGTTTTCTCGAGATCTCGAATTAGTTGTGTTGTTTTCTCGAGATCCTGAATTAATTATGTTGTTATCTCGGAATAACGGTTTTGTTTTCTCGAGATCTCGAATTAGTTGTGTTGTTTTCTCGAGATCCTGAATTAATTATGTTGTTATCTCGGAATAACAGTTTTGTTTTCTCGAGATCTCGAATTAGTTGTGTTGTTTTCTCGAGATCCTGAATTAATTATGTTGTTATCTCGGAATAACGGTTTTGTTTTCTCGAGATCTCGAATTAGTTGTGTTGTTTTCTCGAGATCCTGAATTAATTATGTTATTATCTCGGAATAACGGTTTTGTTTTCTCGAGATCTCGATATAGTTGTGTTGTTTTCTCGAGATCCTGAATTAATTATGTTGTTATCTCGGAATAACGGTTTTGTTTTCTCGAGATCTCGATATAGTTGTGTTGTTTTCTTGAGATCCTGAATTAATTATGTTGTTATCTCGGAATAACGGTTTTGTTTTCTCGAGATCTCGAATTAGTTGTGTTGTTTTCTCGAGATCCTGAATTAATTATCTCGTTATCTCAGAATAACGGTTTTGTTTTCTCGAGATCTCGAATTAGTTGTGGTGTTTTCTCGAGATCCTGAAATAATTATGTCGTTATCTCGGGATAACAAGGTGAATAAAAAAAGATTATATGAAGGGCCTCTCTCGGCTTCCGTAGGGATTGGGTATCAGCTCAAACAATTCAGAAAGGGGAGTGGGTTAAATGATTCCTGAACCAGCACATCGGCCTGTGTCACTTTAATCTCTCTTTCTCTCTGACTGTCTCTGTTTGTCTCTTGCTTTCTCAAACTACTGTACCAGTCTCTCTTCATCTTCTCTGACTCTTTTTTTTTTCCCCTCTATTTCTGACTCTCTCTGTCTCTCTGTCAATTTTTCTCACTCTCTGTCCGTCTCTCTCACCCTCAAACTAATAATCTCTCACTCTCTGTTTGTGCAGGGAAGCTCACTCCGAGATGGAGACATTAAAGGCACTTTGCTATCTGGTGAGTGAAGTTTGATGCTTTTTGACACTTTTGGCTCTGTGTGACTTTTCACCTCATTAATGGAACTGAAATAAATGTATGTACTGTAAATCAGAGCATCGGGTACGAGTCCAGCTTCAGCAGCATGCTATTAAAGTCGCACATAAGACCCTGCAGCATCTCTCCCTCTCTCTCTCTCTCTTTCCTTTGTAGAGTACACTCGTCCTACACCTCCTCAGCATACTGGCTTTCACCGTTACCAGTTCCTTTTGTATGAGCAGCCCACAGGCCAGGTGCTGTCTCTCAGCCAACAGGAACAGAGCTCACTGGGTAAGTAAGAAAAAAAGGTCACAAATAAACGCACACATACACATAAAGCTCACTATTTTATTATCTACCGAAGGTCCGCAGCGTGACGCCCTCCTACAGCACACTTACACGGCCACATATTTTAAATTAACCTGAAAATATCATACTCTAGCCTTTCAACATAATATATAATTAGATGTAGAGCATACAATGACAAGCACCACAGAGCCAGACGTAGCCATTTCCTCCAAGTACTTATTATAGATAATTGCACTCTAATTTATCATTTATACCTGATTGATCACATTTGAAATAAACAGAGTACAAAGTCGACCAGGCCTCAGTGCGTTATACGTGTGCATGTACAAACACACTAAATATTTAATGGACTCGCAGTAGACAGTAAGACAATGTGATCGTCACTGTGTATAAAAAAAAAAAAGCATTCGAGTTATTCAGTAATATTAATTGTATTTCTTGTCGTTGTTTTAATTATTGATGCCGATTCAGTTTGTAAATGTCAGCCTGTGTTAAAGATCAGTAATTCTAATAACATAAAACAAACAGTAATCTAATATATCATACACTGAGAAGCTCCGGGTGAAATTATGGATTCTCTGAGGAGAAAAAGAAAATAGTTCTATGCCAGTTACTGAAGAGAATCTGTAATTCCCGGTGCCTCTCAGTGCATGGTATATTTTTGGTTTAAAAAATTCCAAACTAAAGTGTGAAGATTGAATCTCGGCATAAACTCACTGGAGGCAGCCATGTTTGTTGTTTACGTCGGCGTGACCTTCAACCTGTGCATGTGCAATGTACCGTACCATGTTATCGCCTGCCTTGCTAGGCATGATCATGATATGTAGATCAACACACACAGAAATGCTCACGGAGTCGCAGTTGTAACTCAAGTCGGCCGTATAGCTTGAAATTGTGACGTCAGTTCATGGTATATCCAGGATATCCCATGACTCACTCACACTAAACCCTTTTTTTTTTTTTACGTCATGAGATAAGTGGCGGCACGGTGGTGTAGTGGTTAGCGCTGTCGCCTCACAGCAAGAAGGTCCGGGTTCGAGCCCCGTGGCCGGGGAGGGCCTTTCTGTGTGGAGTTTGCATGTTCTCCCCGTGTCCGTGTGGGTTTCCTCCGGGTGCTCCGGTTTCCCCCACAGTCCAAAGACATGCAGGTTAGGTTAACTGGTGACTCTAAATTGACCGTAGGTGTGAATGTGAGTGTGAATGGTTGTCTGTGTCTATGTGTCAGCCCTGTGATGACCTGGCGACTTGTCCAGGGTGTACCCCGCCTTTCTCCCATAGTCAGCTGGGATAGGCTCCAGCTTGCCTGCAACCCTGCAGAACAGGATAAAGCGGCTACAGATAATGAGATGAGATGAGATGAGTTGCTTCATCAATGATGGAGCTATTTTATGTCACGTGAGCCATCGTTGGTCAATCCCTGCACGGAAGTTTTTTAATGAGGGGATATAATAGGGGTGTTCACACGGCAACTTTTACTCCGGTGTAGCACCGGGGCTGCCCCGGTAGAGCGTTCACACGGTACAAAGTTATACCGGTGTCGCCCCTGAAAGCTGCTTAAACCGGTGCAAATCTAACCCTGCTCGGGAGGTGGTTTAAGAAATTTACTCCGGAGTAAATGCTAGTTTGCGGGGCAGCACCGATATAAAATGGGACGTCTGAACGCTACAGGGGTCGACTCGCTACGCGTGAGGAGAGTTGATTACATACGGGCATTGCATAATTTGCATCCTGGAATTTTGCGCTTCCAAAATGGCGAATATCAACAACAACAGAACTGCGTGTATTCCAGTGTTGCCAGATTGGGCGGTTTTAAGTGCATTTTGGCGGATTTGAACATATTTTGGGCTGGAACATGTCAGCAGTATCTGGCAACACTGGTGTCTTCATCCATGTTGTTTTCCCGGCGCTTGGTGATGCCATGACAACCGGGAAAAGGAAGTACATTTTCACGCATGCGCATATTTCATTTCCGCATTATTACTATCGTATAGCACGGTCGCAAAAACTGCCGTGTGAACGCAAGTGGGGCTGCACCGGTGCTAACACGCTTCTCTCTAGTAAGCAGGTTTGTGACGTGTGAACGCGCCACAAAATTTACACCGGTGTAAGATATATCGCAACAAAATACATCGGTGCAGCATCGATGCAAATATGTGCCGTGTGAACACCCCTAATATCAGATATTCTGTCCACATTCACTGGATATGAGCAATCGCGCGCTCTGATATCCTAGTAATAGCCAATCAGTTCATATCCCGTGAGTAGAGAAAAACAAAATGGCAGAGCGTGTTGCTGAACCAACCGAGGACGAAATAAAAACTCTACTCGAAAGCAAAACCCCAAAGATACAAAAAAAAGAGAAACAAAATATGGAAGGAAAGTATTTGATGGTAAGAATGTTTTTGTTTTTTTTCCAAGAATTATTATAGCATTTTTCCCAAATTGCTCCTGTAATTTCACCGGTTTGTTTATATTCTAAGTGGAAATTATTTTTTTTATTTATCGAATTTGAAAAAAATAAAAATGCTCCCTTTCTCAAAATCCAGTGAATGTGGATAGAATAAAACAGTTGTTCCACTCAATCTCGTCGTATATGGCTTATAGCCAATTTGGTGCTCGTGTACGACTCGATTTCGTGGAATAACTTAATAGTATCATTATACTGTATATGCTCTTTTTTTAATTTCACAGCACACAGAAAGCATGAACAGTTGTTGATTTGACATATCTACTTTGACACGGAAATGTTTTCATTTTTGTATTGCCGTCTTGGTTCCATGATCACGGTGTGTACGGTAAGGAGCCATTTTAGAAAACGCAGCAGGACGAACAGTCAGTCTGTCTAAAGCCTGGCGCACACGGGCGATTTTCCGTCGCTTGGTCGCGCAACCTTTTGAGGCAAGCGAAATTGTGTGGATATTTGCGACGCCGATTTTTTTTTGTTGTTGCTTGCATCAAACATGTCTGATATTCTGTGACAAAAAAATCACCAGTCGCTGACTTGTTGCAGAGATATCGCCGCATGTGCGTGTCTTTGTAATAAGGAAGCAATCACAATCCCCGCCCGCGAAGTAGTCATGTGATTTCCACGTGACTTGCATCCCCCTCTCCAAATCGCCCACTGGTCGCAGATAACGCACACACGTGAGGGGAAACTTGCGTCCAAAAATCGCAGTACGCTTGCGACGGAAAATCTCCCGTGTGCGCCGGGCTTAAAGATGTCTAGCTAGCTAGTGTACTTTTCTCACATTGATCAAGTTACATGCCATCGGGAAAGAATGTAAAACTAATCAGTTCTGTTTAGAAGACTAATGAACAATGACTTTATTAACAATTAATTATTTCCTCATGGATGTGAGCGTGAACGGAGAGTCATGCCCCTTTTCCACCAAAGCAGTTCCAGGGCTGGTTCGGGGCCAGTGCTTAGTTTGGAACCGGGTTTTCTGTTTCCACTGACAAAGAACTGGCTCTGGGGCCAGAAAAACCGGTTCCAGGCTAGCACCAACTCTCTGCTGGGCCAGAGGAAAGAACCGCTTACGTCAGCGGGGGGGGCGGAGTTGTTAAGACCAACAACAATAACAAGACCGCGAAAGATCGCCATTTTTAAGCGCCGAGAAGCAGCAGCTGTACAAACGCAAAGTCATCCATTATTATTATTGTTGTTGTTGCTGCTGCTGCTTCTTCCGCGTTGTTTTTGCTTCGATATTCGCGCCAAGGTTTATGCAAACGTAGCGACGTAACTGACATATACAGCAACATAACTGACGTATACAGCGACGTAATGACGTGGCTTCCTTTAGCACCGCGAGCTATGGAAAAGCAAACTGGTTCTCAGCTGGCTCGCAAGTTGAACGAGTTGTGAACCAGCACCAGCACTGGAACTGATTTGGTGGAAAAGGGGTATCAGTGCTGTTAACAGACGCTCGTGTTTTAATACCACGAGTCACTTGTACCTCAGATGAGGAGATCGAGCTGTGGATGTGAACTGGATGATGCTGAAAATTTATCTCCTATTAAATTCTTTAGAGTTTGTCAGTAATGTTGTTTTTCCAAAGCTAGATTAGATTATTAATGTCAAAGAAGGTGAGGTACAAATCTTCCTTTTCATGATTGGGGCATTTTCAAATGCAAGAACTTTAAACTTTAAAATGAAAGAAATATTTCACTTCAGGAACGTCTGTGGTTTTCTGTATACATTTCTAGAGTAACTTTAAACAGGTGAAGGGATTTCCCAGGTCGCGACACCTTTGCTCATCCTTTTGATCTCGTTCCTGATTTCTAGTTTTAGTAAATGCTATCAGTTACAGTAAATGGACGTACAGTGCTGTGCAAAAGTCTTTCAAAGAAATCCTGTAATGCAAAGATGCCTTCAAAAATAGTTAGATTAGATTAGATTAGATTAGATTAGATTAGATTAGATTAGATTAGATTAGATTAGATTAGATTAGATTAGATTAGATAAAACTTTACTGATCCCTTTGGGAGGGTTCCTTCAGGGAAATTAAGATTCCAGCAGCATCATTACAGATAGAGAAAAGAAATAGAGAAAAACTTCTAGATAAATTAAAATAAATTAAGTATTAACATGGGCGGCACGGTGGTGTAGTGGTTAGCGCTGTCGCCTCACAGCAAGAAGGTCCTGGGTTCGAGCCCTGGGGCCGGCGAGGGCCTTTCTGTGCGGAGTTTGCATGTTCTCCCCGTGTCCGCGTGGGTTTCCTCCGGGTGCTCCGGTTTCCCCCACAGTCCAAAGACATGCAGGTTAGGTTAACTGGTGACTCTAAATTGAGCGTAGGTGTGAATGTGAGTGTGAATGGTTGTCTGTGTCTATGTGTCAGCCCTGTGATGACCTGGCGACTTGTCCAGGGTGTACCCCGCCTTTCGCCCGTAGTCAGCTGGGATAGGCTCCAGCTTGCCTGCGACCCTGTAGAAGGATAAAGCGGCTAGAGATAATGAGAGATGAGATGAAGTATTAACATGTACAAATGTAAAAAGAATAAGATATGGGGAAGAGAGGAAGGGGGAGAGAGAGGAGGGGAGGAAAAAAGGGAAAGGGGGGGCAGCAGGACAGATATTGCACATTATATTGCACATTGTCCGGTATTGCTTATTGTTAGGCTAGGCTACTGCTCCTTCCCGTCCTCTGTCCTCCTGTTACCCCTCCTCCCCCCCAGAGAGGAGTTGTACAGTCTGATGGCGTGAGGGACAAAGGAGTTTTTAAGTCTGTTCGTCCTGCACTTGTGAAGGAGCATTCTGTCACTGAACAGGCTCCTCTGGTTGCTGATGACGGTGTGCAGAGGGTGACTGGCATCGTCCATGATGTTCAGTAGTTTGTCCATAACGTTTCTACACTTTTAAAAAAGTATTATTAAGAACAGTAGACAGCAATAAACTAAACAGTCAGTGTTTTGGTGTGACTGCCATTTATGCCCAGAGCATGAAGGCGTGTCTTCAAGTATCAGTAAAGGTTAAAGGATGGCACATGGTATTGCACCTAAAGACATTAACAAGAACATTGTTGTCTTAAGAAAGTGTCAGAGTAAATTCGACTGCTTATTTGAAATGTTCTATATTAGCAAAAGAAGATCAACTCTCAACTTGCAATCGGGCTCCTTACAGGCCAAACTTTTTGTTTAGCATTATGCTAATCAATTTTTATTTTATATGTTTTGGCACTGACTTAGCTTACGAACACTTGCTTGATAATGGTGTTTGAGCAGCACCGAAACGTCGCGCTTTTTTCCTTAATTTTTAGTACACCTTGACTGCCATTTGCTTTTTTTTTTAAGTAGTCTCAGGTGCAGGCGGCACGGTGGTGTAGTGGTTAGCGCTGTCGCCTCACAGCAAGAAGGTCCGGGTTCGAGCCCCGTGGCCGGCGAGGGCCTTTCTGTGTGGAGTTTGCATGTTCTCCCCGTGTCCGCGTGGGTTTCCTCCGGGTGCTCCGGTTTCCCCCACAGTCCAATGACATGCAGGTTAGGTTAACTGGTGACTCTAAATTGAGCGTAGGTGTGAATGTGAGTGTGAATGGTTGTCTGTGTCTATGTGTCAGCCCTGTGATGACCTGGTGACTTGTCCAGGGTGTACCCCGCCTTTCGCCCGTAGTCAGCTGGGATAGGCTCCAGCTTGCCTGCGACCCTGTAGAACAGGATAAAGTGGCTAGAGATAATGAGATGAGATGAGTCTCAGGTGCAGTTTGTGCAGTTTTATTAGGAAATTGGCTTTACTGAGCCTCAGTTCTTCTGGAGACTTATGCCGCTTTTCCACTACAAACGCGGCTGAGCCGTGCCGTGCCGAGTCGAGCTGAGTCGGGCTGAGCGGGGCTGTTGGAGTTGCATTTCGACTACAACCGCGCTGAACCGTGCTGGCTGGAAGTGGGTGGACACATTGGGTGGAGTTAGCGAAAGTGGGTGGACGTCACGTGATGTCGTTAAGCAGCGCAAACAGTGACATCAGTGACACTGGCGGAACAAGTCAGAGCCGGGCCGGGGGCGGGGCAAATGACCGGGCCCTTTATTAAAGCTTATCATAACATCATTTTAGGCTACAAAATGTCCGCAGCTGCGGTGTTTACCAATTTCAACACTACGGGGGTGCAACTATGTTATTTAGTACATCAAGTCCTTCAAACGAACATGTAACTCAGAAACAAAAAACATTAGGATACTGTACATGGCTCATAATAAAACATCAATAGCCTATACTGCGCACATTATTTGAAGGGCATACGGCGAGCCTTGCGCTCCGCGAACTCGTCCACGATGCTCTGTATGTCACTGATTCAGTGATCTTTTAAGCGGTAGTCTCACGACCCGGAGAGTAAACAATAAACATGGAGGACATGGAGTCGTTAGTGTTGCTGGTCTTGGTGCTGTGGTTTGTTGTCACCGACAACGCGGACAGATACTGGCAAGAGCGTATAGATGAGGCGAGGCGCATAAGGCTTCAGAAATTCTCGTAATTCGTAATTATTCTCCTTCCAGGTTTGCGGTGTTTACAGATCCCAGCGCGCTCGCGGGGCGTGTGTGGGCATGTGAGGACACGCCTCCTCACCAATCAGTGCACAGGGGAGTGTCTGCTCACGCCCCCAACCTCAGTCGGCACGGTTTGGCTCGCTTCAGCCCCACTCCAAAACGGTGCGAGTTTTAGGGGCTAAGCAGGGCTGAAGCGAGCTGAGTCGTGCTGGTTTTTGGTAGTCGAAACGCGAGCCGTGTCGGGCTGAAGTGAGCTGAAGCGAGCTGAAGTGAGCTGAAAAAGGGTAGTGGAAAAGGGCCATTTGACTATCACATTTGCTTATGTTGCAGGCTTCATTATTATTATTATTTTTTTTTTTTTGTGGCTACTGCCTCGTACTACTATTTTGAAAATAGATATAGTTACTTACTATTAGTTACTTAATATTTTATTTTATATAGATATAGTTACTTACTATTTTATATAGATATAGTAACTATATAACTATATATAAAAT
Organism: Neoarius graeffei; assembly: GCF_027579695.1. NCBI lineage: Eukaryota > Metazoa > Chordata > Actinopteri > Siluriformes > Ariidae > Neoarius > Neoarius graeffei. Next base: position 13,946,368 of record NC_083578.1, on the reverse strand, counting down.
AGTAAGTATCTATATATAGATAGTAACTATATAACTATCTATATATAGATACTTACCATTTTATATAGATATAGTTACTTACTATTATAGTTACTTGCTATTTTATTTTATATATAGTTACTATTTACTTAGTTACATACTATTTTATTTTATATAGATATAGTTACTTACTATTATAGTTACTTACCATTTTATTTTATATAGATATAGTTACTTACTATTTACTTAGTTACTTACTATGTTATTTTATATAGATATAGTTACTTACTATTTACTTAGTTACTTACTATTTTATTTTATATAGATATAGTTACTATTTTATATAGATATAGTTGCTATTATTTATTTAGTTACTATTAGTTACTTACTGTTATAGTTACTTACTATTTTATATACACTACCGTTCAAAAGTTTGGGGTCACCCAGACAATTTTGTGTTTTCCATGAAAAGTCACACTTTTATTTACCACCCTAAGTTGTAAAATGAATAGAAAATATAGTCGAGACATTTTTCTGGCCATTTTGAGCATTTAATCGACCCCACAAATGTGATGCTCCAGAAACTCAATCTGCTCAAAGGAAGGTCAGTTTTATAGCTTCTCTAAAGAGCTCAACTGTTTTCAGCTGTGCTAACATGATTGTACAAGGGTTTTCTAATCATCCATTAGCCTTCTGAGGCAATGAGCAAACACATTGTACCATTAGAACACTGGAGTGAGAGTTGCTGGAAATGGGCCTCTATACACCTATGGAGATATTGCACCAAAAACCAGACATTTGCAGCTAGAATAGTCATTTACCACATTAGCAATGTATAGAGTGGATTTCTGATTAGTTTAAAGTGATCTTCATTGAAAAGAACAGTGCTTTTCTTTCAAAAATAAGGACATTTCAAAGTGACCCCAAACTTTTGAACGGTAGTGTAGATATAGTTATAGATATAGTTCACAGCACTGTATTTTGAACATAGCTTTGACGCTGCTCACAGCTTGGTGATGCTTGCAAGAGATGAGGCGAGTATAATTGATAACATGTTAATGCCTTGTTAATGTATTTCGGTGCAATACCGTGTGCCATCCTATAATCTTTACTGATCCTTGAAGACACGCCTTTATGCTCTTGTGGCTACTGCACAAAAGCGCATAAGCGATAGCCACTATGTCATTGTGCTGTCAGAATGTAAGAATGTAACAATCGCACACTACGCATACGCATAAGCATTACAATCACCAGAATGGTGAATCATGATCTTGCGATAAAACAGTTGATCTCACGTTATCATCGTGTTGTACGAATGTAAGAATGAGTGTAACAATAGCACAATGCGTGTGCGCATAAGTATTAGAACGGTGAATCGTGATCTCGCGATCTGAACAGTTGATCTCACATTATCAAAGGTACACAAGAATGAGTATAAGAATGTAAGAATGGGTGTAACAATAGCAAAACTTCGTAACCAATCAGCACTTATCCTGATCAAGTTCGATTACCCGTTCTATTTCTTGATAAACTTTGGAACCAATCAGAACCAGAAACGAAATAAGAGAAACCTTCGTAGTATCGGAAGATAATCGGCAAATAAAAAGATAAACGAAATTCACCGCATGGTTCGCCAAGGCTACTAATTCGATATCAAGTAAGTGGTGTTTATTTTAAGAAAATTTACCTTTTGATTATCACAGCTTTTGTTTGGTCCTTCTGAAAGATCAAATGAAAAGTTTTGTAAGTTGTTTTTTGGGGTTTTTTTGTTTGTATGTTTGGTTAGTTGGGTTTTTTTTAGCCTTTTGGCAGATATTTAGGCTAGAAGACAATTCATGAACAAGTGTTTTCTTACTATTTTGAAAATAGATATAGTTCACAGCACTGTGTTTTGAACAAAGCCCTGATGCTGCTCACAGCTTGGTGATGCTTGCAAGAGATGAGGCGAGTATAATTGATAACATGTATATATGCTACCGTATGTTTACTGTATGGACATGGGATCAAAAAACAATTTTATTTATAAGCAGTAGCCACATGTACCCATAGGGTACCTATTTTTTGTTTTTTGGTATTGGCCCTGCGATGACCTGGCGACTTGTCCAGGGTGTACCCCGCCTCTCGCTCATAGTCAGCTGGGATAGGCTCCAGCTTGCCTGTGACCCTGTACAGGATAAGCGGCTACAGATAATGGATGGATGGATGGATGGATGGATTTTTTTTTTTGCTTAATCAACATACAAACATTTTTCTGTAATATTCAAACATTTTGTGTTGGAAAAATAATGTTTGGAAGCATTGCTTTGTGTTTGTACTGACTCAATAATGCACGAGCCATAAAATAATCATCTATAACCACTCATTCACTCACTCAGTGCTGTCCTTGTCACCGGTGACAATTGATAACCTTGTCGGTTGTGTCGTCTGCGGCGTCTGGTCTCAGCTCTTTCTGCAAGCTTCGTGTCAGCCAGTGCTTTGCCCCGTCTTAGTTTGTTTCGCCATGCATCACGGTTTGATGTTTCCTCGTACCAGTTTTCGCCAAAACCACAGATGTTCAGATCCTCTTTGGCACAGTCTTTCCACCTTTTTCTTGGGCGCCCTCTGGACCTGATTCCACTGGCTAATTCACCAAATAGGAGCTGTTTGGGAATTCGGTTGTCATCCATGCGACAGACATGGGCAAGCCAGCGTAGGCGGTTGGTTCTGATGGTGGGCTCTATGGTGGTGCAACTAGCTCTTCTTAGAACCTCCATGTTTGTGATATGTTGCCACCGACTGATTTTGAGTATGTGCCGTAGTGATCTTTGGTGGTACGTTTCCAGCATATGTAGGCGGCAGGCTAGGGTGGGCCATGTTTCACTGCCGTAGAAGAGTGTTGGCAGTATGATGGCTTTGTAGACTGCCAGCTTGGTGTTGATTGATGGACCTTTTCTGTCGAAACATCTGGTAGCAAGAGAGTGAAAGGTACTGGCTGCTCTGCTTATCCTCTTCTTTATCTCGGGCTCTAGGTCACTGTTGTCAGTGAGGTCTCCTCCCAGGTAGGTGAACTTGTGGGATTTCTTCAGAGTGAAGTTATCTATGATGGTGTCAGCATCTATAACCAAAACTGTACTGGAAAAAAAAGGGGTGCCTAAGACTTTTGCACAGTCCTGTCCAGTACATCACATGGTTGTTGGAGTGTTTCATCAAACATAGTAGGTGCTACTCTGGATATTCTAGGGTGAGATATGCGATTAATCATAAAAGTAGCGTTTCAGCACCTTTTGTGAGTGGATTTACTGTATATAATCTTGAAAAGTGTAATGCATTTCTATATACAGTACCAGTCAAAAGTTTAGACGCACCTTCTAAATCAGTGGGTGGTTTGTTTTATTTTTTAAATTAATTAAAAGGTCCATCATGTCTTAAAGTAATGATGGATGTCATTTATCTTTACTTAGTTGAGCGGTTCTTGACTAAATAATATGGATTACTACAGTCGTGGTGTGGAATAGGGCTCATCTCATCTCATTATCTCTAGCTGCTTTATCCTGTTCTACAGGGTCGCAGGCAAGCTGGAGCCTATCCCAGCTGACTAGGGGCGAAAGGAGGGGTACACCCTGGACAAGTCGCCAGGTCATCACAGGCCTGACACATAGACACAGACAACCATTCACACCTAGCCTGGGAAATCCCATGCTGCTTTGCACAATCGTTCTGATCTGAAAAGACAGCATGGAAACTATGGTCTAAAGGCTCGCCTGAGTTAGGGAGCCAATCAGAGAGTGGGGAGGGGTGGAAAGATGATGACGCGTACTACTCGACAAACGGAAGCTTGTAGTTTATTTGGGACTGTTTACGGATCACATTTAGCATGGTGGCGAGCGGTACGAACCAAACTTTCGATCAAGCTTTAGACACTGTTCTGAATAGTTTAGAGCGAAAGTTTGTTTTAAAAAAAGAACAGTTTTGTTTTGCCTTCTCTTTCTCTTTCCTTCTCTTCTTCGTCGCTCTAACTACGTCACCGGGTACAACTGCCATGATTGGCCATGGGCTACGTATACACCAAATGATAGACATTCGCAACGTCCAATAAATGGCCGTTGACAATCGTAAACCACACCTCCCCTACGAGAAATTCAATAGGCGGATTCCAGACCATATTTCACTTGTGATATGGTCTGGTGTTAACCAGACTAGGTCATCACAGGGCTGACACATAGACACAGACAACCATTCACACTCACATTCACACCTACGGTCAATTTAGAGTCACCAGTTAACCTAACCTGCATGTCTTTGGGGGAAACCGGAGCACCCGGAGGAAACCCATGTGGACACGGCGAGAACATGCAAACTCCTTGCCGGCCACGGGGCTCGAACCCAGGACCTTCTTGCTGTGAGGCGACAGCGCTAACCACTACACCACCGTGCCGCCTCCGGAATAGGGCTATTTACTGTATTTTTATTATTTACTATTTACTGTTGGATCTCAAACGCATTAAGAAGCAAGAAACTCATCCACTAATTACCTTTTGACGAGGCACACCCGTTAATTGAAAAGCATTCCAGGTGACTACCTCATGAAGCTGGTTAAGATCATGCCAGTAATGTGCAAAGCGTCGTCAAGGTAAACGGTGTCTACTTTAACAAATCTGAAATATCAAACATATTTTGTTTAACATGTTGTTGTTGTTTTTTACCACATAATTCCATATACCGTACATTCCGAATGTTATTTCATAGTTTTAATGTATTCAGTATTGTTCTACACTGTAGAAAATATTCAAAATTCAGAAAACCCTCTGAATGAGTAGGCGTGTACAAACTTTTGACTGGTACAGTATCCAATGTGTAGCGCTAATTAACACACTGTGTTTTATGATTACATGTAATCATGCTAATGAGTATAAGAACATTGTTGTAATACGTTGGTTAAAATAGAAATTATGTTTAAATGATACATAATTAACATTCACTTCTTAAATAATTTAATACTGGCATTCTTTTAATTAAAAGATATGTTGGCTGCACTATAAGTGATGTACAGATCAATTAAATATTCACAGTATGAAAACAACATAAGGTGAGAGAGCAAAAAAAACATTGTCATCAGTTAATAGTTATTAAAACTGGTTCATAATAGTTCAAAATGCACACTCCATTTATGTAGTTTATATTTTTTATTTCAATTATGTGTTACTGCAAGACTCTAACCATGAACTGTATTGTCATATACATACATATACAAGCAAATGCTCTCCTTCGTATCCCAGCCTTGAGGGTAGTTTGGGTCAGAGGGCAGGGTCAGCTATGGTACAGCACCCCGAAGCAGTTTTTTTGGTTAAGGGCCTTGCTTGGTCTCTCACCCTTCCGATCAATAGTGCAGAACCGCAACCTCTGAGCCACCACTGGCACGTCACATACATTATCTACTGAATTCTGTTAGAACTTGGAATTACAGTACGTCAAGAGAATTAACACCTGCAGCATTATCGAAGGTGTCTTTGGTTTAGTTCACAAACTGAAAAAGTAGACATTTTTACAAGGCTTGAACTTATACAGGGTGTTTATAAAAATTTGATGATATTTGAGATGTGAAAGAAAGAAAGAAAGAAAGAAAGAAAGAAAGAAAGAAAGAAAGAAAGAAAGAAAGAAAGAAAGAAAGAAAGAAAGCACAACTTTATTCATCACACATTTGTGAAATTCCTCTCTGCATTTAACCCGTCTGAAGCAGTGAACATGCACACACACGTGAGCAGTGAGTACACACACATACCCAGAGCAGTGGGCAGCCATACGGTACTAACAGCGCCTGGGGAGCAGTTGGGAGTTCGGTGCCTCGCTCAAGAGCACCTCAGCCCAAGGCCGTCCCATGTTAACCTAACCTGCATGTCTTTGAACTGTAGGGGAAACCGGAGCACCCGGAGGAAACCCACGCAGACACGGGGAGAACATGCAAACTCCGCACAGAAAGGCCCTCGCCGGCCGCTGGGCTCCAACCCAGAACCTTCTTGCTGTGAGGCGACCGTGCTAACCGCTTACACGAAATTACATAATCTAGACAAATGAAACTGGACAGGCTTAATGTTGAACAATATAAGATTTATTCCTCAAAATTTGAATGAGAAATTCAAAGGTATGTGGATTCCGTGAACAGTTTCACAAATTTTCAATATACACGAACCCTCCTGACCGTCTCTTCCAATGCTGGTGGTCGTCCAGATCCTTTTGCCCTGCTGCACAGACAGCCTTCCTCTTTGAACTGTTTGTGCCGTGTCCAAATCTGCATTACCGGAGCTTCTTTATTTTATTTTATTTCTTTTTCTATTTTTTTTCTGTGTTTGTGTAGTTTGATGTTTGTTTGAGTGTTTTGTCCGACAGTTGTGGTGTAGCTCCGGACCCAGTTTGGGCGTCGGTTCCCTCCAGGCCTTGGTTCGCTGTGGGTGATGCCTGCGCTCCCAGCTATGGACTGCAGTGAGCTCGTTGCTCATTTTACATCGTGGTTGTCCAGTGCTCTGCGCTTTAACGCTCAGCGTGATGTTCCGAGCGATGTTGCTCGGTGGTGTCGCGGCGGCTGTGCAGGCGGTTTGGAACACACCAGCGCTCTGCGTGGCGGAGCTTCTCTGCTCGCTTTGTGGATCCATGGCGTGGTGTTCGAGCGATGCTGCTGGCGGCGTCACGGCGGCAGTGCTGGAGATGTGGGACTTGTTTTCGTGCGCCTTTTGGTGGGACTGTGGCTGCTACACCACGGGAATTACATCCTGACCCCTACTTGGTGGACTTTTTACTTTTTATTTATTTATTTATTTATTATCTTTTTTTTTTTCTTTTGTTTATAATTGTAAAGCGTCCTTGGGTTTTTTGAAAGGCGCTATATAAATTTAACATTATTATTATTATTATTGCAGTTGGTGCATTTTTAGAGAATTCTTTCATAAATGCAAGCTGCACAGTCTTGTTCGACTGTATTCGAGCGTCCTCTAACACACAAAATGCCTTTTTTTTTCCAGTGAATGGCATTTCTATACCTAAAAAGATAAAAACATTAAACAGAACATTTTAACCTGTTTCCTCACATGCTATTAAAATTTGAGGTCAGTTGAACAGGAATCGGCAAAGTTATTAGATTGTGAAATGATATCAATTTTTTTGAAACACCTTGTATTTCAATAATATTGGCTGGGGTTTTTTCATGGTGTATCAGATATATTCCATTCAGCGAGCATGATATTGAACGAGTCGAAGACGAGTAGCCGAACGGAATATATCTGATATACCACGAAAAAAGCCAGCCAATTTTATTCTACATACACATTTAATGGAGCAAGTATAGATTTGTTTACGAATTGTCCCAGTCGCTCGCTAGCGCGGAAGTTGTACATCTCCAACGTGACGTCATGTTGTCTTGACAACCATGCAATCCCGTAAACCATATTCAGCGCTCATTCTTCATTGAGTAGAATGATGTAATACATGTCGGATAAGCGATATACTAACAATATTGCATGCTATCCAACCAGATGAATGGAACCCGCTAGAAGGGAATAGAACACGTTTTTATTCCATTGAAAAAGTGTCCTGTATGTATAATTATAATACAAACTAGAACAGCACTCGGAGATCGCAGACCTCCGCCAAGAATCCTTTAAAAAAATCCGGGATCCAGAAGGTGATCCGGATCACCGCCAAAATTTTATGGAATGTTACTTGTGCCCAGTCACACCTCTGGAAAAAATTTCAGCGCAATCCGTTCATAACTTTTTCCGTAATGTTGCTAACCGACAAACCAACAAACAAACAAACCAACGCTACCGAAAACATAACCTCCTTGGCGGAGGTAATTACTCAGTTCTGATTGGTCAATCAAGGAGGGCTTTTTCCCTTAACACGGGGCCGTGTTTCTGAAATGCTACTGGCTAGTTCGTTGCTTGGTTACGGTTACAAAAATTAGCAAATTTTGTCAACAAAATGGCTGACTCAGCAATGCCGCGTCTCGCTATATTTGACGAAGAAACGATAAACCAATTGGAAGCTGCAAGCAAAAATGAAAATACCAAAAAAAGTACGAATTTTTGGCTTTCCGTGTTTAAGAAATGGGCCGCAGAAAGACAAATAAACGGCTCTCTAGTGGCATATGAATGCTGTGAGTTAGACAAGGTGCTATCGGAGTTTTATGCAGAAGTGAGGAAAGAAAATGGGGAAAACTACGAACCAGACTCTCTTAAAGTAACACAGGCAGCATTGGATCGGCATCTGAGACAAGAGAAATATCCAGGATCAATCCTGAAAGATGTAAATCCTCGTGTCGTGTCGCCGTGTCATGATGAAAGATGCTTTAGAAACTGATTCAAACGTGCAAGATGGTCTCGCGCCCTGATTGGTTCAGAAAACGTGAATGACCAATGTTGTGAACTTGAATGGCTTCCGAAGTATGAATTTGGCCCTGTATATTATAAACAAGTAATCATATGGTTCCTTGTAAAATTAAGGATCAATTTCACTCGTGATTTCAAAGTTTTGAAATTGCCCTCGTCTCGAACTTCGAAATCACTCGTCAAATTAATCCTTAATTTTACTCGGCCCCATGCGATTACTTACACTACCGTTCAAAAGTTTGGGGTCACTTTGAAATGTCCTTATTTTTGAAAGAAAAGCACTGTTCTTTTCAATGAAGATCACTTTAAACTAATCAGAAATCCACTCTATACATTGCTAATGTGGTAAATGACTATTCTAGCTGCAGATGTCTGGTTTTTGGTGCAATATCTCCATAGGTGTATAGAGGCCCATTTCCAGCAACTCTCACTCCAGTGTTCTAATGGTACAATGTGTTTGCTCATTGCCTCAGAAGGCTAATGGATGATTAGAAAACCCTTGTACAATCATGTTAGCACAGCTGAAAACAGTTGAGCTCTTTAGAGAAGCTATAAAACTGGCCTTCCTTTGAGCAGATTGAGGTGGGGTTTACATTAGACCGTATCAGCGGATCATCAGATTAACGTTTTTAAAAACGATTAGCGTGCACACAGCAACGCCAATACACGGATACGCTAATCACATGACTAATTCGGCACGTAAGTTGAAATGTGTCAGTGCGGCTCATCGCTTCCTCCTCAGCGGCTGCGCTCCAAATCACTCCGCCCTGAACAGCGAGTGCCCTCTGGAGGGTGCGCACTCCGGCCCTGCGCAGCTCACAGAGCGCGCGAGTGAAGCGCACGAGCAGTGATTCGGGACTGAGCCGCTGTGTGTGAGATCCCAGTGCATATCGGGCAGCATGCGCAAGTCACTCACCACTTGCAAGTGGAAGGATGGCAAGCCTAAAGACAATCATAACTACACAATGGGCAGTATTTGCATCAGTATTTGCAGTATTTTCATACTTTTATACTCTTTAATGAAAGGTGATACAAGGCGGAAGTCCACGCCGTTTTTCAACAGTCGCATCACATGACCAACGCCAGCGAATCAGGAAGGTGGATGTCACAGTGACGTTGTCCAATGACGACGTCAGCTAGAGCTCAGCACAGCGTATCCGCGTATCTCAATGTTTACACAGCACCGGATCAAATACGAACTGGGTTGAATACGTGGGCTCTGGCGGATTCCCGTTTCCCGGCGTTTTAATGTGAACGGACAGTGCATCCGCGAAGAAAACGAGACAGATACGGTCTAATGTAAACTTGGCCAGAGTTTCTGGAGCATCACATTTGTGGGGTCGATTAAATGCTCAAAATGGCCAGAAAAATGTCTTGACTGTATTTTCTATTCATTTTACAACTCATCTCATCTCATTATCTCTAGCCGCTTTATCCTTCTACAGGGTCGAAGGCAAGCTGGAGCCTATCCCAGCTGACTACGGGCGAAAGGCGGGGTACACCCTGGACAAGTCGCCAGGTCATCACAGGGCTGACACATAGACACAGACAACCATTCACACTCACATTCACACCTACGGTCAATTTAGAGTCACCAGTTAACCTAACCTGCATGTCTTTGGACTGTGGGGGAAACCGGAGCACCCGGAGGAAACCCACGCGGACACGGGGAGAACATGCAAACTCCACACAGAAAGGCCCTCGCCGGCCACGGGGCTCGAACCCAGGACCTTCTTGCTGTGAGGCGACAGCGCTAACCACTACACCACCGTGCCGCCCCATTTTACAACTTATGGTGGTAAATAAAAGTGTGACTTTTCATGGAAAACACAAAATTGTCTGGGTGACCCCAAACTTTTGAACGGTAGTGTATACTAATATACTATATCAGAAGGTTTATAATTTACTCCATTTTGGACTGACTTCTTCTATTTTATATTTTGTCTTCAACCTGACGTTTGAGTGTCTGCACTTGAGTGCAAAATCAATTCCATTTCAAACAGCACTTGTAATAAATTTGTGATTTCTGAATCTCCCCAGACTCGACTTCACTCTGTTCGGTGTTTGCTTGTTGTCTTGACTTTGTACTCCTCTGCACCCCTGTCCCTTGTGTGTGAAGTGTGTGGGCCAGCAGTGTGTGTAGGGGGAGTGTCATGCTGTCTGCGCCACTCAGTGAGCGTTTCAGCTCAGTCCTGAGACTCACTAACGTCGGCCCACCGTCAGAGACACGCTTCACTCCGTTTGAAGTTTTGACACCTTCGTTAGCAGTCAGTCCTACCTTATTAACACGAAGGCTGCTTGATAAGAAATCCATGTTGAAGTTGTTGCACTTTGGAGAGGGATTTTTTTGTTTGTTTGTTTCTTTTATGTTTGGAAAGATCTTTTCATCACATTTGACATTTTTTGGGGAAGGTAATGCCAAAATGAGTTTAGATGACGATACAGACATGTTCAGAGTTGAGAGTTAGACGAGACTTAAGCACACATGGTGGAGTTCGAATAAAACACAGGCATGTCTCAGTTACGCATGATTAGCAACTTGGACCCATATTTCTTCCTCAGTATTAAGTCCAGCACATACGTGTGACAGTTTGATGTGATCACAATATGTCACGCTTCAGAATAATGACTGTAGAAGCCATATTGTTAGATTAAACCGAATTTGCAGTGAGTCATATAATAATTACAACTTTACGACTATTCATGCAGCATTACTAGACTCTTATTAGATTTATTTCAGTGCTTAACATTTTCTCATTTATATATCATTATAATAGGCTTTTGGTTTTTCTTTTTTAGCTGAAAAACCCTAGTTCCTTCTTCAGTGTGTATTTTCTGTCCTTGATTTTTTTTTTTTTTTAATTCAGGGTTAAAGGCAAGTGCTTGTGCTTAAAGCTGGTGGGCTGGACAGTATTGAAAAACCCCATCTCAGATGCTTCTACTCAAGAAAAATCTAGCAATCTTGGAAATTTGCATAATCTAAACGAAGACCCCAGCATCTCATCTCGTCTCATTATCTGTAGCCGCTTTATCCTGTTCTACAGGGTCGCGGGCAAGCTGGAGCCTATCCCAGCTGACTACGGGCGAAAGGCGGGGTACACCCTGGACAAGTCGCCAGGTCATCACAGGGCTGACACATAGACACAGACAACCATTCACACTCACATTCACACCTACGGTCAATTTAGAGCCGCCAGTTAACCTAACCTGCATGTCTTTGGACTGTGGGGGAAACCGGAGGAAACCCACGCGGACAACATGCAAACTCCGCACAGAAAGGCCCTCACCGGCCACGGGGCTCGAACCCGGACCTTCTTGCTATGACGCGACAGCGCTAACCACTACACCACCGTGCCGCCCCAGACCCCAGCATATCGATGTTAAATACCTGTATAACTGACCAACTTTTGGACTGAGTACGGCACATTATATCCTTCCGTTTCAACTTGGGTTAGAACCCAGGCTGTTTTTGTTTGTTTGTTTGTTTGTTTGTTTGTTTGTTTGTTTGTTTGTTTGTTTGTTTTATCCTCCACCCAAACGAAGTTTGGTGGGGGATATAGAAACGGGTTCTGTTCGTCCATTCACGTTTTCATTTCCGGGCCATATCTTTAAAACTGTTGAAGATATCTTCATGAAACTTTGTGTACATATCAAGCAACATGTGAACTGGTGCCTTTTTTCTTATTTTGGATTTTTGAAAAAAAGTATTTTTCAAATTTTTACATAAAAAATAGATTTTGACTTAGTTTCTAAGAGCAATGTTCGTTTCCGGAGCATATATCCAAAACTATTCATGATACAGATTTGAAACTTGGTGTACATGTTAACAAGGTGATGTAGATGTGCCTTTTCATACTAAGAATTTTGAGAAATTTTAATTGTTCATGTTTCCTTGGAAACAATTTCAGACTTAGTCTTGGGGTAGGTTTTGTTTCCGGAGCAGAACTTGAAAACTATGATTGGTATGGTCTTGAAAGTTGGTATATGTGTTGATTAACCCTCATCCTACCATGCTATTTTACACCTTAATCTTACCATGTCGGGTCCGTTTGGACCCCAATACTTTTCTTTAAAATTAAAGCTTATAAAGACAAAATCACCAGATAAGTTTTGTTCAGAACATCTTGTATTAATAACAGCAATACACTAAAGGGCCCAAGGCATAAAGAACACACTTAACCTTCATCCTACCAGCCAATTTTACATACACAAACTACCAGGCGGGGTCCGTATGGACCCCAGGAGGGAATACCTTGAAATCAATGCAGTAAGAACCAATTCAATGCAGCAAACAGACATGACTTTACTGAAGGACAAAATCCACTATGGCTGAATATCAATGATGTATTATAAATGCAATAACATTGCAATAATATTGCAATAACTAGCATACATGTAGCAAATTATAGCGCCACAAAAAAAATTGGCATTATATACATGATTTTTGCAGCTCATGCAGCTGTAAAACATTCTGGATTACAACTTAGGTCTTTTCTTACAGAATTTAAAACAAAAAAGTAATTGTAAAATAATTTAGGGCTTTTGTTTTGCAGCCTGTGCTTATTGCAGCAGTGGGGTCCACACGGACCCCAAGAAGGAATGCCTTGGTAGTTTCATTATGGAACATAAAAGAAATAAAAGAAGTTAACTTTCAGTGTGCTATTCAATTATAAAATGAAAGACAGATAAACTTTACTCTGGGGTCCGGTTGGACCCCAGTAACAAATTAATAATACCTTCACAATGCAAAAAGCTGATCTTCCGGTGCTTTAGTGTTTTAATTAAGACATAAATTCCGACAAATTCATAAAACGGTGAGGCAGTATGTCACATATTTTTAAAATGGCAAACAAACATATAGGTGCGGGGTCCAGATGGACCCCACTTGGTAGGATGAAGGTTAAGTAATGTATATGTGCCTTTTGATACTACGAAATGTGAGAAATGTTAATTTTTAGCTCACCTGGACCAAAGGTCCGGTGGGTTTATGCCATGGGCTGCTGAGGTCCGTGTAAAGAGGTAGGGTTGGTTTCCTGCAGCAGAACTTGAAAAATGTGACAAATAATATCTTGAAACTTGGTATATAGGGCGGGGGATATAGATGACTCTGTCTTCTTGTTTTAATTATAACTGGCTTGAAAACCGGATGAACATCATATGGATTTGAGAACACATTCATGAATTTGTTACATTTTTTATGGAAAAATAGATATTAATAGATATTCATATTATTTCTGTGGTAGCTCTGCAGAAATTTAGAGTAACACTTAAATACCGCTCCACCCTGCAGCGGCTGAGGAGTTTTATGGTGAACACCCAGAAATAATGCTAAACTGTTGCTTTTCCTCCCTAAGTCACTTGCAGGAAATACAATTAAAGTTTTGTTTTAATTCACTGAGATAATCACTCAGTTAATTTGATCATTTTTGGTCAGTTGTTGAAGAAAAGGAAATGTAATATCCCTAATAGAGTACTAGACATCCCAAGCTGAAAGACCAACTATAGACCAAATATATACAAGAATCAGCGAGAACTTTGCTATGCTAAACTGAATACAGCAATTCTGTCATTAATCCCGAGTTATACGTGTGTGCAGCTGCCAACTCATGACAACAAGCAAGATAACAGCAGTACAATTTTGTAAGGTATTAAACACATTCATTCATTTGTTCAATTTGTTGTAGGCCATTCCCAGACTGTTTTCCCATTTCCTGCTTCACAGATATGAAAAGTTACAGGTTTGAAATTCACAGATTAGTCAGATTTGTAGTATACCAAGCATTTAGTGTTATAGCTTCAAAAATCTGACGTTCTTTCTCAGAGCTTTATCACGCTAAACAAAAGGGTGGACATTGTTTTGAAATGCAGCACCCAAGGCGTCAGCTGCTACATTTGACCACAGGTTATTCATAGCAGGGCATTTCCAAACACACTCCTGGACCACACACCCTAGAACACACCCTTGCAGTTGAATATACTCTACATGCAGTGTGTGTGTTTTATATATATATATATATATATATATATATATATATATATATATACACACACACACAGTGGGGCAAAAAAGTATTTAGTCAGTCACCAATTGTGCAAGTTCTCCCACTTAAAAAGATGAGAGAGGCCTGTAATTTTCATCATAGGTACACTTCAACTATGAGAGACAGAATGAGGAAAAAAAATCCAGAAAATCACATTGTCTGATTTTTTAAGAATTTATTTGCAAATTATGGTGGAAAATAAGTATTTGGTCAATAACAAAAGTTCATCTCAATACTTTGTTATATACCCTTTGTTGGCAATGACAGAGGTCAAACGTTTGCTGTAAGTCTTCACAAGGTTTTCACACACTGTTGCTGGTATTTTGGCCCATTCCTCCATGCAGATCTCCTCTAGAGCAGTGATGTTTCGGGGCTGTCGCTGGGCAACACGGACTTTCAACTCCCTCCAAAGATTTTCTATGGGGTTGAGATCTGGAGACTGGCTAGGCCACTCCAGGACCTTGAAATGCTTCTTACGAAGCCGCTCCTTCGTTGCCCGGGCGGTGTGTTTGGGATCATTGTCATGCTGAAAGACCCAGCCACGTTTCATCTTCAATGCCCTTGCTGATGGAAGGAGGTTTTCACTCAAAATCTCACGATACATGGCCCCATTCATTCTTTCCTTTACACGGATCAGTCGTCCTGGTCCCTTTGCAGAAAAACAGCCCCAAAGCATGATGTTTCCACCCCCATGCTTCACAGTAGGTATGGTGTTCTTTGGATGCAACTCAGCATTCTTTCTCCTCCAAACACGACAAGTTCAGTTTTTACCAAAAAGTTCTATTTTGGTTTCATCTGACCATATGACATTCTCCCAATCCTCTTCTGGATCATCCAAATGCTCTCTAGCAAACTTCAGACGGGCCTGGACATGTACTGGCTTAAACAGGGGGACACGTCTGGCACTGCAGGATTTGAGTCCCTGGCGGCGTAGTGTGTTACTGATGGTAGCCTTTGCTACTTTGGTCCCAGCTCTCTGCAGGTCATTCACTAGGTCCCCCCATGTTGTTCTGGGATTTTTGCTCACTGTTCTTGTGATCATTTTGACCCCACGGGGTGAGATCTTGCGTGGAGCCCCAGATCGAGGGAGATTATCAGTGGTCTTGTATGTCTTCCATTTTCTAATAATTGCTCCCACAGTTGATTTCTTCACACCAAGCTGCTTACCTATTGCAGATTCAGTCTTCCCAGCCTGGTGCAGGTCTACAATTTTGTTTCTGGTGTCCTTTGACAGCTCTTTGGTCTTGGCCATAGTGGAGTTTGGAGTGTGACTGTTTGAGGTTGTGGACAGGTGTCTTTTATATTGATGACGAGTTCAAACAGGTGCCATTAATACAGGCAACGAGTGGAGAACAGAGGAGCCTCTTAAAGAAGAAGTTACAGGTCTGTGAGAGCCAGAAATCTTGCTTGTTTGTAGGTGACCAAATACTTATTTTACCGAGGAATTTACCAATTAATTCATTAAAAATCCTACAATGTGATTTCCTGGATTCTTTCCCCCCATTCTGTCTCTCATAGTTGAAGTGTACCTATGATGAAAATTACAGGCCTCTCTCATCTTTTTAAGTGGGAGAACTTGCACAATTGGTGGCTGACTAAATACTTTTTTGCCCCACTGTGTGTGTGTGTGTGACAGGACTAAAGCCTTACAGTTCCATAAAGTGTTCTAAACACATACAAATAGAGATAAGAATATGAGGTCTGCTATTGGGTTTATAGAAAGTTTGCCTGAAATGTTGACAAGACATCCAGTTAACACTAGAGGTGTGCATCAGGACTGGGATCTGCACAGGACACAATTTAAAAAAAAAAAAGTCGCATGAGTGGGAGGTTTTGACTTTCCCAGCGGGTGTGTCAGATATGAAGATCATGGAACAAAGTAAAACCACATTCGCCCTGGTCAGGAGTGCAGTGGTTTAAAGGTGCAGTAGTAATTTGTTTTATTTCTTCCTAGTGCAGATAACCTGAAAAAAAAATTCATTTAAAAAATAATTAAGCTTTAGTCATTGCCTTATAATAGGTGTATTACGTGGCTGACAAAACAACAGTGATATCATGACTGTCCTTGCTCAGTAACTCTAGATTGAAACACTGTTGGTTCTGATGGCTTTGTGTACATGGGTGGGATTTAAGGAGGAAGGGTGGGGGTTCAGGAAATAACAAAGAATCATTAAAATCTTATTTAACGCCACTTGTATGAATTTTGTTGATATCATAGAACCAACTAAATTCCTTCGGAAATATCGCAAGCTAGATTAAAAAAGAAAATAGTTCCGCGCACATCTGTAGTGGAGACCAGTTTTGAATACGAGTGATCTAGCTGAGATTGAAGAACTGTCAGAGACCGAAGCCACGCCCACTTCAGGTTTAAGTCTGAAATAATGCAGATATTTGAGGCGCTAAAGAGGCCTGCCACATACTGCACTAAGCTGTTGTCTTTGTGTCGTTTCAGGTGAGGGTCATCACGGACGTTTCTTTCCAGATTGTTGATTGAAATACAATTGGTTTACTGTTTCCAGGCCTTTAGTGAGATATATGTACTTGTGGAAGTGCTGTCACCATGTAATAAGGATATATGGAGATTAGTGCTTGTCATCTGCGCGTGGCCAGTGGCCACATCTCTTATGCTGCCATGACATTAATTGTTTAATTGATCTGATTGGAGAGTTTGGAGCCTTCAGTTGTGGGTGTGGAGTCGTCTAATGATCATGTTCCACTTCCCCAGTGGTGACTTCAACACACACTCTGTCTCTGTCCCAGTCCCTGCATATGTGTGTGTGCTGTGTATGTATGTCTGTTTAGACCTAATGGTCATTTTCCACTTCCCCTAATGCCGAGCAACTCAATTTCAACTCCAGCACTGACGCTCTCCTAGCTTTGATCTTCTACCGTTCGTACAGACGCCAAGAGGTGAAGCTCAGGCCTGGCGCCCAGATTGCAAGCCTTGCGTGTGTGTGTGTGTGTGGGAAGTACAATGTGGGTCAGTGGATGGATGGTGACAGCTGGTGGTTGCGCAAGCGACAGTGGGGGTGCACGGAGGCGGCCGGTGTGCAGTAGGCAGGAGAGAGCAGGTTGGTGGGGAATCCCCACTCCTCCACACTCTCACACCGATGCGTGCATGTCTCAGTGCCAGGGGTTCTGCAGGCCATGGGCACGGCCCAGTGGAGGTGGCGAATTGAACACAAAGTCCTTACACTCCCTGTTGTGCCAGTTGGATATCCTCCTCTCTCTCTCTCTGTCTGTTCACAGGTACATACAGTGCTAAAAATGCAAGCCATCCTTAAATTTAGATCCTCCTTTGTCACCCCTTGTAAAGATTGGTGAAAAGCGTTCGAAAAAAAATCCACCTTTTGGTGATGTCGTGTCATCTCATACTGAAAAAAGAGAAAAATCTAACTTTTAATTGAAATAAATGTATTCAAACAAAACCAGATCCCTCACTGAGAAATAATTATGTTCGACACAACCACATGTGCCCCTATTATTGGCACCACTGGAAATTATAGTGAACCCAATATAACTGAAGCATGTTTTCATGTTTAAATTGTACATTTTTGAGTTGATTGGAGTGTGTAGGAACCTTCAAGCTGTAATCCATGACTTCTTGATTAACTGGGGGACAAATATGAGGTGACGCAGAGGCCAAATTCCCTCAGTCATCTATCAGCATGGGAAAGAAAAGAGAACGCACAAACCAAATGAGGGAGAAGTCCGTTGACCTTCATAAGTCAGGGAATGGTTATTTTAAAAAAAAATAGCTACTTGCATGAAAATGTCCATTTCTACTGTTAGGGCAATGAAATTTTTTTTTTTAAAATTGGACACTAACTGGAACTGTTACAAACTTGCTTGGAAGAGGACCCAAGTTTATTTTGCTCCCACGTACAGTGAGGAGGAGGGTTAAGCGAGGCAAAAAAAAAAACAATCCCCAAGGATCACTGTTGGTGAATTACAAGAAAAAGTAAAATCTTGGGGTTTCCAAGTCTCCAAAACCTCCATCAGACTCGACTTCCATGCCAACAGATTATTCAGAAGAAAAAGCCTGTCAGTTCTGTCAGTTTACCACAAACGTACGGTAAGCACCTGAATTTTGTGAAATGTTACGACAACTTTGGAACCGTGTTCTCTGGTCTGATGGAACAAAAATGGACCTCAGGTGGGTTTGGTGTTAAAAGAAGGATGGGTATAATGAAAAGAACCCAATCCCAGCTGTAAAATATGGTGGAAGTTCTGTGATGTTTGGGGGCTGTTTTTCCTCCAAAGACCCTGGAAACCTTGTTAGGGTGCACGGCATCAGGGACTCCATGAACTCCCAGGACATTTTAAATCAAAATCTGTCTCTTCTGCCAGGAAACTAAAACTGGGTCGTCATTGGATCTTCCAGCAGGACAATGATCCGATGTCCAAATCAACACAAAAATGATTCGCTGAGCACAGAATCAAGCTTCTGCCCTGAACATCTCAGTCTTCTGAGCTGAAGAGGAGAGAGAGAGAGAGCACAAGAGAGAGCCGAGGACCCTGGATGATCTGGAGAGATTGTGTAAAGAGGAACGGGCTCAGATGCCCTGCTCTGTATCTCCAACCTTATAAAAGGTTCTCGGAGAGACTCGGTGCTGTTTAACTGGCAAAGGGAGGTTGTACAAAGTGTGTGTGTGTGATGTGTATCATGTGACGCAGTGGGATAAGAAGCAGTGGATAAGTGTGTCCAAGGGTTGCTAGTATAAAAGAGAGTTTGTATATTGTGAGCTGTGGACCTTGTTTCAGCCTCTCGCATTTTGGTATCTTGAGCTGGATGTTTTTTGCTGCTCTGCCTGTGATTCACGTCTGACAAACCCACATATTCCAACCATTATTTATTGAAGAAGTCTAAATAAAAATGTTGTTTGTGTGTGTGTGTGTGTGTGTGTGTGTGTGCATCTTAAAAAGTGACCTCAATAAATTACCTAAGGCTCTTCTCTGAGAGTTCAGTTTGAGATCTGTTAGGTCTGAAAATAAAAACGTAATCACTTTATAGGGTTTAGAAATCAGCGTTACAATAAGGACACTTGAATTTGTTTTTTCCTATCCAGTCCGAGAAATAATCATGTTAATGTTTTTGGAGTTTGTGCATATTTATGAGTCAGCATTTTTTATTTTTATCTCTCTTTTTTTTTCCTCAAAATCATCCCCTTTCTCTCTCTCATTATCTGTAGCCGCTTTATCCTGTTCTACAGGGTCGCAGGCAAGCTGGAGCCTATCCCAGCTGACTACAGGCGAAAGGCGGGGTACACCCTGGACAAGTCGCCAGGTCATCACAGGGCTGACACATAGACACAGACAACCATTCACACTCACATTCACACCTACGGTCAATTTAGAGTCACCAGTTAGCCTAACCTGCATGTCTTTGGACTGTGGGGGAAACCGGAGCACCCGGAGGAAACCCACGCGGACACGGGGAGAACATGCAAACTCCACACAGAAAGGCCCTCGCCGGCCACGGGGCTCGAACCCAGGACCTTCTTGCTGTGAGGCGACAGCGCTAACCACTACACCACCGTGCCACCCCTCCTCAAAAATCATTTATATTTTAATCTGAAGTTCTGTCGAATCGTTAAGATGATTGCAGGCATTCTTTCATGTGGTCTGGAAATTTCTGCTGTATTTATGAGTGCTTAAAACTGTCCCAAAGCATTTCAATTGTTAATAATTATTGAATAAGATTCCTGTTGTTATTGGTGTGTGGGTGTTTCTATGATGAAGGTCAAGTGGCAAGTCATTTATATTTGTTTTGGAACAAGATATGCCAAAAAAAAAAACCCTTCTAAAATCTTTCCTGATATTTTGTAAATGTACCAGAGAATTTGAATGACATGGATGCATTTTATGCCTCTGCTAAATGCTCCCTTACACTGAAGTCTGGCACTCGGAAGTTGTTTTACTCGAGTACTCAAATTTCCTTAATTTCCTTAGGTCATTTACACAAACACAACCTGGCATGGTCTTGCAATCTTATTGTTCTGGTTAAAGAGAAGTGTGTAGGTAGGAAAGTGCCTCTGTTTGTGATAGGCTTAGGTGTGTGGGTGAAACAGTACCACAGCATCTACACTGACTTTATGAACCCATGGCATCTGCACTGCTTCTCTGAGACTGAGCTAATTTATCGCTGTTATATTCCATCAGGGGCTTCAGAAGTCAGGTGCATTTATTTAGAAGAGCGAGTCAAGTGTTGGCATAATGCTCATCATGTATAAGCACTTTCGTCAATAATCAGATATGCATATCGAAAAGGAGTACTTTTCTGCTTTACAGCCAAAGAAGCTTGGACATCTTTAGTTTAGGAGCTGGAGTCGGAGTCATTTCTAAAGGAGAAAATTTCTGCTGAAAATATAATTGCTGGGTTTCACGTGACGTCACATCCGCCTCATTAGTTATTCAGAACTTTAGCTGGTGGTCTACCAGAGCTCAGCTGAGAAAACGTTTGTACGGAGAAGCTGCATTGCTCGCATGAAAAATGCCTTACGCTTGCGTTGTTTTAGCTTGTTCAAACCATGAAACTGATAAAAGTTTCTTCAGGGTTCCCCGTGAACTAATAAAAAAGGGTGAACGAACACAGGATTTCACAAAAAGACGTCGAGAAAGGTGGTTTTTGAACCTCTCAGTGAAATCGAAGGGAGCCGAGTCGAAGCACGCTCGAGTTTGCAGTGATCACTTGGTGAAAGGTTTGTATCCCTCTCAGCGACGTCCTTAGTGTTTTCCAAGTACTTTTCTTGCTATGTGTCGTTATTTTACGATACCTTTTTTTTAGTCACGAAGCACTAAAGTCCCCAGCTGGTTCTTTGTTTACTCCTCACTCCTTACAAAGTCCATATGCATGAAGGTCGCGACAAAATTCTTCCCCAGCCGTACAGTTACAATGCGCCGTGATCACTTCTTCTCCGTCTTGTTTAACTAAGATCCAGGTCTTTAAAGGGGTTTCTGATGATCTTTGTGAATGATTTACCTGAGAGATAAGAGCCAACACAAGTGAGAATCAAGAGAACTGTTGTTTGTTTACACTTCAACTTGCAGCGCTTCGTTATAAAGACGCGAACGAAAAGCTTAAAAAAAAACACATACTTACACGGGCCAAAACAATACAGGATTCATTCGGCAGCGACTTGATCCCGAGGTCCTTTACCCAGCCACATACAAAAAAGTTGTAAGCCTCCGTACTCTTCCACGCTTTCATCTGTTTTGCGGTGTAGAAGGACGTCTGCAACACCAGATAGTTCGAGATGTCGGGGAACTCGACTGAAGGGTCGTTTTCGAGATTGTATGACAAATCCTGCTTTCCTAGACTGTAAGGGTCGATTCCATTGCACATAGCAATCTTCTGAATATATCTAAAGCCAGCAGTGGCTTCTAGATTACGAGCGTACTCTGATAAGTTATCACTAGTTGTTTGCACTACGGCAGCCATTTAGACCACCAGCTATTTCACTTCCAGTAAAACCGCTAAGAAAAGTCACATGACTGAAAGCCAGCAATAGAGTAACTAAATAGAATGGATGAAAGTTGTGGTAAGTTGTATAGGGATAATATTCATGTCTTTTGATTCATGATTTTCTTAAACAGGGGTCATCAAACTACGGCCCGCGGGCCGACTCCGGCCCGCCACCCCCCTTTGACCGGCCCCCCAGCCCCTCTGCCCCCCACCACTTGAACCGGCCCTATGAGGCAATCCCCAAAAGTGGTTATGGCCTATTTTTTTTTAATTGCTTTTTGGCAAATAATAACATGTCTGCATCTTGTATTTTGTTGATTTTATCAATTAAAATTGATATTTAGTTATAAAATGAACTATTCATATTTTCCGAATTTTCATCATATGCTCGCGATCAAGCAGTGACAGGCAGCGCACGCGCAGAGAACGGTCAGTGTTCAGGACAGCAAAATGGCGAGCGGTCAGCGAAAAGCTGACAGAGAGTGCAGAGTTTTTAAAGAACAGTGGACCACCGATTATTTTTTCGTTCAGTGTAAGGACCGTGCAGTTTGTCTTGTATGTAAAGAAAGTGTGTCGGTTTTCAAAGAATATAATCTGCGTCGTCACTATGAAACCCGCCACAAAGAGTATGCTAGTTTGCGAGGGCAAACAAGAGAAGACAGGATTCGGAGGATGAAATGCGGACTGGCTGCACAACAGAATGTATTCCTTCGCCAAACCCAGATCAACCAGGCTGCTGTCCGAGCTAGCTATAAGGTAGCTCACCTACTAGCTACCCATGGAAAGCCGTTTACTGATGGGGACTTTGTTAAAGTATGCATGCTTGCTGTGGCCGAGGAGGTGTGTCCCGACAAGAAGTATAAATCAACAAGTACAAATCCAGCTCACCTACATATACTACTGATTTTGATTCCCATTATTCTGTATTATGCTTTAGTTTTGACCTGTAAATGGCCTACTGCTCATTTCATTTTCACCTTGACCTAAAAAATGTTTACTGAACATGCTCAAATGGATAGGCATAAGAGCTGGCTAGTTGATCTATTGCTCATATTATTATAATTTCACTGTTTTTTTTTATGTATTTATTTTCTAGGCCTATTTATTTGACCTTTATTAAGTGCTGCACACAATTATTAATATTATTAATAATATCAACAGGCCTACCTACAATTTATGATTTTCCACTCACCTTTGCCAGTGTCAATCACCTCAACTAGGCAGATGTTTCTTACCTTGACAGCTTTGATGTTATTTTTATTAGAAAATAAATAAATGGAATATCTGTGGTATTTCAAATTAAAACAAAGTGTGAAGACTCGATTACTACTTTCGCAAACTACTAGTAAAGATAAACAAATATGTGCCAGGAATCAAGTGTTGATATAGTAGTGTGGGTATAGTAGTGGGGATATAGTAGTGTGGATATAGTAGTGGGGATGGCTGTGCCAGGCTAGTAATCTCTACTACACAATGAGGCCTGCTGGTGGTCATATTTGTCTGGGTCATACAATTCTATGTTATATAGTTGACCCGACCCTGGCCCCCCCATCACAGTCAGGAACGACAATGTGGCCCCCAGAGAAAAAAGTTTGGTGACCCCTGTTCTTAAATTAAAGTGTTCCTGTTCTCATAAATGTATGGTGACGTTCAGAAGACTTAAGACCTATTTGGACAGGATTAGTTTTCCATACTGAGGTGAGATAATGCGATTATTAACCGAGTAACTCTGCAATTGTTGTCAGTAATAGCAGACATTTTTATGGACTCTGTCTGGAAAGATTACACCATGTTTTACCTTCTAGAACCTGATGACTTGGTTGGCATGTTTGTAAAGATTCTGTGGGAAAGGAGGTTTTGCACATTTTCTTCAGTATAAAGATATTCCAGGAAGTGTTTGCTTCGCACCAAAACCACATGGAATACCAAGTTTAAAATGCTAAGCAATAAAATTGTCACTGATAGCACTAGACTTCATGGCAGCCTCCAAACATGGCCGCCACAGGCTACAACTCCCAAACGCTTCATCGCCCTGCCTTCCCTCTCCAGAATTCTAAACACCACCGCACCTGCTCCTCGTTATCCACAGTACTTAAGGACACACTCTCTCTCTTTCCACTCAGTCAGTGCGAAGTATTGCTCAGCTTGTTCATACTTGTTTCCTGTATTGACTTCCCGTGACTCTGACCTTAGTTTCTGCTTGTTCTTGACTCTGATCCCTCGTCTACTCTACGGCATTCTGTCTGCACATCGCTCAACCCCTCGTTTGACCCTGACTTCGATTAAAGGCTTCCAATTTGGATTTGATTACCAGTTTGCGATGCACCCGCTCTCCCCTGCGACTGCCTCCATAAGTGCCTGCACTTCTGACAAAAATACATTTTTTTTTTTTTGAAGGACTTCTCAGAGAATCAGCAAATTTGCAGAAGTACATTCTTAGCACAAGTTTACTCACATACAGTACTTGTGACCTACTAATGATCAGACTTGGACACAAGTCCTACAATAAGCAGTTATAATAAAAGTCAAAACAATGTGTCTTAAAATGAGGTGTACAGTGGAAGCCAAACGTCTGAGACCAGTAGTGAAAATGGTTCTATTTTGCATTCTTTTCTAATTTTTTTTTTTAAGATATTTTTTGGGCTTTTTTCACCTTTATTGGATAGGACAGTATAGAGACAGGAAATGAGCAAGAGAGAGAGACGGGGAGGGATCGGGAAATGACCTCGGGTCGGAATCGAACCCGGGTCCCCGGATTTATGGTATGGCGCCTTATCCACCTGAGCCACGATGCCCCCTCTTTTCTAATTTATATTACAAGTTATATTATTGACAAGAGTGAAAAGTAGAATCTTTGAAATATTTACATGAATTTCAGAGTTTTTTAGTATTTAGTATGTCCCCTTTTTGTTTTAATGACTTTGTGAACCTCATGAAGAAGAAGCTGTTATTTGTCACATCTACGGTACATTACGGCATATCCCAGCTCGTTAGGAAGCTGAAGTCAGAGCACAGGGTCAGCTATGATACAGCAGCCCTGGAGCAGTTACCCCTTTTCCACCAAATCAGTTCCAGGGCTAGTTCGGGGCCGGTGCTGGTTCACAACTTGTTCAACTTGCGAGCCAGCTGAGAACCAGTTTGCTTTTCCATACATGCAGCTCACGGTGCTAAGGGGAGCCATGTCATTACGTCGTTGTATACGTCAGTTACGTCGCTGCCTTTGCATAAACCTTGGTGCGAATATCAAAGCAACAACAACACGAAGAAGAAGAAGCAGCAACAACAACAATAATGAATGACTTCGCGTTTGTACAGCTGCTGCTTCTCGGCGCTTAAAAATGGCGACCTTTCGCGGTCTTGCGATTGTTGTTGGTCTTAACAACTCCGCCCCCCCCGCTGACGTAAGCGGTTCTTTCCTCTGGCCCAGCAGAGAGTTGGTGCTAGCCTGGAACCGTTTTTTCTGGCCCCAGAGCCAGTTCTTTGTCAGTGGAAACAGAAAACCCGGTTCCAAACTAAGCACTGGCCCCGAACCAGCCCTGGAGGAAAAGGGGCAAGAGAGTGTTCAGGGCCTTGGTCAAGGGCCCAACAGTGGCAGCTTTGCAGTGCTGGGGCTTGAACCTCCAAACTTATGACCATTAACCCAGAGCCTTAACCATTGAACAACCACAGCCCTTAGAAGTGATCCATTCAGAGTGTTGTCTGAACACACGCTTCAATAGGAGAGATTCAGCATGAGAAAAACCTGACCTTTTGTACAAAGCAATTAAGATGGTCAGTATCACCAGTTAGCTTACCTTTAAGTAGGACATATTTTTGGACCTACAAGGAATTTTTAGTGTACACGACCATCCCACACCCATCTCTGATTTATACGGAGATCTCTTAATGTTACTTCTTTATTATTACTATATATCCAGATATCCTCCAGCAGCAGATATATGTCCAGAAATCATTTCCCATCTGAATAATACTTTAGTTGTCCCCAAAAAGTTGCTAATAACTCATTTATCTCTGGTTCACTAAAGACCTGTGCCTAGCTATTTCTTCCTGCAGCGCTCCACATGCACAGCGTGTTGATCCTGCGAGCTCAGCAGCAGGGACTAAACTGTAATTGAAGCCATTAGCAGCAGTGCAGTGTCGTAATGGCACATCTGAGCCCTTTCTCCCACCCACCAATGCAGCCATTAATCAAAAGCATTGCTGCCAGGGCCAAACCCAGCCCTACTGCACAGCTCAGCCGCCCTGTCCCAATACTCCACCACAAGCTTCTTTCCTGCTTCTAATTGTCTGATGGGAAGACGAAAGGGAAGGTGTCGAAAGAGCAGTAGAGTTGGTATTGTAGTTGAATATTGGCTGATTTGATAATGATATTTATTATAGGCTCACGCATCCACTATTTCTCGAGCACTACAGCCATAAATAATACAAATCCAAAACATTTGGTATATTTAAATAATATTGGCTGGCATTGAGTGGTATATCTTGTATACCACGGAAAAAAGCCAGCCAATATTATTATTATTATTATCATACTATACATACACATTTGATGGAACAATTATAGATTTTACAAAAAGTTCAGAGCAGGGTGGCTACTTACCAATATCGAATGCTGATGCTAATCCAGTGTAATTCAATGTTCCGTCAATCCACTGTACATGTAAAAAGTTAAAGTTCTAACGATAAAAATGGTCCGACTCCACGAAAAACTCCTGTGTTTCTCTTGTAATTATGCATGAAGACTATCTAATGAAGTTTTGGTAGCCTTTCAGGTGTTCAACATGTCTTTCTCTTTCAAAATTCTCTCAAAATCTTCCGTTTTTAATGAAGCAAACCTGGCAGCCATGTTTGTTTACAAATTGCCACAGTCGCTCGCTAGCGCTGAAGTTTTACGTCTGACGTGTCTCTTTTCCAGTTTTTTGATGTCCGTTGGTATGTTTTTCTCTTGTAAACAGGTGTGAAGAATATCTAATGAAGTTTTGGTAGCCTTTCGGGTGTTCAACGCGCCTTTCTCTTTCCCGGCGAACAAAGAAATGCCTCTGCGCATGCACAGCAGAAAACCCTCATTGAACATTCGCATCAGCTCCGACGTGTGACGTCATGTTGTCTTGACAACCATGCAATATCGTAAACCATATTCAATGATCATTCTCCATTGGGTAGAGTGATGTAATACATGTGGGATAAGCGTTATGCTAACAATATTGTATGCTGTCAAACCAAATGAATGAAACCTGCTAGAAGGGAATAGAATACATGTTTTTATTCCATCGAAAAAGTGTCCTGTATGTATAATAATTGGTAATAAGTGACATTTGGGAGAAAGACTACCCCCTTTGTCCTCATTAACACCTTATATACGTAGTTCTGCTTTTCGTAAGGAAAGATAAGTAGTCTGTCGTCCTCCCCTAAGATCCAGCTCAGGTTTTCACAGTTTTATCCTCTCACAGTTCTACAGCCAACACCTTATATTAAAAAAGTGCAGTCTGATACTCATAGAGAACTGTATTGATTCAGTATCAGATAACGGATAAGAGATGACTGTATATATGATTCTACAAGTTATTAAACTAGTAACGAAGCAAATGGTGGCATTCAGATACGTCAAATTTGTACAGAGATTTAAGAAACAAGCATCTAAATAATTGATTTTTCTCAGTTTTAAATGCATTTTTCTTTTCTGAAAATAGGGAACTAAAGCCTAGGTCACAACCGGACGTACGATTTTTTTTGGCCGTGCGATTTTTGGCGTTTCCCCAAATCGCTGCGTTTTTTTTGTTCGTGGAGAAAGACGCATGTTGGCTGTAAGTTTGTCTTGCAACCTGAAAAAACCGTAAGCGCCCGTAGAGTTTGTTTGACATAACAAAGAACCTCTGCGGCCAGTCTACGGCTCGAAAATCAGCACGTCACACGCGCGCCCTCCGTGCGTTTCTTGCGTTTTTTGCACGTAGACCGGCCGTAGGAGCACGTAAGGCTGGTTGTGACCTAGACTTTATAAATGCACAGGGATGGGAATTTTCCGCGGATCCGCGGAATTCCGCGGATTTTATCAACCCAGGGGTCATTTTTGTGAATCGTCTAAATCCGAGGAGAAAATATTTAGGGGGGGTTAAGTATGTGTTGACCCGGTCAACCATCGGGAACAAGGCTCTGTTTACATCGGCAGTTCAGAACGTACACTGTATTTGATTGGCCGTTGAGAGAGAAATATCGCGATTTGACCAATGGTAAACGAGCATAGATAGGAAAGGCCAAAATGTCACATGTAAGCTTCGTTCTGATTGGTTCTTCGCATTTCGCTTTCTTACTCATTCAACATGACGCTCCACGAGGCCGGAGATTGAGGATGTAACAGCGAATAAGAGCTTCAAAATGGTGAAAATTATCACAAAAGAAAACGAATCGCTTATTCAGGTGATAGATAAAGACGTGAAGAATAAATTCCGTTGGGACTGGTTAGAGAGAACTGTAACTTTGAAGATAAAAATCGGCAAAACCACTGAAGACGTAGTTGAGAAATTGTCCGATTTCATTGGAAAATGTGACGCTCCCGGCAAAGCCCAATGTATCTACTGCAATGACATTATTAATTATGGCTCTCGCGGGTGCATTGCTTTGATTGAACATGCTTCAAAAGGGAAGAAAGGGAGCTGAGAGAACTGTTCAACAGGGAAATTGTGTTTCTGTTGAGACAAGTTCACTGCAAAAGAGGTAACTGCATTCTTTAATAAAGTAACTGAAACATTTACAGGATTATGTCAAATATTCTGTCTTTGTGTTTAATTTATATTCATCATTCCTTTTATTCTAGCATGAAGTTAAAAATTCTTTTTAGCTGAGCATTATTGAGACTATTTTTGTTTATTAGTGTCCAAAACTCAAGCTTCTTTGGACTGAAAATATTATTCAACTGAGCAATCTGAGACCATTTCTAGTGGTCTAAAATGTATAAAACTCATTAGCTTCCGGGGGCCTTCGGCCCCCTGAACCCCCGACCAGGCTCCGCCCTGGACCTGGCTGGGGGCCGATGGCCCCCAGACCCCCGATTAAATTTTCAGCTGAAAATACAATTTCTCATTCTCATCCCTGAATGCAGACGAAAGCAAATATGCAGTATATAGTAGTCTGGGAAAATTAGTTAGATGACACTCTGGCTGAATTCTCATCTCATCTCGTCTCATCTCATTATCTCTAGCCGTTTTATCCTGTTCTACAGGGTCGCAGGCAAGCTGGAGCCTATCCCAGCTGACTACGGGCGAAAGGCGGGGTACACCCTGGACAAGTCGCCAGGTCATCACAGGGCTGACACATAGACACAGACAACCATTCACACTCACATTCACACCTACGCTCAATTTAGAGTCACCAGTTAACCTAACCTGCATGTCTTTGGACTGTGGGGGAAACCGGAGCACCCGGAGGAAACCCACGCGGACACGGGGAGAACATGCAAACTCCGCACAGAAAGGCCCTCGCCGGCCACGAGGCTCGAACCCGGACCTTCTTGCTGTGAAGCGACAGCGCTAACCACTACACCACCGTGCCACCCTGACTGAATTCTTGAAAACAAATAGAAGCCTTAGGTTTCTGGGTTTTTTTTTTTCATAAATGTTTTGTTTTTTGCTTTGAAATTTACGAAAGAGTAAATATGTTTCACCAAAATAGTGTGAAAATTATTTTATTTTATATACTTTTTAATCTTTTGGTGTACGAAATGTGGCAGTAAAAACAGTGGTGACGTCACACAGTTAATGTCACACCTTGATCGAGTTGTTTGATAGCAATGCAATGAAACAGGCATAAGTCCGATAAATTTCGGTTTTAGCCATTTATTAAAGTGTTTGTGATGCTCCTGCGTCATTGTCAGAGTGGAATCTTGAAACATAGTTTACTCTCATTTTACATTTGTGACTTGAAACAGTATATGTAATCAAGATACAGACCAAAAGAAGAAAAAAAAGTCAGAAAAGTTTTTTTTTTTTTTAATTTCAAATATACATTAGAAAATATCAAAACATGACCACGTGAATGGTTTGGTTTTGCTGGGCCAGCACATACAGGATGCAGTGTATAAGACTTGATCCAATTAGTGTCCCCCCCCCCCCCTTTTACAACTAAATCACTGAGTATGATAATTTGGTGCTACTAAATGGGATTGGTGAAAGAGCAGCTGTGTTCTTGCAATTGAAGATGCTCAGTAAAGGGAATGAGGGGTGTGTGTAGGCAGCTGAGCAGCGTGCTAGATCGGTCCTCCATGTTTTCATGAGTCATACTGTCTATATTAACATCTGAAAAACCCCTGAATGCTCTCTCTCACACAAACACACCTCCTACAAAGGTTACTCGAGCACAAAGTGCAATCTAGGTCATGTTCACAGAAGATGTGTGAGAGCGTAGCGCTTCAGGATCTCAACAGGTTTCTGTGATGCAGCATATGTCGACATTTATGCTCCTTTAACAAACGAATGCTCTATATCAATATCTCCATTGAATCACATGATACTGTAAAGAGTGTCATCGAGGCAGGCATCTATTTCATTTCCTGCATTGTTCAAACGCGATGAAAGAGGGAGGGTGGAGCGGGCCGAGAAGAGAGGAAGAAATCACCACATCGTTCCCCACTTCCTATCTCTCACTGTTCCATGACTCGACAGATCGGGGAAGTGGAAAGTGTGTGTCTGTGCATGCTGAAATTAGCCCAAACACAAACTGCCGACACTATTTTTGGAGCTGTGTGTAAATCTGTATGTTGGTAAATCTGCCACTCTGCCCAATGAGCTCCATGATGACAGCGTTGCTGTGGTCGCTGATAACAGAGTGTCACCAGTCAATCAGACAAAGAGCGCAGAAAGTGAAAGCAAAGCTGTTGTTTTTCTGTTAAAACTCTCAGCATACGGTGTGGCTTTCTCTGAAGGTCATTTTAAACACTGAACAAGCTCTTAGTTCCTCATCTCATTATCTCTAGCCGTTTTATCCTGTTCTACAGGGTCGCAGGCAAGCTGGAGCCTATCCCAGCTGACTACGGGTGAAAGGCGGGGTACACCCTGGACAAGTCGCCAGGTCATCACAGGGCTGACACATAGACACAGACAACCATTCACATTCACACCTACGGTCAATTTAGGTGGTGTTTACATTAGCTCGTATCCGTCTCGTTTTCGTCGCGGATGCACTGTCTGTGCACATTAAAACGCCGGGAAACGACTCCACAGGCGGAACAGTTTGAATCCGCCAGGGCCCACGTATGCAACCCAGTACGTATCTGATCCGGTGCTGTGTAAACATTGAGGAGCGAGGATACGCAGTGCTGAGCTCTAGCTGACGTCGTCATTGGACAACGTCACTGTGACATCCACCTTCCTGATTCGCTGGCGTTGGTCATGCCACGTTGGTCATGTGAATGAGCAATACAGGAAGTGTGTTGAGGAAGTCATTAAGTGAATGAGCAATACAGGAAGTGTGTTGGTTACCGTAGCACTAAATAGTCTTGTTGAAATCGCAAAAAACGGCCGTTCTGCGAGGTGAAGAGTGTACCGAACACTGTTAGATCCTTCTAGCATAAACACGAAGGCCATACACGGTGTAAAAAAGGCGTCATTGTAGTACCAGTACCGCCGATAACAGACTGGCATACTTCATTTTTTACAACGACATCCTTCCACTTGCAAGTGGTGAGTGACTTGCGCATGCCCGATATGCACTGGGATCATGTGACGTGCCGTCTAATTAGTCATGTGATTAGCGTATCCGTGTATTGGCGTTGCTGTGTGCACGGGGAACGGTTTTGTTGCGGGCACAGAAATTTTGTGTGTGTACGCGAATCGTTTTAAAAACGTTAATCTGATGATCCGCTGATTTGAAATAATGTAAACAGGGCCTTAGAGTCACCAGTTAACCTAACCTGCATGTCTTTGGGGGAAACCGGAGCACCCGGAGAACATGCAAACTCCACACAGAAAGGCCCTCGCCGGCTCGAACCCGGATCTTCTTGCTGTGAGGTGACAGCGCTAACCACTACACCAGCATGCCGCCCACACTCTTAGTTCCTATCTAATAATTTATATTATGCCATACCATTATGAGTTGGATCACTAAAGTCACTCGTCTTAGGCCAACACAGGCCCGGCGCCATGGGGGGGCGAAAGGGGGCGTCGCCCCCTCGTGGCTACAGCCCCGCCCCCTCAACGGAGACTCAGATCACTTAATTGTTTTCTTATGAAAATATAATGTATTATAGACGTATTAATAATTTGCATTTTCAAATACGAAATATTAAGTGGTTGCGCATTGCACAAAAATACATTTTACATAAATCACTACTAAAACTGGCACGGTAGAACAAATCTGATTGGTTGTTATGATTCTTACGTTGCAATCGTAGAATTCAACTGTATTAAGGCAGGATTATTTCAAAAAGCCTGAATTTAATATTAACCCTGTTTTAGACATATGTTTCAATCCTAACTACTGGGGACTAGTTATTGTGGGTGTATGTGTGAAATGCTGACACAGCCGCGCACACACAGACCTGTGATAAGGACAAGGGTCGTGCGGGCGGGCGGGGGTTTTACATGCACACTTACAAGTGCACTGTCTCTGCAATATCCTGTAATATGCAGTCAGTTTACGGGAGTAGTCTTTCCCCTTCCGAATTAAACGAATTCAATCACAATATTGTGAATCCATTTTCTTTCTTTGTAGGCTAAGTTTATCTCCGTTTATGTCGGTGTATGTGTTCATATATGGTCCGCTTTGTGCGCAAATAGCGTAAGAATATGTGTCGTTGACGTCACCCCCCATGCAGCGGGGGTGAAAATTCATCACTTCAGAGTGTTTTGTCCCCTACACGCCTAAACTGGGATCGCGGATTAAATGGTTAGCGTTGACTCGGTGCGAGTCAGGAAGGCTATTACTGGTGCAGCCGCGGGGTCTGTTGATTTTTTTAAATTATGATTTTGGCCGCCGAGCCAAGTACTTGCATTGACTTGCATTGACGTTTTGTTTTCATGCTGCGGAGCTATTTGTCTCATTCTCATTATCTCTAGCCGCTTTATCCTTCTACAGGGTCGCAGGCAAGCTGGAGCCTATCCCAGCTGACTACGGGCGAAAGGCGGGGTACACCCTGGACAAGTCGCCAGGTCATCACAGGGCTGACACATAGACACAGACAACCATTCACACTCACATTCACACCTACGCTCAATTTAGAGTCACCAGTTAACCTAACCTGCATGTCTTTGGACTGTGGGGGAAACCGGAGCACCCGGAGGAAACCCACATGGACACGGGGAGAACATGCAAACTCCACACAGAAAGGCCCTCGCTGGCCCCGGGGCTCGAACCCAGGACCTTCTTGCTGTGAGGCGACAGCGCTAACCACTACACCACCGTGCTGCCGGAGCTATTTGTATGTATTTTAAATGTAAAGGACTTGCCTGTAGGTTTGTGTGTGTTGTTTTATGTTTGGCATCTTTCCGGTTGTAACGCGTGTCTGTGAGAAAATTGGAGGGGAGGGGTAACAGGTGGGCACGGGTGTTGATAAAGCGCAACTGCCCTGGTAATATGTCACATGATTTTCCCGTACTAAAGCAACCTTCGGGGCTGTGGTTTTGTGGTTGGCGCAGTTAATTGTTTCGCCATCACTACTACACACTATATGAAAAAATATTTGCCCCCTTGCGATTTCTAATTGCCCCCTTAGTAAACTGTTCCTGGCGCCGGGCCTGGGCCAACACTTTGTGACATATCCAAAATACAGCTTGTTTTAGTATTATTTAGACGTCCGTTCAGCTGTACTGGAAGTTTTAAAGTTTTAGACTGATGAATGTGTGTACAGTAAGAGTGCGTTTTAGAAGAAGGCAGGAGGGGAAAAAAATGTAACGCCATGCGTGTGAATAGCATGAAAGCTTTATGAAGTCACTCCACCCTGTCAGCATCAGCTTTAGCTGCGTGTTTAGCTGATGTAATCCAGGCATAGTTAAGTCCTGACACATCGATTGTGAATCACAAGAACTGCACGAATGTTTATGGGTTCATTGCTCTTGTGTTAGCAGGCTGATGAAAAATCTAGCTGAAGCCTTTGGAGATAACATTCTCTGTTATCTCCAACTGTGAAACGTATTCCATATTTGGACTGGATCTGAGTATCTCCAGGCTTAATGTAAAATATACAGCGTATTGGAAAAGATTCCATTATATCGAGTAAAGAGGTTTTGTGCGTCTTCTCCAGTTTCTTATTAAATCGCTTTCCTATCGTCTCCCGTTACAACCTAACCAAAGAGTTTGAAATGTAGAATAATACAGTATAAAAGTAAAAATACTTACTTTATTTATAAGTGTAAAGCGACCTTGGGTTTTGTGAAGGGCGCTTTATAAATTGAAATTATTATTATTATTATAAAAGGGCATGTCAGAGAAGTGACACTTCCAGGAGGGTTTGAGTTCTTAACACAGGTTTAGCCTGTATACATGGAATGGTCATGTGGCCCACTAATGATAACAATGTCAGAACAATTAATCTGTATTAAAATGAGGTGTGTGTAGTATGCATTGTGCATCATGAAGACACGCCCGTCTCTGTGATCACTTATCCAAGATGAATAAATCATATTTACAAAACAGAGCCACAGTATGTGTACAGTATGTCCCAAAAACTTGAATACTCCTTTAACACACCTAGGCCTTTAGTAGTGAAGCCATGGCCTAGTGATTAGAGAAGTAGTGCTGGGACCAAGAGGTTGTTGGTTCAGTTCCCTGGACCAGCAGGAATGGCTGAAGTGCCCTTGAACAAGGCACTTAACCCCCAACTGCTCCCCAGGCTGCGCTGGGTACAGTATGTTGTACGTCGCTCTGGACAAAAGCGTCTGCTAAATGCAATGCCGTTAATGTAATGTAACTAGCTCTATCTGAATTTAAGATGGTGGATGAAAGGGCTGTCTTGATGTTCACTGGATCTAAAAGGATCCACCATGGCACTGCTTTATATCTGTTAATATCTAGTAGTGGTCAGATAAGTGTGTGTGTAGTGCCCTAACCATAGTAGGGTCAGATAAGGCTTGGTATGTGCAGAGGCGGAACATTATCTCCTCCTGTTCTCAGACCCGAAGGCCTAAAGGTCACCTGACCTCATAATGCCAGGTCCCCTTACTCCATCTCTCACACTTAATCACCAGAGAACTGGACACACTGTTCTCACACACTTACCTGACTTCCAGAATCTCATAATTGAGCGGAAAGCAGGTCCTAGTCTGTGCTTATTATTTTCGTCTAAACACCACCTGTGCCCTTCACTCTGTCACATCTCTGCTCTTGCTCACCTCTGATGGAAGGCTATGAGATGGTAATTGTACTGGTTAGAGCAACACGAATTGTGACAGTCGCTATATTAATACTGGTCGACCGCTCTGTGGGTGAGCATGACCTTTTTATTTCTTTTTTTTTTCAATTCGTATTTTAACACTCTCTCCCACACGTATTTGCATGCAAACATATACAGGCGACCACACACACACGCTTGATACTGTTCGTTCCAGG
Source organism: Neoarius graeffei (assembly GCF_027579695.1). Lineage (NCBI taxonomy): Eukaryota > Metazoa > Chordata > Actinopteri > Siluriformes > Ariidae > Neoarius > Neoarius graeffei. Next base: position 13,910,993 of record NC_083578.1, on the reverse strand, counting down.
ATGTGGCCTGTTGTGCTGTGTGTATAACAACGGGCTTTCCCTTTTCACCGCTGCTGCATTTCCGCCTCTGATCAGTGTTTTCATGTGTGTTTGAGACACAGATCAAGTCAGTGAATGAAATTGCCATAGAGATTTAACCCCTTCTAATTCGGCCAACATTTGAGGGGAAATTTGATTTCATGCTGCTGCTTAGTGTTTTCCAGTTAAAGAAATATTTCACTCGGAAATAAATATATTTAGTTCATATTGTAAGGGATGTCGTTCTGCCTTCTTCATAAATAAATGGAGAAAGTACAGCTTTTTGGAACGTCTTAGTTCCAAATGTGATTGTGTGTGTGTGTGTGTGTGTGTGTGTGCGCGCAATTAGCCACTAGAGAAGAAGAAGATCAGGATAAGATATTGTCATAGCAGCCGGAGCTGCGACTGGTATTTACCCGCTCGTCCTGCCAAAAAGCTCTCGTTTGCCTGTTGCCACCTTCAGCACCACAACAGCCTGGGCAATTATTTTAGACATGATATGATCACAGTGTTTCAGGGCCCAGAGAATCACAGCGACACACTCCAAATAAAACAGAAAAAAAAAATGTTCCTTCTTTCAACTGAGTATTTAAAAAATCAACAGAGACGGAATGCATATATGAGCCATATAAAGAAAATGTGTTGGCTTTCCAGATCGAATCAGGCCAAAACAAGTCCATTATCAACTTGGCAACAAAGGTGGGCTTTCTCAAAAAGACATTCAGACAGCGGTTAACGTTCTGAACTCATGATTGAAAGATCGGGAGCTGTATTTCTCTTTAAAACTCATTGGGATGAGTTGTGTTTGAAATTGAAAACCCTGACCGTACATTCAAAAGTGTTTATTCATCTCAAAAAGCCAGGAGACTGGCACACAGAACAGACTGTTTGGTAGGTTTAAAGGCCAAATGGAAAGTTTTTGAAATTCAAACACTAATTTTCATAGGAAAACTATTTAATAATTAGTTAGTATTCAATAATGGTCAAGAATAGTATATACACTACCGTTCAAAAGTTTGGGGTCACCCAGACAATTGTGTTTTCCATGAAAAGTCACACCACCATAAGTTGTAAAATGAATAGAAAATATAGTCAAGACATTTTTCTGGCCATTTTGAGCATTTAATCGACCCCACAAATGCGATGCTCCAGAAACTCAATCTGCTCAAAGGAAGGTCAGTTTTATAGCTTCTCTAAAGAGCTCAACTGTTTTCAGCTGTGCTAACATGATTGTACAAGGGTTTTCTAATCATCCATTAGCCTTCTGAGGCAATGAGCAGGGGCACAGATACGTTTTTTTGAACTGGAGGGGACAAAGCTGCCAGCAAACCAACCCCAACCCCAACATGTGTTGTCAACATGTGTTGACTTTCTAATGCCGCTTTTCCACTACAAACGCGGCTGAGTCGGGCTGAGCCGTGCCGTGCTGAGTTGGGCTGAGTCGAGCTGAGCGGGGCGATTGAAGTTGCATTTCGACTACAACCGCGCTGAACCATGCTGGCTGGAAGTGGGTGGACACATTGGGTGGAGTTAGCGAAAGTGGGTGGACGTCACGTGATGTCGTTAAGCAGCGCAAACAGTGACATCAGTGATCTTTTAAGCGGTAGTCTCACGACCCGAATAGTAAACAATAAACATGGAGTCGTTAGTGTTGCTGGTCTTGGTGCTGTGGCTTGTTGTCACCGACAACGCCAACAGATACTGGCAAGAGCGTATAGATGAGGCGAGGCGCATAAGGCTTCAGAAATTCTCGTAATTCGTAATTATTCTTCTTCCGGGTTTACGGTGTTTACAGATCCCAGCGTGCTCGCGGGGCGTGTGTGGGCATGTGAGGACACTCCTCCTCACCAATCAGTGCACAGGGGAGTGTCTGCTCACGCCCCCAGCCTCACTCGGCTTGCTTTGGCTCGCTTCAGCCCCACTCCAAAACGGTGCGAGTTTTAGGGGCTAAGCAGGGCTGAAGCGAGCCGAGTCGTGCTGTTCTTTGGTAGTCGAAATGCGAGCCGTGTCGGGCTGAAGTTAGCTGAAGCGAGCTGAAGTGAGCTGAAAAAGGGTAGTGGAAAAGGGCCATAACTATGCCTGTGTGTAGCGTGAGCGGCAGTCAGTCAACAACTCTTCGCAAAGTTTCCTTATGAAACAATATGCTCGCTGAAATTATGACAGGGAACGCCAGATTAAACATTAAAACTGCCTTCTGAGCACTCTATCTACAGGCTACTACCGAAAGAAGGAGGCTACCAGAAAGGCATCTCTACTCCGTACGATTTTACTTTCACTACGACATTACTTTGAACAGACTATCAAAAAATTGCAAGGTGATATGATAAAGTAAGGCACAGTTTACTTAGTCATTGTTTTTTGAAAAAAACGATACAATCGTTTTCTGCCTTTTCGGTTTGGCACCCTTTATCATGCCGTGTTAGGGTCCTGAACTAGGAGCTGTCCCCGATATGCCTGTCAAACTTGTTGTGGGTAACCATAGCAACCAAGCTCGAGCTCGCAACCTGTGCAGTCTGCGCAGCTCAACCAACCGAATATCAGTCTTTGTTTTGTTTTATGTGAGTTGTTGCAACTATGTATGTACTGCTGTGCACCTCAATAAACCGAATGGTAATTAGTCTTTTGATTTTTTCGTGAGGTTTGCCTTATGCAAAGAAAGACAGCATAGACGTTTTTTCCTCCCTATAAGTGGGGGGGACCAAACGAGGTGAATTTAAATCTGGGTGGGACGAGTCCCCCCCTCTATCTGCGCCCGTGGCAATGAGCAAACACATTGTACCATTAGAACACTGGAGTGATAGTTGCTGGAAATGGGCCTCTATACACCTATGGAGATATTGCACCAAAAACCAGACATTTGCAGCTAGAATAGTCATTTACCACATTAGCAATGTTTAGAGTGGATTTCTGATTAGTTTAAAGTGATCTTCATTGAAAAGAACAGTGCTTTTCTTTCAAAAATAAGGACATTTCAAAGTGACTCCAAACTTTTGAACGGTAGTGTAAGTACATGATTTGAGACACAAAGCTAGTTTGTTTAGTCAGTCATCGATGCACTGTCACATGGTGCTTATGCCGCTCCTAATATTTACATTGGTAAACGTAATACTCTCAGCAACCTTCTTGCGTACGTGTACTTAATTGAGTCTATAGCTGTGTTAGTTAGCTAGATACATTATGAGAGCTAAGAAAGCTCATCTCAGCTGTATGTATTACTAAAATAAGCAAAGCTTAGTCAGTTAGTTGATATCGACTTACCCTGCCAATAATAAGCACTTTTTCTCTTCCTGATGAAACGTTCTGCGATCTTTTAGCCACCCAGAAGTCAATAAATGATAGATTTTGGTGCTTTTAATGCTTTGAGGCTGTCCAGAGCAGGGTGAGAGGTTTGTTTGAGATACAGTATATCAAGAAAACAAGAATTTGGCAAATTTGCAAGTTTAACTGGAATGAGCTGTTCTGGGGAAGTACATAAGGATCACAGTCTATTTTCTGAGCTCCGTTGAAGTAGTATTTATGTGTTATTCTGATGTAAGATGAGTCATTTTTATCCATCTTTCACCTCGAATTATGTTCACGCTATCCAGAAAAGCCAGAAATTCAGTTCCAGATATGGTGACCACAGCTAAACAGTCATGTGACTGAAACACTAGGGCATTGTCTAAATCTAAAATGTAAATCACTCTGGATGAAGAGGTGCCTAGTTGAGAAAGTTCTGCCTAATTAATAGAAATATAGGTTTGTTTGTTTTTTTAAAAGGTAAAAATCACTATCACTCCATGGTTCACACCTTACAGGTGTGGCAAAAAATTTTATTCAAAGCTTAAATGTTTGTACCTGAACACTTTGAGAACTGAAGTTCAGAAATAAAACAAAGTGCAAATATAAATCTGTTTTAAAAAAAAGGTACAAAAAAATATTTTTAAACAAGTATATAGAAGAGGAAGTATGTCTAACGGAGGATGATGAGGGATAAATAGAATAGGGTTGGTTGTTATATTAGAACTAACTTAGAATATGGTATATATTTATTTATGGGGATAGTTTATATATTCATATTTACAGGGATAGGTATGTAGTAGATATTTATTTTTGTAATTATATATTTATATAGATATTCATGAAGTGTATATATGGTATATATTTTTATAGGTGTATTAATGTAGTTTGGATTTCGGGGTAGTTAAAAATGGGTGGGAAATTAAAAAAGTATTGTACTTCTTCCCACTCCTTTTTCGAACTATGTGCGGTGTATTGTAATGTCTTAGCTCTTTGTTATTTTATTTATTCTTTTTTTGTGTCACTTTCTCGTTGTCTTTCTTTTGTATGTACAAATAGTTACATACATTTTTTTTATACATGTTCGAAATAAAATAAATTCATTCATTCATTCATTCATTCAAGTTATATTTACACTACCGTTCAAAAGTTTGGGGTCACTTTGAAATGTCCTTATTTTTGAAAGAAAAGCACTGTTCTTTTCAATGAAGATCACTTTAAACTAATCAGAAATCCACTCTATACATTGCTAATGTGGTAAATGACTATTCTAGCTGCAAACGTCTGGTTTTTGGTGCAATATCTCCATAGGTGTATAGAGGCCCATTTCCAGCAACTCTCACTCCAGTGTTCTAATGGTACAATGTGTTTGCTCATTGCCTCAGAAGGCTAATGGATGATTAGAAAACCCTTGTACAATCATGTTAGCACAGCTGAAAACAGTTGAGCTCTTTAGAGAAGCTATAAAACTGACCTTCCTTTGAGCAGATTGAGTTTCTGGAGCATCACATTTGTGGGGTCGATTAAATGCTCAAAATGGCCAGAAAAATGTCTTGACTATATTTTCTATTCATTTTACAACTTATGGTGGTAAATAAAAGTGTGACTTTTCATGGAAAACACAGAATTGTCTGGGTGACCCCAAACTTTTGAACGGTAGCGTATTACATTGTGGTTGTTGTTTTTTTTCTCTTTCTTTAGGAAACTGGGATCCTCAAGCATTTGTGGAGAAGTTTGGACTTGCTGGTCCGGTGGCCTCACTCCAGTTTCTTACTCAACACTTTAAAGATTAGATGACACCACACACCTGAACCATAACATACACCTTACGCAACTATTCTACAATCAGGGGAAAGTAAAAATGGTGATTGTTTTTCTCCCAGATGAGTGTACAGTAGGTAATGTATTTGCTTCACATTGTTGTGTAGATAATTTCTATTAAATAGACATTTTAAGTCAATGAACAATCAGAACTGTATCTGATGATCTGCTGTGAGATTTTACAACTGTCCCTTCTCTGTATCCTTAAAAGCATACTGACAAAACCTGGCCCAGGGTCTCGTCTCTTCCTTGGAGAGTGTGTGAGCAAATTATGTAGTAATCCAAAATGTGGAAACTACACAACCACAGAATGTATTTATACACATTCTGAAGCAGTGTATTTAACATGTACTAATAATGGGATGATGTTGAGTATTCACAAACACACACACACACTACTTTTTATAACTCTTCTGCCACTCTTGCATAATCCACCCCTCACTTCCAGGCCACTGCAGCGGTGCATCCCTGCTTTCTTGGCACTCAAACTCCTCCGGTTGCATTCAGCAGTGCTGCCTCGTGCTCTGCTTTGGGGCTGTTTCAGCTCTGGGGATTTCAGGTTTGTGTTTAAGACATCCAAACGGAGAAATAAACGACTCGAGGAACAGGTGAGAACGATGAATAGTGGCTACTGACACTTTTTTGAGAGGGTGTGTGGAAATATCTGAGTTGGAGAGGAAGTACGTCAGGGCCAATAGAGGAAGAAGGGGGTGAAACCAACACCACAACACAGCCGGAAGCAACAGTGGAACTACGACTAAAATACTCTCACAGCTACTTTCGGCCAGACGGTCTCAGAGTGACAGGAGGGGCACAAGTTCACTTTTTTTTTTAACCTTTGGTGATGTGTTGTGGGTTTTTTTTTTTTTTTTTGTAATGGGAGAGAGAAGTTTCGTATTTGTGAATGTGCCAGGCAAGTTTCCATTGTGCAGTTTCTGTCTCACATGCCCGAGTAGTTTTATGTTTATATTCAGCAACAAATTTACATGAAGCACTATTTCGAGGAGAATTTGTCTAATAATGTCGTGTCACTTCAGATCCGCAGATGCAAAGGTTTCCAAACTGTCTGGACTATTTTTACAACATTAATACAAACGGATTGCGTTTTTAAAATCACATCTGTACCTGTGCGTGATAATCTATTACAGAACTTACAAAACACGATGATTTCCCCACCAGCATCATAAACGTTAAATAGTGTCATGGAAAACGCCACCATTTTACACCAGTGGAGGTAGTGAGCTAAACCTGTCAGTTTGCACTGCTGTAAAGATCAATCCCAAGCCTGATCCATCACTTTTTTCTTTCTCTCTCTTTCTCCCCCCCCTCCCCATCTGTCCCTCTGAGTTACATGTTGGTCCTGGGATTGAGATGCTGGCCTCGGACTTGCTTGATCCATCCTGGTGCCCTGTGTCTGGTTGGAGTTTTATCGCATCGCTCCTGTGGAGGACGGCCCCATGAGGACAGTTGAGGGTTATACATGGAGGACGCTCTGGACTCTTACAGTAATGCTTTTATGGCTGAGGACTACAGCTGACTTGCTAACTTTAGGACTGCGGTTGTCATGAACAGTTTTGCACTCAAGTTTCCATCAATGAAGAGTTTATAACATCAATGAAACTGTCTTCATGTTAAAACTGTTAATGTTATAGTCATGCTGTCTGTTGTTGCCCAAATGAGGATGGGTTCCCTTTTGAGTCTGGTTCCTCTCGAGGTTTCTTTCTCATGTCGTCTGAGGGAGTTTTTCCTTGCCACTGTCGCCACAGGCTTGCTCATTGGGGATAGATTAGGGATAAAATTAGCTCATGTTTTAAGTCGTTCAAATTCTGTAAAGCTGCTTTGCGACAATGTTTATTGTTAAAAGCGCTATACAAATAAACTTGACTTTTTGTAAAAATAACTAAATAAATTTTAAAAACCATTTACATTCAGATCACCAGCACTGATGACCTCACTCTTCACCTCTATTAGCTCGATTTTTTTTTTTTAACCTCCTAAGGCCCAAGCTGTTTTTTTTTTACATGCATTTTTTATTTCTCTTTGCTATTTGGGCTTATTAGAACCTGATTAGAATAAAAACTAAGCATCATCTTTTGATAAGATGTACTTTTAGAGAAAAAGTATGTCCACATATGTGGATTCTTGTTCCGAATTTCCATAAAGTGCTGTCCACGCATGTGACCGCTAAGCCCTAGGTCACAGGGGTGTCAAACCTGATCCATAAAGGGCCTTGTGGCTGCAGGTTTTCATTCCAGCCATGCAGCAGCACACCTGACTTGGCTCATTCAATCAACTGAACTGTCTTCACACAGTCAAATACTTGCAGCCACACCCACCCTTGATTAAAGGGTGGGTGTGTCAGTTGATTGAATAAGCCAAATCAGGGTGCTGCTGCATGGCTGGAATGAAAACCTGCAGCCACACGGCCCTTTATGGATCAGGTTTGACACCCCTGCCCTAGGAGGTTAAATCAATTTGTTGCATGTAAGGGTTAAACTCAAAAGTGGACTTGGATTGTGCATGTCCACCTCTGTAATCTATCCAGTAACATAATTGCATGAGTGTTATGTAAGGAATAAACTGAGGACCATACTGTTTGAGGAAAATAATCAATGATTGATTTACTGTTATCAACTCAAAGTCAATTATTTTCCAATAACAGCAGATCCAGCACAAGTGCTTCCTTGCTTTTATTTGCTAATTACTTTTTTCATTAATAAAAGTGATGTTTTTTTTATCTATTTATAGCTACATGTGGAACAGCCTCAAAAAAAAGTTAGTACCTATTATCACTTACACTATAACAGTTGTTGGTATAATAACTTCAAGGTAATAAGACAAAAATACAGCTACAGCTTTACGTCTGACACCGAAGGCTCCTTCTACAACATCTCCTCACCTTATCTGTTTAAAACCTGTTTCTAAGGAGCGTCCACCATACAGTCCCTGTGAAGTCCCTAAAGAAAATTATCATCAATATTCAACATCAACATTCTGACTCATCTGAACTGTGAATTCTACACTGTGAACATGACATAACTCCCTTTTATTATCAGAAAACAAAAGATAATATTAAGAAATGGCTTTCATATCGTTCAAATGAGTTTATAGACAAAAACAGTCTACAGTTGGAACTCATGTTTTCTCACAAAGCTCTCCTTTCTGGATGTATCAAAAAAAAAAAAGCCAACTGAAGAGCATCTCTGAACTATTGGTTTCCATTCTGCTGTTCTGTCTCAGAAGTTCGTTGTAATCAATTCTCCACATGGTTGGAAACAAAGAACTGGATTTGGAAAAGAAACTTTGGTGTGCTGACGAACAGTGCAGCTTAATGGTATGATTGACTTGGTATTTGTTCACGTATAGACACACAGAGTTCATCCCAGCTGAAGGATGTACCGGTACATACACTTGACCTTGCAAATGTATATAGATATATATGAGAGTCTTTGAGGCCTGATTGTGAACTCGAGACATGAGCTAGCTTGTTTTGGTTTAGTTCTCAGACACAAGTAGTCAAACCCACAATTCTACACAACATAAACATACACTCATCTTTGTTTTCCTTTGGCTCAGTTCAGAGTTATTGTTGGTGGGGTCGTGAGTGAGTTCAAATCCCAACAATGCCTCAACCAACCATGACCGGGACTCTAAAAGAACAAAATTGGCCATACGTAGTGGATGTTCATTATGTCTAACTATTACAAATATTTTTTTATCCTTGTCTAAGAAACGAACTTAAAATATTCAAAATTGGCCATGCTGTCTGCGTGGGACTGATGGCCTACCCTTTCTCCTCTGCCAGTCACAATGACACTAACCCATCATGGGCATCTGTGAGCTCATGTATGTGGAAGATGGCAATAAGTTCTACCATGTAACGCAGTATGAGCAGCAATTCGAAAAGATGTGGTTGACTGAAGAAGTTTATGGTTTTGTTTCTCTGAGGAAACGTGTTAGCCTTCACCTTCCCCAGCTGGTAGATGTCATGTGATGAGGGAGCATTGGTTGGTGGGAGGGACTTGGCAGACTTGACTGGAAGAAAGTTGTGATGGAAAGTAGACAGTTAAAACTGACAATACTGTATGTTAGATCATGTTAGATATGTGTGTGCAAGTTTTTATATTTTCCTGGGAAGCAAATGTAACCATAAGTACCTTGTTGAGACATTTTACTGGTCCCCACAAGACCAAAGACCAGAACCTAAATTTTAGGGTTTGACATTTGGTGTAGCAGAGCATTAATTTTTATCAATGGAAGGTCCTCACAACTATAGTAAGGCGTGTGTGTGTGTGCGCACGCACATATGCATGTACATGCATGCCTATTCAAATAAGGGGACCTTCCGCCAAAGAGCTTTGCTTTATATCAGACTTCATTCATCTGCCTTGAAGCTCCTGTTTGACAGGATTTGACCAAATATGAATCCAAGCATTAATAATCACCGAAAATGTCAGATTTTTTGTTTCTTTAGACCTGGTGACAGCGGCACAGTGGCCTCTACTTTATGAAGGTGTCAGTGTTGGTTCAGAACCCTAGATCTGCTGGTTTTGTTGGATGACCACTCCCAATGCACTGCTGTCCAGCTGTCACTCATGAAGAATGGTGATGGCTCAATGCTCCCACCACCAATGAAGAAAGGTACAAAAATGCCTGAAAGAACATTTACATACTGTGTATATAGGGCAGCACGGTGGTGTAGTGGTTAGCACTGTCGCCTCACAGCAAGAAGGTCCGGGTTCGAGCCCCGTGGCCGGCGAGGGCCTTTCTGTGCGGAGTTTGCATGTTCTCCCCGTGTCCGCGTGGGTTTCCTCCGGGTGCTCCGGTTTCCCCCACAGTCCAAAGACATGCAGGTTAGGTTAACTGGTGACTCTAAATTGAGCGTAGGTGTGAATGTGAGTGTGAATGGTTGCCTGTGTCTATGTGTCAGCCCTGTGATGACCTGGCGACTTGTCCAGGGTGTACCCCGCCTTTCGCCCGTAGTCAGCTGGGATAGGCTCCAACTTGCCTGCGACCCTGTAGAAGGATAAAGCGGCTAGAGATAATGAGATGAGATACTGTGTATATAATGTACTAATTAAGTAATACAGGCCAGTGTGTATAGCGAGTCAATCTGTATAGTTTAATCAAGGTCCAACTATCATGAGTATTATTATGACATGACTCAGCTAGACAAAGTGCATCACTGCTATAAATATATATACTGAAACACAGTGAACATTCAAAGGTGCAATGAAAAGTGGTGTACTCCAACTTTGCTTTGATAACCCTATTAATGTATGCAGTTATGGCTATAAGTTACAACCCCGATTCCCAAAAAGTTGGGACAAAGTACAAATTGTAAATAAAAACGGAATGCAATGATGTGGAAGTTTCAAAATTCCATATTTTATTCAGAATAGAACATAGATGACATATCAAATATTTAAACTGAGAAAATGTATCATTTAAAGAGAAAAATTAGGTGATTTTAAATTTCATGACAACAACACATCTCAAAAAAGTTGGGACAAGGCCATGTTTACCACTGTGAGACATCCCCTTTTCTCTTTACAACAGTCTGTAAACGTCTGGGGACTGAGGAGACAAGTTGCTCAAGTTTAGGGATAGGAATGTTAACCCATTCTTGTCTAATGTAGGATTCTAGTTGCTCAACTGTCTTAGGTCTTTTTTGTCGTATCTTCCGTTTTATGATGCGCCAAATGTTTTCTATGGGTGAAAGATCTGGACTGCAGGCTGGCCAGTTCAGTACCCGGACCCTTCTTCTACGCAGCCATGATGCTGTAATTGATGCAGTATGTGGTTTGGCATTGTCATGTTGGAAAATGCAAGGTCTTCCCTGAAAGAGACGTCGTCTGGATGGGAGCATATGTTGCTCTAGAACCTGGATATACCTTTCAGCATTGATGGCGTCTTTCCAGATGTGTAAGCTGCCCATGCCACACGCACTAATGCAACCCCATACCATCAGAGATGCAGGCTTCTGAACTGAGCGCTGATAACAACTTGGGTCATCCTTCTCCTCTTTAGTCCGAATGACACGGCGTCCCTGATTTCCATAAAGAACTTCAAATTTTGATTCGTCTGACCACAGAACAGTTTTCCACTTTGCCACAGTCCATTTTAAATGAGCCTTGGCCCAGAGAAGACGTCTGCGCTTCTGGATCGTGTTTAGATACGGCTTCTTCTTTGAACTATAGAGTTTTAGCTGGCAACGGCGGATGGCACGGTGAATTGTCTCATCTCATCTCATTATCTCTAGCCGCTTTATCCTTCTACAGGGTCGCAGGCAAGCTGGAGCCTATCCCAGCTGACTACGGGCGAAAGGCGGGGTACACCCTGGACAAGTCGCCAGGTCATCACAGGGCTGACACATAGACACAGACAACCATTCACACTCACATTCACACCTACGCTCAATTTAGAGTCACCAGTTAACCTAACCTGCATGTCTTTGGACTGTGGGGGAAACCGGAGCACCCGGAGGAAACCCACGCGGACACGGGGAGAACATGCAAACTCCGCACAGAAAGGCCCTCGCCGGCCCCGGGGCTCGAACCCAGGACCTTCTTGCTGTGAGGCGACAGTGCTAACCACTACACCACCGTGCCGCCACGGTGAATTGTGTTCACAGATAATGTTCTCTGGAAATATTCCTGAGCCCATTTTGTGATTTCCAATACAGAAGCATGCCTGTATGTGATGCAGTGCCGTCTAAGGGCCCGAAGATCACGGGCACCCAGTCTGGTTTTCCGGCCTTGACCCTTACGCACGGAGATTCTTCCAGATTCTCTGAATCTTTTGATGATATTATGCACTGTAGATGATGATATGTTCAAACTCTTTGCAATTTTACACTGTCGAACTCCTTTCTGATATTGCTCCACTATTTGTCGGCGCAGAATTAGGGGGATTGGTGATCCTCTTCCCATCTTTACTTCTGAGAGCCGCTGCCACTCCAAGATGCTCTTTTTATACCCAGTCATGTTAGTGACCTATTGCCAATTGACGTAATGAGTTGCAATTTGGTCCTCCAGCTGTTCCTTTTTTGTACCTTTAACTTTTCCAGCCTCTTATTGCCCCTGTCCCAACTTTTTTGAGATGTGTTGCTGTCATGAAATTTCAAATGAGCCAATACGTGGCATGAAATTTCAAAATGTCTCACTTTCGACATTTGATATGTTGTCTATGTTCTATTGTGAATACAATATCAGTTTTTGAGATTTGTAAATTATTGCATTCCGTTTTTATTTACAATTTGTACTTTGTCCCAACTTTTTTGGAATCGGGGGTTGTACATTTACACCTGTTGTCAGATAAAGAAATGTAAAACTGCCTGACTGTTTTGACTTTCTATTTTTGTAATGCTAAAAATGGAATAATAAACCATGACTAATACTCACCTGTTTGTCCAAAACATTGGAATAACCAAACGTTGTTCCATTTTAATATTAATTGTACTGGAAATTTTTTTTAAACAGTGTATTATATTGTAGGTCAGCCATTGTTTAACCATCACACATCTTTCCAAAATGTATATAAATAATCGTGTAATCAGGCTTCCAGGGCTTGGCTCCGGGCAACATTAGCAACGAGGAACAGTCATTTGAATTGGCCTGAATGCAGCCTGGAAAGAAACACAACTAATTTGATTATATGCCCATGGTGGCTTTGAATTTTTCCGCCACCTCGCTCAACAGATCTGTGACAGCTGAGCAATTCCATGGAATCCCTGCATGCAAAGTGAGCCGAGGGAACCCTGGTGACAATGATGTAATGAATGAATGCCGCAACCGTTTACACAGCAACTACCGGAACGGCCGGTCATTGACTCATAGCTTCACAATAGAGCTGCACATAATGCTTTGTTGGAGGAAATGAAAAATGTAGCACTTTGGGATGTGTTGTGTGTCATTTTTCCATCACTAAACCTATTAATAAGTTTGCCGTGTTAGAAAGTGCCCTGATATTAATAACATTCCAGTTCAGATGGAATTCCCTCACTCGGAGCGAACAGGATGTATGGAGACCAAGTTCAAGAGGAAGTGACTCTGAATGGCATTCATTCACCTTTCGTTCCCCATTTTATCCTGGTCATCATGGATATACACGATGGGAATACACCATGGCTGGGACAACAATTCTTTGCACCTTGGGGCAATTCAGCAAAGCCGATCCATCAGTCCACCCGCCTGGCATGTCTTTTGGGAGCTGGAGGAAACCAGAGAAGCTGGAGTAAACCCGAGAAACCTGCAAAACTCTACACAGACAATTTGCCCAAGTTCAAGATTGAACCACAGTCTTTGATATATGAGGCAGCAACGCTGCCGACTCTACCACCATTCCAGCATGACTTACCTTGAACCAGGATGATGCGGAAACTATTGGACCCTTTCCACTACCCTTTCTCAGCTCACTTCAGCCCAACACGGCTCGCGTTTCGACTACCTCAGAGCAGCACGACTGAGCTCACTTCAGCCTTACTCAGCACCCAAAACTCGCACGGTTTTGGAGTGGGGCTGAAGTGAGCCCAACCGAGCCGAGTGGGGCTAGGGGCATGAGGAGACACTTCCCTGTTCACTGATTGGTGAGGAGGAGTGTCCTCACATGCCCACACACGCCCCGCGAGCACGCTGGGATCTGTAAACACCGTAAACCCGGAAGAAGGAATTGAAGAAGTTCCCTCTCTTTCTGAAGCCTTATGTGCCTCGCCTCATCTATACGCTCTTGCCAGTATCTGTTGGCGTTGTCGGTGACAACAAGCCACAGCACCAAGACCAGCAACACTAACGACTCCATGTCCTCCATGTTTATTGTTTACTATCCGGGTCGTGAGACTACCGCTTAAAAGATCACTGATGTCACTGTTTGCGCCGCCTAACGACATCACGTGATGTCCACCCACTTTCGCTAACTCCACCCAATGTGTCCACCCACTTCCAGCCAGCACGGTTCAGCGCGGTTGTAGTCGAAATGCAACCCCAACAGCCCCGCTCAGCTCGACTCAGCACAGCACGGCTCAGCCCAACTCAGCCGCGTTGGTAGTGGAAAAGCCCCATAATGTTCTTAGTTCCTTCATCACCTATTTACATGTAAAGCATCATGAAATACCCTACAAGGGCAGGACAGTTAAGTAAGGCTCTGCTATTATGGACGTCTTCTTTTCAAGTTTGCATAAATGAAAAACCGTGTAAACCTGAGAGGGACAGTTGGACAGGAATCTGGCAAAACTAACTTCCACAGAAACAATATCACATTTCAGTCTGCAGGACAGAACGAGTACAAGATAAGACGTCCTTCTTAGGAGCACTCAAGACAGAAATGACTAGCTTTACCAAGCAAGAACCATACCCAGGAGGGAAAGGCACCCAAGACAAGATTGAAGAATAGCATTACAGTATAAAGCAAGACTAGAAATGTGTTACACCTACAGGCACAGCCAAGTCTGGAAAAGTATTCTGATAGGATTTCTAAACTGGACAGGGAAAAATTAAAGAGGAGATGGACGCGCAAGTGTGAATTTGTTCTCAGCACAGACTGAGTGAGTGTTATGGCACACTTGCCAAGCTATACACGTCATGGCATCAGACAGTGGAAGAATTTTAAAAAAAAAACGTTCTACTTCCTCTGTTTTGGTCTATAAAAAGTATTATTCAAATGATCAAGTCTCCATTCTCACTTTCAGTGTTTGCTGCCATGCTGCTCCAACTGCCACCCAACTGGTGCTGCCAATGGCCTTCCTTGTTCAATATGAATGAAGTATCTGTGAAATGGAAAGAGCTACCAAGACAAGCATGCATGCCAAGTACTGGGCTGTGGAATATCCAGATTTCTTTCTTTTTTATCATAAAATTGGGGGGGGGGGAATAGAATTGCAACCCTATTGATTCTTCTTCTTACTCTTATGAAAAGATGCTAAGCTTAAGAGGAGATCATCACTCTCCACAAGAGCAGAACAAATTTGTGGTGCTGTACTTCGTTCGTGATTGCTATCTTGGCTGCATCAAAAAATAACATTCATATCCTGATCGGGCTGTAAGATATTTCCTATCGTGGGGAGATGGAGAACCCATAGGAATCCCCTGATGACAAATCTTGCTGTGTCATGCTATCTTAACGCTATCACCTACACATGTTACAGTCCGCCCATACTGTGGCAACGAGCCACTGGATTCCCCCGGTGTATGTGCATTTGTGTGTGTGTGTGTGTGTGTGTTAGTTGTTTCGTGTCTATGTTTACCACGGCCCCTGATACACTCATGATTCAGACCCCTCTCCCACTCACTCTATTTTCGCTTCATTAGGGCCAAGTCTCTAGCGTCTCGTATCTGTATTAGTGTCAATTGCCAAGGCGATTAATTTGAGAGATAGGAATGGTGTGTAGAGAATTTGGCAACACTTCGGTTATGTGGGATTAACTAGGCCAGGTGGAGGTAAAGGTCATTTAAATATAGGGATTGTACCATTTAATGTAGTGGGGAAAACATTACAGCTTTAACAGATCAGCTTTAAATGGCTACTGGAAAGTGATTTTCACCAAACTAAAATTTCTGAAGGTCCAGTTACATAAACTCTGGATGTAAAAAGGTCTAGATGAGCAACTAACATGACTGAATGGTGACAAGTTATCTTTTAATTGCTTAACCGTTAATGATTCGTTTATAGCTGTAAATAAGACTGTTTCACATTGGTGCTTTATTTTGCCCTTTTGACTCTAAAATGGAGGTCTGTGCATGCATGACTGTTTGTTATCCCACTCAAGAGCACTTCCACAGAATGTTTGACCAATCCTGATATCGCCCATCGTTATTTTTGTTTGTGATTTTTTTCTAACAGCCATCATTGATGTAATTTCTTAAACTATAAACAAATTAGTCATTTCAGCCATCATGTCTCTGATCATGTTTACTGAAGATTAATGAATGAATGAATGAATGAATGAATGCTCAAAGTCAAGTTAATGAATGCGGCCTTTCTTTATCCCGCACACGCTTCAGATCTGCCCACTTGTATTAAAGTAAAAAAAATCTCTGAACAGATGAGACACATCTATTTTAAACTTGTACTGGGGCTATAAATGCTCACTTCTCTGTTCATTCATCTATAAACTTTCTGTTTTCATCATCAACCTTTTTTTTTAATGTCATGTTATCATTTCATCAATCACACCAGAAATGGTAAATATGAAGTACATGCGAAAAAAGAAAACCTTTCTTTCCCTTTCTCATCTCTATGGAAGCCTGTTTCCATTACGAGAAGGGTTTCTCATAATTATGACTTTCGATCTCATAATAATGAGATCTTATCTCTAAATTATGACTTAATATTCCATAATTACGACAAATTCTCATTCTCTTACTATCTCACAATTTTGAGGAAATTTTCTCATTATTATGAAAAAAGTAAGTATGATGACACAAGTCATAATTATGAGATGTGTTCTCATTATTATGGCATACCATGTGACTTCATTTTTGTTGGCCTCATGGTTAGAGAAGCAGCTTTGGGACCAAAAGGTTGCCGGTTCGACTCTCTAGACCAGCAGGAATGGCTGAAGTGTCCTTGAGCAAGGAATTGCTCCCCAGGCTGCTTATTGTACGCCACTCTGGATACGAGCGTCTGCTAAATGCCAATAATGTAATGTAATGTTTCACGTGACTGAAGTGGTCTTCCTTACATCTCTGCCTCTCCGTGCAGATAGTTTCTTATCCAGTGAGCTTCCTTTACCTTAATCATTTGCATAAGGGCATGTGATTGGTTGAACTGAAATGGGGTTGTTTATGTGAATGATTTAGCTATTATTTATGTAATTTTACGCCAGTTACTTATATAGTGCTTAAGAAAGTCTCATCTCATTATCTCTAGCCGCTTTATCCTGTTCTACAGGGTCGCAGGCAAGCTGGAGCCTATCCCAGCTGACTACGGGCGAAAGGCGGGGTACACCCTGGACAAGTCGCCAGGTCATCACAGGGCTGACATAGACACAGACAACCATTCACACTCACATTCACACCTACGGTCAATTTAGAGTCACCAGTTAACCTAACCTGCATGTCTTTGGACTGTGGGGGAAACCGGAGCACCCGGAGGAAACCCACGCGGACACGGGAAGAACATGCAAACTCCGCACAGAAAGGCCCTCGCCGGCCACAGGGCTTGAACCCGGACCTTCTTGCTGTGAGGCGACGGCGCTAACCACTACACCACCATGCCGCCCAGTGCTTAAGAAAGTGGTTAAGAAATTGCACTTCTGATTGGAAGGTTGTGAGTTCAAATTCCATGGGAAAAAATTAGATAAATGTAAGTTGCTCTGGTTAAATGCATCTCCCAAATGCCATAAATGATTTGGAAACTGGAGTCATGGAAATACAGCCATCTCTTTTTTTTTTTTCATACATTGATTGGGGTGGCACAGTGGTGCAATGGTTAACGTTGTCGCCTCACAGTAAGCAGGTTCTGGGTTTGAACCTGCCAGTCGACTGGGGCCTGTCTATGTGGAATTTACATGTTCTCCTCGTACTTGTGTGGGTTTCCTCCAGGTGTTTCGGTTCACTCCTACAGTCCAAAGACACGTGGAGTAGGTCAACTTGCTTTTCTAAATTGCCCATAGGTGTGAATGTGAGTGTGAACGAATGGCAGCCTGTCCAGGTTGAGCCCCACCTCTCGCTCAGTGTCAGCTGGGATTGACCCCAACTCACCCACGACCTGTGACGGATAAGAGCATAGATAAAGAATGAATGTTTCATCGGCTCAGTATTTTTCAAGTCCTGGATTTGTTCTGGTGAAATATTTTGCTGGATCTGCATCCAGACCACAGTCCACCTGATGTAGATAAACGAATACGAGACGCGTTGTGGCTGGGCCACAGCTCCAAACTAGACAAATTCTTAGGAGCAGGCAGATTTGTTTTTCACCTGATTAAAAATTGATGTATTCTAGGCTAATATCATAGTTCTGTCTGTAAAATGTCACTGAGCAGAGCATTATGGCATGGAGGAGAGTTCGAATTTCATCCCAGTTAGATAGTAGATGCTAGTTTGGGAGCGCAGGAGCTTGTTGAGGCCCTGCTGAGATGCTAGTAGCCTGGGCTCGATGGCAGTGCTCCCAGGCCTCTAGGGGGAAAAAAGTAGGAACTTATTATTCTCCTGTGCATTTTTTTGGCCTATCGGTTGACAGGCTTGTAGCCGGCATGCAGATGTCAGCCTGATTTGCAGTCCAAATTGTAACTTTATCTTTCTTACTCTTTCTCTCTCTCTTGCTCTCTTTCCATATTGCATCAGCATCCGTTCCAGTGCATGCATGGCAGCCTGGAGTTTTACTCAGTGTCGATAATAAGAGTGGCTCAGTGCCTCACTTGATTGGCCAGGCTCAGGAGTGGAGAATTTTAGCTGGACACATGAGCAGTCCCGTGGGATTCTCGGCCTCCTAATTGGACTGTGTACAGTCAAGTATGTCCATCCTACACACAGCTATATATAATAATGATTATTAGCATTGTGTCATGTACTTTTTTGTTATTTATTTATTTGCTTGTTTCTTTGTTTGTTTAGCAACAAATAATCAGACCTATTTTTGTATGACTTCATTTATCCAGCCATATCTGGAATAATATTGTAGCTCTTAATGTTAGTGTTGTACTTTTATTTTATTATCCTATCTCTTCAAAATCAAAATGCAACTAGCTGGCAAACAATTTGAAAGAAAAGTTAGTTTGGGTTACTTGAAATTAAAAAAAAAAAAAAAAGTGTCTTATGATAAAGGTTTTTTTTTTTTTTCTCTCCCCTCGGGACTTTAAGGAGATGAAATATGACCCATGACGTTTGGCCTTTGCGGTTCCTTTAATGGCGGCAGGTTCCGATCTCTTTTCCACCAGGTTGCTCAGGCGGAATTGTGCTGACCAAATAAGGGTCGGAGGGCGGAGCCGGACATAAACGCCTTACATGGACTTTCCACTTCAGCGTGGCGCGCGCGGTCAAAGCCGGGCCCGCTGATTGGCTGGACGCGCTCGCTGTATTTACAACTCTGTTTTTTGTTTTTTTTTTTCCGTCCCACCAGAGCTCCTCCGTGCGCCTCTTCTTCTTCTTCTCTTCTTCTTCTCACTGATGGGTTTCATCTTGAGACATGATTTCCCAGTGTCAATCGGAGAGATTATAATCTGAGACCTGGAAACTTTATTCTGAGCTTCTTGATTTCTCTCTCTCTCTCTCTCTCTCTCTCTGCTGGAGGTTGTTGTGGATAATAAGTGCACTTTGGCACAGATGGTCACTTCAGAGAAAAGTTCACAAACGCAAAAGCATCAGAAAGGAAATAAAAAGGGGGGTAAATAGTTTTGCCATGGTTTCTCAACTCTGTTTAAACTAGAGTCATTCATTTGTTAACCCTTTATGAGGTGGTACACTCTCTCTCTCTCTCACACACACACACTTTCAGGACTTTGGAGGAGTTAAACTAAAGCATGCATGCACTCTAAATCCATGTGCGTTCTTAAATAAATTAATCAGCCTACTTTCTGTTCAAACCGGATCCAACACCATAGTTTAATGTTCCCCTTGCTATTCACCGAATCTAAATAAAGTGTTTACAAAAACCCCTAAGAATTGAAAAGGAAACCTGCTCCTCCTGCCTTCGCATGTTCCTTTCACTGCGGCTTCGCCCCAAACTGCGCACTGCGCCCTAAGCAGTAGCCCTAGGTCAGAATAGGACGCCGCCGGAGCGCAGTTGATGTTGCGGTTCCGTGTCGCGGTTTGGGACGCGGCCCGGGGCTCCAAACGTTCCACTACGAGGTGCTTCCATTGTGACGTCGTCGCGCTGTAGCGGCCACAAGTTCCTTTGAGTCTCCATATTTGGTCATCTACGTCACGATTTGTTCCGCCCTCTCGGTTTTAACGAGAAAAAGCGTTGGAGTTCCCTCGGCCGAGCGACACAGCGAGCAGCCAGTGCACTTGTGCAATCACCAACACCACCATCATCATCATCATTATCATTGCTGCATTTGATTCAGAGACTTTTTAGAAGAAGAAGAAGAAGAAGCAATGCAGAAATAGCGCACAAATTAAAAGGAAAAGAAGGTTGACTTGAATATTGAGGCATTTTCATTTCGACCGGGAACTTGGATACAATCATAGCCGACTTCAGGGATTGTTTTGGTTGGGGTTTTTTTTTTTTTTTTTTGGTCCGTGTTTTCTTTTCCACTTTAGGTCCTTAAAGCGCGCGGGAGACTGGAGACCGGGGGCGAGTTAAAGCCCGCGCGCTGTCGCCGACCGACCCGAGCCTCTTGATTGAACTTGCTATGACCGGTAAATTAGCTGAGAAGCTCCCTCTTACCATGAGCAGTTTAATCAACGCCATACCTGACAGCCTTTATCCTGAAGAGGACATTCCCACTTCATCTATGAACATCTTCACCAGCACGGACTCCGTCTCGCACTACTCGCAAATGAACACAGGTGGGTAACTTTACCAGTGATCTCTCTCTCTCTCTCTCTCTCTCTGTCTCGCTGGACAGAGTTGTGACCATGGCATCATGTTCAGCCTGTACTCAAGATGATGCCTGGTGTGAAGATGGCAGGGATGTTGGATGAGTCTGATTAGTCTTTATTCCCTGTATAAGCGCACTACTATAGGGGGGTGTGAGGAGTGAAACAGTGCTGTATTTGTGTGTGTGTCTTGCATGCTACCTGTTCTCCTCAGTGATGCTGAGATGATGTTTAGTACCCAGTCATTTGGCATTTAACTGTGGTGTTAATCAACCTAATGTCCTGTTGGATTCAGATTTGTAAAGAAGAAGAAAAAAAAAACCCCAGCACTACTGTCCTAACATTTATTAGGCTATACGAACACGCGTTAATAATAATAATAATAATAATAATAATAATAATAATAATAATAATAATAGGTAGGGGATCACGTGGTAGGAGTCGGAAGAGGGCATCCAGGTGATGGAGAGAGTGAGTGAGTGAGTGAGTGCACGTGCGACATCAACACAACTATACAGTATCCGACCGAATGAGCAGCTGCAGTGGGTTTATAACCTGTTACCTGTTCTGTTCTGTTTTGTTTTTGCGTTGGAACCTACTCGTGAATCAACTAGAAAGGTTAGAAATGGTGTCCAAAATGTGCTTAATAATTCTACAGCGAGGAATAAAAGGTGTGTAAATTAAAATAGAAATAAATAAATAAATAAATAAATGGACATTTTTAGTGAAAAGCTGCTCGTGAAACAGGAAGGTAAATTGTAGCCAAGAGCAACACCTCAACATCAGCCCAGTCTGCTCTTATAGGACTGTTTTAAATTATTATTATTATTATTATTATTATTATTATTATTATTATTGCTGCTACAGTCTATTTATTTATTTATTTATTTATTTATTTATTTGTGTACAAGTCAGTGTTTTTGTTATTTAGGGCCCGGACTGGAGTGGCGGTGCTGCAGGTGGGCGGTTTTTCGGTCGGTCGGGCGGGCGGGCGCGCGCGCGCTGCTTTCGAAATGTCTCGTGCCAAAAACGCTTCACACGTGCACGAGGCTCCGCTTCCACCGGAAAAAAAAAAAAAAAAAAACCAGAGCCAAACATGAACTCTACTGAGAAATCCGTTTATATTACAGTGTGAATTCTATTTAATTTGGCACATTTCAGTGCACTAATGCGGGACATCACTCACCCCTGACCATATAAGGAGGTTAGAACTGAATTCTACAATTATTTTCACACGGACAGGAGAAATTAGAAATGTCAGAAATGGAATTAACCCCACACTTTGGATGGGAAATAATTTTAAAAAAAATTAGAGAAAGAAAGGAAATTTGGTATGATGTGCAGGAAAAAATATAGAAACAAATCGTTTGTATCGGCTGTTAATGAGTTTATTTAAATACTTAGTTTATATCGTTGCACATTAGAAAACTGGTGTTAATTGTGAGAGATTATTTGTATAAACAATAACAAAATAAAAGTGATATGGATGCAAAAGAAAAAGAAACAGATCGATTGTGTTTAGCATAATAATAATAATAATAATAATAATAATAATAATAATAATAATAAAGACGCGACGTCTCCAAGCGCAGAGAATTTCATCTTCCGGTATTTACTTTTATTGACAGTGACTGGTTGAACATGCAGCCCGAGTTTCATTCTCAACCTGCCAGGATTTTCGGCTTCGAGTCTAATTTTAGGAAAAACCCGAACAAGACTAACTGTAGGCTGGATTATGGACACAAACAGGGCTGTTTTCATGGCAATATTACGCAGAAAATCAACCCGAAACAGCCGCAACAAATTCATCTTCATGATTTTTAACACTAAATCTTTCTCTCTGTCGCAAATATGATGGAAGAAATATTTTAAAATCCTGACTGCGAGAAAATATCTTCAGTTTTTCGTTTAAAATAAAGTGCACAAGGTTTGTTTGTTTGTTTGTTTGTTTGTTTGTTTTCCTGTGTATCAGGAGACATGGGGTCTTCTGAAGGAGCTCCACTTTGTTACACACATTAATATGAAGCTGCTTTAGTTTTAATCTCTCTCTCTCACACACACACACACACACACACACACACACACACACACACACAACACAGGGGAAAAAAACCTCCAGTGCTAATTTGTTAATTTAACACCTACAGTGTTTCATTTGGGTCCATCTGGACTTCTAGAAGCACAATGAGTGTTAATTTGTCCTCATGTCATCCATCTCAATGAGGTTAAAAGTGACATAAATGACAAATCCACATTAAATTAAATTAGACCGAAGTGAAATACATACACTAGTTGATCCAGTCCAGATTTGGACATTTTCAAATCCTGTATGTGTGTGTGTGGGGGGGGGGGGACGCTTGTCCCAGATTGAATTCTTTACTCCAGTGTGAGAATGTGTTTGTTTTTGCACTCATATGTGTGTATTGTGCTGTTTGGTTTGTTTGTTTGTTTTGTCTGTTCTCACCATGAATCATGATTTGGTGCATTCTGGGGAACTATGTATCAGAGCACCAAGGCAAGTCCAGTATGACGTCCTAGGATTTTTTTTTTTTTTGTATAAGTTGGCAGGGAAGATCTTTTATTTCATATATTAAATTCAATCTATATAAAATACTAGAAAGTGATAAATTCATGAAGAAATGTGATTTCATAGATACATGAGACGACCAAGTTCAGTGATGAGCTTCGTGTGTAGATTCGGTCTGTGGCGTGTGTGTGTGTGTGTGTGCGAGAGAGATATGACACGCAGTTGTACAGGGAATCCTGTATCTTCTGAAGGACACGTTGTACTTTAGAACTTGAGGGAGGGAGAAGGAGAGAGAGAGAAAGAGGAAAAGACTGAGAGGAAGAGGAGGGGATAGTCACTTCTGTCTCAAGTCAACCAACAAACTTTTTGCTTCCTCTGTCAAAGATCTAATTATTTTTGCTCTATTTTTTTACCTATTTGGACCGAACGATTAACTAAGGTATGGTGACATGCTGTATTCTGTATCCGGGTTAAAAGCTCTCCTATATTCCCTCTAGAGTCCGTCTGGGATTTCTCTTCAAATAGCAACGCCCAGTTGACGAACCACTCTCAAAGATTTAGAATAGAAGTGCTTTTTGTGTCACTTTCTCCTCAGTTGACCTTTCCATTTCTTCCTACAGATAATATCATGGACTTAGGAATGGGAGGTGAGAAGAGCAGCAATGAGATCCCGTATGCTTCCAGTAGTTTTCAGTCCAGTCGAAGCGGGCAAACAGTTACATATTTGGGAAAGTTTGCCTTCGACACGCCTCCTTCGGGCAGCATTGGCAGCTCAGGCTGGTGCCCGGATAACAACATCATCAGCCTGGTGAGTGCTGGCATCCTTGGTGTGTCTCCATCACCAGGTAGCATCACCACGCAGACATCGTCATCGGGCGGCATGAGCGTCCAATCGTCGGACATTGACCAAGTGTACGCCCCGCCCCTTCCTGCCTACTCCGCCTGTGGTGACATGTACCAGGAGCAGGTGGCGTTCCACCACAGTCCCGCAGCATCGTCATCGCTGCCCTACGCACCCTCTGAGTACCACAGTACCACCAAAGCTGTGGACGCCAGCCTCTTCTCCATGATACCTGACTACAACCTGTTCCAGCACCAAGGTGGCACAGGTGAAGCGGGCACCATGGAGCACAAGCCTTTCCAAAGCGTCGAGCCCCTTCGCGTAAACCCACCACCTATCACACCGCTTGAGACCATTCGGGCGTTTAAGGACAAGCAGCAGCTGCAGCCGGGATTTCTGGGCTCGCAGCAGCACCATGTTTCCCAGCACCACCACCACCACCAGCCCCAAACTCTCACCCTTAAACCCGTGCGCCCTCGAAAGTACCCGAACCGACCGAGCAAGACGCCGGTGCACGAGCGTCCTCACGCGTGCCCAGCCGAGCACTGTGACCGGCGCTTCTCACGCTCTGATGAGCTCACACGCCACCTGCGCATCCACACAGGCCACAAGCCCTTCCAGTGCCGCATCTGCATGCGCTCGTTCAGCCGCAGCGACCACCTGACCACACACATCCGCACACACACCGGCGAGAAGCCGTTCTCCTGTGACTTCTGTGGACGCAAGTTTGCTCGCAGCGACGAGCGCAAGCGCCACGCCAAGGTGCACCTCAAGCACAAGGACAAGAAACCTGCAGAGAAGGCAGGCAGCTCGAGCGCCACAGCGACGACGGCGACTCGCTCATCTCCACCTGGTTCCTGTGGGAGCAGCGGGGCCGGTGGGGCCAACGTCCTGACTGTTACCACGTGCGCATAGGACTGAGAGTGGCGTTAGAACGATGGAGGAAGAAACTGAGCTCTTTTTCCTTTCTTCTGAAAGGCCTAGCCATGGACTCTTACAAACTCTCCCTCTCTTCATGCATTAGTTCTTTGGTTACAATGTTTTTATAAAGTGGTACAGTCACATTCACGTTGACCCTTAACAGCGGGTTGAGGGGACACACTAGTGTTTAATGGCAGGGAGAATAGCAGAGTGGGGTAGCAGCCGGTGGACAGTCAGGTCATCCCAGGAAAAAAAAAAAAAAAACAGGGCACTTTTATTTATTTTTTGGGGGGGGGGAGCATTACAGGCTCAGGGAGTCCTAACTTCCGGCTCCATGGACCTATACTCCAGTGATATTCCAGTCTGGCTCAGATTAGTACGTTTTTGTTTTTAAAATAGTATAGAATAGGCATAGGCTACAAGCTAACCTACACTTGCCGTCGATTTATTTTTTTTACACCGTATTTCAGTTTGTCTCTGGCTCATCAAATATGAAAAAGTGCAATTTAATTTCCTCAACTTTCTTAATACTTTGTTTGTGCTGCACTTTGGTTCCTGTTCTTTTTTTTTTATATATATATATATACTGCTCGTTAATTATTTAATTGATGATTTTAAAAAAAAAATACTACAGCCAGTTTTTTGTGTGTTGTCCTTCTCGTGAGCGTAGCAGGGCTTGTTCTGGTGAAGCTACTGGATGATCAGGTTTAAAGGAAAACCTTGAAAGGCTCAGTGAGTTTGAGTATCAAGTGGGTGTTTTCTTGTGTAATTAGACTGCATTATCTTAATATCTCAAAATCCCATCAGTACAATTAAAGGGATCTGGACGCCTTTTTGGTAAACAGGAGCAGATTGCCTGTACTGTACTGTACAATACCACAAAAAAAAACAAAAAAAGCAAGTGTGTGTCTTGGCATCCGAGCTCCTTAAGTGCAGTTTACTTCTTCGCATGAAATTAAGATAAGATCTGTGGTGTTTACTTGGAGTACGTAATCTGGTCATGCCAAAAAGCTACATGTACTTTATTTAATGCCGAGATTTGTAACCGTCCTGCCATTTCATTGTTTTTATTTTTATGACTATGATAGTGATTTTAAATTTTTTTTTTTTTTGTCTCCAGTCTGTATGCCTGCATGCGTCATATGTTGGTAGTGTGTCTGGATTAGCACTGAAACAAAGGACATTTCTGGGAGCAATATGCGTGGCACCTCAACCCCTCATCACGGAGTTAAAAGAAATGATGTGAAATGTGAAATTGTTCACGTTTGTGTCATTATGATATTTATGTTTGTGTCTTTGTTGTTGCTGTTGTGTCGTTGCTGATGATTTCTCACTGGTAGGTTTAGGTTTCATGCGTGCGTCCTGTTTGCTCTCACACACACACACACACACACACATGCACGCACAGCCAAAAAATGATGGAAATAACAGCCTTGGAGCATTAACACACTCGGCTAATCTGGGATGCTGGCTTGGCTTTCTGACTGAACTCAGCCATACGCATGCCATTCGAGATGTTTTTGGATAAAAACAGTTTGGACGTTCTTTTGTTAGTTTGTTTCTTTCTTTTGTTTTGTTGTTGTGTTTTTTTTTTTATTTCTTCTCCTCCTTACAGCTCTGAGAGGCAGCAGCAGTCACGTAGTATCTCCACGTCTTTTTTTTTTTTTCCTCCTACATGGAACACACTGAGAGATTCTGACTATCCGAGAGGGATCGTCTTTTGTACAGCCGCTTATATAAACACACGACTACGTGTTTTCTACGAAGAATGTACAGTTTAAAGGAAAGCAATGTGCTTCAGTATTATGGTGTGTGTCCGTGCGAACACACGCCCCCGAACTCCAAACTCCCAGATCCGATCTGGACGCATAGGGTGTGTTAACATACATTTCTGAAGACTGTGTACATAATGCAGAATGTGTTTTTTGTTTGTTTGTTGTTTTTTTTTTTTTTAACTGTGAGTACGTTTAAAAAAAGGAGAAGCGTTGTCCAACAGTGTCAAACCTGATGCATCCTACGTCCTGAAATATTGTTTTTGTGCATAATATACAAAGATGGAGACACACTGAATGATGTGTTTATTAAAGAAATAAACCATAAGGTTATTTGGAACAAAAAATAATAATAATGTGTGTATGTTAATGTCACTATGTTGTGGGGTTTTTTTTTTTCACCTTTATTGGATAGGACAGTGTAGAGACAGGAAATGAGTGGGAGAGAGATGGGGAGGGATCGGGAAATGACCTCGGGTCGGAATCGAACCCAGGTCCCCGGATTTATGGTATGGCGCCTTATCCACCTGAGCCATAACGCCCCAATATGTTGTGTTTTAATGCGTCGTTCTCGCCTAATGAAGATGGTAAATTGATATAACAGCACAGTTTGCTGGAGCAGTAGTCACTAATTATCATTTTTGTTGTGGATTTGCCCGGGGTATTCATGGTAGAAACTGTGTTCTTATTTGGAAGTGAAACAACTGCAAACATCCAGTATTATCTCAACTAAGTGTCGAGTAGTTTGGAGACATTTTGCTCAGCTCTGATGGAGAGAGTGAAAATGCCCCCTTTCGTATCACACTTAATAATCTGACCCGTTTAGTGCTGTCCTGCACAAAACCCTACCACTCGCGGGCATGTGTGTCCTGGCACTCTGCCATGCGTCCTCCAATTAACACAGCCGCCGACGGCAGCGAAGTTCTGTCTTCTGTCAGTTTCCTGGAATGAATGTGTGCTCGATACCGTAGGCGTCGGTTGACGTTGGCTAATCTAGCAGCATGAATTTTTATCAACATGAATAGTGCAGCCTGCATCTCATTCTTTGACAGCATATGGAGTGAGCGACGCTTAGACGTGTGTCTGAAGAAGAAGACGCCTGTATTTGTCACTTATACATTACAGCAGAATGAAATTTCTTCTTTTCTTCACATATCCCAGCTTGTTAGGAAGTTGAGATCAACCATCATGCATCACCCCTGGAGCAGAAAAGGTTAACCCCTTGCTCAAAGCCCCAACAGTGGCAGCTTGGCAATTCTCAACAACCGTCATATACGTATGAACTTCACCAACATGTTGCAGAGCATTTTTTAAGGATTTTCCACTAGGAGACCAACTGGTCTGGGCAATACAATCACAGGCCCCAGAGTCCATGCGGCTGCACCGCTGCGGCATATTCTGTGATGCAAATTGCCGCATTACGAATCCTCGTTTCAGCCAGCATAATATCAACATAGTTAATGCAGTGCCAAGTTTTCCTTGTTAAATGTATACTTACATGGTACTTGGTTAATTAATTGCAACTGATTGAACCAGATGATAAGACATAACTTGGTTTAAAATTTGGTCTCCCAGTGAAGCTGGTTTGGCATTGACTAGGAGACCAAATCTGGCCACTGGGAGACCATTTGGTCTCCCAATAACTATTAAAAAATGCTCTGACATGTTGGCCTGTTTTCACTTTGGTTAAGTTTCTTACCCACAATGCACTTATAATCTGGTTTCCACTGGGATTTAACCCTCACTTCCTTCATCTCTACCTGAAGAAAACAATGCAAAGACCAAGAGACTTTAGTCTTTTAGTCATCGTGCTCGTTTCTCGCAGTCTATAGACGGATGATTTGTGGAGCTGCACTGCATTCTGGGACTTTGCCCTAATGTATCGTAAGGGCTCAAGAGTTAAAGCTCTGGGTTACTCATTAGAAGGTTGGCGGTTCAAGTCCTAGCATTGCCAGGCTGTTGTTGTTGAGTCTTTGAGCAAGGTGCTTCACCCTTTCGACTCCAGAGTCCTGTATCATGGCTGACCCTGTGCTCTGACTCCAACTTCCTAACAAGCTGGGATATGTGATTGTTTCTCTTTACTTAGTTGTTTTGTTCTTGACATAATATGGATTACTACAGTTGTGGTGTTGAACAGGGCTATTTACTGTATTTTTATATTACTGACTATTTGATCTCAAATGCATTAAGAAGCAAGAAACTCGTCCAGTAATTACCTTTTGACGAGACACACATGCTAACTGAAAAGCATTCCAGGTGACTGCCTCATGAAGCTGGTTAAGATAATGCCAATAGTGTGCAAAGCGTCATCAAGGTAAACGCTGGATACTTAGAAGAATCTAAAATATCAAACATTTTTTTAACACTTTTTTTCTTTACCACATAATTCCATATAGGGTCCATGTTATTACATAGTTCTGATGTCTTCAGTGTTGTTCTGCAATGTAGAAAATACAGAAAAACCCATGAATGAGTAGGGGTGTACAAACT
Organism: Neoarius graeffei; assembly: GCF_027579695.1. Lineage (NCBI taxonomy): Eukaryota > Metazoa > Chordata > Actinopteri > Siluriformes > Ariidae > Neoarius > Neoarius graeffei. The sequence goes on along the minus strand of NC_083578.1, from coordinate 13,881,848 downwards.
TTTGAATGGTACTGTATGTGTAACAAATAATGGCTTCTTCTTCATCATCATGATCATATTTATTATTATTATTATTATTATTATTATTATTAGCTCATCCAGCCAACATGTGATGAGTTTATGCCATCATTTCTTGTCTGTCATCCGTCTGGCGTCGTCCACATTTCACGAAAATCGCTTCTTCTCTCTCAATTCTTCACCAATTTTTACTCTTTTTGGCAGGAAGGTCGGTCTGCCTGGGGTGCATATGGCTTCTACCTAAAATTGCATAATTGCAATTAATAATGAAGATATGGAGTAATTAAGCTCTAACGAGCAGTTTCCACACAAATCGCTTCTCCCTGAATTCTTCACCGATTTTGATTCTTTCTGGCATGAAGGTAGGGGGACCTAGGGTGCATATAACTTCTACCCGGATTTGCTTAATTACAATTATTAATGAAGTTATGGACTAATTAAGCCTTAATGAGCAGTTCAACAAAAATCGCTTCTTCTCGGTCAATTCCTCGCCATTTTGGATTCTTTCTGGCAAATACAGTAGGTCGGTATTCCTAGGGTGGATTTCGCTTCTATGTAGTGCATATATTGTAGCTTGCAACATTTATCATGCAAGGTAGCCCACTTCAGATCGTTCCTTCTGGATTAGACGGGACCGGAGTGAGCAACACCGTCACTGACGGTCTCGTATCCCACTTATGTTAAGTGGCATTATAACTGCACTGACATCAGCGCCACACAAACTTCTCATGCGAATAGTGAAACTACAGCACCAATGCACCAACACCTATTAAACGATTGTTCCATCAAAGAGCTGATGTTTTGTATTTAAGGACTGACGGATGCTTTCAGAACGTCTCCTCAATGGTGTTAGTCAAAATAACATGTATAAGACAAACATATGGGTGCTTCAAGTGCGTAATTAAAACCTTTCTTCCAATTAGCTTTGGATTGTTTCCAATGAAATGTCACAAAGATTTCTAAATTCAATTAGAACGACTCTGTATTTGGATTTTCTTTTCTTTTTTAGTCTGTTTAACCAAAATGACTAAAATATGCGGTGGTTAAAAATGATACTGGTTTAATTTGGTCACGTGGCTGACATTTTAATGTCAAAATGGATGAACAATGGATGAAGAGACAGAGATTTGTGCACTGATGCAGATCTTCATGAAAACATTACTGGTGTGTGTGTGAGAGAGAGAGTGTTGTCTAAAATCTTTGCTGTAAGAGGAGAGCATGAATAGGTTACGCGCTCTGATCGAAGAGGCAAACGTTGATGCTCTCCATGGATTTGGCTCTTGTGCTCTTCCACAGCTTCTTGTTCTTTTGGACTGATATCTTTATTTCTCAGGGATGGTTTGACATGGTATGTGGAGAGGAAAAAAAACACTGTTGTTTTCTTTATTGTTACAAAAATAGCTTCTGGCATAAGTGTTCTTTCTTTGATTTTAAATTTATTTATTTATTTATTTATTTATAAAAAAAAATTTTTTATTTGTTCATTGCCAAGAACTGTCAGAAAGCTGGGCCAAACTGAAACAGGAAAACAGAGAAGGTAGTGTTCACAGATCAGATGGAAGTGGAGCCTTTGGGGTGTGTGTGTTTTTGTGCGTGTGTGTGTGTGTTGAATCCAGAGATAGTTCTGTGTTCGCATGTACTGTATCTGACAGGTCAGCTTTTTTGAAAGAAAAATATAGCCGTATCAAAATAGCTGACAAAATCAGACACGAATTTAAAAACACAGCGCCGAGTTGAATTCTCCAATCTGATTGGTCGGAGGGCGGCACGGTGGTGTAGTGGTTAGCGCTGTCGCCTCACAGCAAGAAGGTCCGGGTTCGAGCCCCGTGGCCGGCGAGGGCCTTTCTGTGCGGAGTTTGCATGTTCTCCCCGTGTCTGCGTGGGTTTCCTCTGGGCGCTCCGGTTTCCCCCACAGTCCAAAGACATGCAGGTTAGGTTAACTGGTGACTCTAAATTGACCGTAGGTGTGAATGTGAGTGTGAATGGTTGTCTGTGTCTATGTGTCAGCCCTGTGATGACCTGGCGACTTGTCCAGGGTGTACCCCGCCTTTCGCCCGTAGTCAGCTGGGATAGGCTCCAGCTTGCCTGTGACCCTGTAGAACAGGATAAAGCGGCTACAGATAATGAGATGAGATGAGATGATTGGTCGGAAGGTGGTGATGAATTTTCTATAAGAGCAGCTCTGACAGTAAGGTTCAGTTTAATGCACTTGACCAAATACGTTATGGTTTCTTCTATGGTGGAGATTTAAAAACATGCATAATTGTTAAAACACTGATGTTTTCCATTTATTTAATGTTTACAAAGGGTTGCAGGTTTGATTCCCGGGACCGGCAGGAAAAATGTGAGGGGAGTTGAGTGAATGAACAGCACTTTCTCTTCGCTGTGTGTCATGGCTGAAGTGCCCTTGAGCACCCCCAACTGCTCCCCATGTGCTGTAATGTGTGTGTGTATATATATATATATGGGCGGCACGGTGGTGTAGTGGTTAGCACTGTCGCCTCACAGCAAGAAGGTCCTCCGGGTGCTCCGGTTTCCCCCACAGTCCAAAGACATGCAGGTTAGGTTAACTGGTGACTCTAAATTGACCGTAGGTGTGAATGTGAGTGTGAATGGTTGTCTGTGTCTATGTGTCAGCCCTGTGATGACCTGGCGACTTGTCCAGGGTGTACCCCGCCTTTCGCCCGTAGTCAGCTGGGATAGGCTCCAGCTTGCCTGCGACCCTGTAGAACAGGATAAAGAGGCTACAGATAATGAGATGATATATATATATGCCCACTGCTCTGGGTATGTGTGTGTGCTCATTGCTCACTTGTGTGTTCACTGCTTCAGATGGGTTAAACGTAGAAGAGGAATTTCACTCAGTGCGTTTACATGCACATAGAGAAAATCGAATTTCTGCCGTTGCTCGACTGAAATCGAAGTTCTAAATGCCATGGATACACCTTAGCTAGGCTGAAATTGAACCGAACTTGATTTCTCGTAATCGAGCTACACGACCTAGATTATGCGATTTTTGCCGAGCTACTTAGTGCATGTATACCGTATCGAGCTACGTAGTCGAGCTACTTACTTCAGCACTCCGGGAGTGACAAGACCACAAGCGGGAAACACGACAGCCTCGGTCGGCATGACAACAGTAGTAGCGAGCAGCAGAAGAGGTCAGGAGGAACAAACAAAGAAGAGAAAATGGCGAGCAGAAACGTGCACTTCTGGAGCAATGAGGAGACAGAGTTCATGCTCATTCAGCTTAAGGAGTTGAATATATTAAAATTCATGGACGGGAGAAAAACGCGCAATGGAGAACACGGAACTGATAACTTTGTTTACACTCTTGAATAGCTCTTCTTCATGATGACAACCGGAAGTGTACCAACACGATGGGGCGTGTAGCGCCATCTGTGGCTCGGGTGCACAACGTACCTCACACAATAGCTCGATTTCCTTGTGTGCATGTAGGATTGGATTTCTCTGGCACCCCTGCTGGGACCCTTAGCTCGATTACCGACAGCAGCTTGATTTGGATGTGCATGTAAACGTACTGATTGTGCTCGAGTGTACATGTGACCAAATAAAGGCTTCTTCTTCTTTTAAAAAATTTTACGCCACAGGAAGGTCTTTAGATCTAAACGCAGACGCTACATGTTCATTTGTCATACGTTTGTTTGTAAAACGTGGCATGTTGCCTTTTTGTTGATGGAAATGACGACCACATGGAGTTGCTGCTGTCCGTCTCGAGATCCACGCCAAGCTGAAAAGCCTCTTTTATGCTAAAGTGTGTAAAGAAATATGCCCAGAGGACATTGCTCTAGTGTAGACATGACCTCTTTGTGTCGTCCACTGGGGATTAGTCTCAGCTGGAGTCTGTGTTTACTTCATCAGTTTACACTCTCTGAGCTCCTTGCTGTGACTGATCATTATAAACACTCAGCAGTGAAGCAGTAAACCGTCTTCCATACTGTAGGACACGTGAATCTCGCTTACTTTGAGCTGCTTGATAGAAAAAAGACCAGGTACAGATTCGGTGCCGAATGTAGCTTCAGATTTCTGCACCAGTGTGACGTGCTGTGCATTCTGACATGCTTTTCTCCTCACCATGTTTGTAAAGAGTGATTATTTGAGTTACCATAGCCTTCCTGTCAGCTCAAGCTAGTTTGGCTCATCTCCTCTGAGTTCTCTCAACAGTTTGTTCTGTTTTCAGCACCATTCTGTATAAACTTGAGAGAATTTTGTGGGTGAACATCTCAAGAGATTCTCTCGAGATTAGAAATTTCTGAAAACTCAGTCTGCCACCAAGAACAATGCCGTACATAACAAGTCATACCACTTTAATGTTCTTAGCCATTCCTCACTATGGTATGTACTGCTTCATGGATTTATTTTTCAAAGTTATTTGGGTCACACTCAACTTAAATTCTGCGTCGTGTCATAAACATACTGCATCGTGACTAGTTTTACGAGTCATGACATGTTTAGCAATGTCACACTAATATTACTAGTTTAGCTGCCATCATGTTTGACATCATCAACAATTTACTGTACGTCACAGGTTGAGAAAACATCTTAGGACACATACTTTTTCAGGTCTGTCATAATGCTTGGCAAAACGAATGCCATGTTAACGCCAACCCCAGAAATGTTAGGTTATGAGTTTTAGTGTTGTTGATTAGTCTTTAACAGCATCATAAAGGACAAAAAAAAATTGAAACAATGAAATATGGAGAGAAAAAATAAACAGAAAACACAAATGTATTTTAGGGTCTCTCTCTCTCTCTCTCTCTCTCTCTCTCTCTCTCATATGTTTTTACCACAGTGATGTTGAATACTTGACTATTTTTGCTCAAATGGTGTTGATTAGCAACATACATGGGAACTTGTATGGTAGATGCTCCACTTTAATAATAATAATAATAATAATAATAATCTGTAATTGTTTTCTCCATAAAGAGCAGATCTTTATGTAACATTTACGGAAGGAGTCTCCAGTGTCAGGGCTTTGTAAGACTCGGAGAGAGGTTTCAGAGCTGCTGTTTTTGGAGCTCATGACCTGTCGTTATTTTATTCCTTATCATGTTTTTCAGCTAAAATGTACAAACGGGACATAAAGCGTACTGTGAGTATAATACACATAGTAAAAATGATCACGTGACACTATTGCTAATGGTACCATGACAACGAATCACATCACTGTTATGTCTGAACGCACATGACAATACAGTTCCGATGTGTTAATGACATGGTTATGACAGCCTTATAATGTAGAGTTCAACGGTTCACTTGTACTCCCAAATAGACACTCCCAAACAGTTAAACGGTGAGAAATGTGCAAGAGGACAATGTAAATAAGAGCCGGTGTTTACCCTTTGAGCATCTTACCTGGATAAAACGGCTGGTGAATTTATAAATGTACTTCCTTGATATCGATCTGTCTATATAACTATGGGAAAATGTTTTTCATTTACAATTTTTGGATCATCTCCAGAGTCAGCGTTTTATAACAGTCAGTGGTGAAGCTGTAACTTGAGGTTTTCCTCCACATGAAAGTCTTCACGACACAGAACTTTGTATTGTGAAGTTTCCTGGAATCAAAACAAGTTGTGTTTTTGAAATTATTTATTTTAATTGATTAATGAATAGATAGATAGATAGATAGATAGATAGATAGATAGATAGATAGATAGATAGATAGATAGATAGATAGATTTACTTTTTGATCCCAAGCTGGTATATTATGTTACAGCAGCAAGTTATCAGACATGCAAAAAGAAAAAGACACACTGTACAACATAAAATAGAATTTAGAAAAAAAACTCCCAAGAACAAGCAGACTATACAATATACAGATAAAAATCTAATGATAAAAATATATATGTTATTTACCAGCTGGGAGGTCCGTATGGTGAAATACCGTGACCGAGGTCTTGAAAGTACTGAGCGAGGCCCTCTGGGCCGAGGTCACAGTATTTCACCATACGGACCGACCTCATCTCATTATCTCTAGCCGCTTTATCCTGTTCTACAGGGTCGCAGGCAAGCTGGAGCCTATCCCAGCTGACTACGGGCGAAAGGCGGGGTACACCCTGGACAAGTCGCCAGGTCATCACAGGGCTGACACATAGACACAGACAACCATTCACACCTACGGTCAATTTAACCTAACCTGCATGTCTTTGGACTGTGGGGGAAACTGGAGCACCCGGAGGAAACCCACGCGGACACGGGGAGAACATGCAAACTCCGCACAGAAAGGCCCTCGCCGGCCCCGGGGCTTGAACCCAGGACCTTCTTGCTGTGAGGCGACAGCGCTAACCACTACACCACCGTGCCGCCCCCGGACCGACCTTAAGCTGGTAAATAATATATATATTTTTTTCTTTACCAAATTCTAACAAAACGAGAGCGCCCGAAAGGGAAAACCGAGCCGAGCTGCCATTTTGAATCCTCGTTCACGGCTGTAATGTAAATGGCTTCCTCCTCGGTATACAAGTGCACTTCCATGGCAGGAAAAAAAAAAACATTTTGCCACCTATGTAGTCCCCTATTTATACAAAATTGAGTCATTCAGGATTCAGCCATGTTTTTGCTCAGCGTTACCAACAGTTACAGGTTTTTAGCTTTCTCCTGAAATGTTTTCTTTTATTTCTTCTTCCACAGGGTAGTAAAACTCGCTTTCTCTGTGAAGACTGTCGTTATCACTATTCATGATGCACAATTAATGCTATTCTCCTGAGAAACGCGAAAATAAATGTTGACAAAAACTGCTACTATGTATGTTGTTGTGAACAAGCGAGTCGCCAGAGGTCCGTAACCGGGGTCCTGAGTCGTACATGAGCTGATAGCCGACAAGGCACGTAGCTCCGAGTCGGCTATAAGCCATGTACAATTAGATTGAGTGGAATTACTGTTTTATTCTATTCACATTCACTGGATTTTGAGAAACGGAGCATTTTTATTTTTTGCAAATTCGATAAATAAAAACTTTAGATAAAATGTCTAGCAAATAATTTCCGCTTAGAATGTAAACAAAACGGCGAAATGACAGTAGCAGTTTGTGAAAAATGCTATGATGATGATGATAATCTCATCTCATTATCTCTAGCCGCTTTATCCTGTTCTACAGGGTCGCAGGCAAGCTGGAGCCTATCCCAACTGACTACGGGCGAAAGGCGGGGTACACCCTGGACAAGTCGCCAGGTCATCACAGGCCTAACACATAGACACAGACAACCATTCACACTCACATTCACACCTACGGTCAATTTAGAGTCACCAGTTAACCTAACCTGCATGTCTTTGGACTGTGGGGGAAACCGGAGCACCCGGAGGAAACCCACGCGGACACGGGGAGAACATGCAAACTCCGCACAGAAAGGCCCTCGCCGGCCACGGGGCTCGAACCCGGACCTTCTTGCTGTGAGGCGACAGCGCTAACCACTACACCACTGTGCCGCCTGATGATGATAATAATAATTCTTGAAAAATGAAAAAAGATACATTCTTACCATCAAATATTTTCATTCCATATTTTGTCGCTTTTTTAATATTTTTTGGGGTTTTGTTTTCAAGTAGAGTTTTATTTCATCCTTGATTGGTTTTCAGCAACACTCGCTGCCATTTTGTTTTTCTCTACTCATGGTATATGAGCTGATATCCTAATAGTAGAGTAAGAGCATGCGATTCCAGTGAATGTGGATAGAATATATATCTATATATGTGCTTTGTACATGTGAATAGTGCTAATGAATGAATGAATCAATTAATTAATTTGTATTTATTAAAAATATCTGATTAACTTTGAGAGAGAGAGAGAGAGAAGTAGTGGATGAGAAGTGGATAACTTTATATAAAAAAGCAACAATAAATGGATAATAAATACATATGATGGAACTTTCTTGAATTATTATTATTATTATTATTATTATTATTTTAAAAAAAGGTAGTATTGGTAAGTTGCTGTGGTGTAAGTGGAATAAAACACTTCCAGGCATGCGGTTATTGGAAAATAATGAACTTCTGGATTGTAGCAGTAGGATTATTTATCGCAGTAGTTTATTCCTTAATTGTGATATTTCGAATAGCAACACTGTTTATTAAAATGTTGTTGTTTAATCTCAGAAGCCTGTAAAATTCAGTCACCTGTTGAAATAAAATAACTCAACTCAACTCATCCACTTGGCTTTCCGTACTTTAAATCCTCTTAACAGCAAAATACCAAACAACCCGTTATTCCCTCACAATAAATACTACCCAGTGCATAAAAGAATGACTTTCACGCCCTATCTAGTGCACTTCTTTTTGAATTGATCTCCAATTGGGACTCGGACCCTGTACAACGACAACTGCTAATACTACTACTTCAGTTCCTGGTTCCACAGTTGTAGCTAGTGAGGTAGAAAAGGCGATGTTTTTGGAAATAAAGTTGTGTTTTATAGTTAAAGTGGAGTAAACACGACACCATGAGCTGGTATGTATCACAAACAACATCTTATGGAAGAGTTTAGGTCGTTTCTTTGGGTGAATAATGAGCTGTCAGGGTTGGTTTGTCTCGGCTAGTCAGCTAGCGTTAGCATTAGCTTGTTAGCTTGTCTGTAGATATGTAGAATGTAAAAAAAAAAAGTCCGCTTTAAAAAAAAACAGTTCTCAGAAAACTAAAACCCTTTTGTAAGATGTAAAGTGTCTTAAAAGCTTCTTAATCTCTTGTGAATAAAAAAAAAGCCAAACATTTTAGCTATGCTGCTAATCCTTTTGGTTGTTTTAAGCTAATGCTCTTAGCCTGCTAGCGTTTCTCAATTTATTAAAGTTTTAGTTTGGGGTTTGAACTTAAATTTGAGCCTATAGCTGAATCGACCTTCTCTTCGACTCAACGTAAAAAAATTTTTTATTTCAGGTTAAATAAGCTAGCTAGCAGTTTTATAAGCGCCTTGTATCACTGAGAGTTTTAAACACATTAGCATTCAGATATCTAAAACACAGCTTCTGTGGAAAAACGGCGAAAATTCAGCAAGAAATAATGTGCAAAACAACCTTAAAATATCTCTCTGCAGTACCTCGGTTTCTTTTACACAGTCACTTTATGAGGAAAAATAAATCATATTAATATAATTTGTGTGTTCTGCTTTAAATGGGGTATAATGTACAATCACAACCCCCCCCCCCAAAAAAAAAAATTGGGGACGCTGTGTAAACTGTAAATACAAACAGAATGTGAAGATTTGCAAATCATGGAAACCCTATATTTCATAGAAAGTAGTACAAAGACAACAGATGAAATGTTGAAACTGAAAAAAAAAAATATATATATATATATAATTTTTTTTTTGGAAAAATATATGCCAAATCCCACTTTCTGCACATTAAAACTGCATGGCAGTGTAGTAAGAGTCCGGGTGCTAAACTGGCCTGCAGACCCCCCCTCAATTGTAATTGTAACCCTAGCTACAGTATGTGAGAGGCCGAGAGCTACTAATGGCCCTTTTCCACTACCCTTTTTCAGCTCGCTTCAGCTCACTTCAGCCCGACACGGCTCGCATTTCGACTACCAAAAACCAGCACGACTCAGCTCGCTTCAGCCCTGCTTAGCCCCTAAAACTCGCACCGTTTTGGAGTGGGGCTGAAGCGAGCCAAAGCGAGCCGACTGAGGCTGGGGGCGTGAGCAGACACTCCCCTGTGCACTGATTGGTGAGGAGGAGTGTCCTCACATGCCCACACACGCCCCACGAGCGCGCTGGGATCTGTAAACACCGCAAACCCGGAAGGAGAAGAATTACGAATTACGAGAATTTCTGAAGCCTTATGCGCCTCGCCTCATCTATACGCTCTTGCCAGTATCTGTTGGCGTTGTCGGTGACAACAAGCCACAGCACCAAGACCAGCAACACTAACAACTCCATGTCCTCCATGTTTATTGTTTGCTATTCGGGTTGTGAGACTACCGCTTAAAAGCTCACCGATGTCACTGTTTGCGCTGCTTAATGACATCACCTGACGTCCACCCACTTTCGCTAACTCCACCCAGTGTGTCCACCCACTTCCAGCCAGCACGGTTCAGCGCGGTTGTAGTCGAAATGCAACTCCAACAGCCCCGCTCAGCCCGACTCAGCCGCATTTGTAGTGGAAAAGCGGCATTAAACAGAGATCAGCGCTGCACCTATGCAACTCGAGCTGTGGGTGGTAAAAGAGAGCAACTGGACTTGCTTGAAGATTCTTGAAGACGTTTCACCTGTCATCCGAAAGGCTTCTTCAGTTCTGTCTGACTAAGGGCCAATTTATGCTGACAACCCAGTCCTCGCAGATGGCGTCTGCGAAGCCCCCCCCCCCCCCCCCCCCTTCGCAGACGCTCTGCGCGCACCTCCCAAAATTTGTGACCACCGCAGACAGCCTCGCAGACAAGAGGGCTCTGATTGGTCTACTCTACATCCGCTGTACACGCACTTCCGCTTCCCTACTTCCCCGGTTTGGTTTGTTTTCACGACCGCCATTTTTAAAAACACGAGCGAAGATGGAGCAGCACGAAGAGCGGTTGATCGAGGAAGTGAGGAAGTACGTACATCTATATGACTCCAGTTCAAGTCATTATAAGGACAGCGGTGTTGAATGACCTGTTGCTCAGTAACCGGAAGATAAACACTCCACTAACCACACCCACCAACTACTCCTAGCGATTTCGTGACTTTGCGCCCCCTTGCGTTGTGGCGGTGAATAACATCGCGCACGCCTATAGACCCTTTTCAGTCACGTGACCTTCGTAAACGCGAGCGCCATTTTGGACATCTAGTGGACTTCGGCTCGAATCGGTTTGAATGCGAGGAAGGCGACAAACATAAAAGAAAAAGGAGCGAGATGCAGAAAACTGTATTTACTAGTTTACTGTAATTATGATCTGGCAGCTATTTACACCGGATCCAGTGTAAATAGCTGCCGGAGCCAACGTCCGAGCTTGCCGGAGCGCGCTCCGGCCGGCCGCGAGCTAGCGCGCTCCGGAACCTCGGACGTTGGCTCCGGCAGCTATTTACACTGGATCCGGTGTAAATAGCTGCCAGATCATAATTACAGTAAACTAGAATGGAATGTTAACAGCAATGTAATGCCTTTTCTGGCTAATTTTATTCGTCTTACCTCCAACAAAGTGGTCACTACACAAGCGTTGGTATGCCGCTATCCATCTTCTCCGTCGGTCAGCATCTACCGGGATCCGATAAAATGATAACCCTTGCCTTGTTTGTTGATGGTTACTACATCCAGGTGCACAACAATATAGTGGCATGATGGAAGTCTTGCTGAAAATAAACACTTTCTTTGCTGCCGTTCCTCAGTGTTGGCTGCGGTAAACTACTGGTAGTACATGTCCAAAATGGCGGCCGCGTTTGTCGTGACGTCACGTGAAAAGGGTCCATACTCCCCGTTCAACGATAAATTACAACTATCTGCGAAAAGCTATCTGCGAAAGCCTTGTCGCAAGAGCATGCAGAGGCCTTAATAGGGAGTATCAGGTATTTATCCTTTATCCTTTATTAGGATAAATACCTGATACTCCCTACTAGTCAGACAGAACTGAAGAAGCATTTCGGATGAGAGGTGAAATGTCTTCAAGAATCTTCAAGCAAGTCCAGTTGCTCTCTTTTACCACCCACAGTTACTATGACCTGGATGACTGAGAATCTTCACAGACAACTCAAGAGCTGGTTAGTACTGGGACAGGAGACTGGCTGGGAAGACCAGGTCCTGGTGCAGGAAGGGACTGATCTTTTATTCATGGATGCAAACGACGCGCCTTTTGGCGGATGCCGCCTTTTTCACGGCTGTCTGGGAGACTTGTGTGAATCGTGCAGATCCGATGAGGTTTTTTTTTTTTGGGGGGGGGGGGGCGTTGGAGTGTCTGATTATAATTTCATCAAAGTAAATTCTGTATTAAAATTACTAAATAAGCAAATGCCGTTACAGTCCATGAAACATAGGAAGTATAAGTATGAGAAGAAAACAGTAAATCAGAAAGCTGCGCACGTAAAGCCAATTGGCTGCGCACCATTATCTGCTGCTGGCTGCACTTCACTGCACGCGCAAGGATTTCCATCAGTCCAACGTAAGTTACTTGCGTAACACAAGTTACACAGACAGCCCTGAAAAAGGCAGCATCCGCCAAAAGGCGCGCCGTTTGCATCCATGTTTATTGTACATTAAAGTTTTCTGGTCTGACACACACAACCAACTTCACGGTGAAACAGCAGCCTGTCTTCATGAGTGTTGAGTTGAATCGCAGCGCTCCGTTGTTCATTAGTTTACTTCACAACATACTACCAAGAACAAGTGTTTTATTACCTCCTGGTGAAACCCTAGTGTAAATAAAAGAAGGTTCAAACAGCGCAATCAAGTGTGAAACATTACATTCTGAACTAATTTCATTTTTTAGAAACGTTTTCCTCATCAAAGATGCACAGGTTTATTCAGCAACAATCCGTTTTCTGACAATTATCACGTTTTTTTTTCCCTCAATGATTAATAGATTTTTTTTTTTTAATTTAAAAAAGGCATGCGTTATGATTTTTGTTTATAGATAACTTCAGCCTTTTCTTTCTCTTGAAGTGAGTAATACAAAAAAAAGCAGTAGGTGAGAAGCTATAAAGCACAAACTTTTTCTTTGAAAATGTTTGAGGCAGAAAACGTATTAATGCTGGAGACTCCTTCCACAAATCTAAAACGTCGTCTCCTCGAAACATTTTTCTTTGTTTAATTTTTCTTTTTTTAATTCCATGTATTACTAGGCTTGGATTATGTAGCTTGTATAAAGAACAAGTCTCTATGAGCGAGCTGTTACTGTAGAAGCAGTACAGGTTGCTGTTTATAGAAAATTAATCAGCGTCTTCTGACGAGGCATGAGACAATTTCTGGGCTCAAATATCACGATATAAAATACTGATGAGACTGATTTTGCTTCTTTAAAGCTGGACTGTCTTTCAGAGTTTGTGTAGGTCATAAAAAGAATTTTGCCGGACACACTATTTATTATTTTTTTTAGTGGACCGAAAGCTACTGAATTCAAATCATGGACTTCTGATTTTATTAGATTAAAAAAAAAAAATAGGACAATTAATGAATTTAGGGTCACGTGGCTTTAAATTCTCTGCTACCTTTTCCTACTTCACCATGACGCAATGCAAGATACCACATCATGCATCACGTGGTGGCCTTTCCCCGTTCGCCCAAGGCATTGTGGGATACAAATTTGAAACAGGAGAGAACAATGGAGGACGTGAGTGTGCGAATGAAACGTGAAAGACCGACTACAGTAACGGAAAGTGAGAAGAAAAGACGTTATGTTTTTTATATATATATATATATATATATATATATATATATCATTATATATATGAAGGAAAGGAAACGCAGGACCAAACTAATAAATATCGGCGCCCAGCGAGCACCTTGGTGTGATCAGCTGTTCGTTTAGCGACAGAATGACGGAACTGTTAGTGCACGGTCAAAGGTAAACCTGCGCATGCGCGCACGCACACACGGACTTCCTCTGTCTGCTTGACTGCACGAAGCGAACGATTTCATGCGCGTTATTCGCTCAGGAATCCCCTCAGATTAAATAACTTTCCAGATGCAGAAAGGCCTGATGTGTTTATTTCTGTAATTTTTTTTAAAAAAATCACAATGACCAAATTTCAGACGAAACTAACTTTAATCTATTTTATGAAATCGAAAGACCGTCTAGCTTTAAGGTATATCATGATGTTTATGCTCATTATTCGTTATGAGCGCTACCTCTTTTTGCACACTAGGTGGCAGTAGGAGAGGTGGTATTCTCCAGAGCACGAAGTTTGCGAGTTGGAACCTAACTGTCATGAAACATGTTTCCCGAACAGTCCAAAAAGTTAAGCTAATCGTAAGGAAGTGTTCGGGCCTGTTCAGCTTTTTAGCACTGTCCAGAATTCAGCGCGGATCTGTAGCATAGCTATTCGAAGGTAGATATCGTAAAGCGGAATGTATACCGGTAAGTGCACTCCAGGTTCTATCGCAGCTGGAATGATGATGGTCTGAAACGCGAGTCAAGCCTAGGTCACAACCGGACGTACGATTTTTTTTTGGCTGTGTGATTTTTGGCATTTCCCAAATCGCTGCTTTTTTTTTTTTTTTTTTTTTTTTTTTTTTTTTTTGTTCGTGGAGAAAGACGCACGTTGGCTGTAAGTTTGTCTTACAACCTGAAAAAAAACGTAAGCGCCCGTGGAGTTTGTTTGACATGACAAAGAACCTCTGCGGCCGGTCTACGGCTCGAAAATCAGCACGTCACACGCGCGCCCTCCGTGCGTTTTTTGCACGTAGACCGGCCGTAGGCGCACGTACGGCCGGTTGTGACCTAGGCTTTAGCATTAACGCCTGCGTGCTGTTCTTGATGCAAGTCGTACTCACGTCTAAAACGATTCAGGAGCACTTCATGTGTTGTGCTGGCAGAGGTGTAACCTTCACTGGGATGAGGAACTACACAAAATTTAAATCACAGTTGTTGTTCTGATCTATACAGGTGAATCACTTGGTAAGTGTGACTTACTTGTGCATTTCAGATAGCAGTAGGAACAGTGATGAGACAAATTTACCATCAAACAGTCTTTCCATATTAACCGTTGCTGTGAAGTACGTTTATGACCCTGAAAAAGATAAAAATCAGACGTCCTTTCGATTTCATAAAACTGGTGAACTTTAGTTCCATCTGAAATTTGCTCATTGTGATTTGTTTATTTCTGTAATATCTAAAAAACAAAATATCAGGCCATTCTGTGGCTGGGAAGTTATTTAATTTGAGGGGATTCCTGAACAAATAATGTGCATGAAATCGCTCGCTTTGCGCAGTCAAGCAGAGGAAGTCCGTGTGTGCGCATGCGCAGGTTTACCTTTGAGCGTGCAATAACAGTTCCATCATTCTGTCGCTAAATGAACAGCTGATCACACAGAGGTGCTCGCCGACCGCCCATATTTATTAGCTTGGTCCTGCGTTTCCTTTCCTTCGTATATAACATAACGTCTTTTCTTCTCACTTTCCGCAACTGTAGTCGGTCTTTCACATTTCATTCGCACACTCACGTCCTCCATTCTTCTCTCCTGTTTCAAATTTGTATCCCACAATGCCTTGCGCAAACCAGGAAAGCTCACCATGTAATGCATGACGTAGTATCTTGTATTGCGTCATGGTGAAGCAGGAAAAAATAGCAGAGAATTTAGGCCCATGTGACCGTAAAGTCATTAAAGGAGAACTGAAGGCGCGGTTTTTTTTTTAAAATCAAAATTCTATTTCTCTCATTTTATTAAATATAGGAATGCATTTCTGGCAGCTATTTTGTCACTGCTATAGCAAGTTATGAGTGTTTGAAATATGCTATGTAATATCAGTCCATACGTCAAAGCAATGGCTGTAAACGAGATTCGTTGAGACCTGTACGAGACATCGTAGGACGGAAGTAAAACGTACAGCGGAAATCAAAGTGACCGACATCTGCCAACGTTCCGTGTCCAAAATCACTCACTCATTCAATACTCCCTATATAAGGAATTACTATATAGAGGACTACACAGTGGTAAAATGAAAAAAAAAACACTTTCGGACACTCGTCCGTCGCGCTGGTATTTACATCATTACTGTCGCACAATTAAAACGTGCCAGATCAGTCGGCTGGTGGGTTTTCAAAATAATAAAATGCATGCTTGTGGTGTTTTTTTTTGTGATAAATCCATATTATACTGGGCGTACTTCCCACATTAATCAATCCACAGTACCTGCATCTTTCAGTTCTTTTAAATATAGGCTGAATACTTTCTTCTTTGCTGCTGCCTTTTATTAAATCAGATTTGAGACTTTAATTTGATTTCTTTCAGCGCGACTGCAAAAAAAGACGCACGCGCCCTCTTTCGAATGCTGACGGAATCAAGCCGGAAGTTTTGTTTGTCTTGATAGCAATCGGGAAAGTTTGAAAAAAGTAATCGTCATTTAAACTCCTTTTTTTTGTGTGTGCAATATTTCGTTTGGAAAACGGTTTTCAAAATGGTGGCGCTGACACTTCACGTTTCGAAGTCTCGTGAAGATCGCGCGGATAAGCGACGACTGCCGTGGACCAAACAAACTAAATTCAACATGGCTAAAAACCGAATAGGCTGATAAGTATAATATTTAATTGCAGTTAGTCATACATGTCAACCTATACGGAATGTCCGTATTTTATACAGATTTGATTCAATAAACGTAGTATACGGGCGTATAAATAGTTATACAGATTCTTTAAAAAAAAAAACTTCAATATTTATTTAGAGCTATAATCAAATCCTACGATGATAAAAGAGCGCATAACATTTACAAACGTACTGTACACCACAGACAGCCAGTAAAGAGTCTTATGAAATCGCGCGTTATCTTGTGGTAGCGAGACTTCGTTCCACTTTTGATCATGTGCACACCGCATTGCGAGAATCCCGCCAACCCGGAAGTAACATTTTCACCTGAGCGACTTTCACTAGCGACTGAAAAGATTCTGAATGGGCACTCCGGCAAGATCAACACAGACACTTGCTGTGACATGCAGCCTAGGCTACGTTTACATTACGTCGAATCAGCGGATCATCAGATTAACGTTCTTAAAACGATTCGCGTTTACACTAAAACCGTTAGCCGTGCACACAGCAACACCAATACGCGGATACGCTCGGCTCCGCAGGCATCCTGCGCTCCAAATCACTCCGCCCTGAACAGCGAGTGCCCTCTGGAGGGTGTGCACTCCGGCCCTGCGCAGCTCACAGAGCGCGCAAGTGAAGTGAACAAGCCACGATTCGGGACTGAGCCGCTGTGTGTGAGATCCCAGCGCATATCACTTATTACTTGCAAGTGGAAGGATGGCAAGCCTAAAGACAATCATAACTACACAATGGGCAGTATTTGCATCAGTATTTGCAGTATTTTCATACTTTTATACTCTTTAATGAAAGGTGATACAAGGCGGAAGTCTGCGCCGTTTTTCAGCAGTCGCGTCACATGACCAACGCCAGCGAATCAGGAAGGTGGATGTCACAGTGACGTTGTCCAATGAGACGCCAGCTAGAGCTCAGCACAGCGTATTCGCGTATTCTCAATGTTTACACAGCACCGGAGCTGATACGATCTAGATTGAATACGTGGACGCTGGCGGATTCCCGTTTCCCCGCTTTTTCAGGGGGGTTAATGTAAACGGACAGTGCATCCGCGAAGAAAACGAGACAGATACGGTCTAGTGTAAACGTAGCCCTAGTGAGGTATTGGTGCAGAGCGCTAAAAAAGCTGTCATGGAGTACAATTCAGAACATTAGAGTGACACTGTGTGTTTTTGTCAAACATTGGAGCTTTGTATTCATTCTGAAGGTTTATTGTTATTAATATTGAATAAAAAGTAACTGGGATATATCATTGTTAATTATCATTCAAATTTTAGGTAAATTAACTTAATTTGCATCTTATACGGATTTTATAAGGGAAATACGGATTTTGGAGGTTGGTTATACAGGTTTGAGTGACCAAAGGTTGACATGTATGGTTAGTTGCCAATACGAGTCACAATATAAGGTTACTAAAACCGAAAACGTAATTGAATAACACGTTAATTAAATAAAGCAAGCTTCAAAATGACTTCAGTTCCCCTTTAATTGGTCTGTTAGAAACAAGAAAACTAATAAAATTGGACATCTGTGATTCGAGTTCAGTAGTTTTCAGTCCACTAAACAAAAATAATTGGGTGTGTGTGGGGGGGGATTCTTTTTATGACCTACACCTGAAAAATCTGAAAGTCAGTCTGCCTTTAAAATAACGTTAATAGTCAGGGAAAGTTACACCGTACGTTATGTATAAACCCTGATCTACGTTTCTTACAACACGCTGTATTGATATTGTGGTTCAATTTATCGTGATTACAAACTGAACATATTAAAATGTAATATTGTGTGTTAATTAGGGCTGTAACAATATGCGTATCGAAATCGAAATCGCGATACGCAGAGCCACGATCTGTATCGCGATACAAGAAGGCAGAATCGCGGTACACCCTTTCAAACTTCTCCTCAGCCCAAAAACAGAGGCGCTTCCAAACTTAAATTTATGAATACTTTTTATTTAAATTACATTTTAAACTTACTTAAATTACTTTTATTTTTTTATATCTATTAGTAAGTCGTTTTTTCGCCGACTTGCGACAATCTTCTGCGAGTCACGCAACGTCCACACTCGCCACTGGCAGAGCATTCATTTCTTTTAAGCAGTCGCCATTCTGGTTGCGACGCGGGGAGCGAATCTGTAAACAAGCAGCTCATTGGCTGGCTAGGTGTGCCACAAGCCAATCACAATCACTTGACCGGAAAGGCATGCAGTGTTGCCAGATTGGGCAGGTTTAGGTGCTTTTTGGCTGGTTTTGAACATATTTTGGGGTGGAAAACGTTAGCAATATCTGGCAACACTGAAGGCATGTCTGCTTGGGCGGAAGCCTTCTGCGGCAGTTACATTTTGACACGCGAGCAACGTTTCACCATAAAAATTCCGTAATTTCCATCTGTTTTCCGCGATCACAGAAAATCATTGGCCCTATGAGAGTGAGAGAGCCACCCCCCCAAAAAAAATCTTAACGGATTTACACGATTTGGAAAAATGACTTTTTCAGAACCGAAAAAAACAGAGCTTCCGGCTCAACAGTATTATTTTGAGAAATAAAACAATCTTTGGATATACATTTGTTCATTTTTGCATACATATTACTCATTCTCTGCAGTGGTCTGAATTATTTGTTATTAAATAGCTAATGTAAGTAAGTAAATGTTAAGTCAAATTTACTACTTTAAAAAAACATTTAAAAAAAAATCGTGGGTCAAAAATCACGATACGAATCGAATCGTGAGTTGGGTGTATCGTTAAGGTATTAGGCAGAGACCCGTCCACCCGTAAATTTGACGGGCGATTGCCGATTTCAACGGGCAAGTATACACACAGACGGATACTGAAACGGACGATAATGCCGAAAATTTTCACACATGAATACTCCCACATGTCATCCGATAAATCCAGTTATGTTCCGCCCACACACGGACTGGCCATCGGGAGTAGCGGGAGTTTTCCCGGTGGGCTGGTGGTTCAGCGTGGGCCGGCGGAGAAAAAAAAAAAAAAAACAGTTGCGCGCTGGCCTTTAATATGATAAGCAATGTTAACAGTTTCTTTAACAAACTGTTAACATTGCTTATTACAGTTGCGCGCTGGCCTTTAATATGATAAGCAATGTTAACAGTTTGTTAAAGAAACTGTTAACATTGCTTATCATATTAAAGGCCAGCGCGCAACTGTTTTTTTTTTTTTCTCCGCTGGCCCACACTGAACCACCGGCCCACTGGGAAAACTCCCGCTACTCCCGATGGCCAGTCCGTGTGTGGTTCCGCCATCATTTACAAATCGTAAGAAACACAGTTTAATACGAAAAATACTGAAAACTTGAAATGAAAAATCAGAATATTTCATCGTTTCCGCCATTTTGGCCCGCACTGAATCTTGTAACATGCGGACTGAATAAATCGCGAATTCTGATTGGTCGAAAATTGCCAAACACCCTGCGTTGTAGTTTCCTCTTTCTTGGCGGGAGAACCGCATTTTTTTTGCTGACTCACTCTTCTGGATCAAGATGAATCCCAACAAACGCCCCAAATTGAATGTGACAAAAACTGATTCGTTTTTCCACAAAAAGACAGAAAAGGTATGTGTGATACATTGATTAACAAGGGGGTTTCATTGGGGTATGGTAAAATAGAATACTGTTGGGTTTTTTTTTTTATTAAATACTGTAACTAGATCAAAAGATTATATACAATTCATTGTTGTTTATTTTCTTTTCACTTTTGTTACCAAATCAGACACCATACATACATCTGATACATTCAGGAGTGAAACTGAAAAAAATACAAAGTAAAAATATGCAATATTTCTGATCAAAAATTACACGCCATTTCACCCTGAAAATGTCCTAGAATGCAGGAAATGAAGTCTAAATTTCAAAAATTTTCTGGGGGGGCATGCCCCCAGACCCCCCTAGAGGGACTTCGCGCCTGCGGCGCTCGTCTTCGCACCTGCGGCGCTTATCAGGATTATATAAAATATTATTTTTGACTGGTAAATTTCTTTTTCTGCCTAATACCCTATGTATCGTTACAGCCCTAGTGTTAATATCGTCTCGTTCCTACTTCTGACCAATCAGGATTTCAGGTTGCTTGTTCAATAATTTATTCGCTGCACTATACAGTCCAACATTGTATAAATCTGAAAATGACCAAGCTTAATCAAAGTCTTTTTCAAATTCAGCGATGGACGTCATTTCTCTTACGTTTTAGCTTCTGTCTCTGTGACCCTGCTGAACTCTGTTCTTAAACACGACCGTTCTTCTTTAAAATGTCACACAAGCTAATCCTCAACCAATCCCCTTTTTTCCTGAGAAGATGCCAAGCTGAATAAATCAGCAGCAGCGTATTATCAGCTGCTAAAAGCTCCAGTCTTGCAAGTTCTGCATGTAGACCAAGACGATGTGGAAGTGAGCGTGACATCATGGCAGCCAGATGTGACATCAGCAACTGGAAGTAGCCGCTTCCCCTTCACACACACGTCCAGTGTTGGTGCTCCGGGTGATGTGGGCACTCGCTGAAAGGATCTTTTATGGTTCGGGGTGACCACCGCATTCCACACAAGCCAACCAACTGGACACAGTGACGCGGTCACCATGACACCAGGGTCATGAGGTCGCACTCGGCGTCAACCGAGCCTGTGTGCTGCTTATTGATAAGATCCCTGTGTTATACAGTCTGACCGCTGCCTTTTCCAGCCGTGCTGATGTAGCATAATGCGTATCGTGAGTCGAGCTCGACTCTTTACGCAATCGCTCCTGCAGTGGCTGAAGGAAAGCTTTGTTTCTTAGGAAACTGTTTCTCATCCCTCTTTATGCAGTGTTTAATGGGAATAATTTTGCCAGTTCCAGTCTGGACTTGCATACATCTTGAGAGAATTTCAAACCGCTGGTTATGTTAGATGCGTTTAGCAGACGCTCTTCTCCTGAGGAGCGGTTAGGTGCCTTGTTCAAGGGCACTTCAGCCATTCCTGCTGGTCCAGGGAATCGAACCGACAACCCTGTGGTCCTAAAGCTGCTTCTCTAACCATTAGGTCACATGGTTTTAAAAATCTGCAAGTTGAGAAATGCATCCCAATGTGTGATATTTATTTCTAACTCGAAGCTGCCTGATCAGAACGGTCCGAGCATGTCGGATCACATGCTGATTAGCAGCCGCATCTCCTTGGCAACGTGAACAAGTCATCACAGTGCTACTGCTAGAAAAACATACTATGTGTGTGTGTATGACTGACTGACTGAATTGTCGTGTAGTCTCTTTGCTAATTTTTTCTTTTTATAGCTTTCATAAACCGACACGCTAACTAAAATGGTGTGTATAAAATGTAACTCAAAGCAGTTTTGTTCGCAATCGAACACAAAAAGGGCGAGTAAGCAAGAAAGAAGTGACTTCTTTTGCGCTAGCAGCGCTGCCACAAATGCCGCTTTTCCACTACCAACACGGCTGAGTCGGGCTGAGCCGTGCCGTGCTGAGTTGGGCTGAGTCGAGCTGAGTGGGGCTGTTGGAGTTGCATTTCGACTACAACCGCGCTGAACCGTGCTGGCTGGAAGTGGGTGGACACATTGGGTGGAGTTAGCGAAAGTGGGTGGACGTCACGTGATGTTGTTAGGCGGCGCAAACAGTGACATCAGTGACCTTTTAAGCGGTAGTCTCACAACCCGGAGAGTAAACAATAAACATGGAGGACATGGTGTCGTTAGTGTTGCTGGTCTTGGTGCTGTGGCTTGTTGTCGGTGACAACGGCAACAGATACTGGCAAGAGCGTATAGATGAGGCGAGGCGCATAAGGCTTCATAATTCTCGTAATTCGTAATTCTCTTTCTTCCGGGTTTACGGTGTTTACAGATCCCAGCGTGCTCGCGGGGCGTGTGGGCATGTGAGGACACTCCTCCTCACCAGTCAGTGCACAGGGGAGTGTCTCATGCCCCCAGCCTCACTCAGCTCGGTTTGGCTCGCTTCAGCCCCACTCCAAAACCGTGCGAGTTTTGGGTGCTAAGCAGGGCTGAAGCGAGCTGAGTCGTGCTGTTCTTAGATAGTCGAAACGCGAGCCGTGTCGGGCTGAAGTGAGCTGAAAAAGGGTAGTGGAAAAGGGCCAAAAGTTGCTCAGGATCCTTCTACTTTTCTTATTTTTATTCTCCTAACGGTTTTTAGGATGCTATTTCTCCTTCAGTTTTCAACCAATCACCACCAAATTTCACATGAAGAAATACCTCTGGACTGACTTGCATTGCTATGACTTTTGGTGCTGGTCTGGGTCACCGATCCAGAATGATCCATGAAAAACGGGAATTTAAAAAAAAAATTTGTTCAGGGCGGCAGGATGCAACTTTTCCTCACTAAGCGTCATTTTTCTTTCTCTCTCTCCCTCTTTTACCATTCCGGATCTATTGCTGGGTTTCAGTCACGTGACTTTTCTTAGCGGTTTTACTGGAAGTGAAATAGCTGGTGGTCTAAACAGCTGCCGTAGTGCAAACAACTAGTGATAACAACTTATCAGAGTACGCTCGTAATCTAGAAGCCACTGCTGGCTTTAGATATATTCAGAAGATTGCTATGTGCAATGGAATCGACCCTTACAGTCTGGGAAAGAAGATTTGTCATACAATTTCGAAAACGACCCTTTAGTCGAGTTCCCCGACAGCTCGAACTATCTGGTGTTGTAGACGTCCTTCTACACCGCAAAACAGATGAAAGTGGGAAAGAGTATGGAGGCTTACAACTTTTTTTTTTTTGTATGTGGCTGGGTAAAGGACCTTGGAATCAAGTCGCCGCCGAATGAATCCTGTATTGGTTTTGCCCGTGTAAGGTTTTTTTTTTTTTTTTTTAAATAAGCTTTTCGTTCGCGTCTTTACAACAAAGTGCTGCAAGTTGAAGTGTAAACAGACAACAGTTCTCTTGATTCTCACTTGTGTTGGCTCTTATCTCTCAAGTAAATCATTCACAAAGGTCATCAGAAACCCCTTTAAAGACCTGGATCTTAGTTAAACAAGACGGAGAAGAAGTGATCACGGCGCATTGTAACTGTACGGCTGGGGAAGAATTTTGTCGCAACCTTCATGGGTATGGACTGAGTGAGGAGTGAACAAAGAAACAGCTGGGGACTTTAGCGCTTCGTGACTAAAAAAAAAAAAGTACTGTAAAATAGCGACACACAGCAAGAAAAGTACTTGGAAAACACTAAGGACGTCGCTGAGAGGGATACAAACCTTTCACCAAGTGATCACTGCAAACTTGAGCATGCTTCGACTCGGCTCCCTTCGATTTCACTGAGAGGTTCAAAAACCACCTTTCTCGACGTCTTTTTGTGAAATCCTGTGTTCATTCACCCTTTTCTATTAGTTCACGGGGAACCCTGAAGAAACTTATCAGTTTCACGGTTTGATTGATTCGAACAACCTAAAACAACACAAGCGTAAGGCATTTTTCATGCGAGCAATGCACCTTCTCCGTACAAACGCTTTGTCAGCTGAGCTTTGGTAGACCACCAGCTAAAGCTTTGAATAACTAATGAGGCGGATGTGACGTCACACCCGTGTGTGTTGGCTGGCTCTGGACGGCATGTGCCGCAAACTGATTCGTGTGCACCGCTAATGACTCGCACCGGCACTGGATTAAGACGCAGTCAGCGCGCATGTATAAGGACGCCAAACACTAACTCAGGTTGCGAAGTATTGAGTTGTTTAGACACATTACTGAGCCACGTGTCGTTCTGATTTCCGAATTCCTAGTCCTTTTGATTCTGCCTTTGTTTGTGCCTGACCTGCTGATTTGGACTGTTTGCCTGATTTGCACTTTTCTTAATAAATATCTTCTACACATACATTCGTCTCCTCCCATCCCTGACAAGTACGGTGACCAGGTGTCCCAAATTACTCAAATTACTGCGACTTTACTATGACCGTCTCTATCTAGTTACCGGTCTTGGTGGAAGGGCAATTGATGTAAGCAGACGGCTGATTCCGATTGGTGTATGCTTTTGGTATACCATGAAGGTGTAATCCCGCCCACTTTGAATTGTCAGATATAAATGGCAGAAAAATGAAATGCTTGTCAGGGGGGACCCCCCCCCCCCCCCCCCCCCCCCCACACACACACACACACACTATTGTTCCTTCTTTGCGAATTAAGCACAGAAGATCTCGCTAGATCAGTATGAAACTGTTTACGAAGAAATGTGTGTATAATAATATGCATTCATATTGGGGATAATGAAAAGGGAAAATGAGTCATATTCATCCTTTGGCATTAGAAAGCTGGTAACCGGAGCGTAATTCTGTGTGCTTCATTCATTCTCTGCATTATGACTGCAATTCAGCTCGGGTTGTGTGGGAGATGATTTTTGCGCTCTCCCCCCCTGCACTGCACCTTCCCCATTCAGTCAGTTGTGGCGATCTTTCTTTCATTTAGTCTTCTGACAGGAAGACAGTGTTTAACGTGCACCCGGGTCACTGGGGCAGTGAAGCACATCACATTGCCACCGTACCTAAAAAACCCCTGCTGACGTTTTTCCTATCTCTCCGTTTCTCGCAGTGCCCTCTCTCTCTCAGGGCATGGGATCAGTCGTCTCGGTTTGACTGCTCGTCCTCTCTGTGTGCACATGCGCAGGCGGGCGTCGGTAAAAATGGCCCAGCCTGCGAAGATGAGTAGCTGAGGATTCCCACAGTACAGAAGCGTGCCGGTACGTCTGTAACAAAGGCGTGGCGAAAAAAGCGCCAGAATGCATACACGCATCAAGAAGAATCCCTTAAGCTTAAAGAAATCCTTGTAAAATGTTCAAGACCGATCCATAACATTGATCCACAGGAGCTGTTTATTTCCTCAAAAGGTTCTGAAGCTTGAGGGGAAGCACGCCTAATTTCAGCTCATCGAAAACCACAAGCCACAACGTGCCACTTTTTAAAAAAAAAAAAAATCTTTTTGCCAGATTTTTGCACAATACGTTAATAATTGAGACTGATGTGCAGGTTTACCTTTAACCCACTTCTGGTTGTGGGTTTACCCAGGCACATAATTGCCTCGTATGGGTTTTTTTTTTTGTGTGTGTGAAAGGATTAAGGTTGCGAAATAACTCTCGACATTCAAGTTTTGTGATCGTGATGAGCCCGTTTATCTGCAAAAGGCACGGGGTGGGGGGAGTCGGTTTTTCATGCAACCTACTGCGTCATCACTAAAGAGAAACAATTGACTTGAACTTCATTCACACTCTGTTCATTCATCGGACAGGCGTGATTACTGTTTAGATAATATAGGCTTCAGCAATCCGGACAAGTTACGTTCATAGCATGACTCAGAGTTTGGAGTTGAAGAATTTTCATTAGTGAGATAATGCAAACTTTTCCATGATGGCGTGTTGAGGTGGTAAAATTTTTTTTTTTTTTTTGTCGACGGGTCTTGGGAATCATCGTCATGGCCGTAATCCAGACAAACAACCTCTAATAATCCTCTAGCAAGCGTAAAAACACATCCGCGCACTCGCACACATTGTCAGATCATTTATTTTGATAGGAACGAAACCCATTCAATTAAGACTTCATCGCCGAACTCCTCGATTGAGCCATCATCATGGAAACCGCGCACACACCCTAAATGACGACTTCGTGTACCTGTCACAGAAGGCATGCACACGTACAGCGCACACACGTGTGCACTCTTTTTTTTCACACCCTTCTCTTTCTGTCTCATTAGCGCACACACCTTTGCTTTGATGCAGCTGCCAGCTGAAATGGGCTGTCATCACGAACCGTCCGTCATTTTGCAGGGACATTATTACTGTCACACCAATAACGGGGGGTGTGTGTACAGTGCAGTCTGTGACTGCAGCAGTGTAAAAAATTTCTCCATCACAAGGTCTCCCTGAGCTATAATTAAGCAGCAACTTTGGCATGAGAATCGACGTAAATCTGTCCCTTTAAATGTGGCCCAAAAGTCTGATTGCTACCTTTCGGCTGAACAAAAGCAAGGAAGGGGGAAAAAAAACCTCGGCAACGTATTTTCAAAACACTACTGTACAACTCTGGGGAATTTTTACAATCAAACAAGCTCCAATTCGAACTCTACCACTTCGTTCAATTTGACTTGAAACTGAGTTTGGAGTTTCTGTATCTGATTAGGATAAAACAGAGCAGTGTTTCTCAGCGCCATCTAGTGGACCACGAATTTTAAGTTGAAGCTAATTTTTACTCGTCGTAGGGTACAATTTGCTGGGTTGCATCTGACGTCACATCCACTTCATTAAAGGGGAACTGAAGGTAAATTTTTTTTTTTTTATCATCAATTCTATTTCTCATTTTATTAAATATAGGAATGCATTTTTGATCGCTATTTTGTCGCCGCTATAGCAAGTTATGAGTGTTTGAAATATGCTATGTAATATCAGTCCATATGTCAAAGCAACGGCCGTAAACGAGATTCGCTGAGACCTGTGCGAGACATCGTAGGACGGAAGTAAAACGTACGGCAGAAATCAAAGTGACCAACATTGTCAAAAGACGCGCGTGGCCTCTTTCGAATGCTGATGTAATCAAGCCGGAAGTTTTGTTTGTTTTGATAGCAATCAGGAAAGTTAAAAAAAAAAAAAAGTAGGCAGTAATTGTCATTTTAAACTCGTTTTTGTGTAGTATTTCGTTTGGAAAACAGTTTTCAAAATGGCGGCGCTGACACTTCACGTTTCAAAGTCTCG
The DNA here is from genome assembly GCF_027579695.1 of Neoarius graeffei. NCBI lineage: Eukaryota > Metazoa > Chordata > Actinopteri > Siluriformes > Ariidae > Neoarius > Neoarius graeffei. Next base: position 13,854,994 of record NC_083578.1, on the reverse strand, counting down.
TGAAGATCGCTCGGATAAGTGACGACTGCCGTGGACCAAACGAACTAAATTCAACATAGGCCAATAAGTAAAATATTTCATTGTAATTAGTTGCCGATACAAGTCACGATATAAGGTTACTAAAACCAAAAACATAATTGAATAACACGTAAATAAAGCAAGTTTAAAAATGACTTCAGTTCTCCTTTAAGCTATGGTCACACTCCAGCTCGTGAAGGGTTATCAATGAAAACGAGGCATTTTGGTAGCGATATATGCGTGAGCTAAAAGTTGGGATCACACAGCAGGTGAGCACTTGACTGTCGTCACGCCTTTGCGCACGCGAATCTGGCGCAGCTCGAGCGGATGCACGCGCTTGGGACCCAGTTATTATGGGAAACACCTGATACTGATTTTGAGCACAGTCAGCACACAGATATGGACGCTGTTTTCACAGAGGCTTTGCAAAGCGTTATCATTATCACAGTCACGTCTGTTTCTAGCCATTAACGCTTTTGTAAATATCTCGCCTGCCTGTCTGTAGTGTCCTGATCCCCAGATCTTTAACCCAGCCACATATTAAAAAGTTGTACTCCTCCGTGCTCTTCCAGGTTTTCATCTGTTTCTGTGTAGAACAATGTCTGCAGCACCAGGTAGTTTGAGATATCTGGGAACTTTAACGGATGGCTCATTTTCCAACTCGTAGAAAAAAATCCAATCCCATTGAGTGGTTTCTATATCCACTTCTTTTGAGTGTACCTCTTGGTTTTAATAACTTGCTTGTTTGCTGTATACAAACATGGCAATAAGTTCTTGTGTTAATCAGCCAGACTCCACTTTTGGATCATTAATCCCTTTTGACTGAGAACACCCTGCATGCATGGTCTTATGTTCGCTTCTGGTACATCCATACAGTTTTAAATACAACACCTACAATTAAAAACAGTGGGTTTTTTTAATTGCATTTATTTAATTCCTGGGCTTTGATCTGTAACAGGGAGTGATGTTACATCATATTAAAATGCATATTCTGCACCAATTCCGGTTTTTTTTTTTTTAATATGGAAGTACAACCCCGATTCCAAAAAAGTTGGGACAAAGTACAAATTGTAAATAAAAACGGAATGCAATGATGTGGAAGTTTCAAAATTCCATATTTTATTCAGAATAGAACATAGATGACATATCAAATGTTTAAACTGAGAAAATGTATCATTTAAAGAGAAAAATTAAGTGATTTTTAAATTTCATGACAACAACACATCTCAAAGTTGGGACAAGGCCATGTTTACCACTGTGAGACATCCCCTTTTCTCTTTACAACAGTCTGTAAACGTCTGGGGACTGAGGAGACAAGTTGCTCAAGTTTAGGGATAGGAATGTTAACTCATTCTTGTCTAATGTAGGATTCTAGTTGCTCAACTGTCTTAGGTCTTTTTTTTTTTTGTCGTATCTTCCGTTTTATGATGCGCCAAATGTTTTCTATGGGTGAAAGATCCGGACTGCAGGCTGGCCAGTTCAGTACCCGGACCCTTCTTCTACGCAGCCATGATGCTGTAATTGATGCAGTATGTGGTTTGGCATTGTCATGTTGGAAAATGCAAGGTCTTCCCTGAAAGAGACGTCGTCTGGATGGGAGCATATGTTGCTCTAGAACCTGGATATACCTTTCAGCATTGATGGTGTCTTTCCAGATGTGTAAGCTGCCCATGCCACACGCACTAATGCAACCCCATACCATCAGAGATGCAGGCTTCTGAACTGAGCGCTTATAACAACTCGGGTCGTCCTTCTCCTCTTTAGTCCGAATGACACGGCGTCCCTGATTTCCATAAAGAACTTCAAATTTTGATTCGTCTGACCACAGAACGGTTTTCCACTTTGCCACAGTCCATTTTAAATGAGCCTTGGCCCAGAGAAGACGTCTGCGCTTCTGGATCATGTTTAGATACGGCTTCATCTTTGAACTATAGAGTTTTAGCTGGCAACGGCGGATGGCACGGTGAATTGTGTTCACAGATAATGTTCTCTGGAAATATTCCTGAGCCCATTTTGTGATTTCCAATACAGAAGCATGCCTGTATGTGATGCAGTGCCGTCTAAGGGCCCGAAGATCACGGGCACCCAGTCTGGTTTTCCGGCCTTGACCCTTACGCGCAGAGATTCTTCCAGATTCTCTGAATCTTTTGATGATATTATGCACTGTAGATGATGATGATATGTTCAAACTCTTTGCAATTTTACACTGTCGAACTCCTTTCTGATATTGCTCCACTATTTGTCGGTGCAGAATTAGGGGGATTGGTGATCCTCTTCCCATCTTTACTTCTGAGAGCCGCTGCCACTCCAAGATGCTCTTTTTATACCCAGTCATGTTAATGACCTATTGCCAATTGACCTAATGAGTTGCAATTTGGTCCTCCAGCTGTTCCTTTTTTGTACCTTTAACTTTTCCAGCCTCTTATTGCCCCTGTCCCAACTTTTTTGAGATGTGTTGCTGTCATGAAATTTCAAAATGTCTCACTTTCAACATTTGATATGTTGTCTATGTTCTATTGTGAATACAATATCAGTTTTTGAGATTTGTAAATTATTGCATTCCGTTTTTATTTACAATTTGTACTTTGTCCCAACTTTTTTGGAATCGAGGTTGTATGTCCCTTTACACACTCATCCAGAAGGGTAATTTTGCACAAGGCCATCTGTCTGCAGCAGAAAAAAAAAATAACACAACGCGTCTGGAAAAATCCCAAGCGAGTCTGGAGCCAGATTCGTGACGTTACCTGTGGAAGCGCCAGCAGGCTGCACGAGCTTTGCACGGTTTCAGTGCACAGCCTGTGTAGACCAAGCGCTCCCATTTCCTCTCTCATTGCCCGGTCTTTTGGAAAACAATGAGTACTAACCCCATCATGATTGGTGTTGCTACACCCTCCTACGATACATCTGTTAACCATTTTAATAATTACGCGATAACGTTGAAGAAATTTGCAGAAAACCACCAGGTCGTTTTCTCATAAACAAAGCAGCGCTGACGTAGGATTCAGAAGGTGGCGTCCCGCACGCGACGTCACAAATCAGTGTTTGCTGGGAAATCCAAATGCCAAGTTTTTTCAGAGGCGGACCAATTCGCCTCAAATGGCTTGATTTTCAATTGAGTTTTTCTGGTCTTGCGCAAGGTAAAAAAAAATTGCAGAGAATGCAGAATGTGACAGATATTTGACCAAAGTTGAATATAAAATAGGAGAATTACATTGATCTTGCTCCTGAATTTACCCGTGATATGCACTTTAATACACTTTATTAGATTATGATAGAATAGATGAGCCAAAATAATTGGGGATTTTTTTTTAATAGGCCCCGATTTCCCTTAAAGCAGAAAAGGTTGAGAACCCCTGGAATAAAGTACAGAATTCGCACCATGGAATACACAGCTGTCGGCCCTCTTCTGCATACATGAGCGGACAGACGGCCGTGATTGACAAGAGAAAACGAAACACCGTTCCTTCTACAGCCAGTTTTGCTTCCTCGACTCCTGGCTACAGTTGGGTGTGGCATCAGGATTTGAACCCGTGCTCTTCCTGTGCTTTTCTATTGCATAACTCGGTTCATAGGTGTGTGTGGTGTTTTTTTTTTTTTTTTCTTTTTTTCAAACGGTTTGTAAACACCGTAATTAGATTTATTAATCGATGTTGTCGTTTTAGATCAGGCAGGCTGTATGTCCTTTTCATTCACCTTTCATTAATGTAATCAGGAGCACTGAAGCCTACAGGATGTGATGTCATGATGCTCAGCTGTCCTCAAATATGTACCTGTGTAAATGATTTCTTGAAGCTCAGTTCAGATGATTTGATTGATTTTTGTTTGTAGTCCGGTAAAAGTAAGAAGGGATAGGGTGGTGATTTATTGTTGGGGAGAGGGAAAAAAAAAAAAAGAGCGAGAGAGAGAAGTATAACCTGGCGAGTCACTGCGTTTATTTCTTAAATCCAACATGCAACCGTGATTTGTCATTTAATGCGTGCAAAGCAGCAAGACCCAGGTCGTACACACCCTCTCACTGACTAAGCTGATATCCCAGATTTAAAGCGTGGGTGAGTGTTTTGACCTTCGGGTACACTTCCTTCGAAATATCATACTCTTGTTAGGACTCCTCAGGGTCTTAGTCATCAGTTTATGGAAAACGTTTCTTTCGAGTGAACTATTCTTTATAAAACAAGATTTAAGAGATTGTTAACCTGGTCACGGTTGAGCATGTTACTCTGTTACTTCAAATTATCATGTTACAAGTTAATAATTATTCCTTTTTGCAGTAGAGAATGATTTTATTTTATTTTTTTCCTTTTAGTGTGGGATGAGATGTAAGAGATGATTACACAGCTTCATTCTTCAGGTTGACTCATGAGTAGCAGTCAGCTGCATATGTGTAAAAGTGTGGCTTGTGCTGATTTCACTCGTGTGTGTGTGTGTGTGTGTGTGTGTGGGCGAATTAGGGATGCCAGAATTAATTCACTGAACGAGGGGTGCGTGATATAACAAAAAAAAAAAAAAAAAAAATCACAATTTATTAAATATATTAGTGGTCTCAAAGTTTACGGAATAAAAGGGTACGAGGCAGACAACAGGAGGGTACAATTAAAAAGGCTGAAGCCCTTCGCCATGAACCATAGGTGAGGAAAAATGGAAAACTGGGGTTATCTGAGACACACCCTGCGTCCAAAGTCACCCCCTGCTCACTATATACTGAGGACGCCATTTTGTAGTGCTGTCTGAAACGATAGTGAGGATTATTTGCACTCAAAGTATCCCATGAAAAGTAGTGTAGAACAGATGGTCACTAACCAAGCAATATATCCCATCGTGCATTGCAGTCACGCTGAAAGAAATCAAAGTCTCAAATTTGATTTAATAAAAGGCAGCAGTGAAGAAAGTATTCAGCCTTGATTTAACCTCCTAGGGCTTAGCGGTCACATGCGTGGACAGCACTTTATGGAAATTCGGAACAAGAATCCACATATGTGGACATACTTTTTCTCTAAAAGCACATCTTATCAAAAGATGATGCTTAGTTTTTATTCTAATCAGGTTCTTATAAGCCCAAATAGCAAAGAGAAATAAAAAATGCATGTAAAAAAAAACAGCTTGGGCCTTAGGAGGTTAAAAGAACTGAAAGATGCAGCTACTTTGTATTTATTAATGTGGGAAATGCGCTCAGTATAATATGGATTTATCACAAAAATACATGCATGTGTTTATTTTTGAAAAACCCACCAGCTGACTGATCTGGCACGTTTTTTAATTGTGCGACGGACTAGTGTCCGAAAGCGTATTTATTTTTATTTTTTTTAATTTTACCAATGAGCTCACCTATATAGTCCTCTATATAGTAATTCCCTATATAGTGAGGTAGGGAGTAGTGAACAAGTGAGTGATTTTGGACACGGACAGTTTCAAGGCATTTGGGGAGGAATTTCCGATTTATTGTAAACGGCAGAATAGATTCTGAAGTGATGGTAATCAATACTAAAAATTTTCATAGAACAGCCATATAGTAGGCGGCGTAGTGGTTAGCGCTGTCGCCTCACAGCAAGAAGGTCCGGGTTTGAGCCCCGTGGCCGGCGAGGGCCTTTCTGTGCGGGGTTTGCATGTTCTCCCCGTGTCCGCGTGGGTTTCCTCCGGGTGCTCCGGTTTCCCCCACAGTCCAAAGACATGCAGGTTAGGTTAACTGGTGACTCTAAATTGACCGTAGGTGTGAATGTGAGTGTGAATGGTTGTCTGTGTCTATGTGTCAGCCCTGAGATGACCTGGTGACTTGTCCAGGGTGTACCCCGCCTTTCGCCCGTAGTCAGCTGGGATAGGCTCCAGCTTGCCTGCGACCCTGTAGAACAGGATAAAGCGGCTAGAGATGATGATGAGATGAGCCATATAGTAATGAATCAAAAAGAAATTTGACAATACAAAACTTTATATATTTTTGTGGTTTACAAAATTAAGTTACAATAACTTGATTTTGTAAACATCAAAAATATATAAATTTTGTATCGTCAGATTTTCTTTGATTCATTATTCAATTTCTGAACAATCTGAGTATTGATCTAATCCTAAAGCTTCTATAACAGTGTCTGTCTGTAGTGATATCAGGTACTGAACCTGATTCGGGTTTTTTAACATGTTCGATCTTCCCCTTTATCCTTCTTTTCTTTGAAAGGAACCGCTCTGTTGCCTTTTGCACAAGTCTGTTCACTTCAGATGAATTCAAATTTTATATATAGCATGTGAGATCCTCTTTATATTAAGGAGGTTCAGAGTTCAAAAGATTTTTCAGATATTTAAAAAAAAAAGAATTAATTTATCACAGTATTTTCATTTGGTATTGCACTATATAAGTTATAATAAGTGAATCTGTATTCATCTGACAATGAGTGACTGTTCTTGCAACAGCAACTGTACAAAAACAAATGTGTATAAACTTGTATATATTTATAATTTTAACGATTACCGTTAACGTTAACTGCATGACAGATGTCAAGTCTCGATAAGTGACTCCCCTACAAGGACACACTGCATTTTGACTTGGGACGGAATGCAAACAATGTCAATGCGCCAAGCATGCCGAGTGGGCGGGTTCGACCCAAAACGGGCCGGATACAATAATGGGATAGCAATCGATATTTATATTTAATATTTAGCCGACCAGCATTTATACACGGACCCATACACAGGCGTCTTTCACTCGGTAATCATAGTGACGGCTAAAATTACAGACTTGCCCGTGGTTCGGGGCCTTTTTGAAAACCAGGCATCTAACGTACTGCTCCGCTTCTTAGTCGCCGTTTCTAGCCATGTGGTAGCGCGGCTCAATCACTGTACACGAAACATTGTCAACACCTTGTCAGCCAATCAGATTGCATCTTAGGGTGTATTCAGACCAGGATAGTTCACTTGCTTTGGTCCGAACCAAATGTTTGTTTGTTTGTCTTTTTTTCATTTTGGTGCGGTTCGCTTTCACACTGTACATTTTAGTAAGCGGACCAAAATCTGTCAACAAAGCCCTGAGGTCGTTCAGCTATTGGTCAGAGATGACACGCGCACAAAGCGTTAAATTCAAAAGTAGTCATGGAGGCTTTCCATGCTGTTATTCTTTTTAATGTCATCAAAGCTATACGTTTTTTCCAGTTTTTACTGTTTTCACAATTGTGCGATTACTATGCTGTTGTACAAGTAATTTATCAACGACGACGACAAAGGGCAAGGCGGCTACGGAGGATAGCGCTGATGAGCGCACATCATGTTGTGACAGTTCTGGCTCTTCACGCAATAGATGAATTTCTTTTTTGCGTCGCTAGTACCGCCACTTTTTGAAAGAACGTCCCTGATTTTAATGTAGGTCTGACGGAGTTTCTTCACTTTTAGCCGACATTGTTCTGGGGAGCGCGTGAACCCCTTCTCCTTCATTTTCTCACTGAATACAGCAAACACGTCGGCATTTTTGTGTTCTCTCCAAAAGCTCAGATATGTGGACATCTGCCCATATATCCACAAGGGTACGCGTTTCTTCCTCGGCCCACGTTTGCCCCCTACTCATTTTTTGTACTCTGTAGTCTAGCCTACCACTGGTCTGAATGACTGAACGACTGTTGTAAGGCTCCCTTGACAACCGAAACAGTGTTTGCACTTTGCGGTGGAGTGTCAAGACTCTGTTTCCCATAATGCTCGACAAACGACGGAAGCTCCCGAGGTACAAAAAAGCAAAACTGTCGGATTAGGTCCGGTCTGCTTTCACACCTTCAAAAGATCCGCACCAGGGTTCATTTGGTCCGGACCGAGTCCGACCTTGCAGCTCGGTCTCGGTCCGCTTGTTTGGTCCGGACCAGAGTTCGGTGGTTTGTATTCAGACCAACCCAAAAGGTCCGGACCAAGGGAAATTTGGTTCGTTTGGTCCGGACCAAACAACGTAGGTGTGAATACGCCATTAGTTGCAGCATAATGGCTGCCTCTGTTTCCTACGCAAGTGTTAGTATTTGGCCATTATTTAGTTGAATAAAACTTAGTTTCACATTGCACGCTGCTCAGTTTTGTACAGATATGTAAACAAAAATATTTTTTTGTTACTCAGCCGAAAAATAGACGGCGGCAAATCGCCGTCTGTAGTAGGATTTGCCGCCGTCTATTTTTCGGCTGAGTAACAAAAAAATATTTTTGTTTACATATCTGTACAAAACTGAGCAGCGTGCGATGTGAAACTAAGTTTTATTCAACTAAATAACGGCCAAATACTAACACTTGCATAGGAAACAGAGGCAGCCGTTATGCTGCAACTAATGGCGTATTCACACCTACGTTGTTTGGTCCGGACCAAACGAACCAAATTTCCCTTGGTCCGGACCTTTTGGGTTGGTCTGAATACAAATTGTTTAAATTTGTTTAAATTTTTATTGATTAACATTTAAACTAGTCTATTCCAGTCAGTTCATAAAAATCAAACACTACTGTATATTCTAAAAATAGAATAAAAATGTCTGATTTACAGATGACGCTGTCTTTTTATTTCAAGACCACAGCTGTGGAGATTTCACCAGATTGCCTGTGTGATGTCTGATTGATTTAACATCGTTTCCGTGATCGAACGTAAAATTTCCTGCTTGAAATGCGGCCACTAACGTGACTGACTGACTGCTAATTTGAAAATTTTCTTCCTGTTAACAGCGGTCACCCCTCCCCCACCCTCCTTCACACACTGTTCTGGTCTTGACTTGGTCTCACTTTCTTGGTCTTGATTTGGTCTCATCCCTGTTTGTTTCCGTCTTCGGGTTGAGTACACTCGTACACCGTGCGTGTTCTGGCTGCCGCTTCTCGCCGGAGCTTTTTTATTTTATTTTCATTTTTTGTTTGTTTTTGAGTGTTTATGTCCGCCGGTTGTGGTGTAGCTCCGGACCCAGTTTTGGGCGTCGGTTCCCTCCAGGCCTTGGTGTGCCTTGGGTGATGCTTGTGATCCTCGCTATGGACTGCAGTGAGCTCGTTGCTCTTTTAACATCGTGGTTGTCCAGCGCTCTGTGCGACGGTGCTTTTTGTGCTTGGCGTGGTGTTTCGAGCAATGTCACTCGGTGGTGGCTGTGCAGGCAATGTGGGATTTATTTTTGTGCGCCTTTTGGTGGGACTGTGGTAGCTACACTTTTGGAATGACATCCTCACCACCTTTTGGGGGACCACCACCAATTGTAAAGTGACCTTGGGTATGAGAAAGGCGCTATATAAATTTAACATTATTTTTATTAACCTCTTGGTCTTGTCTCAATTTCGATTTACTTTTGAGACAAGACCAAGACTTTAAGAGGTTAATAAAAATAATTAACCTCTTGAATATTAATGAACCAGTTGTTTCGATACACTTGGCCATGACTTGTCTCAGTTTAGGTGGTCTTGAGTACAATACTACAATACACGCCATCGGATTGGACCAAGGGTTGAACCAGTTGTTTATTGAGTTGCGCTTAATTTGCATAAAGTTGAGAGAATCTAAATGGTTAGTCGTCACTCTGTCGCTTGCTATTGCTGGGTTTCACGTGGCGTCACATCCGCCTCATTAGTTATTCAAAACTTTAGCCGGTGGTCTACCAGAGCTCAGCTGACAGTGTTTGTACGGAGAAGGTGCATTGCTCGCATGAAAAATGCCTTACGCTTGCGCTGTTTTAGGTTGTTCGAATCGATCAAACCGTGAAACCGATAAAAGTTTCTTCAGGGTTCCCTGTGAACTAATAAAAAAGGGTGAACAAACACAGGATTTCACAAAAAAGACGTCGAGAAAGGTGGGTTTTGAACCTCTCGGTGAAATCGAAGGGAGCCGAGTTGAAGTATGCTCGAGTTTGCAGTAATCACTTGGCAAAAGATTTGTATCTCCCTCTCAGCTACGTCCTTAGTGTTTTCCAAGTACTTTTCTTGCTGTGTCATTATTTTATGGTATGAAGCACTAAAGTCCCCAGCTGGTTCTTTGTTCACTCCTCACAAAGTCCATATGCATGAAGGTCGCGACAAAATTCTTCCCCAGCCGTACAGTTGCAATGCGCCGTGATCACTTCTTCTCCGTCTTGTTTAACTAAGATCCAGGTCTTTAAAGGGGTTTCTGATGATCTTTGTGAATGATTTACCTGAGAGATAAGAGCCAACACAAGTGAGAATCAAGAGAACTGTTTGTTTACACTTCACCTTGCAGCGTTTCGTTGTAAAGACGTGAATGAAAAGCTTAAAAACTTGCGTGGGCAAAAACAATGCGGCAGCGACTTGATACCAAGGTCCTTTACCCAGCCACATACAAAAAAAAAAAAAGTTGTAAGCCTCCGTACTCTTCCACGCTTTCATCTGTTTTGCGGTGTAGAAGGACGTCTGCAACACCAGATAGTTTGAGATGTCGGGGAACTCGACTGAAGGGTCGTTTTCGAGATCGTATGACAAATCCTTCTTTCCCAGACTGTAGGGGTCGATTCCATTGCACATAGCAATCTTCTGAATATATCTAAAGCCAGTAGTGGCTTCTAGATTACGAGCGTACTCTGATAACTTATCGCTAGTTGTTTGCACTACGGCGACTGTTTAGACCACCAGCTATTTCACTTCCAGTAAAACCGCTAAGAAAAGTCACATGACTGAAACCCAGCAATAGTAAGAGCTGGGGTTTATCCAGTCACACACACAATACGAATTATAAAATGAAAACATTTTCAATATTAAACCTGTAGTTCTTGCACTCTGCCTTGTACACCCTACATAAATGGCCCTTTTCCACTACCCTTTTTCAGCTCGCTTCAGCCCGACACGGCTCGCGTTTCGACTACCTTAGAGCAGCACGACTCAGCTCGCTTCAGCCCTGCTCAGCACCCAAAACTCGCACGGTTTTGGAGTGGGGCTGAAGCGAGCCGAGCGGGGCTAGGGGCGTGAGCAGACACTCCCCTGTGCACTGATTGGTGTGGAGGAGTGTCCTCACATGCCCACACGCCCCGCGAGCACGCTGGGATCTGTAAACACCGTAAACCTGGAAGAATTACGAGAATTTCTGAAGCCTTATGCGCCTCGCCTCATCTATACGCTCTTGCCAGTATCTGTTGGCGTTGTCGGTGACAACAAGCCACAGCACCAAGACCAGCAACACTAACGACTCCATGTTTATTGTTTACTATCCGGGTCGTGAGACTACCGCTTAAAAGATCACTGATGTCACTGTTTGCGCTGCCTAATGACATCACGTGACGTCCACCCAATGTGTCCACCCACTTCCAGCCAGCACGGTTCAGCGCGGTTGTAGTCGAAATGCAACTCCAACAGCCCCACTCAGCTCGACTCAGCACAGCACGGCTCAGCCCAACTCAGCCGCGTTGGTAGTGGAAAAGCGGCATTAGTGCACGTCATTAGAGATTCAGCCACTGGAGCGAAAGAAACAGCTGGATGTAACGTGTTCTGTAGATCTGTCCTATGTTAACTTGAGTAAGATTATAAATTAATCTCCATTCAAACTACATTTACAAGTATTTTTAATTGCGGTCTCGGATATGTAGGTGTGTGCGTGCTTTTGTATACGCGTCTGCCTTCCGTATAGACCACACGACGGCAGAGATGCCACTAATTTCTAGCGTCTGCTTTTGATGGCCTCCATATGGGACCCGTTAGGGCTGCATCAGAAGGGAAAAGTTTTGTTCGTTTTATTTATTCACTTCCTCTTAAATCTGAGACAATACTTACTACTTTTTGAGTCCACTTCATGGCCGTGCACTTTTTTGCTCAGGACATACAGTCCCATAATTTTGGAGGTTAAGTAGCCTCCAGAGTTTAAATCCCAGTGCCATGTGCTGGCTAAATTCGGGTGAACTCGTGTAGTGGGAATGATGGGGGCTTCACTCGCTAAGCAGTATAGCAGCCAATCAGCATCTCCAGCTCATGGAGAGTCTCATGGACCTGGTGTGGTTGTGTATCCCAGACCGATTGCTCTGTATTGGCGGAGGAGGCGTACGGGAAAAGTTCATCGGTTACAAACAAAAAATGATGAATCGTATCTGCTGTGACATGTACATGGTAAATGATGTGAGTGAATAAGGTTGCGTCTCGATATTGATAACACTTCTTTAATTCCAGAAATTGGAACAGGTTCTTTCTTGATCAGTCATTCAACTATAAGGAAGACTAACGGTTTGTGCTTTTTTTTTTTTTCCCCCCAGGATTCCGTTTAAGATCGGGCAGCCGAAGAAACAGATTGTTTCAAAGACGGTAAGTTTGAGCTCCCCATAATGTTCAAGTCTGTTTTGTGATGTGACCGAGTCTCTGTGACATCCTGCTATTCATTTACACGAGCCTCTTCTTGCATCTTTGGAAGAACCAAAATGAACTGTCCGGTTCACACAGTGACATGGCCACCCTTCATAAAGCTATTCCAGAGCACAGAAAGTGAAACTTGGTATTTTTACTCTTTTTATGGCCAGACACTGAACCTTGTAAGACTGGACGGTGGCAGGCAGTCAGGATCTGGCCACTTCAGTCGCTGGAAAAGCATGCAAGAAATGCACATTGGCATAAAGCCTTCCCAACAAACGTCTGCCCGGAACATGACCATATGTAGAGATGCTTAGAGTAGGTGGCATAGACAAAGCTAAGTTCTGCCTGTTTTTCATTTTTCCCACACACACTTAGGTTCTCAAACCAGTCTGCAGCATTGCAGGGTGAAGGTTCACGATACTCCTCAAGCCAATCGGCTAATAGTACAGTGCCTTATTTCAATATTCACCTCTCTTGAACCTTTCTACATCTACAGTACCAGTCAAAAATTTGGACGCACCTTCAAATTCAGTGTTTTTATTTTTGTTAATTAAGTCACTTCAGGTAACTTAAAGGAGAACTGAAGGCTTTTTTTTTTTTTTGGATCAAAATTCTATTTCTCTCGTTTTATTAAATACAGGAATGCATTTCTGATAGCTATTTTGTCGCTGCTATAGCAAGTTATGAGTGTTTGAAATATGCTCTGTAATATATCAGTCCATATGTCAAAGCAACGGCCGTAAACAAGATTCATTGAGACTTGTGCGAGACATCGTAGGACGGAAGTAAAACGTACAGCGGAAATCAAAGTGACAGACATCTGCCAACGTTCCCTGTGTCCAAACTCACTCACTCGTTCACTACTCCCTATATAAGGAATTACTATATAGAGGACTATATAGTGAGCTCATTGGTAAAATGAAAAAACGCTTTCGGACACTCGTCCGTCGCGCTGGTACTGTATTTGCGTCATTACTGTCGCACAGTTAAAACGTGCCAGATCGCGTACTTCGTACATTAATAAATACAAAGTAGCTGCATCTTTCAGTTCTTTTAAATCAAGGCTGAATACTTTCTTCTTTGCCACTGCCTTTTATTAAATCAAATTTGAGACTTTTAATTTGATTTCTTTCAGCGCAGACAGCACTACAAAATGGCGTCCCCACTATACAGTATAGTGCCCTATATAGTGAGTAGGCAGGGCTCGACATTAACGGTTGCCCGCTTGTCCAGGACAAGTGATACCTACTTAATGTCAGACAAGTTCATCGTCTCAGTTACTTGTCTGATCGGACAAGTGCCAAAAATACGCCGATATTCGGGTTGCATATCAAATTTATCAGTTTATTCACATGATTTCCGAAGCATCTCACTCGCCATATTGTTTTGATGAATCGCCAGATGTTTCTATTCGGAAAGAGCGACGTGTGCATGCGTGATATTCCACTTGCGAAACCAGCCAATACCGCTTCGTGTATTTGAGCTGAAAAGTAAACGGTCGTTTATGATTGGTTTTAATCGTGTCATACACGTGGGTTTGTTAACATTTCTGTTGGCGGGATCATTATTCGACTGTACATTTACGTTGAGTGTGCGGTAATTTCCAAATCTCTGAGTTGTTGTTGGTGTTCGTTATATAGCCGAGCGTGTGCTGGCGGGGAACGTGCGCCTGCATGCGTGTGGATTGACAGGAAGTGAGGTAGGAGTGGGGAAAGTTATCTATGAAATACCAAGCTGTCAAATGGCTGCTATTTAGGTTACCAGCTGTATTAATTAACTAATTAGTAATGGGAGTTTAGGGATTTGAAACATAGGGCTCTATAATTTAGATATAATTATGGATTATTTGAAATTCTTTTTTTTTTTGACCATTAAATACTAGCCTTGTAAACTAGACCCACCCGCCTAGCGGCCAAAAATATTTTTGCCTAGCGAGTGGGTCTAGCCTCGCACCATATAAACAAAAACACCCCGGGCATCAAATCGTGCCCGCCAATCACAACACAAGGTTTTTGTTTGGATTCTTTGGGCGGGCTTTTGCAGGAGTGACGACAAAGCTGCGCGACGCTGGAGAAAGCACAGCAGGAAAGATGGCTACGGCTAGTGAACAGCGCACGTTTGACTCCGCTTTGGAATCAGTTTTAGAAGAATTAGACTTGGAGTTTTCGTTGAAACATGAGCAGGAAGAGGCTCTCCGCTCATTCCTTTTCAAGAAGGACGTTTTCGCTGTTTTGCCGACCGGCTATGGCAAAAGTCTGATCTACCAGCTGGCTCCGCTCGTAGCCAAAAGGATGGGGCTAGTTTGTGCAGTACGAAGAATTAATAAACAGCTTTGAAACATTACTTTTTGATTGTTTCTTATTTTCCCGTTATTTTAAATTTAAGGGAAATTATTTCACCAAACACCACTAAATAAAAACTCTCAAAAACAGTTTAAGCAAACACTTGAAAAACACTTGGGGGGAAAAAAATGAATGTATGTGGTACAGACTCCAAACTTGTGGTCATTATCTCCAAACTTCTTAATATCTAGAACCTGTTTATTAATTAATACGCATTTTGAAAAATTATTTATTTCAAGGCCTCCCCCACTGCTTTCTGTCGCTCTGACTACGTCACAGTCACTGTTGCGCTGATTGGTCAGAGCGTTGGCCTATAGACCCCTTTCACTGACGTCACCTGAAACCGGAAGTAAACAGACCCTGCGCCGTTTTGGAAGACCAACAAACTCGTGATTAGGGGGAAATAACGGCAGCGGTATGTGAACCCATGAGAATAAAGTGGAGTGGCAAACGACTTAAACAAACAAATCTGAGCTGTTTCATGATTTATTGGCCCAACAGTAGACTTGAAAGAAACCTGTGAGAGACTTGGCAAAAAACTGTGGATATAATGGACAAGTCTGTGCATGATCTGCGGACACTTTGAGGTAAGCAAACGCAAGAAATTCAGATTTAAAACATGCTAAATTGGCCCCAAGTTGATAACTGTATGAGGAGCAAGCCTCCCAGACTTCTACAATTTAATAATAATTTAGGATGGTTTGGGACTTGCTCTCCCTCCTATTATATAAATAAAGCATAGTTGTTGTGTAGGCATATATCATAAATACATATGTATAATTTGGATAAATTAACCTAAATTATGGATACCTTAATAGTAACAAAAAGTATTAATTTTTCAACTGAAAAGATATATATTATTAAAAGATAAATATCAACAAGATTACCTTGGCCATAACTATGTGTAGGTTATTCTTAACAACAGCTGTAATATCATGAACTAAAGGCCCGGTCACACAGCGCTTTACGGCTTTATCACGGCCAAAACCCGTCAAAAAGTGCTCTCCCGTGAAGCAGACGATGTTGTTCGTGTTGATGTCGAAGTTAAGACGTGTTACAGTCGATATACAGACGTGACAGGACGCAGGGGAAAATCGGAACGGCGTCGGACGCGGCAAAAAGTTTTGGACTGCTCAAAACTTTAGACCGCGGACAACCACGGCCGGCACACGTGGTAAAGATGTGCAACACACGTGAAAAACGCGTGATAATCAGTGTCCCAGCCGTTATTAAAACTTGGGGAGACGTGGTAAGACGCGAAAGTTTGGCGGTCTATCACGGGCAGAGCACGGTCATCGGACGGGTGTTACGCGTTGGTATCACGGGATATAGCGTGTGTTTAGCGGCTTATCACTGAGAAATGGATTTTTCCGCGTACATAGCACTGTCTAAGCTCGTTAAACGACGTCTCAAACAAGTTCTAAATTCGATTGATCACTGTCTAATCACTTCTGCATCACTTCTGATTTGCGGCATGTAAATACCGTAATTTTCTGAGACCTCGGCACTTGCAGTCTAGATGTCAAGGGGTGAACATGAACCCTCAACGCTGTGATGTCCTCATCTTAATGCTCCAGCACCAACAGAACCAACTGATACAGGCTCAACATATCCTTGCTGAGAGAAGAAGAAGGAGGAGGAGGAGGAGGAGGAGGGTGGTACGGAACATCTGGGTGCGTGACTGGATTGCGAGGAGACCTCAGCTTGGGCTTTACGACCGTCTCATGGTCGAGCTGCGTAACGAAGATCCAAGAGCCTTTCAGAACTTTGAGGATGCCTCCTGCGATGTACGATGAAATTGTGCAGAGACTGACACCAGCCTAAAAGATCTGGATCGGCAACTGTGAAGACCAGCCGTGCGCGACCGCTTTTATATGCGCAGCAAGCCGCTCTTCCAACGACGCTGAGCCGCGGTTACCCGTGATTTGGCAGTGCTATGGCAGTGGAGTGCCCGTTTTACGTCCGCGCTCAACACGTGATCGGCAGTGCTACAGACGCGATGAGGCTGTAACACGTCTTAACTTCGACATCAACACGAACAACATCGTCTGCTTCACGGGAGAGCACTTTTTGACGGGTTTTGGCCGTGATAAAGCCGTAAAGCGCTGTGTGACCGGGCCTTAAGCCGCTAACAACATAATTGTAAGCCTGTAGCCCTTTGTAGGCCTTCAAGTCATCAGCAGTGTAGGGACTGGGTGTAAACAACAAATAGTTTACAATGTCTGGGTAGCAAACGGATGGCAGAATTGGTGTCCGGTCCTCCTTATGTTTCCATTCTCCCTTGCCGCGAGTCTTATCATATGGGTCAAACCCATCAATCACAGCCAGTTTCTCCACATACCGTGCCCTTTCTGCAGCTGGTAATGTACTCACATAACCAGAATTATCATCCATCGTGTCACTTTACTCTCGCTCGTACTTTGTTTTATATTGTGAGTGTATGTACTTGGTCTTCCAATATGGCGCCTAACAAAATCTCGCGGCGCGGTGACGTCATGCGGTAGCCCTCTATACGCACAGAGACAGTTTGAAAGGCAGCGGTTTGTTCCTCCCACCCCCTTCGGAAATGTCTACGGATTGAGGCCAGACTAAATATTCACATTTAGTCTGGCTTGCCAGGCTAATTAAATACCATACAGGAGCCACACTGGATAATTAGACAACAGTTAATCAGTGGAGGATATATATATTCAAAATTAATAATTTAAAAATGAAAATCTCATCTCATTATCTCTAGCCGCTTTATCCTGTTCTACAGGGTCGCAGGCAAGCTGGAGCCTATCCCAGCTGACTACAGGCGAAAGGCGGGGTACACCCTGGACAAGTCGCCAGGTCATCACAGGGCTGACACATAGACACAGACAACCATTCACACTCACATTCACACCTACGCTCAATTTAGAGTCACCAGTTAACCTAACCTGCATGTCTTTGGACTGTGGGGGAAACCGGAGCACCCGGAGGAAACCCACGCGGACACAGGGAGAACATGCAAACTCCACACAGAAAGGCCCTCGCCGGCCACAGGGCTCGAACCCGGACCTTCTTGCTGTGAGGCGACAGCGCTAACCACTACACCACCGTGCCGCCCTAAAAATGAAAATGTATATAATTTTAATTTTCTGGTTTTCAATTTCTCATAAATAAATTAATGATTGATGGAGTCCAATTGATGGAGCAGAACTCAAGGGTTGATAGGTGAAGATGAATAGAAACTTTATTTGTATCCATTCATCTGTGAGTCAATAGAGGTGTGGAGGTTTTCATAAGATATATTATCTTATCATTTGATAACTAGATTTCAGTGTATAATAGTGATTTACAGTATTAATTAGTCAATTTTGTTATCAGTTTTTATTTGTAGCATTATTTGTTTCTCTTATCCAAACTATGAGTGATATCTCATAAAGTCATAAATTTTATGATGTTAGTTTTTGTGATATTTGTTACTGAACTGCAGAGTACTGATCTGTGCATATATAATGGTTAGTGTTTCTGGATCTCATAGTATAGTTATTTTGTTCTTAAAATTTTATGTTCATAATTTCTACTCTATTGGAATATATTGCTTCTGAACTTCAGCATAATAATTGGTGAATTATGGTATCAATCAGTCTGTTTTACTATATTTTTGAACTTTTGCCTCAGTATAGACCCCTTCGCATGTTTGTAAACAAACCGACCGTTGCCAGGATGCGTGCGCAGCCTGGACCCAGAAACAATGGCGCTGCCCATAGACCGGCATTATGAGCTGTCAGATTATGCAAAACAATTGTCGTTACATGATCGAGAATGCTACATAAATAAGTTAACTCTAACAAGTGGACATCGCCTACCGGATCCGTATTTAATTAAAGAGTGGACGGACGATGTTAGTAAGTTCCCTGGTATACAATGGCCAGATATATACTCGTACCTTATTGACAAGACTTCAGTGTACACCCACGAAAAACTTCGTGCCTACAAGTCTTTAGTTTAGATGCATATGATTATGTGCGGGCATGTACAACTTGATTAACAATGGGGCATTCATATTCATTTTGTTTTAATCAAATTATGCCAGTGATGTGATGGCAATGTGGCTTTAGCTACAACAGCAAATACCAACACTAAACAACAATTTGCAGGAGGTAATGGCATGAAAGGAATGATAGTGTAAAGAGTGCAGCTAAGAGAAATCAGAGCTGCGTAAAAAGCGAGAGGCAGAGACCAGAAATGAAACTGAATGGGGCGGGAGCTAGGTTAGAGCAGTCAGCGTAAGTTGGCATTTAGAGTGAGGGCACACAATTTTACCTTTCCATCCTTGCTTTAAAATTGTGATTTTCGGCATACACAAATAACGATGGCACAAAATCTGGACTGCTTGAGTCAAGCGAGACCTCTCCTACAAACAAAATTGCATGCAAAGCTAAGTTAACATGCTAACAATATTCATTACATTGTGTAACTATGACCCAGCTAATCAGACAAACATTACCAAAGTATTTTGCTACATCAATAAACGAAGACTAGAAAGAATAAAAAAGAAAGATTTAATAAATAGCCTGATCTTACCTGTGATGAAGTGGGCGCTGCAAACCCGCGCATTTTTGATGGTGCTTTTATCCCAGTCTACACGTTTGATGGCTTGTAGTCATAGACGTCGGCAATTTTTTTTTTTTTTTTTGGAATGGGTGAGATCCTGCTGGAATTCTGAACATTTTAACCCCATCACTGCTACGATTCTGACACCCGACAACACAACAACTAGGCATTTCTGAGTCTTTTTTAGGTCCAGGCTGCGCGCCCAATTTCCGCTTACGTATGAATGACGTTTACTGCGAAGGGGTCTACATCAAGTATTGATTACTTTTTTTTTTCCCCCCCAAGTTTTTTTTTGGGCTTTTTTTCACCTTTATTGTATAGGACAGTGTAGAGACAGGAAATGACCGGGAGAGAGAGACTGGGAGGGATCGGGAAATGACCTCGGGTCGGAATCGAACCCGGGTCCCCAGATTTATGGTATGGTGCCTTATCCACCTGAGCCACGACGCCCCAGGTGGATGAATTCGGAAACAAATGCAATTAAGATTGTTGGGTTACAAATACACTACCGTTCAAAAGTTTGGGGTCACCCAGACAATTTTGTGTTTTCCATGAAAAGTCACACTTTTATTTACCACCATAAGTTGTAAAATGAATAGAAAATATAGTCAAGACATTTTTCTGGCCATTTTGAGCATTTAATCGACCCCACAAATGTGATGCTCCAGAAACTCAATCTGCTCAAAGGAAGGTCAGTTTTATAGCTTCTCTAAAGAGCTCAACTGTTTTCAGCTGCGCTAACATGATTGTACAAGGGTTTTCTAATCATCCATTAGCCTTCTGAGGCAATGAGCAAACACATTGTACCATTAGAACACTGGAGTGAGAGTTGCTGGAAATGGGCCTCTATACACCTATGGAGATATTGCACCAAAAACCAGACATTTGCAGCTAGAATAGTCATTTACCACATTAGCAATGTATAGAGTGGATTTCTGATTAGTTTAAAGTGATCTTCATTGAAAAGAACAGTGCTTTTCTTTCAAAAATAAGGACATTTCAAAGTGACCCCAAACTTTTGAACGGTAGTGTAGTTTTTTTTTTTTTCCTCTCAAATATTTCTTCGGACAAGTCAACTTCACATTCGGACGAGTAAATTTCCTTTCAACTTGCCCGACAGGACAAGTGGTTTCAAAAGTTAATGTAGAGCCCTGGTAGGGAGCGATTTCAGACACAGGTTGTCAAAAGACGCTTGTGCCCTCTTTTGAATGCTGATGTAATCAAGCCGGAAGTTTTGTTTGTTTTGATAGCAATCAGGAAAGTTTGAAAAAAGTAGGCAGTAATCGTAATTTAAACTCGTTTTTGTGCAATACTTCTTTTGGAAAACCGTTTTCAAAATGGCGGCACTGACACCTGGCTGACACTTCACGGTTCGAAGTCTCACACAAGTCTCGTGAAGATCGCGCAGATAAGCGACACCTGCCGTGGACCAAACGAACTAAATTCAACGTGGCTAAAAACCGAACAGGCCGATAAGTATAATTAATTGTAACTAGTTCCCAATACGAGTCACGATATAAGGTTACTAAAACCAAAAACGTAATTGAATAACACGTTAATTAAGAGAAGCAAGTTTAAAAATGACTTCAGTTCTCCTTTAAAGTGCATATCCTGGACCAAATTCGTTTTTGTTTTTTTTTTTATATGAAAGTATGTCCCTTTACACACTCATCCAGAAGGGTAATTTTGCACAAGGCCATCTGTCTACAGCAGAAAAAAATAAAATAACAAAATGCGTCTGGAAAAATCCCAAGGGAGTCTGGAGCCAGATTATCTGCGGAAGCGCCAGCAGGCTGCGCGAGCTTTGCACGGTTTCAGTGCACAGCCTGTGTAGACCAAGCGCTCCTATTTCTCTCTCATTGTCCGGTCATTTGCAAAACGATGAGTATTAATCCCATCAAGATTGGTGTTGCTACGCCCTCCTACAATACATCTGTTAACCATTTTAATGATTACACGATAACGTTGAAGAAATCTGCAGAAAACCACCAGGTCGTTTTCTCATAAACAAACCAGCGCTGACGTAGGATTCAGAGGGAGGCGTCCCGCACGCGACGTCACGAAAATCAATGTTTGCCAGGAAATCCAAATGCCAAGTTTTTTCAGAGGCGGACCAATTCGCCTCAAATGGCTTGATTTCAACTGAGTTTTTCTGGTATTGCGGAAGGTAAAAAAAAATGCTTAAAATGTGACAGATATTTGACCAAAGTTTAATATAAAATAGGAGAATTACATTGATCTTGCTCCTGAATTTACCCGTGATGTGCACTTTAAAGTAATGATGGATGTCATTTCTCTTTACTTAGTCAAGCAGTTCTTAACAATATGCATGGATGACTACAGTTGTGGAACAGGGCTGTTTATGGTTTGATCTCAAACGCATTCAGAAGGCAAGAAACTCGTCTGCTAATTAACATTTGACGAGGCACACCGGTCAATTGAAAAGCATTCCAGGTGACTACCTCATGAAGCTGGTTAAGATAATGCTAATAGTGTGTAAAGTATCATCAAGGTAAACGCTGGATACTTTGAAAAATCTAAAATATGAAACATTTTTATCCATCCTTTATCCGTAACCGCTTATCCTGTGCAGGGTCTCGGTGAAGCTGGAGCCTATCCCAGCTGACTATGGATGAGAGGCGGGGTACACCCTGGACAAGTCACCAGGTCATCACAGGGCTGACACAGAGACAAACAACCATTCACATTCACACCTACTGTCAATTTAGAGCCAGCAATTAGTCTAACCTGCATGTCTTTGGACTGTGGGGGAAACCGGAGCACCCGGAGGAAACCCACGCGGACACGGGGAGAACATGCAAACTCCACACAGAAAAGCCCCCGTCAGCCACTGGGCTCAAACCCAGAACCTTCTTGCTGTGAGGCAATAGTGCTAACCACTACGCCGCCCTATGTTTTTAACACACAATCCCATATACGCTCCAGATGTTATTTCATAGTTTTGATGTCTTCAGTATTGTGTAGAAACTTTTTTTTTTTGGACTCGTACTGGATATGGAATTGAAATGGACTTACTTGAAATATACACAGAGTGCCACAATACTGAATGGAAGGAATACAATTAGCAAAATTATGAAATTTTGCAAATGAAAATTAAAAAGTTCTGTCCGCAACCATCACCCCACATTCCTGTGAAATCCCTAAACTACAGGTCATTCAATTAGTTGAATGTATGCAATTAAAGTGAGGCGGCCTTTCAATTTTAATAAAATCGCTAAAATTTTAGTTCTCTCTGAAATTTGGTCATTGTGATTAGGGATGTTAACCGATGACCGTTTGACCGGTGGTTGACCGAATCAACGTCAACCGGTTAATTTTTTTTTTGGTTGTCGGTGAAAAAAAAAAAATCAATCGTTTTGAAGCTGCTGATTTTGGAGCGGAGAACCTGGAATTCTGTGTTTTGTAAACGCTTGGGCCATGCCAAGCGGTGTAAGGACGACAGCTGACAAATCAGAAACACCCATTCAGTCATGTCCCGCCCTCCCGCCCCAGTTAAAGACAGCTGACAAATCAGAAACACCCATTCAGTCATGTCCCGCCCTCCCGCCCCAGTTGAACACAGCTGCCACTCGGCGGAAGAAAAAAAGTGTAGACACAGGCTTTTTAGCTTACAAATTACTATTGTTTTTTTTTTTTTTTTTTTTTAATTATTATTAGAAGGCACATGGAGTTTAGTCCTGCCTTGGCCAGTGCATTCTGAAAGTATGTTTCGGTCTTTAGCCAACAATGCATGTTATTGCAGATCGTATCTCTCCACACAAACTAAAGGCGCAGATGCTGACTTTTTCACGGCTTTTTCATGGACTGTAACGGCATTTGCTTATGGAGTAATTTTAATAACAGAATTTACTCTGATTAAATTATTCAGACACTCCAACGCCCCCCCCCCCCCCCCAAAAAAAAAAAAAAAAAAACGGATCTGCACGAGCCGTGACAAAGGCGCGCCGTTTGCATCCCTGTTTAAACTCGTAGGTTAACCGACTTTAACCGGCTAATGAGGCTCGGTGGTCGGTCAAGATTTTTTTTTAGTTTTCGCCATCCCTAATTGTGATATGTTTATTTCTGTAATATCTCATAAAATATCCGGCCATTCTGTGGCTGGGAAGTTATTTAATTTGAGGAGATTCCCGAGTAAATAACGTGCGAGAGATTGCCCGGTTCAAGCAAACCGAGGAAGGGCATGTGCGCATGCGTAAGTTTACCTTTGATCATCCCACCGTCTCTGCTGATCGTCGATATTTGTTAGTTTGGTCCTGCGTTGCGTTTCCTTTCCTTCACAATACAGCGTCTTTTCTTCTCGCTTTCTGTTACTGTCGGTCTTTTCACATTTCATTCGCACACTCACTCACGTCTTCCGTTTTTCGCTCCTGTTTCAAATTTGTATCTCAAAATGCCTTGCACGAACGGGGAAAGCCCACCATGTGACGCATGTCATCTCTTGAATTGGGTCATGGTGAAGCAGGAAAAATAGTGGAGAATTTAGGGCCACATGGCCTTAAATTCATTAATTGTTCTGTTTTAAAAAATAAAAATTGGAAGTCTGTGATTTCGAATTCAGTTGGTCCGTTAAACAAAAATAATTGGGTGTCGGGGAAACGTCTTTTTATGACCTACACTTGAAAAAATCTGTAAGGCAGTCTACCTTTAAAGTGTGTGGTGATATTGATATAAATGTGCCTGCTCCAATGGTGCTAGAGTTTGTTAAAGAATGTACCTAAACAACCATTTAATTCATGTATGAAATTCTGGAGACGTACCAATCAGGGTTTGGTGATCGGGGGAAAAAAAAATCCCAGAATTTGAGCACCACCATTAAATCTATTATAAAAGAAAGCAGTTAACCAGAGAAGGTGGTTGTTAGTCAGAGAAACAACCACGTGACCAAGGGTAACGCTCCATGTGATGCTGCCACCACCATGCTTCACTGTAGGGATGGTGTTCTCCGAATAATGAGCAATGTTGCGTTTGTGCTAAAAGTAAAAAGCTCGTTTTTGGTCTCCTCAGACAGGGAACCTTTTCCCCATGTTTGCTGAATCTCCAGAATGCTTTTTGACAAACTCCCAAGAGAGTTTTCTACAACTCTGTACTCCTTCCATAAAGCCCAGATTGTGGAGGCAATGATTGTCCTAGGAACAGCTTCTCTTATAACTGTTTATAATACTACAAACATGGGGGTGAATATTTGTGCAAAGCACTGTAGCAGCCTGTTCACCAGTTGCATCAGTGTTGTGAAAATGTTAACGCTAATCACTGAACCAGAATGTTTCTTGGTTTGGAATTCAGAGATGCACGTAGACCGCACTTGGTTCATATAATTTCATATCAGCCAAGAAAATGGCTGTAGCTAGAATTTCCCTTGACATTCTTGAAGACCGACAAGACCTTTTCACCGAAATTGAGCAGAACTCTGTGTGGCATTGGACATGATGGCCTGTAAATGTTTCCCAGTGCGCTCACCACAAGGACCGTTCCGGAATCGACAGGACAGCGGCTGTCTCAGCACTCAAAACATCTTCCACAGGAAGTTTAATTATTGTGTGTCTGAACATTCCTACTGTCTCTCCAAGAGGGCAAATGTGAACCGGCTTTCAAAAAAGCCATCATATCAAGAGCCGAGTTCCATCTCAATAAGCTGACGTCCTGTTGGCGTTTCAAAAGGGTTGATTTAAGAGGACTTGAGCCTGTTTTCTTTTGTGAATTTATCAGGTAGCATCATCGAGGGAGCCTCAATCAACAAACCAGTGTCCACTGGAAATACAAGTGAACCTTGGCATGGACAAGGCATAAATATATTTGCTAGTGTTGTCGAGTCCAAGTTCAGTCTCGAGGCCCCAGTGTTCAAGTCATTTAAAGAAAATTTCGAGTCGAGTCTGAGAACAAGACTCCAACCGCACCATTTGACGGTGGCTGTTGCTGCATTTATGTGAAACCGTCTCTGCTACTGTGTTGGATTAACGTTACTGCTCGATTGCCTCGTCAGTTATTACCTAGCTTCAATATTTGGGACAAAAGTTATATCATAACACCTTATTAAAACTATTAAATAATATAAAGAAGAAAAAAGTCAGCAAGCATGTTCAAGTTCGTCCAGCTGTGCTTTGTAAGACAGTAGTCAAGAACCGCGCAATAAATGCCTTAATCTGGTAATTGAGAAGTTGGATAATGCATCAAACCTGGTGAAACATTTTATTAAAACGCAGGATTAAGTACAGTGCCCTTTGCCCAGCGTAGCCTCCGATTCCTGTTCTTGGTCGACAGGAGAGGAACCGGATAGAGTTGCAAACCTGCCTCAAGGTTTGATATGTTGTGCTTTTTGAGATGCTTTTCAGCTCACCACGGTTGTAAAGAGTGGTTCTGGTCAGTGTTTGTAGTCGAGTCACTAAACCTCGTGTCCAAGTCCAGTCTTAAGTCGAGTCCAAACCATTAAAGAAAATTTCGAGTCCAAGAACAAGACTCCAACTGCACCATTTGACGGTAGCTGTTGCCACTTTTACCGCGAGTTGGCCTAGTGGTTAGCGTGTCCTCCTCTTGATCGGGAGATCGTGAGTTCTACTCCCGGTCAGGTCATACCAAAGACCATCATAAAAATGGTACCTATTGCCATCTGGCAAGGTACGCTGCAATACAGATGCGAGTAGGGAGTCAAACTCTCGTGGCTACCAGAGGACCCACCCCCCACTGTAACCAGAGGTGGACAAAGTACCCAACTTAAGTAATGAAGTCAGAGTACAGATCCCACTGGTCAAATGTTACTCCGATACAAGTGAAAGTAGTACAGTCAATTTTTTACTTAAGTTAAAGTACCGAAGTACTTGCTTTTAAAAATACTTAAGTATTAAAAGTACATTTTCTGTCAACGCATCGTTGTATTATTGCCACAACGCTTACAAAACCTAATGCCGTTACCAAAGACAGAAATGTGAATTCACAAAATGAACATGTGCCAACATGGTGGTTTAATGTTAAGCTAGCTAGTCAGTGAAGCTCCACCGGACATGCCAGCAAACGCTTTTCAAACTCAAAATCATATTGGGTAGCTAATGCTACTATAAAAGATTTCTACATTCTGTTTATTTGGCAAAATTATGCTAAAACATCGAAAGGACTTCAGATAAATTAACATTATTCATGTTCGTGTAACTCCGTTTGTACATGCTAACTAACAGTGTCCAAATTAACTAGCTATGTGTAAACGTTAGCCGTGGACAAGGCTAGGGCAACTTGACGAGCAAATCCACAGAAAGTCATCTGACTAACCAGACTGCATAGCTATTGCAACGTTATCGCTAGCTCTAAAAGCACAGACAACTTCGTTGCAAGCTTTCTCTTGGAATAAAACATTTATATACCTCAATATCCTTCCGCAGGTCGGATGGCGAATTTTTGTAGGCCGTGATGTGGTTCGTTTTAGGCAAACAAAGCAAACATTTAAAACGAAATGAATCTTTAATCCTTTCAGAAAACTGAAACATGGGTTCTAGGTATGGCCACGGGTGTGTGTGCATTCTCCAGAAGAACCACCTCCTTCCATTCTGCCATCAACTGATCGTGTTCAAATAATGTTGCTGAGAAATTACTGAACTTGGTTTTATAGTCTATGGACGTGACGTGACCCTAGTGATTACTGATAAGCTGTCTCAGTGTCGCCTGCGAAAAAACCCATCATGTTTTAGAAAATAAAATAAAAAAACATCCACTTTCAAAGCTGCTTCATAGTAATGAGTAACGAGGACTTTGACAGAAATGTAGTGGAGTGAAAAGTACGATATTTGCCTTTCAAATGTAGTGAAGTTAAAGTCATAAGTTTCCAAAAAAAAATACTCAAAGTACAGATACTCAAAAAGTGTACTTAAGTACAGGACTCAAGTAAATGTACTTCGTTACTGTCCACCTCTGACTGTAACCCTAGCTATGTAACAGGCGAGAGGCCGAGGGCTACGGAAACAGAGATCAGCGCCGCCCTATGCATCACATGGTGTGGGAAGGACTTTGTTGCCACTTTTATGTGAAAGCGTCTCTGCTACTGTGTCGGACTAACGTTCCTGCTCGACTGCCCCATTTTAGTTAATAGGCTACAGATAAAAAGCTTGTTCATCGCTCAGCAAGCCCCGCCCACTATCAGCAGGGCAAATACCATGAGAGAGGGTTAACACTAGCTAGTTCATCACTCAGCAAGCAAGCCCCGCCCACTCTCAACAGAGCAATGAATATAGCATGTCACTTCCTTCTCTGGGTGGAGTCTTACCAAATGACGATTGAAGTTTGAGGTTGTCCCCGTCGTCTCTTCGATAGTTCTTCTACATATGGAACGCATAGCAGTGCGTTTTTCCCCACTGCACGAGAAGTCTGTATAACGGGGATCCCAGACGTCTGCTATTTAGCGGAATTCCACCATTTTTCTAGCCAAAGTGGTGGTGGTTTTTTTTTTTTTTTTTTTTAAATCTCTTGTATATCCGTTAAAAATATGTTTAACTAAAATGACCAGCAGAATACGTTCTGATTTGGTTTGCTTGTTTAGCGTTGTTTTTGTCAGCTTCGTTTGTTCTCGTTGACATTCAGGAACACTCGGAAGTTAAATTGATTTAAATACCGCGAGACTGTACGCGATAGAACGAGAAAACAATATGGCTGCGCCCATTTGCTAGAAAATGTGTTTTAACTCCGTTCGTGCTTTTATTTCTAATGCGTTGAACTTCATTCAATATGTCGTGGAAAAAAGATATCGTCCATAAAAGAGATAGCGGAACAGTGTCCAGGTTAGTAGTATATTCTTCAAAGCTACATTTTCATCTAATTTTTATAAATTTTTTTTGCCACTTATGTCATTGATTACAAAATATGGCATCAAATAGATACACATTATTGTTGAATTCTGTTGCTTTTCTATGTTAAATCTATGTAAAAAATGTGTTCTATAGCATCTTTAAATGTTAAAATCTCAACAGCTTCAGGGGGCTTGCAGCGCCCTTGACCCCTGCTGATAGTTTCTTACATTCCTCTATTTTTTTCAATTACTGCTGGGATCCCTGGTATAAGCAAAGCGGACAATCCTAGGGGCGTTCTAGCGCCATTAAAGGGATAGTTCGGGATTTTTGACATGAATCTGTATGGCATCCCCATCAATAGTGTCGTGCAAACACACTGACTTACCCCTGACAGCATCCTGTGAGTCCAGTTCTTGTCCAGTTTTGGTCCAGACGAAAGTAGTCCGGCAAGTTTGTTGGGGTCACGAAAGTAAAACGTTTTTCGTCTCAAAACAGTATGTGTTCAAAAGAGTGATATATTTGCATCACAAAACCGTTGTCAAATAAAAAGTCAGACCTCGAAATCGCTTGGCACTATTTTCTCTCCCTTCTTATCACTGCGCGCTGCCGGCTTCATCCAGCTGCGGCTCCAGCTTCAAGGATAAGCTGGAGCCGCATAAGTAGGAGTCCCGGCGGGTGGTTTGTATTCGATTCGTTTATATCCCGACCTTGTTAGCTGTCAAATTTATGTTCATGGACCCGGTAAGCTGGTAAATAATATTTATTATTATTTTTTTCTTTACCAAATTCTAACAGAAAACGAGAGCGCCCGAAAGGGAAAACCGAGAAGAGCCGCCTCACGGCTGTAATGCAAATTGCTTTCCTCCTCAGTATACAAGTGCGCTTCCATGGCAGGGAAAAAGAAACTACCACTGCTGCCTATGTAGTGCCCTATTTATACAAATAGGAGTCATTCAGGATTCAGCCATGTTTTTGCTCCGTGTCATGGCTGAATCCTGAATGACTCCTATTTGCCGGATGAAGCCGGCAGCGGGCAGTGATAAGAAGGGAGAGAAAATAGTGCCAAGCGATTTCGAGGTCTGACTTTTTATTTGACAACGGTTTTGTGATGTAAATATATCACTCTTTTGAACACATACTGTTTTGAGATGAAAAACGTTTTACTTTCGTGACCCCAACAAACTTGCCGGACGACTATCGTCTGGACCAAAACTGGACAAGAACTGGACTCACAGGATGCTGTCAGGGGTAAGTCAGTGTGTTTGCACGACACTATTGATGGGGATGCCATACAGATTCATGTCAAAAATCCCGAACTATCCCTTTAACGTTAGTTTGTTCCTGAACATGACGTATGAACAGGTGAATGTGCATTCTTTTGCACGAAATTAGTATAAAAATTAATGTAGATAATATCTTATGCCAAATTATTATGGCATGTTACAAAAATTAAAGAAAAAATCCGAGTCCTCGTCTCCAATTTACGAGTCCAAATGCAGTTAATGGACACGTCCAAGTCAAGTCATGAGTCCTTAAAATTAGGACACGAGTCAGAGTCAAGTACTACAAGCCTGGTATGCGCTAGATGATTGGGCAGGTAACGGCTACCCAGTCCTGTGTTTTTGTTGCCTGGAAACTTAGTAGGCTAGATAAGCCAAGCATTTTCTTGCAAGTTTTAATACGAAGCTTAAAAACGAGATATGTTTAGTCAAGATTGTTGATTTATTAGCTCACGCGGCTATCAGCCAATTAGCTATTGCAGTCACGCTCCGTCCGTTTGTCCCCAATGCACAAAAATCGCTGCTCCTCCTTGGATTTTTATTCTGATTTTGTTTGGAAGATCAAATTGTTCTGATGGAGAGCTAATCAGCTAATTATAAACGAATCTGATTTCTCACGGTACGGCTGTGTGAGCTGCTGTGTTGCTGATGCTCTGGTTTTAAGTTGCTAAAAATGCCCCGTTTCATACTGGTTTAGCTTTGCTGAAACGTTTAGTCAAACAGGACTTCCCTGAAACCATGCAAATAAAACGGTGCAAGCCACATGTATGGTCACATCCGAGCCCGTGTGTGGGTGCTTCCTCTCTCCGTGTATCGATGGGGGCAAAACCACCTTCTGTCATCACTCTGTTCCTCTGTCCGCCTCGGTCCCTTCCTCGGTCTCCTTCCTGTTATAACACACACTCAATGCGGACCCTACGAGTGGGCAGTTCACAAGACAGGCACGTCACTGAAGCCGTCTGCACGGCTACCACGAGGTACCATCCTGCAAACTGTTTATTTACAGGATGCGCCCTCAAGAACCACAGGACAGGAACCTTAAAACACCACTTCACACACACAATCCTAACACACTCACACCGGCACCGTGGCACGGACAGCCGGAGCCAGGATTGCATGACCGCTCCGTTTCCAAAATGGAAAGAGGATGTTGTTTTGTTTTACTTTTTGCTTTGCTTGCTTTTTGGGCCTCACAGTTTTGTTTAATCTTCCATTTTGTTTTCATGTCAAACCAAATACACGCCATGATGCAAGTTATTAACAAACATCAGCTTTTCCCACCGATCCACAAATCCAAGCATGGAAAACTAGAGCAGTTTGCCGACACATCTCTTTCAATCATCTCTCTCTCTCTCTTGCTCTCTCTACATGCGTGTGTTCTGTTTCTTCTACAGGTTGAAAGAGACTTCGAGCGGGAATATGAGAAGCTGCAGAAGTAAGTTGACAGGTGTTCAGCGATGTGTTTTTCGTTAGCATTTCTTGAAAGATTTTACTTTAAAATGTGTCCAGAAACAAATATTGTCTCAAAATAGGCTGGCTGTATTAAAGTAAAACAAAAGTTGTGTGTGAAAATAAATAAAGGTAGAAGTTTTGATATGATGAGTCCTCTTGTGAAAGAACAAACCAGGCCCTCAGGCTGGCACTGGGCTTCTAGGAGGTTGTGTTAGCAGATATGTGCTATAATAATGAAGAAATGGAGAAATTCTCCCAGGATGAATACTCTCACCCTTGTAACAAGAATAAATATGTACAAAATAAGCTAACTGTCGAGATTCGGGGTCGTGGCATAAGATCCACACGATGCTTTTTCACTTCAATTATGTGATATTTGTTAACTTGGATTTCTGAAGTTTAAAAAAAAAAAAAAAAGGGATGAACACTGCTATCGGGTAATGGTCCAGTACTGTGCTCGTATACTCGGACAAAATGCTGTGATGCGGTACCACATCTTCCTCCAGAACCTAATGAAACGTCTTTCATACCCCTTTTCGAGCAACAGGGAGCAGGTTCTTGAACCGATTCCATTCAGGATTCTTTAAACCTTGGTGCCAGGTAGCAAACCAGCCCACGTTTTCACCAGTTTTGAGCAGAACCGTTGTAATCAAGGATGCGTCATGTGTTGCACACTTCACACCGGGAGTAAACGGTAACTTTTTAAAGGAATCGATCACTGAAAACTAACTGAATTCTAGTCACCGTATCAATTCTAGGACGGTGTGTGTTTCTGTAATGTTTTTATGTGTCTGAAGTGGAATAAACAGAGAAAATAAACAGAGTAGTTTATAAGGAACTGTTTCGTTCAACCGGCGCAGCCACCATGACACCAGAGTTGCTTCCTGTGAGAGCGCGCATGTATACGTTTATCGCAAAAGTGAGCGAGCAATGCACCATAGTCCATATAGACTATATAAAAACACTCTATCGCTAACTTTTACCGCACGCAAGAAGCTGAAAGTAAAATACTCTCAATAACACGGAATCCAGCAGTGACGAGGAAACAATTGTCCCAGTTCAAAATAGCAAAGCCATGGGTTTAAAAGGCTAAAAGGGGTCTCACCTGGATCGGGCTTCAGCAACTTCTGCATCAATCCCACAGCCTCATTTTGGTCTGTCTGTCTGTCTGTCTGTCTGTCTGTCTGATTTGAGACTGACTGTCTGTCTGATTTGAGACTGACTGTCTGTCTGATTTGAGACTGACTGTCTGTCTGATTTGAGACTGACTGTCTGTCTGATTTGAGACTGACTGTCTGTCTGTCTTGAGACTGACTGTCTGACTGTCTTGAGACTGACTGTCTGACTGTCTTGAGACTGACTGTCTGACTGTCTTGAGACTGACTGTCTGACTGTCTTGAGACTGACTGTCTGACTGTCTTGAGACTGACTGTCTGACTGTCTTGAGACTGACTGTCTGACTGTCTTGAGACTGACTGTCTGACTGTCTTGAGACTGACTGTCTGACTGTCTTGAGACTGACTGTCTTGAGACTGACTGTCTTGAGACTGACTGTCTTGAGACTGACTGTCTTGAGACTGACTGTCTGTCTGATTTGAGACTGACTGTCTTGAGACTGACTGTCTTGAGACTGACTGTCTTGAGACTGACTGTCTGACTGTCTTGAGACTGACTGTCTGACTGTCTTGAGACTGACTGTCTGACTGTCTTGAGACTGACTGTCTTGAGACTGACTGTCTTGAGACTGACTGTCTTGAGACTGACTGTCTTGAGACTGACTGTCTTGAGACTGACTGTCTGACTGTCTTGAGACTGACTGTCTGACTGTCTTGAGACTGACTGTCTGTCTGATTTGAGACTGACTGTCTTGAGACTGACTGTCTGACTGTCTTGAGACTGACTGTCTGACTGATTTGAGACTGACTGACTGACTGATTTGAGACTGACTGACTGACTGTCTTGAGACTGACTGTCTGACTGTCTTGAGACTGACTGTCTGACTGTCTTGAGACTGACTGTCTGACTGTCTTGAGACTGACTGTCTGTCTGATTTGAGACTGACTGTCTTGAGACTGACTGTCTGACTGTCTTGAGACTGACTGTCTGACTGATTTGAGACTGACTGACTGACTGACTGATTTGAGACTGACTGACTGACTGTCTTGAGACTGACTGACTGATTTGAGACTGACTGACTGTCTGACTGACTGACTGTCTGATTTGAGACTGACTGACTGTTTATCTCTATCTAATACAGACTACCTAATATATCTATCTGACATAGTCTATCTGATTTTAATAGTCTGTGTATCTATCTGTCTGATTATCAGTCAGAGACTGTCTATCTGATAGTCTACTGTATCTGTCTAAAATGTTATTTGAAAAAAAGCTATAAATTATTCAAAATTCCAAAGACATAGACAAAAAAAAAACCCTTTCAGAAAGACAGTTGTTGCCAATGATATTTGGGGGGGGGGAGGCTACATATTCAAAAAAAAAATTATGAAAGCATTGACCAAAAAAAAAAAAAAAAAAAGACACACACACACACACACACACTAACGTTGTTGCCAACAAGTAATTCTAGCTATTCTTACTAAATAAACGTGTCTTAGTGTTTCTTAAATAACTCTGTCAGTTTCTAAACGAAGGTAGCAAGGTCACCATGTTGAACAGTAGTAATAAGATGGCGGTGCATATTGATTACCTGCAAGCTCTTGTTCTGGTATTGCAGATATTTGTTGGCTGTCCATTTTTATTTATTTATTTATTTATTTTTAAAAGATGTATCCTTTTCTGGTGCTTTACTGCACTCCACTTTCTCCCCAAACTAATGACATGCCCGCTGATGTCCTCATGGTTCGCTCGGGAAAAACCAGCTATATATTGATTCCAGCTCGGAACCAACTTTTCAATTTGTTTTTGGTTGAATTGCTCTCTGGTGGGTTTCCCAAAAGCCTCTTAACCCTAAGAGCGTCTTAACTAGGGGAGAGAGTGTTCATTGTGCTGCTCACTCTACCGCTTAAGGATGATCTTTGTGCTGCGATGCTTTTGGGAAACTCTGCACTGAACGGTTCAAAATATGGCGCGTAAATCTGGACGGAACCCGTTCCCTGTTGGTGGAAAAGGGGTAACGGTGTTGATCTTTAATAGAAAGGACAGAGCAGTTGAAGTCTGAGAGACACACACATGCACTTACTTCCCTGTCACTTGCCACTCTGCTTGCAGTTCAACAACTCAGCACAGAGTTCGTTGCTAGTAACAACCAACGTAAACAGATTTATCAAATGTTCTATGACACCACTGATTGCTTAATAATAACTAGATTGCTCATTTCAGTATCGGTATTGCGTGCTTGGTACTCTTACTCTTCACATGGCTACACTTCTATGCTTCAGGTACTCGAGTAGGAGTATTCACGCACACTGATCGGGTACGATAACTGGCAGACCCTTATGAGAGTGAGGGATTGCACTGACACGCACAGTGTGGGTGTAGGCATAGAAGAATAATATCTGACTGGAGTCACCAGCGTGGTCCGATGCTTATCTGAATGATATTTAACAGTGCAGACGTTTCGTAAAAAAGCAAGGCTTTGATTGTAACCTCAACCACAAATGTTTGCCGTGAGAAAACATTCCGAAAGTTATATTTTGAGTTCTAGTGATGCGGCCTCTGTGTCCTGAGATTGAAATCCAAATGGATTAAAATGCCAAAATACAGGAAGTGAATCGGTCATGCCGTGTGGTTTTTTTGGGGAGGTAGTAAATAAATCATAGCTGCCATAAAGAGTGTTTTTAAAATAATAATTTCTGTAATTATTTAGTAATATATACTAGTGCATCTCAGAAAATTAGAATATTGTGAAAAAGTTCAATATTTTCCATCAGTTATTTAAGAAAGTGAAAATGTTATATATTATAGACTCATTACACACAGAAAAATGCTTGAAACATTTTAGTTTATTTTAATTTTAATCAGTATGGCATACAGTACAAAAACATATATTAAAAAAAAAAAACCCATCTCAAAATCTCATCTCATTATCTGTAGCCGCTTTATCCTTCTACAGGGTCACAGGCAAGCTGGAGCCTATCCCAGCTGACTACGGGCGAAAGGCGGGGTACACCCTGGACAAGTCGCCAGGTCATCACAGGGCTGACACATAGACACAGACAACCATTCACACTCACACTCACACCTACGGTCAATTTAGAGTCACCAGTTAACCTAACCTGCATGTCTTTGGACTGTGGGGGAAACCGGAGCACCCGGAGGAAACCCACGCGGACACGGGGAGAACATGCAAACTCCACACAGAAAGGCCCTCGCCGGCCCCGGGGCTCGAACCCAGGACCTTCTTGCTGTGAGGCGACAGCGCTAACCACTACACCACCGCGCCGCCCCCATCTCAAAATATTAGAATATTTCATTTCGAGTTTGAGTAAAACAGTATGAACACAGTGTATCTCTCAGTCTAGTTCAGTACACACAACCACAATCATGGGGAAGACTGCTGACTTGACTGTTGTCCAGAAGATGATCACTGATGCCCTCCACAAGGAGGGTAAGCCACAAAAGGTCATTGCTGAAAAGGGTGGCTGGAAAAGGTGCACAAGCAACAGGGATGGCCGCAGTCTTGAGAGGATTGTCAAGAAAAGTTGTTT
The DNA here is from genome assembly GCF_027579695.1 of Neoarius graeffei. NCBI lineage: Eukaryota > Metazoa > Chordata > Actinopteri > Siluriformes > Ariidae > Neoarius > Neoarius graeffei. The sequence continues at coordinate 13,819,613 of NC_083578.1, read as the reverse complement.
CAAGAACTTGGGAGAGCTTCACAAGGAGTGGACTGAGGCTGGTGTCAGTGTATCAAGACCCATCATGAACAGACATCTTCAAGAAAGGGGATACAACTTTCGCATTCCTAATATCAAGCTACTCCTGAGCCAGAGACAATGTCAGAAGTGTCTTATCTGGGCGAAGGAGAGAAAGAAATGGACTGTTGCTCAGTGGTCCAAAGTCCTCTTTTCAGATGAAAGTACATTTTGCATTTAATTTGGAAATCATGGTTCTAGAGTCTGGAGGAAGAGTGGAGAGGCACAGAATCCAAGGTGTTTGAAGCCCAGTGTGAAGTTTCCACAGTCTGTGATGATTTGGGGTGCCATGTCATCTGCTGGTGTTGGTCCACTGTATTTTATCAAGTCCAAAGTCAACACAGCCGTCTACCAGGAGATTTTAGAGCACTTCATGCTTCCATCTGCTGACGAGCTTTTTGGAGATACTGATTTCCTTTTCCAGCAGGACTTAGCACCTACCCACAGTGCCAAAACTACTACCAAATGGTTTGCTGACCATGATATTACTGTGGTTGATTGGCCAGCCAACTTGCCTGACCTGAACCCCATAGAGAATCTCTGGGGTATTGTCAAGAGGAAGATGAGAAACACCCGACCCAAAAATACAGATACGCTGAAGGCCACTATCAAAGCAACCTGGGCTTCAATAACACCTCAGCAGTGCCACAGACTGATCACCTCCATGCCACACCGCATTGATACAGTAATTCATGGTAAAGGAGCCCCAACCAAGTATTGAGTGTATAAATGAATACACTTTTCAGAAGTTGGACATTTCTGTATTGTAAATCCTGTTTTTGATTGATCTTAGGGAATATTCTAATAATTTGAGATACTGGATTTCTGATTTTCATGAGCTATAAGCCATAATCATCAAAATTAAAACAAAAAAGGCTTTAAATATTTCACTTTACATGTAATGAATATAGAATATATGAAAGTTTACCTTTTTGAATTAAATTATGAAAAAAAGGAACTTTTTCATGGTATTCTAATTTTTTGAGGTGTGTGTGTGTGTGTGTGTATATATATATATATATATATATATATATATATATATATATATATATATATATATATGGTAAGGATTCATGTTCTTTGTGCTCGAATGCTATTTTTTATTTATTTTTTTATTTATACACATACTTTGCCAAAGGTTTGCTTACTTTATTGCACGGTTATGTTTCCAAGTAATGAATGAGCACTTTGTGTTTTCAGTCCTACACACCCCTGAAATGTATGTATTTATTTATTTTTCTGTTCCGTTTGATTTGTTGAAACTTGTGCAGTGAGAAAACAAACCAAATAGCAAACCTCCAAGAGTATCAATTTCACTTGGATTTGGACTCAGGAACCAGACTGAGGTGTGAAAGCGCACTTAAGGCCCGGTCCCACAGTACCGATAACTATAACTCCAATACCTCTCCTGCTGGACCCCTCCCCCCCCTTTTCTTTTCCCATATCTTATTCGTTTTTATATTTGTATATGTAAATAATTTATCTAGAAGTTTTCTTTATTTTCTATTCTCTGTTTATCCTGTAATGATGCTGCTGGAATTTTAATTTCCCTGAGGGAACCCTCCCAAAGGGATCAATAAAGTTCTGTCTAATCTAACTAACTCTGACTGTACCTGCGCCTGAATTTAGTTCCACTCTGGAGCAGAAACACCACAACTATAATCCTGACCTATAATATCAGTTGGTCCTGTCACTCAGGGAAATAAATGCATCAGTGTTGTAGTCGAGTCACTAAACCTCAAGTCCAAGTAATTAAAAAAAAATTGAGTCGAGTCTGAGAACAAGACTCCGACCGCACCGTTTGACAGTGGCTGTTTTAGTGCCGTTAACATTAATTTGTTCCTGAACATGCCGTATGAACAGGTGAATGTGCTTGTCTTTATCAGCGAATGTGAAGTATTCTGTCAGAGATGGTTGGGAGACGGATGTAAGTGCAGAAGGTGTGTTTATTAATACAAGTGAAGACGGTAAACAATCCAGAACGTCAGGCAAAATCGTGAAACAGTGAAACCGGCGATAGGTCGAGCGAGGCACAAACAGGCTATCTGAGATCAGGAAACCAAACAAGGAAATAAGGCTCGGTAACGTATCAGCAACACAACTCAATACTTCGTAAAGTAAGTGTGTTTTTCACAGTTTTTATATCGGCGCACTGATTGCGCCTTAATCCTGTGCAGGTGCGAGTCGTTTACGGCGCGTGAGAGTGAGTCTGCTTGGCGTGCGCGCTGTCCGGAACGTGCCCGAGAGTCTATCTGATGCACGCGCCAAGGCACACAGGTGTGACACTCTCTTGCACACACAAATTAATGTAGGTATCAATATCTTGTGCCAAATTGTCATGTTCCAAAAAATAAAGAAAAAATCCAAGCTCTCGTCTCCAGTTTACGAGTCCGAATGCAGTTAATGCACGAGTCCAAGTCACAAGTCCTTAAAATTAGGGCACAAGTCAGACTCGAGTACTACAAGCCTGAAATGCATGCAGCTTAGGAACAGTCATGGAAGTTTTTTCCAAGTAGTAGCGCGTTATTCCGGGTCATACTGTACAGCTTGGACTTCAAAACAACCCATGTACACACTCCAGTGGTTGGGAAAATACGCATAGGTCACGGATTACGGAAATATAATTAAAAAGGACACAAAATGCAGAGTGGTTACAGATTTTAATCCGGATGCATCACGAATGCTAATAATTTACGGATTGGTCACGGATGTTTCAGTATATTACAGATTGGTTACAGGTTTTATACAGATGATGCATCACGGATAAAAAAATTAAGAAGTCTGAAACGATTTAAAAGTTTTGACTGCTGAAGTTAATAATTAAAATATATTGCCTGCATTTATAGGTTTTCTTTATTATTGATTTATTTCACGGAAAATCACATCCGTGAATAAAAGATCCGTGCTTTGTATTATATTTTTTAATTTTATTTTCCGTGAATCCGTGTTCTGTGACTTCATGATGCAATAAGGATGTACAAAGATGCCCAGGGAAAAATAGCACATGCTCAGACACCGTCACATGTAAAGAATTACCTGATTTGGTCACGTGTTTTATCGGATCAGAGCCAAGCCTGGAAAAATCTCACCGATACGGATAAACCCAGGCCTGGGCTATAGGTATCGTTATCGGTCTGGTGCGAGGATTAGCCACATTAAACTGCAGGGGATCGATTTATTTATAGTTATCGGTGTTGTGGGACCGGGCCCTTAGACTCCATTGTGTGGAGCGTCTGCAATTCCAGTCCCTGCAGACTAGTTGTTACTATAGAAACGATCGTTTATTTGAGCACGAGCAAGCACGTTAATATAAACCTGTGGCTTGAATACTGCCCAAATGGTTGTTTTAAAAAATAATAATAATCAAGCCATCAGAATTGAGAACTCAGCAGTGCTGTATAAATCTGGTGTCTTGTCTAGACCCAAGAAGTGCCATAAAATGGCTCATATATTTCTTGAAATCATTTCTGTAAAGCGTATCTAAAGCTAATATGTTAGTCTGTGACCTGTGGTAACACTACATGTCATTCACATGTTGGAATGAGGTCTGGTGTTGGCACGCTCATGCACAGAATGGAGCAGCTGGGATACTGGGGCTCGATTAGCACCTTGTGTGAAGGGGGGGTTCTTCATCTGGCATGCTTTCACCTTTTATTTATTTACACCTCTGCTTCTTTTTTTTTTTTTGTTTGAATCTTTACATTTTCCTCATTTATTTTTATTTTTTGTAAAATATATAGATTTGATCTCCTCCTGATTTTCCCTCAGTTTGTTCTAAGATGCGCTAAAACTATAATCTCCCTCTGTGCTGCATTTCTCCCTCAACAAAGCTTTCACATGTGCTGTGATCGGTGTCTCATGGGAGTTTCCCAATCTCTCATTTCCTTCTTAATTGATATAATGAACAGCTCACACACACACGTGCGCGCATGTGTGCACACGACAGGCGCAACAGTGTCGTAATTGCAGATGTTAACACCCCGAGTGTGTGTGAATGGGTCACAGTAGGGAACACCTGTGTGAAATGATCTCCTCGGTGTCGTCTTGTCCTGAAGAAGCACGGATAAGGATCGCAAAACATCAGCGTCCCTCTTTCGTTTGCGTCATTTAAGTTTGTATTAAAAGCTTCAGCGTAAAAGGATGTTGCTGTCATATTTGAAAGAATTAAACATTCGTCCAAATTAATGAAACGCGGATTATTCCTTTTATCATTCAGTCCAAGACGAAGCTTGATTTGTGCGAAATGGTTCACACCGTGTCCGTTGACAAGTTCTTGTTTTCTGTCCACAGGTTGGAAGACCAAACCAAGAAGCTGCATAAAGACATGAAGAAAAGCACCGAGGCTGATATAGGTGTGGAACGGGATTGTGTAGAGTTTTCCGCGAGAAGATGTTTATTTAGCATTTTGGTAACGGTCAGAGCAGAGGTAAAGCTGTTCGGTTTTCCGACGTGAGAAAGGACGGATGGTTATGTCCATCCATATACACACAGCTCCACCCACAAAACTTTCTTTTTTTGCAGTTCAGCTAGAGTTGGCATTAGCAAGGACAATCATGATAATCGAGTGCTCGAAAGCCAAGTTATAACTCTGTAAACATGCAACTTCTCATAATGATTTAGGGGAATGTGAAGTGGCGTTGGGGGCGTGTCCTAAAAATGACGTGGCTAATCCCAATGCAAACATATTCATTCTGGATTAGTTTCGAAACTTTTTTTTTTTTTAAACCCCCCTCTCCCTCCAAGCTACATAATGTACTTTTTCAATGGCTGAAACTTATCATTTCTACATAATTTTAGTAAGAAATGAAAAATATTGACTTGCAAAATGTCAGAAGTAGTAAGCAGGAGTGTTGACGGAGCTCAGCGTTCGCTGTAGTGCTCCAATTGATTGATTTTGTGCAGCAGCTTTTTTTTTTTATAGTGCCAGCTCCAATTACAGCTCCTGTATGTCCGTGCCGTGGCTGCTTTAAATCTGTCAAGCCAAATCAGACTCCTGAAACATCAGCCCTCATCACAAGCTTCAGTAGGGTCGCTGTATCATGCTAATAAAGAACTCGGTGCTTTTTATTTATTTTTTTTACTTTTTTTTTTTTTTAAACCTCTGTCTGTCCGTCCGTCTGAAACACACACGCACACGTGTGCGTACACACCCAGCAACCACAAATTATAGGCACTTGGTACCAAACTTCAACTTGGGGTTCTATACTGTTTTTTTCAGGTCTGTCACACATGAGCCTCCTGTTTACCGATTTGAATGTACTTATGAAACCTATAACATGGATTTACAAAATTTTCACAACACTTTTTTCAGCAACTACAAATCACAACTGCTTGATATTTGGTACCGAGCTTCAGCTTAGGGTTCTATACCGTGTGTACCATTTTCAGGTCTGTCGCACATCAACTTCCTGTTTACCGACAATGTATTTACGAAACCTATAGCGTGGATTTACAAAATTTTTGGAACACTTTTTTCTCAGCAACTACAAATCACAACTGCTTGATATTTGGTACCGAGCTTCAGCTTGGGGTTCTATACCGTGTATACCGTTTTCAGGTCTGTCACACATCAACTTCCTGTTTACCGACAATGTATTTACGAAACCTATAGCGTGGATTTACAAAATTTTTGGAACACTTTTTTTCTCAGCAACTACAAAGCAAAACTGCTTGATATTTGGTACCGAGCTTCAGCTTGGGGTTCTATACGGTGTATACCGTTTTCAGGTCTGTCGCACATCAACTTCCTGTTTACCGACAATGTATTTACGAAACATATAGCGTGGATTTACAAAATTTTTGGAACACTTTTCTCAGCAACTACAAATCACAACTGCTTGATATTTGGTACCGAGCTTCAGCTTGGGGTTCTATACCATGTGTACCATTTTCAGGTCTGTCGCACATCAACTTCCTGTTTACCGACAATGTATTTACGAAACATGTAGCGTGGATTTACAAAATTTTTGGAACACTCTTTTCTCAGCAACTACAAAGCACAACTGCTTGATATTTGGTACCAAGCTTCAGCTTGGGGTTCTGTACCGTGTGTACCATTTTCAGGGCTGTCGCACCTCGACTTCCTGTTTACCGTCAATGTATTTACGAAACATATAGCGTGTGTTCCAAAAATTTTGTAAATCCTTTTCTCAGCAACTACAAATCACAACTGCTTGATATTTGGTACCGAGCTTCAGATTGGGGTTCTATACCGTGTGTACCGTTTTCAGGTCTGTCACACATCGACTTCCTGTTTACCGACTGAGTGTATTTATGAAATGCACAGCATGGATTTTGAAGCTATTTCAAAAGAAAATGACAGTTTACCGGGATGCTATTTGAAATCCCTGGGAAGAGACACTGCTCTTTACTTACTTGTTTCAGGGTTCATTATTTGTTGAAGTCAACATTCATAATAAGTGTCCTATTCCTTCGATTGCTTGTGTTCTGATCTGAGCGGGGGAGGGGAATACGTAAGTGAGCAGTAGCTCACAGTTGATCTTGTTTTGGTTTATTTTAAGCGATGTCTAAAGCGGCCGTTAAGATCGCTGGGGACTTGCTGAGTAACCCGCTGTGCGAGCAGGACCCAGCCTTCCTGGAGTCCATGAGGTCTCTGGATACAGCCATGAAACGAATGGAGGCATTCAACCAAGAGAAGGTGAGGGTCGTTCTGTTGTGCTTGCACAGTCATCATTTCTACATCTCTTCAACAATCAGGGTTGTACATAAACACACACACATGCTGCTCTGTACCAAATGGTTCTATTCCCTTTTTATTTTCTATTGAAACTGGATGTGTTTTTTGCTTCCTTGTTGTTTTGTCAATTTTTTTTTTCTTCCTTTAGTATCCACAGTTACGTTGTCTGGTCTGGATTTTTGGGACAAAATAATGACACACGCATGCATTTTCTAAGTACTACAGTGAAGAATTATGCTTAAAGGTCACCTCAAAAATGCTGCAAAAAGAAATTACTGACATTTACTGACATCGTGAAAAAAAGCAGTCTGTCGGAAAAGTCCCACACTTTAAATTCTCCAAAACATGACTTGGGAACATGAATATAAGGAAATATAGCTTGTTTGTTTCCTGCCCCCCCCCCCCCCCCCCTTTTTTTTAAAAATAATACTTCGCTTAAAGAAGAACCGCAATTCTGCCTCGCAACATCCTCTTCACCGTGTACTTCATGTTTGGCAGCGAAAAACATTTTATGCGAATGTTGTTTCTCACTTTGGCTGAAATAAACTCTGTTACCCTCCAGCAGATTGGGTATGAGTAAGGTTTTCTCACAACAGATCCCCCCCCCCCCCCCCCCCCCCGACAACACTCCTCCTTAGGCATCTAAACCGAAATAAATGCGCACTATTGAAAGATTCCAGCCTCAGTATTTTTTTTTAAGTCCTTTCTTCACTGTAAGTGATTTTTAAACCACATTTCTACGGCTGCTTATCATGAGTCCCAAGGCACGCCGTGTAGCCCGGACAAGTACGCGAGGGAGGAGTAATCGCGCTCCGTACAACCTGCTGACCCCGGTCACCCTGGCAGGACCTGGAAATTTTCAACTCGACCGAATGAAAATTCAATAAAGATGCATTAGGAAGGTTTAAAGCTCTACTGCTTCGTCAAAATATAGAAGTACGTCATATATTTAAAGTCTGTAAAGCAAGTTTGTCCTATAGAGCTGAGATTTTTTTTTTTTTTGTAGTGAACATGGAAGTGTTTCTGGATGAATTAGCATGCCTGGCTGAACCTGGCCTCATTTGTAATATTCGTTTGAAAAAAAAAAAAAAGATTTCACAGGAATACGGCAACCTTTGCAAGCCGTGCTATAAGTACAGCTCGATTTAATGCACGCTGCTGCGAAGCAGATCTCTCCGACAACAGATGTGATGCAAATGCGCTCTCTCTGCACTGACCCCGCTGTCAGTTTCACTAAAGCGAACACTTTTTTTTTTTTTTCAGCAGCGCTCTTCTCTCCAGCTAAGCTCTATGGCCTGCTATTCCAGTATATGGGCACTTGGCAGGCGAGTGATGCGTTAGCCGTGGGCGACAAGAGATGTTAGCACAGCTGATTTTTTTTTTTTTTTTTTTTTTCTTTTTCTCCGGCTTAGTGTTCCTCGCTGCGCCTGTGCGAATTACCGCCTTGGGATGCCGGAATGGTTAATGAGACTTGCATGAATCAGATGCCAAACCTGCAACCAAAATCCAGTTCCAGTGCAGCGGCTAACCAAATCGAGCCAGTGTTTAAATAAAGACAATGAAACCTATCTTTTCGGATTTTTTTATATATATATTTTTTTAAATGCACTCCAGGGGAGAGAAAGAGGAGAGGAGACATGTTATGGTAATGAAGGCAGCTTCAACCCAGGTCTACAGTGTGTATATTTTAAAGTCCATGTATAAAAGGCTTTAAGGCCTGCAAAGTCGAGCGGTTAGTGGTTAACAACTGGCGGCCATGACGGCGGCGGGGGGGGTTATTGATTTTTCAGGGTTTGTGCTTCTTTTTTTTTTGGGTTAGTTCTGTGTGTAAAGGAAAGGGAGAGGGAGAGAGAAAGGGAGTCGGGCTGATCTCTGCCCTCTGATTCACATTGAAGCTGGTGCTTCAGCGACGCCCTCAGGCTTTGCGCTTACCTTATGGAATACTCGCTACACCCTTCGCCCAGCTTTCCACATCTTACACGCACACACACACAAGCTCTACCATCAGTCGTCCTGCTTCTTCACTTTTCTCCCCCCCCCATCCAGACAGTTCACATTTAATAAAGCGTTTACGTGCTAATAAAAGCGCTCGTACGTGTTGATTTTTTTTGTCATGCTCCGTTTGGGGCTTTCTGACTGACTCTTGAGCTTCACACGCCCTTCTGGTGCGTCTCTGCTTGCATCTTTCTTTCGTTCGCCAGGCTATGTTGGCTAGCATGGCTATGTCGCATCCTGACGCGTGAACGTAAATTGTCAACTCGTCAGAGACTTTTTTTTTTTTTTAAGGCCTCGGGGTCAAGCGAGGCATGTCCTCACCCCACCCCCTCACCCCTCAGTTCCTCCCTCGTCTTTTAACATCGAAGAGAATCTGAACTATTATTGTGAAAAATGTTTGTTTGCTAAGAACTTTCATGTTGCCAGGGCGTCCCACCCTCTCCTTTCGCGCTCTCAAACCCAACCGGGGCTTCGCTTTCATGTCTCGTCCCCCGACAGTTCCGTCTTTTTGAATTCGGCGCTTGATGAATATTCACATCCTCGTCCGTCCCCTCAGGGTTTTGAGAGCGGTAAAGAGGTGACATCACCGGTGCTCTCACACCCTTTCCGTCTCTTTTGGAGGGGGCTCGGCGCTCTTTTGGCAGGCTGTGTTGTATCCTGCTACCAATTAACTTCACTGCCGAGGATGGGCTTATTGTTGTTTTTTGTTTCGTTGTACCACTCAACTTAATGATCAATGTAATTTGATATGAAGGTTGCCACTTAGCCGAGTTTTTCTCTCCTAGTTCATTTCGTCTGTTTTATTGTATGTGTTTGTGTTTTTTTTTTTTCTCTGTAGGTCAATCAGATTCAGAAGACTGTGATTGATCCTCTAAAAAAGTGAGTGTCTATTTCTTTCTCTGTCCCTTCATGACTGCATGGACGTTTGGTTTTAAACCTGATTTACGTTTAAAGCATTTAGCAGACGCCCTTATTTACCAATTTTTTATTATTTAAAAAAAAAAAAAACAGTAGCGTTTTCTTGCTGGTCTGAGATCAGAAATTCTGAGTTACAAGCTGTGCAGGATACAGGTGTCGAGACAAGTAATTGTTTGTAGTGTGTATATGAATATTAGTGTGGTATTTATTTTTGAGAAACGAGAGCAAACATCAGACAAACTTGTATACTATCTGGCCAAAAGTTGTTGGACACGTAACCGTCACATCCATTCCAGATTTAAGTAAGCGCCACTCTTCTGGGAAGGCACTAGATTTTTGGGGCGTGGCTGTGAGGATTTGTGTTCGTTCAGCTACAAGAGCATTAGTGAGGTTGGGCGAGGAGGTCTGTGATGCAGACATCATTCCAAACGTGTTCAGTCGAGTTGAGGTCAGGGCTCTGCAGGACACACTCGTGTTCTTCCATTCCACCATGTCTTCATGGAGCGTGCTTTGTGCACAGGAGCATTGTCATGCTGGAAAAGGTTTGGGACTTTTTCTTCCAGTGAAAGGAAACTAATTTCACCAGCGTACAAACGCGTCTTGTACAATTGTGTGCACGTGCGTGTGATAATCAGGTGTCCGCAAATTTCTGGCCATATAGAGTACATGGGTAATGTTGAAGTAAAGGAGATTTCTGTGTAATCGAAACATCGACTGCATGGTGACGAGCCTTGCACCCTGAAGTGCACAAATCCTGAGCAGCAACTTCTGATTTTACACACGTGCAAGTTTTTTTTTTAATCCTTCAGGATTATCCTTTAGTCTTTAAAGTTGAGTATGCTGAATAGTACCACTAAGAGTAGTGGAAGAAAAATGAATTAAGAGTGTGTGTGAGAGAGAGAGAGAGAGAGGCTGCTGTCCCATACGCAAGTGATTGGATGAGAGAGAGAGAGAGAGAGAGAGTGAGTGAATGAAAGAGGGCTTCTGGAGGAAAGTTTATTTGGCTGTCCGCCCCTCCACTCCCCTTTCCCGCCCCCGTGAGTGCTATTCCGTTTGTGTCTGCTCTCGTGGGAGGGGCCGGAACAGGAAGCAGACCTTAACGAGCCGACAGGAAGAGGAATGGGAGCGGAGACACTCCTTGCAAACGCCTCTGCTCTGGAGCACTTGTGTGTGTGTGTGTGTGTGTGGTTTAGACGGAGAAATGAGGAATGTTATCTGTTCATTTATAAAGAGCTACTCGTTGTTACTTGATATCTTTTATAAAAGTTCTAAAATGTGAAGCAAACCCCCTGAGCTGGAAAATCTGTGTGTAAGACTTTTTTTTTTATTAAATGCTCACTTTATTCCGTGTGTGTGCGTGCAGTGGCAGGACGGAATGGTTCTCATTTCCTTTGGCCAGTGGGTGTGTGGTGGACATGTGTGTAGGCTCTTAGCATGGCCTCAAGCCCAGACACACACACAACCACTTACTCATTGACAAACACCAGGTCTATAGGAGAGGATTTAAAGATCAGGACAGGCCCAGGAAGACAAACCTGAACGCGCGCACACAGTGATCTGACCATTTTAAAACTGACCACTTTTCCCCCCAGTAGGTGAATGTGAGCTGCTTGTGTGAAGTTACTCTACTTTTTTTTTTTTTAAATAAAATACCAGATGCCAGCTTTTTAAGACGTGAGCTATTCGTGGCTTTTAGTAAAAGTTTGTGTGTTTCTGTAGTTAGCATCGTCTCACCTCCCGATCCGACGCTCGAAACATCAGCTTTGTTTCTGGCCCGAGCCAAAATGCACTTAACCAAACCATATGCTAAGAAACAATGAAAGCCCAGATTCCATTAGTGTATGAAGAACCAGACTGACTTAATTATTTATATTTCGCTCGCCGTTCATGTATTCAAATGACATTCTTAATGCGAGCCGCAAGAAAAAAAGGTGTCTGATCTCTAATGGATTTAGCCATCTGTTCAGCCATCAAAATCTCTAAATGCAACGATTCATTTGCGGGCTAACAAACTTCCACTGCGTCTCTCAGTCTCGGCTCTCCATACCGCCGCCGGATCTCTTCACAATGTACATTACTGACGCCGGCGCTGACCTTTTCCTCGTTTGCTCTTTGTTACATTAGATGGAACAGAAGCTCTCATTGATGGGGATTCGTACAATAATCTGTGTGCGCGCGTGCACGTGTGGTGTATCCAGACACATTTACACATCGCGTTTGTTTAAAATGGACATTCGAGAAGTTGAAGGATCAGGGCTGGTTGAAATAATGAAACTTTTTTTAATATATATAAGCTAATAAGTAATGAATCTTCTCTAGATTGAAATTCTGTAATCCTGCGGCACTGAAGAAATGTCACCGCTTGACATTTCATCTTCCTGTTTGCAAATCTTTCCTTCTTTCTACTCATTCCTTTTATCTTTAATCGTAAACCATAGATACTGATTACGTGACTGATAATGAGACAGGATTATGTGATAACGCTTTATAATAACACTTGCAAATACACACGCATACTTCTGATGAGAAAAAGCACTCCATATTTTAATGGTTGTTTTATGCGATGACGCTGTAATGATCATCTGAGAGAAATTTCTCAGACCAGTCCTGATTTTTTATTTATTTATTTTTTATTTTTTTGGTGTGCGCTTCATACTCAAACACCAACAAATTGTATAAATACCATGTTTTTTTTCTTGGGTAATTATTTAGTATTAAATTCCATTTTCTACAAAACTAACCCTGCTGATTGTAAATTAGCTATATTTTTAACAGTTATTCCACGAAATCAAGTCGTACATGAGCCGAAAGCCGATGAGGCGCGTAGCACCGAGTTACCTTTAAGCCACGTACAGCCATATTGAGTGGAATAACTGTTTAATTCTATCCACATTCACTGGATTTTGAGAAATGGAGCATAATTTTTTGATAAATAAAACCTTTATACTAGTGCTGTCAAAAATGTCGCGTTATTAACGCATTAACTTGACTCAATTTTAACGGCGATAATTTTTTTATCGCGAGATTAACGCTCTGTGGCATGATGTAGGTTTTTCATAAGCTTTTGAAACTGCCAGGAACTTGGAACAGAGACTTTGGTTAGAAAACCGATAGCAGCTAGACTGTAATGCCACGCCCCGCACAGCCAGAGTCCTCTGCCCTCCCCCCCCCAAGAATCAGCGCGGGCAGGGCGCGCTAGTAGAGATGGGATTTATGGCTCTTTGATGGGATCCGCATCTTTGTGATCCGTTCTTTGAAAAGAGCCGTTCAAAAGACTGGCTCATTTGGCTCTTTTTAAATATTTATTCAGTTTTAAGAAGACAGCGTCTAAAGAAGCCAGATCCCTCTGAACTGTAAACTCAACGCTATCCCAGAAATCCTTCCTGTAATATGCAAATTTGGCCACCTCTGATTGGACAGCGCGACGCATCAACAGGCAGAAAGTGTAAAAGTACAAAATGTGTTAAGTGAGCTGAAACAGTAAAGATCAGATTCAATGCAATATTTATCAACGAACAACTTAAACTTAATATAATAGTGTACTTTATATTATAATCAAGCATGTCAAGCCTACCGTCACTGTGTAACCTATCTCTCTTTAGTTGTAGACTAACTCAAACAGTAGATCATTTCACTCATGGTTCTCTTGCTAGCCCCGCGCCGGTGCTCGGCTTAGGTTTCACTTTGCAGTGGCTGTGTCAAGACGTGTTATGCTTTGCAATAAAAAAAAAAAAAAACATTGGTGCAAAGCAAGCCAATTCACTTTTTTATGCTGATAAGAGAATTACAATGGTTTTTTATGTGACAAAAATGTGCGATTAAATTGCAATTAATCGCGAGTTAACTATGACAGTCGTGACATTAATCGCGATTAAATATTTTAATCGCTTGACAGCACTACTTTATACAAAACGTCCGACAAAATAATTTCTGCTTCGGTGGACTTTTTAACTTATTGATGGCTGCACGAATTGATTTTTAAGAAAGTGTCGTCTTGCTGTTGTGCCAAAGTATAGAGCAGCTCTAGACATTTAATTCTTCCTTGAATATTTCAAACTTTTTTTTTTGAGCTTTTGAAGAAAAATTCAACAAATTTTTAATGCTTAAAGATGAATAATGTAAACCAGCCGGTGAAATGACAGGAGCAAATTGTGAAAAATGATGATAATTCCTGAAAAAAAAAAAACACATTCTTACCATCAAATACTTTCTTTCCATTTTTTTGTTGCTTTTTAAAATTATTTATTTTTGTGTTTTTGTTTTCGAGTAGTTTTTATTTCGTCCTCGGTTGATTCAGCAAAACGCTCCGTCATTTTGTTTTTCTCTCCTCACGGCATATGAGCTGATCTCCTAGTAGGAGAGTAGCCAATCAGAGCGCACGATCATGGCCGTAGCCAGCTATGAGGTCCGGACCTCGGTCATTTTTAAGAGCTGAAAATACATTTGTACGCTAAATATTCAACTGGATAAAAAAATAAAGAATAACATTAAAACGTCTCCGTAAAAAGTGCATTGTTAATTATGTTAAACGTTGATTCTGTCTTCTGTGTCTGTTTCGTGTGCGCGGCTCTGAGACCAAGAACAAAAACGAATGAGTGCGTGACTTGGGGGAGGGAACGTGGTGCAGTCGACACGTTTTTTTCATGGTAACCATCAGCGCACTTTCATGAAGCTGTTAAATTTACATTTTCGAAGCAGCGCAGTTTTGTCCTCATTGCTTGGGCCAGATCAAACCATTAAACAAGCTTACTCTTACCACATACATGATTTTTTTTTTTTTCAAAACCGATGATATTCAGAGGCGTCGTGGCTCAGGTGGATAAGGCGCCATACCATAAATCCGGGTTCGATTCCGGCCCGAGGTCATTTCCCGATCCCTCCCTGTCTCTCTCTCCCGCTCATTTCCTGTCTCTACACTGTCCTATCCAATAATAAAGGTGAAAAAAGCCCCAAAAAAATCTTGGAAAAAAAAAAACTGATGATATTCAGTTCAAACACCATTAAAAGTAATCTCAGGAATAGATCTCTTGTGTGACGTGTAATTCACCCCTCTCATTTAAATATGTAGAAAATTTTTCAGCGCACGCTTTGCGCGCGCATCACAGACCTCGGTAATTTTAAAATGCTGGCTACAGCCCTGCGTGCGATTGCTCATATCCAGTGAAATGTGGATCGAATAATAACCCGTATACAACGGCTGCTGCCACTTCTTATTGGAACTTAAACAAACCCAGCTCGATAGGCCACGCCTATAAACAATAACCATCATACTTGTGACATGCCCATGAGAGTGCTAGTGAATATACACAAGAAATAAAACACAACATGGTGTGGTATGATGCAGCCCAATGCATGTTATTCCCCAATAATGAGACGTCCTGAAGTGTTTTATTGCTCTTGTACAACACCAGTTGGTACTGAATGTCTTATTTTATCCAGATATACAGTCGTTCCCTCACCAGCCTTTGGAAAGCTGTCAACGTTTATCAACGCCTTTTTTTTTTTCTTTAAATTATTAAATACTGATGCTTCTTATTAGTTAATTATTAGCTTTAGGTTACATGCTGTGCCACTATGTACTGTATGAAATGTTACTCTAGAAATGATAAGCCCATTAATATCAACGCATGATTTAGATTGCAGTCATCTGTCCGACCAATCAGAATCAAGAATGCAATATTGATGTACGTACATAGTATAATTAAATTACTTCATCCTAGAACTTTCTGGTAAAATTTAATCATCATAAATGTGGTGATGAATTCAGTTCTGATTTTGTGAAAATTGAGAGGTTCCTTGAATTACTTGGGCATTATTTTTAAGGAAGACTTTAAATGGTAAGCAGTGCAAGGTGTTGCTGTTTAGATTTCTAATAGTAAAGTGTATAACTATTTGAGATGTTTATTAGAGATACAGAGCCAACATAGTAGCCAGTATCGAGTTGGGGGGGAAATAAATCTGCTAAAAGCAAAAACATTACACTCCGTGTGTTTTTCTAAGCGGTAGTTGAAAAAGCTAACATTTTCAGTTAATACCCACGAGCCGAGGTAGAGCTCGCCTTCCTCTGTGTTTTGCTGTTTCCTGAAACGATCCTTCCTGCCTTTTAAACTAGCGAGTAAACTCCCATGGGTGATTTAAAACATGGGCGAGGATGAGAATAAAAAAAGGAGTAAAACCAAAAATGTGCACTCCAGAAGGGTGGAGATAAATCGGACCCACCTTTGTTTTAGAAGCCAGTGATTTTGTTTGTTTATTCGTTCATGGAGCCGTGCTGCTCCTGCTTCTTCCTTAGAACGGTCATGCAATTGTTCTTGAAGTGGTTTTTTTTTTTTTGCACATTTCTGAATCTTGGTCCTCCGTCGAGCCAAAAGTGCATCCGTTGCCCTAATCAAAGTTTCAGTTTGATTGAATTTATTTTGCAAAGATGCAAAATCGCACCCCTCGTCATGTTTAGTTTTATAAACAGGATTCTGATCCTCACAAGTGGATGAACTGTCCCTCCTGCTCCTTACTTCTCTGGCTCGAGCTGTAGTAGGCAGTTTGCCCAAACTTGGGGTTTGGGGCAACTTTACACCTGTGCACAGCCAATCACATGGCAGCAGCGCAGTGTATAAAATCCTGCAGGTACAGGTCAAGAGAGTCAGCTAATGTTCACAGCAAACATTGGTTCAAGCTGACAGGAAGGCTACAGTAACTCGCACAGCCGGGCTTGTAGTACTCGAGTCCGACTCGTGACTTGACTTGGATTTGAGCACTGATGACTCGGACTCATGCGTGTTAACTGCATTCGGACTCGTAAACTGGAGACGAGGACTTGGATTTTTTTCTTTATTTTTTTTTGTAACATGCCATAATAATTTGGCATAAGATATTAATATCTACATTAATTTTTATACTAATTTCGTGCAAGAGAATGCACATTCACCTGTTCATACGTCACGTTCAGGAACAAACTAACGTTAATGGCGCTAGGATTGTCCGCTTTGCTTATACAGACCTTCTTGTGCAGTGGGGGGAAAAATGCACTGCTACAGTATGCGTTTCATATGTAGAAGAACTATCGAGGAGACGATGGGGACAACCTCGAACTTCAATCGTCATTTGGCGAGACTCCACCCAGAGAAGGAAGTGACACGCTACATTCATTGCTCTGTTGATAGTGGGCGGGGCTTGCTTGCTGAGCGATGAACTAGCTAGTGTTAACCCTCTCATGTTATTTGCCTTATTGATAATGGGCGGGGCTTGCTGAGCGATGAGCAAGCTTTTTATCTGTAGCCTATTAACTAAAATGGGGCAGTCGAGCAGGAACATTAGTCCAACACAGTAGCAGAAACACTTTCACATAAAGGCAGGAACAGCCACCGTTAAATGGTGCGGTCGGAGTCTTGTTCTCGGACTCAAAATTTTCTTTAATGGTTTGGACTCGACTTGAGACTGGACTCGGAGACGAGGTTTAGTGACTCGACTACAACACTGACCAGAACTACTCTTTACAACCGTGGTGAGCTGAAAAGCATCTCGGAAAGCACAACATATCAAACATTGAGGCAGATTTGCAACTCTATCTGGTTCCTCTCCTGTCGATGAAGAACAGGAATCGGAGGCTACGCTGGGCAAAGGGCACTGTACTTAATCCTGTGTTTTAATAAAATGTTTCACCAGGTTTGATGTATTATCTGACTTCTCAATTACCAGATTAAGGCATTTATTGCACCGGGAACGGTTCTTGATTACTGTTTTACAAAGTACAGCTGGACGAACTTGAACATGCTTGCTGACTTTTTATAATAATAATTTTATGATGTAACTTTTGTCCCAAATATTGAAACTACACTACCGTTCAAAAGTTTGGGGTCACTTTGAAATGTCCTTATTTTTGAAAGAAAAGCACTGTTCTTTTCAATGAAGATCACTTTAAACTAATCAGAAATCCACTCTATACATTGCTAATGTGGTAAATGACTATTCTAGCTGCAAATGTCTGGTTTTTGGTGCAATATCTCCATAGGTGTATAGAGGCCCATTTCCAGCAACTCTCACTCCAGTGTTCTAATGGTACAATGTGTTTGCTCATTGCCTCAGAAGGCTAATGGATGATTAGAAAACCCTTGTACAATCATGTTAGCACAGCTGAAAACAGTTGAGCTCTTTAGAGAAGCTATAAAACTGACCTTCCTTTGAGCAGATTGAGTTTCTGGAGCATCACATTTGTGGGGTCGATTAAATGCTCAAAATGGCCAGAAAAATGTCTTGACTATATTTTCTATTCATTTTACAACTTATGGCGGTAAATAAAAGTGTGACTTTTCATGGAAAACACAAAATTGTCTGGGTGACCCCAAACTTTTGAACGGTAGTGTAGATAATGATTTTTTTTTAAAGACTATTCAGTACCCTGTAGTATAGAAGTGTTTTAGTTGGTGCCTTTTGAAGTACCCAGCACTAGCTATGATAATACACAAGGCAATGCAAGTGTTTCACATACGTGTGTGTGTGTGTGTGAGTGAGAGAGAGATTGTCTTGATGTTCTTTATTCAGCTGCTATTTCAATCTACTCTGACCAGCCACCACACCCTCAGCCAGTGTAAAATTATACAGTTGACTGGTCAAGTGTGTGTGTGTGTGTGTGTGTTGGACCAACTAGGGATGTCTAGGGAAACATCGAAGGAGAACCAGGACACTTCATTATAAGTTAAGCCTAATCGTGTGTGTGTGTGTGTGTGTGTACACGCTGAGTCAGACAGGCCATGCCCTTGTCGGGTTGAACCAGTCTAGCCCAGATTGTTGTCTTTTTCCAGAAAAACAGCAGCAAACTATGTCTAAGGACGATGATCAAGAAACACCACAGTTTTGGGTAAAATTTGGGAAGAAAAGTAAACCGGCTTAATCCACTCTTCCACAGCTCAATTAAACATTAAAAAGTAATAAACTCTGAAGTCACCGAACCAGTCTGCCTTAACTCCTCCATCAGGTTACTCATAAAATAAAAATGCACATATTGGTAACCAGTGGCTCATGGCCATCAGTTTTGGTGGGGCAGGATGACATTTTGGTAAAGACAGCCTCAAACATAATCAAGTTTATCCCACTTCTTATACTGGAGGCTTCTATCTTAGGAAGTTTTACGGTGACTTTGTAAGAGGTAGCTGAAAATTGACAACGTTGTCATCCGTTATAATGGCTAGCAGGTCCTTTTGAGAGGTTTCAGACGTACGCTTGTTCAACAGTGTTCGAGGTAGTAATATTATATTATACACTTGCTTTGCTTTTTTTTTAACCTGTCTGTCTGTCCGAAACACCCTTTTTCTCAGCAACCACAATTCATAGCCACTTGGTACCAAACTTCAGCTTGGGGTTCTATACCGTGTATACTGTTTTTTTTTTTTTTTTTTTTCAGATCTGTCACACATCGACTTCCTGTTTACCGACTGAATGTATTTACGAAACATACAGTGTGGATTTACAAAATTTTCGTAGCACTTTTTTCAGCAGCTACAAATCACAATTGCTTGATATTTGGTACCAAACTTCAGCTTGGGGTTCTATACCGTGTGTACCATTTTCAGGTCTGTCCCACATCGACTTCCTGTTTGCCGACAATGTATTTATGAAACATTATAGGGTGGATTCTGACGCTATTTCAAGAAGCAAAATGCTATTGCAAAATGACATTTTCCCAGGATGCTATTTGAAATCCCTGGGGAGAACTTTTGTTTCAGGGTTCATTATTTGTTGAAGTCAGCATTCATAATAAGTGTCCTATTCCTTCGATTGCTTGCATTCTGATATAAGCGCGGGGGGGATACGTAAGTGAGTAGTAGCTCACAGTTGATCTTGTGAACCAGGTTTCAACAAAAATTTCCAGCCTAACTCCATCTCAAAGTCCAGAAAATTTGGGCATTTATTTATTTTTAACGTGGGGGAACAAGTATATAACATGTATTTCTGCTGTACACTCATTATCTACTCCGTAATCCCCCTTTCCTCTGCTGATCATCTCAATGTCTTTGAATAGAAATGGTGCTGTGCATCATGTGCTCTGTTTGCACTCACATTTTAGATTTAATTCAGAATATTCGCTGGTGAACACGATCCCGGTGACTAGAGTATTTTTAAACTACCTGAGTTTGACAGCTGTTTCGCTGTTCACTGCACCTCCCACCAAGCATGGGGCAACACGATTCAAGTCCCACTGGGCCGCGATTAGTGCTTGATGCAGTTCCCGTTTTGGCCACTTGGAGTTAAATGGGACAGTGAGCACTCTGCCCTGTGAATGCACAGCATCAGGAAAGGAAATCAGCTGAACATCAGCTTATATCTGTCAAATAGTAATTTTTTTTTTAAATTGTTCTCCCAAAAAAAGCAAATTAGTATTTCAATAGAATTTTCAAATGTATGGAGTTTTATAAACGTATGAAAATTGATATCCGTTGAATGGCTGATACAAGCGGACGAGCCGCTAGCGTTCTGAGCCATGTCATTTATCGCATCCTCCAAACATTGCACAAGAAAAATCTCTCAAACTCTTTCTGGACCCTAGAACTTCAAAACAAAGTCGCTTCACCAAGAACGCCGCAGACGTGCGACTCTGAGCCCAAGGCGGCATTTAGTGCGCATCTCCGTGCACTAATAATGTGCAGCATCGTTGTAAATTTATTTTTTATTTTTTTGCATTTCAGTGTGAATGGGAAACGTTTGAGGAAAAGGACTAAAGCATGGGGGGAAAAAAAAAAAAAGTTTTCCAGTTTACCTGTGTTGGTGTGGACTTCTTTTTAAATGTTGGCCTGCGACTATTTTGTTTGTGTGTCTCCATGTTAACATCCTTATGTAATTTTCTGGCATTCAGTGATCTGCACATGCAGCAAGTCATGTTCACTCGGTAGGATGAAAATCATGTTTTTTGGAGTGTATAAGCCACGCATACTACTAGTGCAAGTGATTTACAGGCACACGATATTTGCAGAAATGTATTATGAAGGCAATAATTTGAAGAATTGCTGCAAAATGATGATAAATCTATGGAACAGTATTTTCAATGTATATGTAATTGTGTGGGGCGGCACGGTGATGTAGTGGTTCGCACTGTCGCCTCACAGCAAGAAGGTCCGGGTTCGAGCCCCGTGGCCGGCGAGGGCCTTTCTGTGCAGAGTTTGCATGTTGTCCGCGTGGGTTTCCTCCGGGTGCTCCGGTTTCCCCCACGGTCCAAAGACATGCAGGTTAGGTTAACTGGTGACTCTAAATTGACTGTAGGTGTGAATGTGAGTGTGAATGGTTGTCTGTGTCTATGTGTCAGCCCTGTGATGACCTGGCGACTTGTCCAGGGTGTACCCCGCCTCTCGCCCGTAGTCAGCTGGGATAGGCTCCAGCTTGCCTGCGACCCTGTAGAACAGGATAAAGCGGCTAGAGATGATGAGATGAGATGTAATTGTGTGCCATTGATTTTAAGCATTAAATTCCCAATATATTAAAGCATTTTTTTTTAATTGTTTGTTTTAGTCCAATGAGCTTAATTTAACTACAGTTGAGTGCTAAAACTTTTCAGTGTTTTTAATTTGCCAGAAAATAATCAGATGATTATTTTGAGATCAGGGCATAAGTGATACAGTGGAGGCTTTAAACATTTTTTTATTTAAACAACAAAACAAAAAGACCTTGATTTGATTACTACTACTGATGATGATGAAGAGCTGTGCTTAACGCTTTTTGTCTAATTTGTCAACATGATTCTCCATATTTATTTGTTCATCTCGCAGTACTGTAGGTCATATATTCATTATGGTTAGACTAACACCGAGAGAGAGAGAGACGGATACTGTTAGCACCCCCCCCCCCCCCAAAAAAAAAGGGGGGAAAAACCAAAAAGCTAAATAGTTGGTTAAATGGGCCAAGGTGATGTAGCATTGAAGGGAGTGTGTGGGTTGATGGTGACGTGTTCAGCACAATATTGTGCCGCTCCCTGTTCTAGTTCCTGTGGGAAACAATCTGGGACTTGTCTTAACAAAACCCAGTGTCGTGAAGCCAGGTCTATCTAATCTCTGCCTCTAGGTGAGCGCACTTACTCTTTCTGATGTCATAACTATGTGCTCTGTTTACATTATAATCCCACCTTTGGGCTTGTGGTTGAAACCACTAAAACCTTCAAGCTATCCCTTCATCCATTTAAAAAGAAAAAAAAGTCCACGTTCCACTATCGTTGCTCATTCACCACTGGTTTGGTCTGAGTGCTGAGCAGCCAAATTACCTTTACTCCATTATTGTCAGGAGGATTACATCATCTTTTAAATAGTCATGTTATCATTTCAGGAGCTGGTTATTAAGTTGAGGCAATACCGGGATGACGTTAAAACTTTAAAGAAACAAAAATTAGTAGTGATGTTTTAGTTAACTCTTTAGTTACATGCTTTTGGTTGGCCACTCCTGTAAATCTTAAGTGTTTGTCATAATTGATGTGTGTGTATATATATTTTGGTCATTTGGCCCTTAATTCTTTTATCCTGCGTATTCAAGCAAGTGTTGTTATAAATTGTCTAACCTCGCTCTCCGTTCACGTTATTCCTCTCTGTTTACTTTGCTCAAATAATAGAAATGTTATTTTCTCTCGATGTTCGGTTTGTGTTTTTGGCCTGAAAGAATCTCACGTGTTTGTGCTGCATCGCTGACGGTTCTTGGCAGTGCTAAGCAGGAGCACAGTCAGGCCTCGAACCAAACCACCCGCTCCTGTTGCTAAGTTACAGCCTGAAGTCCCCCCCCCCTATTTTTAGTATTCTGATAGCAGCATTTTCACTCATTTTCTTTTGGAAAAGAAACAATTAATCACATGGCTTCCTCGGCGCTTTAATTAAGCAGTAATGCTGAAATAAGGTCAGCCATGTCTAAACAGTATCAAGGTCAAAACTCTTGTCGAACGATCATCTGTATGTAAGAGCTTGACTTTTGACAATTAGACAATCGATCTCTGACACAATCATTGGAAATTTGAGCAAGGAGTATGCATGCTTGATGGAAATCAATAGACAAGCTGGGAAGCTTTTACTGAGGGGTCAGCTAGGTTTTTGTAATAGTGTTACTTTCGGGTGGAGATGTATAAATATATATATCCATCCACATTCACTGGATATGAGCGATCACACACTCTGACTAGCTATTCTATTACTAGGCTATCAGCTCGTATACCGTGAGTAGAGAAAAACAAAACGGCAGAGCGTGTTACTGAACCAACCGAGGCTGAAATAAAAAAACTACTTGGAAACAAAAAGCCAACAAAATAAGAAATGAAAGTGTTTCATGGTGGTAATGTTTGTTTTTTCCCCAATAATTATCCTAGCATTTTTTCCCCACCCCCCACAAATTTCTAGTATAATTTAGCTGGTTTGTTTACATTCTTCATCTTGTAAGTATCAAAACTTGTTGTGTGGGTGGGCTTTTTAAATTTTATTTTTATTTTTAAAATTGTATAAATAAAGACTAGGTCAGGGCAGCACGGTGGTGTAGTGGTTAGCGCTGTCGCCTCACAGCAAGAAGGTCCGGGTTCGAGCCCCGTGGCCGGCGAGGGCCTTTCTGTGTGGAGTTTGCATGTTCTCCCCGTGTCTGCATGGGTTTCCTCCGGGTGCTCCGGTTTCCCCCACAGTCCAAAGACATGCAGGTTAGGTTAACTGGTGACTCTAAATTGAGCGTAGGTGTGAGTGTGAATGGTTGTCTGTGTCTATGTGTCAGCCCTGTGATGACCTGGCGACTTGTCCAGGGTGTACCCCGCCTTTCGCCTGTAGTCAGCTGGGATAGGCTCCAGCTTGCCTGCGACCCTGTAGAAGGATAAAGCGGCTACAGATAATGAGATGAGATGAGAAGACTAGGTCAAAAGCTCAAAGAAGTTTGCAAATCATGGAACTAAAATGTCCAAGGAAGAATTAAATAAACGTCTAAAGCTATTCTATACCTCAGCACAACAGCAAGACGGCACTTTCTACAAAAAAAACCAAACAAAACACTCAAGTCAATTTGTGCAGCCATCGATAGGTTTTTAAGAAGTCCGCCAAAGCGGAAATAATTATGACAAGTTTTGTATTAATTTATCGAATTTGCAAAAAATAAAAAGGCTCTGTTTCTCAAAATCCAGTGAATGTGGATGGAATAAAACAGTTATTCCACTCAATCTCGTCGTACACGGCTTATAGCCGACTCGGTGCTACGCGCCTCGTCAGCTATCAGCTCATGTACGACTCTATTTCATGGAATAATTTTATTTATATATATATATATATATATATATATATATATATATATATATATATATATATATTATATATTAGTGCTGTCAAGCGATTAAAATATTTAATCGCGATTAATGTCGCGACTGTCATAGTTAACTCGCGATTAATCGCAATTTAATCGCACATTCTTGTCACACGAAAAACCATTGTAATTCTCTTACCAGCATAAAAAAGTGAACGGGCTTGTTTTGTACCAATGTTTTTCTTATTGCAAAGCATAACACGTCTTGACACAGCCACTGCAAACTGAAACCTAAGCTGAGCACCGGGGCTCTTTGTCCCGAGACTAACAAGAGAACCATGAGTGAAGTGATCTGCTTGAGTTAGTCTATCAGAGAGACAGGTTACACAGTGACGGTAGGCTTGACATGCTTGATTATAATATAAAGTACACTATTATATTAAGTTTAAGTTGTTCGTTGATAAATATTGCATTGAATCTGATCTTTACTGTTTCAGCTCACTTAACACATTTTGTACTTTTACACTTTCTGCCTGTTGATGCGTCGCGCTGTCCAATCAGAGGCGGCCAAATTTGCATATTACAGGAAGGATTTCTGGGATAGCGTTGAGTTTACAGTTTAGAGGATCTGGCTTCTTTAGACGCTGTCTTCTTAAAACTGAATAAATATTTAAAAAGAGCCAAATGAGCCAGTCTTTTGAACGGCTCTTTTCAAAGAACGGATCACAAAGATGGGGATCCCATCAAAGAGCCATAAATCCCATCTCTACTAGTGCGCCCTGCCCGCGCTGGTTCTTTGAGGGAGGAAGGCAGAGGACTCTGGCTGTGCAGGGCGTGGCTAGCGGCTATCGTTTTTCTAAGCAAAGTCTCTGTTCCAAGTTCCTGGCAGTTTCAAAAGCTTATGAAAAACCTACATCATGTCACAGAGCGTTAATCTTGCGATAAAAAAATTATCGCCGTTAAAATTGAGTCAAGTTAACGCAACATTTTTGACAGCACTAATATATATATATATATATATATATATATATATATATATATATATATATATATATATATATAAATAAAAATAATGAAATGAAGTGTGTTGGTTCTTTGCAGTAGTGCATAACGAGAACGAGACCCCGTGCGTTTTGTGTCCCCATCAGGTACAGCAGTGTGTTCCCCAGTCTGAACATGGCGGTGAAGCGGAGAGAGCAGGCCTTACAGGATTATAAGAGGCTGCAGGCTAAAGTGGAGAAATATGAGGAGAAGGAGAAGACTGGACCCATCATGGTCAAACTCCATCAGGTACAACCAGCTTCAACTTCACCGACGCACTCCAAACTGTTTACGATATTCCCGATAACTAACGAGTTCAACACAAATTGCATAAAGCGCTAGTCCGAGTGGAAATCGGCTGATTGATCGATTTACATACTAAAAGCACATTTGGTGTATTAGCAACGGTAATATCTGCATGAGGCACCAGATCTAAAGGAACAAACACTGTGAGTGGGGAATTGAAGAAAAGTCGGACCACGGAATCATTCCAGAGTCCGAGAGAGCATTCCGAAAAACTTTCTAATATACAGTATCCTCAACAACCACATTGATTAATAATTAGCTACGACAGTAGCTACTACTTTTTTCTCCCCTCTGATTATATTAACTAATCACTTAGAATTTGTCAATCTTTGCATTTAAATTCCTTCACCGTCGTCATGCTCATGAATCCAATCTCAGCCTGAGAACTCGTCTCTTTCCTTTTCAAAAGAAATTTCATCTCCTCTGCTGGTCCACACTCATTCCTTCACAGAGCTTGTTCTGATCCAGCTCTATCTATCTAGATCACCTATAGAGGAGGATGCGATCGGTGTGGTGCCCTACCGTGGCTCTAAAGGCCGATCTCAGTCTCTGTACTGTGCTCTGGTGTGCTGCCGGTGTTTTCGGGAGCACAGCGTAACAAGTGCTGACTGGAGCCTTTACAGAAATAGAGCACATGCATTCGAGCACCCACGCAAGAGAAGCAGCTTCTCAACTCCGCTGCTGCACTTTAGAGGCTCCAGCGCACGCACACAGCCAGATAATTAGGTTGCGTGTGTGTATGTGTGTGTGAATGCTAACTCGGAGACACCGTAGTAGCGAATGAGCGTTTGCTCACCGAGTCGGGTTCTGCAAGGTCACTCTATGTATATGTATACACTCAATAGAGTGTCAACACACAGACACACAAAAGGCTTAGGTGCAGAAAATATATACGAGTTGACCACCTACACACACTGAGAAACCAGGCTTCATCAGGGCCATAGAGTAGCACTAAACAAGCTTCTGATTAAATACCGTGTGTGTGTGCTCGTGCTGCTCGCTTTCAGTAACGTTTTCTCATACACCATAAAGAAAAAAACTCACATTCTTTCTCACACTATCCATTTCTCCTTTCACCACTACATCATTGCATCACTCGTTTGGTTTTTTTTCCTTCCCCTTATTTTCACCACCTCCACTTCCTACTATGTGTCACAGAATCCAGTTCAGCAATGTTCTTGTTACAAACCACTCCAGAATTCCCCCAAAAACCTGCCTGTCTTTAGTAGGGGTGTGTGTGTGTTTGTGTTGTCCCTTTTTAGGCAAGGGAAGAGTTGAGGCCAATCAGGGAGGATTTCGAAGCCAAGAATAAGCAACTGTTGGACGAGATGCCCAAATTTTACAACAGCCGCATCGACTACTTTCAGCCGAGCTTCGAGGCACTTATCCGGGCCCAGGTGAGCCTCACACGCAGATCGGCTCATCTCATCTCCATTTAATCTCAGCTTTGTTTTCACTTTTAATATGATTTTGCTGTACAGTACATGTTGGTAATGTCGGTTATGTTACTTTGCATTACCGATGTGTGGCGATTTTGGAAAAACTCTCGGTTGTTGCTGTGGGGGATTCTGGCACGCAACCAACCATGACACACAATCTGGTTTTGGCCAAAAAAAAAATTCTGCTTATAACACGTTTTGAGTATTCAGCTTCAGTGAAAAATTATATTTAATAAAAAAAAAAATGTGGAATTACCTTTATTTAACTTCCTGCAAAGAGCCATGGGTAAAAAAAATAAATAAGTCTCTCAGTACAGTAATGGTGCTTAAACGTAACATGCCATATGCTTTTAAATTACAAGGTGCTTTTTTATTTTCCTGTTTTTTCTTTTCCCCCCCCCGTCATGCTGTTTTAGCATGGTATGAAAACCCTAAAGGATAATACAGGCTAATTTTGCAGCTGTGCCTATTTTTTATTATTATTATTATAATAATAATACCCCCGCTCTGGGGGGGATACTGGTTTACCTCTGTCCGTCCGAAACACCCTTTTTCTCTGCAACCACGAATCATAGCCACTTGGTACCAAACTTCAGCTTCTATACTGTGTATACCGTTTTCAGGTCTGTTGCATATCGACTTCCTGTTTACGAAACATATAGCATGGATTTAAAAAATTTTTGTAACATTTTTCTCAGCAACTACAAATCCCACCTGCTTGATTCATAATAATAAGTCTCCTATTCCTTCGATTGCTTGCATTCTGATCTAAGCGAGAGCGGAGGGGGATACGTAAGTGAGCAGTAGCTCACAGTTGATCTTGTTAAATATGTAAATTGCTTCACCCTGATTGGTTTACATCTTTAAGCAAGAACAGTCATCCACACCTAAGGAATTGTTTAGCCACCATAGCTACTTGTGTTGTAGTTTTTATGATGATTATTGAAATTCTTGTGTATGTATGAAACCAATATTCCTGAAACTATATACAACCCCGATTCCAAAAAAGTTTGAACAAAGTACAAATTGTAAATAAAAATGCAATGCAATGATGTGGAAGTTTCAAAATTCCATATTTTATTCAGAATAGAACATAGATGACATATCAAATGTTTAAACTGAGAAACTGTATCATTTAAAGAGAAAAATTAGGTGATTTTAAATTTCATGACAACAACACATCTCAAAGTTGGGACAAGGCCATGTTTACCACTGTGAGACATCCCCTTTTCTCTTTACAACAGTCTGTAAACGTCTGGGGACTGAGGAGACAAGTTGCTCAAGTTTAGGGATAGGAATGTTAACCCATTCTTGTCTAATGTAGGATTCTAGTTGCTCAACTGTCTTAGGTCTTTTTTGTCGTATCTTCCATTTTATGATGCGCCAAATGTTTTCTATGGGTGAAAGATCTGGACTGCAGGCTGGCCAGTTCAGTACCCGGACCCTTCTTCTATGCAGCCATGATACTGTAATTGATGCAGTATGTGGTTTGGCATTGTCATGTTGGAAAATGCAAGGTCTTCCCTGAAAGAGACGTCGTCTGGATGGGAGCATATGTTGCTCTAGAACCTGGATATACCTTTCAGCATTGATGGGGTCTTTCCAGATGTGTAAGCTGCCCATGCCACACGCACTAATGCAACCCCATACCATCAGAGATGCAGGCTTCTGAACTGAGCGCCGATAACGCCTCGGGTTGTCCTTCTCCTCTTTAGTCCGAATGGCACAGCGTCCCTGATTTCCATAAAGAGCTTCAAATTTTGATTCGTCTGACCACAGAACAGTTTTCCACTTTGCCACAGTCCATTTTAAATGAGCCTTGGCCCAGAGAAGACGTCTGCGCTTCTGGATCCTGTTTAGATACGGCTTCTTCTTTGAACTATAGAGTTTTAGCTGGCAACGGCGGATGGCACGGTGAATTGTGTTCACAGATAATGTTCTCTGGAAATATTCCTGAGCCCATTTTGTGATTTCCAATACAGAAGCATGCCTGTATGTGATGCAGTGCCGTCTAAGGGCCCGAAGATCACGGGCACCCAGTATGGTTTTCCGTCCTTGACCCTTACGCACAGAGATTCTTCCAGATTCTCTGAATCTTTTGATGATATTATGCACTGTAGATGATGATATGTTCAAACTCTTTGCAATTTTACACTGTCGAACTCCTTTCTGATATTGCTCCACTATTTGTCGGCACAGAATTAGGGGGATTGGTGATCCTCTTCCCATCTTTACTTCTGAGAGCCGCTGCCACTCCAAGATGCTCTTTTTATACCCAGTCATGTTAATGACCTATTGCCAATTGACCTAATGAGTTGCAATTTGGTCCTCCAGCTGTTCCTTTTTTGTACCTTTAACTTTTCCAGCCTCTTATTGCCCCTGTCCCAACTTTGAGATGTGTTGCTGTCATGAAATTTCAAATGAGCCGATATTTGGCATGAAATTTCAAAATGCCTCACTTTCGACATTTGATATGTTGTCTATGTTCTATTGTGAATACAATATCAGTTTTTGAGATTTGTAAATTATTGCATTCCGTTTTTATTTACAATTTGTACTTTGTCCCAACTTTTTTGGAATCGGGGTTGTACAAATATAATATTGATGTAGATTGTGTGGCTACCTTGCCCAGCTAACCCAAGCTAGCAGCAGCTACCTGTCTGACGTGGTGAAAAAAGAACCCTCGATGGTGGTGTTGCTTATGGGAGCTCACATCAGTGCATGGTGGCTAACAAATTTCATCAAAATCACACAACAGGGAGTTGTCTATTACTCTCGTACTGTTCTCAGGCTACATCATCTCAACTGACAAACTAGGTACGTCAGATTACATGTTTTAGTGAAATTTAGCATCATGAAAAGTATGTTAATCTTAGGTGACCGGCTAATTTTTAATGTTTTAATTACATTTTGTGGACTGGTGCACAACTCCCATCTTGATTTAGATTGCTTTGGGCAGTCGTATGTTAATGAGGGGTGGTGCTCTTTTTAAAAAAAAAAAATTCTTTATACGAAGCACACACTTTTGTAACTGGGCTTTTCTCTTTGCCCATTTTGTTTCTATGGCTATTACAGACTGGGAAGGGAACAGAAAGGCCCAGTATGTCCCCCAAGTCACATCGACGTATCCTATTTCAAAAACGGCAAGGAAAGTTTTTGATGGCTTGGTATGATTTCCACACACATCGAATGTCACGCCTTGATCAAGTTGTTGGATAGCTACATATTGGAGTGGATCATACACCATCTGTCAAAATGTCCATGATGCTCCTTCGTCCCAGTCAGAGTGAAACGTTTAAATGGAATTTTCTCCCGTTTCACAATTTGTGGAGAACGTATTTCATTTCAGGAAAATCTGTAGCTCTCAGAATCATGCTTGTATTGTGTCCACGTTTGACCATGTGAGTGGCTTCCGTCAGTCTGCCACACATTTAGTCATGATACTGCTATTTATTATATAGACACGAGTGTTTACTGGGAAATACACCACTCGTATTTTTCATGCAAGCTACATCCGGGACATTGAGTAACACATTTAATGATGTCTTCTCTCTTGAGGAGATCAATGAATTAATTATTTTGATAAATTTACGTACTTTTTGTTTGTGAATGCGTCCTATATAATAAGAAAATCACATGTTGGCTTGAGGATATGAAGTTTAACTTCTCGTGTTGAAAAACTTGAATTTTTCATACGAAATACATCGCGGATCTGAGTCACACATTTAAATAATATTGGCTGGGGTTGAGTGGCGTATTAGATATATTCCATTCAGCTAGCATGATATTGAACGAGTCGAAGATGAGTAGCTGAATGGAATATATCTGATATGCCATGAAAAAAGCATTATTATTATTATACATGCATCCTCCCTTCATATCACTATTCTCGAAGGCCAACGCTAGGTTACCTGTGACTTGGTGCTAATAATCTTTTTTTTTTTTTTTAATTATAGTTACTTTTAATATCGACAGTTTGACCTGGCAGCCAAAATTCTCTCAAAATCTTCTGCTTTTAATGAAGCAAACCTCACGGCCATGTTTGTTTATAAGCTGTCACAGTCACTCACTAGCATGGAAGTTTTAAAACTCTGTTTCTCTCTTCCAGTTTTTCGATGTCCGTTGGTCTGTTTTTCTCTTGTAAATATGCATGAAGAATATCTAATGAAGTTTTGGTAGCCTTTTGGGTGTTCAGCGTGTTTTCAGTTTATTTATTTAGTGCTTAAACCTAGCACTGGATTAGTCGCGTCCTCTCTCTCTCTCTCTCTCTCTCTCTCTCTCTGTATCTTTTTTCCTGGCCAACAAAGAAATGATTGTGTATGCTCAGCGGGAAGTTTTGTCATTGGATATTTGCATGAGCTCAGACGTGTGATGTGTTGTCTTGACAACATGCAATATTATAACAATATTGCACACTCCTTCTCCATTGGGGAGAGTGGCGTATACGGGACATTCCACCGAATGGGTGCCATTTGCTTGTTGTACCACTCCCAAATTAAACTTAATTTGTTATATCTTTTCAACACTGATTTATAATAACACACACATTTAACTCTTCAAAATGTGTATTGGTCAACCTCAGGCTATATTACAAGGTTTGGAAGTCAAAGATGGCTGCATTTTTTTCAGTCCTGTTACCGAAACTCTGAAAGTAACAGGACTGAGTTTTTAGCCTAGGATTAGCTAATACATGGAATTAAGCCACATGGCGTCATCGCTAATAGCATGACCACACTTAGCACATTCTAGTGATTTAACAAAAATCTGTATTTTTAAAATAATTTAAGTAACAGGACAGTATGTTGACATTGACCTTATCAGTCAAAGTTAAAAAAATCATCAAATATACAGAAAAGTAAATGAGAGAACTAACTTTTGGTCTTCCCATGGCCTTCAGAAGACGCAACTGATGTAACTTCCTGTTGAGCATGTGATTAATGGAATGTTCCAAATTTGTCAGATGGGGTAATGTGTTTGGGTAACAGGACTGAGTGAAAACCCAGGGATACGACTAAAATGTGTATTTTAACGAAGATATTGTGGATTTCTTATGAAAAAAATATATTTAAACCATGGATAGGATATGGAGTCACACAACAGTGCAAAAGAAATACTGTTTCTGAAGGATTTTAATCATAATATTTCACAGTTAAGTATAAAGTTAGAGTGCGGGGACAGGTAACACATGCTATTTTTCAGTGTTTTAGGTAGTTTTTATTAATCCTTACAATTATATATCTTAAATTTGAAATTAGATCAATGTGCAGGACATTCTGTGTAATAAGGAAATGTATTTTAAAGTACATTTTTATGTGCATTTATACATATAATTTTCTAGGGATGGAAATGGCACCGATTCGGTGGAATGGCTCATACATGGATGATGAGTGATAATGATAACAGTATTGCGTGCCATCAGTAAACCCGCTAGAAGAGAATAAAATGTTTTTATTCCATGGGGAAAGTGTCGTGTATGGATAACAATTCCTGATTTCACTCCGATGATGTCACTCCTAGTGTTTTCCCGCTGACTAGACGCACATTATCAAAATGACGAACCGGTTCAAAAGTAAAATTCTTCTGATTAACTTGGGCTGGGGGGGTTTTGGTGGATGTGTCCGTATAATAAAAAGGATCTTACACAGTGGTGCAAATATATGAAGTTTATCTTCTTGTGTTGAAAAATATTTCACGACTGAGTGATGTTCACCACATGAAGATAAACTTCATACCTTCACACATGATGTAATATATGTCATGTTTATAGTAACCGCAATAAACACAGCCGCTATTCCTGACTACTGTACGTTCCATACCAAGCGTTGTACATGCAAACTGTGCTTTCCTCAGTGTTTAAATGGTAGGTCATGTTAAAATGGGTTTCGTCCCCAAACCAAGTTCTGAAATGTAGGTAAGTTTGATTAATATCTGGACGTGTATCAAGGCTCCAGTAATGTAGGGGGTTAGTCTTTCCAATTGTGATCATATATCCGACCTTTACATTTAGCTCGTTATCTGAACATAATTGGGGTGATCTAAAATTTCACACGCCAGTAAAATCAAATGTTTCTGATAGTTTACCCCGCTGCAAATATATAATACCAAAAAAAAAAACCCACTGAAATAAGAGAATTGTAATAAAAGGTCTTGAAGACCTTGGGGCTACCAAGAAAAAGTTAATTTCATATTGAATGTTATTTAATTTCTATCACAAGCTGCAACTTTTAAACCTTTAATTTTTAATAGTTATTTCATTAATAAACACTTTCTTTTGAAAGCGATGTGGAAAGCGATGTGAAAACCAAAGTCACCAGTTTTTCTTAAGAAATGTATGGGAAAAAAAAATCTCATTTAATATTTAAATACAACAGGTAAGTGTTATTACATCATAAATATAAGAGCCAATTATGATCTGGTATGCAAATTAGCATTTTAGTGCTGGTTTATTGGGGAAATGGGTCCGGGTACACGGGCTTGTGGGCGTCTACAGTTTCATAGCATCTTTATCCGTGGGGTGGTCTCTCTCTCTCTCTCTCTCTCTCTCTCTCTCTCTCTGGGAAAGGTTACTGAACATTTTATATAAAAATGGCCTACAAAACAAGTTCTGTATTACTTTTAAAGTGAAATGTTATTTGCTCGCCACTTAGCATCACAAGCTGTAAAATTAGCGACATGTTTAATTAGGAATAAATAGGATTCTTAGCTGGAGTTAATTACTTAACTGTATCGCTGTCATCTTGATTTTATTTATTTATTTTCCTGTTTTCTTTCTGACAAAATCAGCTGCCTGTTCCACTTTATGTGGCTGTAAAGTAATGAAGTAATTAATTTCTCCTGATGGTCGTCTTTATAAACGTGTGTTGTGGATCGTCAAAACGTGGCTGTGATGTTTAAATGGCTCATCCTGCTTGTTGGGGAAGATGAGACGCTCTTGATTTCTGTCCCTTTTTTTCCTTTTACACACACACACACACACACACACACAAGGCTGTAATCCCCTGTACTGCTCTCTCCACCCAGATCTAATATGATTAACCTTGACCACCTCGTAGAAATGGTCAAACACACACACTGCTTATTTTTATTATTATTTTTTTGTCTTTACACACACATGCGCACACATACCATGTGTGTGTATATACATGTTCTCCACCCTCCTCCTGTCTATAATGTGATTAACCCCCACAATCCTGCTTCAGCTCAGGCTGTCACTTCAGGAAGTTCATAATTATTTGCTTCTTTCTGTATGTGACACACGCGCACACACTGTGTTTTGTTTTTACCACTGACTTGCTGCCCCACGCACTGATGATGAGCTGTAAGTGGACGGACACATCATGTGGCTTACACAATTGTAACCTTGTGATTGTTAGCGTGTGTATGTGTTTATCTTTGGGTTGGCAGTAGACATAATGTTCCTGAGGCTTTATAAAAGCACAGGGTTTAGATACAGGGGCAGTGGGAACAGCTGTTGTAGTGTGTGCTGAAGGTTAACTCGCACTTTTTTTTCTTTTTTTTCCCTCCCGCTCCCCCCCCCCCTTCTTTAACCCCTCACATTGCTAGCACCTTTTAAATCAAAAACTAGCAAAAATAATAAGTGGTGGGGTTAGTCGAGGTAGTGGAATTAAAAAAGGTGGGGTGGGATTAGACTAGGTGGTAGGTTTGGTCAAGATCAGGTGTTGGGGTTAATCGAGATGGTGGGGTCAGACACGGTGGTGAGTTTATTTAAGTTGGTGTGATGAGGTCAGACGAGGTGTTGGGATTAGTCTGGATGGTGTGGTTAGTCGATGGTGACGTGAAGTTTTCGGACAAGGTGGTGGGTTTTGGTCAAGCTGGTGGCGTGAGTTCAGACAATGTTTTGGGGTTAGTCAAGCTGATGTGGTGAGGTCGGAAAAGGTGGTAGATTTAGTTGAGGTGGTGGCGTAAGGTCAGATGTTTTGGGGTTAGTCAAGCTGGTGTGCTGAGGTCAGGCGAGGTGTTGGGATTAGTCGGGTGGTGTGGTTAATCAGTGATGTGAAGTCAGACAATCTTGAAGTTAGTCAAGCTGGTGTGGTGGTTAGAAAAGGTGGTGCTGTGAGGTCAGACAATGTTTTGGGGTTAGTTAAGCTGGTGTGGTGAGGTCAGACGAGGTGTTGGAATTAGTTGGGATGGTTTGGCTAGTCAGTGATGTGAAGTCAGTCATGGTGTTGGGGTTGGTCAAGATGTGGTGATGTCAGACAAGGCAGTGGGTTTAGTTGAGCTGGTGGTGTGAGCTTAGACAATGTTTTGAGGTTAGTCAGGCTGGTGTGGTGAGGTCAGACGAGGTGTTGGGATTAGTCGGGATGGTGTGGTTAGTGATGTGAGGTCGGACAATCTTTTTTTGAGGTTAGTCAAGCTGGTGTGGTGAGGTTGGAAAAGGCAGTGGATTTAGTTGAGGTGGTGGTGTGAGGTCAGACGATGTTTTGGGGTTAGTTAAGCTGGTGTGGTGAGGTCAGACGAGGTGTTGGGATTAGGTTGTGAAATCAGACAAGGTTTTGAGGTTGGTCCAGATGGTGTGAGGTCAGGCAATATTTTGGGGTTAATCAAGTTGGTGTGGTGAGGTCAGACAAGGTTCTGGGGTTGGTCCAGATGGTGTGTGAGGTCAGACAAGGCAGTGGGTTTAGGTGAGGGTCAAGGTGGTGGGACAGACTGAGTGGTAAGGGTTAGTCAAGGTGGGGTTAGTAGAGATGGAGTCTGGTGTGGGGTTATACCAATTAAAGACTGCAGGACTTTGAAAATTTCAGAATCACTGCGTGACTTTTATCACAAACACTACACCAGGTGATTGCAGTTGAGGTTCATGCTCTGGAGAATCCCAGGTGAAGCATGCCTGATCCTCAAATCCCACTTTCTCACAAAAGTAAACGCAAGAGCCTCTATTACGTCTGTCCACGCTACTTTGTACGGAAACAAAAAAAAATGTGAAGTAAGAGGAAAAATGTAGAGGATCAGAAGATAAATTGTGGAAATGCGGGCAGCGAGGATTGTCTGTTCCACAAAGAGATGTAGCCGTTTTAAATTTTTTATAGGTGTGCCACCGGGAATTATGCCGTTTTGTCTTTGTTGCTGCTATTCTTAATAATCATTTGGGTAATTACATGCCAAATAATTTCTTATAGAAGTGTTGTGCGCTTGCATTCTGCCCTTGACCTCCAACACAAATACAGATTGGCGATGGAACTTGCTTCAGTGATCTGCCAGGCATATCAGTCAATGATAGCGTTGCAGATCCCCAGAATTAGTCTGTGAGAAGGAAATCTGGGCTAAAATTAGTGTGTGTTCACCTTTAGATGTGGTGGTGGGGCCAGACTAAGTGGTGGGGTTAGTCGAGGTCTCGGTCTGAGAGTCCTGTGATGCAGCCAAGCTTGTTCTTCTTTCCATGCTGCCTTTACTCCAGCAAGGCTGAGAGAGATCAGTGAGATCAAGTGCTCGTTTGGCGATTCTCCTGTATTAGCGTGGATTAGAGTCATTCCTGTTGCGTCCCCCGCTTGTGTAATCTTATTAGCTGATTAGCGAGGAGCCTTAGCATGAATCACTGTGTGCATTCAGAATGATTGGCAGAGCCTCCTTCCTGTCAGAGCAGGGAAAGAGTAGGAGGGAGAGAGAGAGAGGCTTTAAGCGAATGGCGTACATCAGTATCAGTGGAGAAGCTGCTGCTTGTAGGACCAGGTTTGATATGTCAGTTTGGCTCACGAGGAGAGAATTTTAAATTTGTTTTAAATGAATAATGCTGAAATGGGGCCTGAGCTGCAGGGCAAACCATGGTATTATCTGCTTACTGAAGGGGCGATGCTGACCCTTAACCAGTCAACTAGCTATATTGGTGGTGGCAATGAATAGCCACACACACATGAAATGTGGTGCTTAAGCTCTGAGAGGTATGAATAGTACATCGGTTAGAGAGAGGAGAATCGCTGCGTTAAAGAGGCAGTGTGTAGGTGGACCGCAGAGACTCGCTATCACACATGCTGTATTTAGACTTACTGAGATGTACAACAGCTATCAAGCCTGATTTCTCAACTAGGAGACTCTTCTAGTCAGAGATTAGTGTGTGCGCGCGCGCGCCTGCAGTCCACAATGGACATATCTTAAACACACTGACTCATAGATCTGCTGGAACTGAGAGTCCCTTCATCCTGCTGAATCATACACACACAGTTCAGAGATCAGCTCTGATCAGATAGACGCAAAACTCAACCATTTCATTTCAGAGCTCCACCACATCACACACTGTTCCGGAACAAATATATACACACACACACACACTCTCTTCCCATCATGTCATGCATGTTTAGGTGGTGTTTAGGACCTCTGTCAAAATTAGAGAGTTGTTATGAGGCCTCATCCATGTGCACAGAGGTTACAGTGGTGCTTGAAAGTTTGTGAACCTTTTAGAATTTTCGTTATTTCTGCATAAATGTGACCGAAAACATGATCAGATTTTCACACAAGTCCTAAAAGTAGATAAAGAGAACCCAGTTAAACAAATGAGACAAAAATATTATACTTGGATTAGATAGAACTTTATTGATCCCATTGGGAGGGTTCCCTCAGGGAAATTAAAAATCATTTATTGAGGAAAATGATCTAATATTACATATCTGTGAGTGGCAAAAGTGTGTGCACCTTTAGGATTAGCAGTTAATTTGAAGGTGAAATTAGAGTCAGGTGTTTTCTATCAATGGGATGACAATCAGGTGTGAGTGGGCACCCTGTTTTATTTAAAGAACAGGGATCTATCAAAGTCTGATCTTCACAACACATGTTTGTGGAAGTGTATCATGGCACGAACAAAGGAGATTTCTGAGGACCTCAGAAAAAGCGTTGTTGAGGCTCATCAGGCTGGAAAAGGTTACAAAACCATCTCTAAAGAGTTTGGACTCCAGCAATCCACAGTCAGACAGATTGTGTACAAATGGAGGAAATTCAAGACCATTGTTACCCTCCCCAGGAGTGGTCGACCAACAAAGATCACTCCAAGAGCGAGGCGTGCAATAGTCGGCGAGGTCACAAAGGACCCCAGGGTAACTTCTAAGCAACTGAAGGCCTCTCTCACATTGGCTAATGTTAATGTTCATGAGTCCACCATCAGGAGAACACTGAACAATGGTGTGCATAGCAGGGTTGCAAGGAGAAAGCCACTGCTCTCCAAAAAGAACATTGCTGCTCGTCTGCAGTTTGCTAAAGATCACGTGGACAAGCCAGGAGGCTATCGGAAAAATGTTTTGTGGATGGATGAGACCAAAATAGAACTTTTTGGTTTCAATGAGAAGCGTTATGTTTGGAGAAAGGAAAGCACTGCATTCCAGCATAAGAACCTTATCCCATCTGTGAAACATGGTGGCGGTAGTATCATGCAGCCTGTTTTGCTGCATCTGGACCAGGACGGCTTGCCATCATCGATGGAACAATGAATTCTGAATTATACCAGCGAATTCTAAAGGAAAATGTCAGGACATCTGTCCATGAACTGAATCTCAAGAGAAGGTGGGTCATGCAGCAAGACAACGACCCTAAGCACACAAGTCGTTCTACCAAAGAATGGTTAAAGAAGAATAAAGTTAATGTTTTGGAATGGCCAAGTCAAAGTCCTGACCTTAATCCAATCGAAATGTTGTGGAAGGACCTGAAGCGAGCAGTTCATGTGAGGAAACCCACCAACATCCCAGAGTTGAAGCTGTTCTGTACGGAGGAACGGGCTAAAATTCCTCCAAGCCGGTGTGTAGGACTGATCAACAGTTACCGCAAACGTTTAGTTGCAGTTATTGCTGCACAAGGGGGTCACACCAGATACTGAAAGCAAAGGTTCACATACTTTTGCCACTCACAGATATGTAATATTGGATCATTTTCCTCAATAAATAAATGACCAAGTATAATATTTTTGTCTCATTTGTTTAACTGGGTTCTCTTTATCTACTTTTAGGACTTGTGTGAAAATCTGATGATGTTTTAGGTCATATTTATGCAGAAATATAGGAAATTCTAAAGGGTTCACAAACTTTCAAGCACCACTGTAGATCGTCCACCACGTCTCACTCGGGAGAGGAGATCGTGCACACTCATCTCTTAAGAATGATTGTCATTAAGGACGGTGTTCTTGAGCTCCTAAATCATTCACATATGTTTAAATATACGTGTTTTTCAGCCTAATCTCTGTACATCACCACATTCATCGCTTTTTGTGAGATTTACTACGAAAAAGAACAAACCTTTTTCACTTGCAAAGAATAATCCTCCCTGAAAGACTTGCATGTTGCATGTCTGTTTCCTGCACGACCCACAACCTAAAGAGAGCAGTGCAGCAGCGCTTTAATGCTTTAGTCTGTCCAGTTCTCTCTGCGTGTTCTGCTCAAACGGATCAGCTTCCAAAGCTTCAACTTTTTCATGCTAAATCGGCATCAATGCTGTCATGTCGTCATTTAGATTGCCGATTAGTCAAGCTGCATCTCTACGATAACTTGACACACACTTGACATTTTGGAGCTTTGAGTCTAATGTTTGCACCATTGTTTCCGTTACTTCTACGTTGGATCGTTATTAAGATGTTGGAAATGAGCCAGCGATGAAATTACATCGAGTATTATCTAGTCTCGTGTTTGAAGTTTAACTTTTTTTCTCCTATTATACGCCATTATAAGTATTTCGAGAAGGAAACTTTGGTAGTCAGTAAATGTTTGAGATACATTTTTGTAGATCGCCTTAAAGCTGCATGTTGAATTTGTTCTTAATGATAAAATAGACGAGACTGTGTGGGGTTTTTTTTCCCTGCGAGCGCAGCGGAGATGTACAAGTGCACGCTATACTATATATATGGTTTAGCGTGACTTCTCGGTCAATTTCTCCACAAAAATTACAGCAATGCAGTATTAGAAAAGGAATAAATATAAAGCAGCGGCTGGTTTGCCGGTTTATTTATTTATTTATTTAATTTTAAATTACATGCTTTTCTTCTATCCGTGTGATGTGTGACGTGGTGAAACAAAGTCAGGATGACGTCTGGCTTCAGTTGTCGTTTCTGCCTCATGTCTCGGTCCACAAAACAATCTTCTGTAAAATGCTCATTGCACAATTTGCTGCTTTTTCCAGGAGTAAAGTTTTCTCGCTTTACTTGATAAAGCCACTCGGACAAACATCTTAGATCCAGGACGGAATGAAGACGTGTAGAATCCTACGTCACGCAGCGCCGCCCTCGTTTTCGTCTCCTAATACATCCAATGTATCTGGCTAATCTAGTATGGCCACGCCCAGGGAAATGGCCCAATGGACTGATGTTACAACTTTTTTTTTTTAAGCGAAAGTCCGCTTAATTTTTTTTTTTCGTTGGGAACGTCTTGTATTAGTGTATAATGTAATTTCATAACTCCGTAATTTCAAAGTTTCCTGGTTAATCGCTTTGTTTCCTCGAATCATATACATCTGAAACGACCACGATGGCACAAAACCTTCTGGAACACACACAATGCCTTATTGCGTTGCTCCAGCGTTGAGAACTTTCTCTTGTTTGACTCATCCAAAAATATTTATTCAGAGTGTAAAGGTTGTAAGTTTATATTTGTGTTGTATAGCCACATATTTAAGTTGTTTGTCTGTTGACCAAATGTAACAGCTGTCTTTAATTTCAGAGGGAAGAGTTTTGTTCTTTATTCTGTTCGTGTGTGTGTAGTAAGTGAGACAGAGCCTACAGATGAGCTTGAAAATGTGGCGCATTCCTTAGTTTTATACAACTCTACGAATTAATCCTAGTCAAGAATTGTTGGTTTGGGTTTTTTTTTTTTTTCTCGAAAAGCCCTCGAGTGTCCTCAGTACCACTCTCTTGGAGTTTTTTCATGATCCCTTGGACAGTGAGGTTTCCGACACTGTTAGTAAACTCGGAGAGGATGTGGCATTGTTTCAGCAATGCGTGATTACAACTAGAAACCATCTCCAGGAAATGATAGCTGCTGTTGACCACGACAGTTTAAATGTCTGAGAGTTGACTGTCCCACTAACCTGTCGCTCATTCATCCGTTTACAAAAAAAAAAGTCATTTGCGGAATCTATTACCGTGCACTGGCAATTTTGGTTTTAAGCAATCGGTCTAGGCGTAGACGGACACAAGCGGATGTACGCGTAGGACTGCGCCCGTTTTCCCCACACCCAGTGGCTCCATCCTTCTTCAGCCATCTCCGAGTGTGTGACGGGAGCCCCTCTGTCTCCACGCCGCTCCCACGTGCTGCATGTAAACGGATCGTCAGGCAGTGCTTGATGTGGCAAAGCTGCCAGTTAGACACATAAACAGGACAGAGCAGTATCCGTTTCCCATGAGCCCCGGGCAGGAACCGGTCTCTTTCAGAATCACAGAATGGCACTGACTCGGATTGATCTCTTAATTAGAGCGCAGGATAATAAGCAGTGACAGAGACCACTCGACTCCAAGTCCGGATGAATGATGCCTACTTCTTCGAGCATCAAAAGCAGTTTATTAGGGGAGGGGGGGAAAGGGAGGACGCTTGGCCTTGTGGTCGTCCTGGCTAAGAAGACTATCGGAATTGAGGTAGAGGATTGAAGAAGTTTGTTTGGTTTGAATTGACCAGTGGAGTTTAGTGTATTGACTTCACAAATAAACGAACAGCTAGAAATCAGTTAAATGTGAATGTAATATCTTTATACAGGGTGTCTGGGGGGAAAAGTCCACAAGCACGGATAGAATGCTTAAATAAGCAAATGTGTCCGATATAATGAACAGTTATTCCACGAAATCGAGTCGTACATGAGCTGATAGCCAACGAAGCACGTAGCACCAAGTCAGCTATAAGCCATGTATGACGAGATTGAGTGGAATAACTGTTTTATTCTATCCACATTCACTGGATTTTGAGGAACAGAGCATTTTTATTTTTTGCAAATTCGATAAATTAAAAACTTTTATAAAAAACATCTGACAATTTCCGCTTAGGCAGACTCTTTTAAAAAAAAAAAAAAAACTATCGATGGCTGCACGAATTGAGAGGGATATTTATTTATTTATTTATTTATTTATTTAGTAGAAAGTGCCGTCTTGCTGTTATGCCGAGGGATAGAACAGCTTTAGACGTTTATTTAATTCTTCCTTGGACATTTCAGTTCTGTAATTTTCAAACTTCTTTGAGCTTTTGAACCAGTCTTAAAAAAAATTTTTTCAACAAATTTTAAATGTTTAAAGATAAAGAATGTGAACAAACTGGCAAAATGACAGGAGCAATTTGTGAAAAATGCAATAATTATTATTCTTGAGAAATAAGATATGTTCTTACTATGAAATACTTTTTATTCTATATTTTGTTGCCTTTGTATTTTTGGGGGGTTTTGTTTTCGAGGAGTTTTTATTTCGTCCTCTGTTGGTTCAGCAACATGCTCCGCCATTTTCTTTTTCCCTATTCACGGTATATGAGCTGCTGTCCTAATAGTAGAGTAGCCAATCAGTGCGCGATTGCTCATATCCAGTGAAGGTGGATAGAAGAATACAGAATATGCAGTAGTTGAGAAAATGCCTATCGAGCTTAGGTTGTGTAAATGATCAATACAAAATTAAACGTGTAGTTTTATTTTATTGATTCCTGGCTTCTCGGACACCTGGATATAATCTGAATGAACCATACGTTAGATTATGGTTTAAAAACTTTTTTTTTTTTTTTTTAAGTGTAATAAATTTATTTTTAGATCCTGAACTTGGTTTGTATTAGCATGAGGACATGTTTTAGGACCTGCACCGGACAGGGCGGCTGGCTCGCTCTCTCTCTCTCTCTCTCTCTCTCTCTCTCTGTGTGCGCGTGTGGGTGTGTGGGTTTACAGTGGAATGACTGTGTTTCCCAGTAGGTTTGTCAGCAGCCTACTCCTCGTGGTGTCTCGTAATGTGATTAATGGCTATTAATTCTCTCAGCGTCTCAGGCAGGACCCCTGACTCACAGGAAGAGCAGGATGCTGAAAAACTCTTAACTTTTCTCACTGTGTGTGAGAGAAAATGAAATCTGGACGTGTGTGTGTGTATAAAATATGTGCTGCTTCTGTCAGTTTTGAAGATCTCAAACTATTCATATAAGTGCTTGTAAGTAAAAAATGAAGGTTTTTTTCTTTCCCTCTCATATATATCTTGTTTGTTTCAGGTGGTGTACTTCACGGAGATGCATAAGATCTTCAGCGACCTGACGGACCAAATTGATCAAGGTGGCCTTACGGACCAAGAGCGAGAACAGCAGAACGAGGCCAAGCTCAATGACCTGCGTGCTCTGTCTATTGTAGCAGATGACTGAAGAAAAAGCAGGTCTCTCTTTGCCAGGTTTTACTCTTTATTCGTTCCATCCAATTGTTTCTCGACGGTCAGGCGGCTGCGGTATGGAATAACGGCCGTGAACGATGTAGTAAAGATGTACAGGGAATGTAACTCAACCTCCATTCAGAAGCTTGCTATTCATCAGTCTCTCTTTGTGATCTGGGTTATGGTTCGATTTCCAGTTTGTTTCATGCTAAGACGAGAGGAAGGCTTCCTCAGGCGGATACACTACACTATAGAGCTAAACGTCTGAAAAGTGAAGGATCTCAGTGGTGGGTAGAGCATCACTTGTTCTTTATGTGTAAACGGTATTTAATGTAGAGAAAGGTAATAATTCAGTCGGGCTTCTCTTTAGGAATCATGGTGTGGGGGTCACACGCATGTCGCTTTTAAACCTGCTTTTACTCTGCCGTCTCGGTCTTCGCTCCATCTCCGCAATTCTACAGCCCTGTCTGAGCGAAAACCATAAACATCTCGAAGAAAGCAATATCTAAGAACTTGAAGTATTTATTCGTTGTTGATCGAGTATTTAAATGGTGTCTGAAGTGAATTAAATTTGAGTGTCATGTTAAAATCTCTTACCTGGTACTGTAGCGCCCTCTACTGACCTAAAAAAAAATTGTGCTCGTATTTGTGTAGTGGTTTGAGGAAAGCATGTACTCTGGGATGTTTGTTTGGGGTTTTTTTGGCTACGGCCATACAGTTCTGTATTTTGGATGATTTACGATTGTATTCAGGACCAACTGTATGAAGAAGCCACAGCTATTTTCTGTCCTAATGTTACTTTACGTCTTTGTTAAACGCCAAAAAGTTTCAATCAAGGTGGGCTTTTTTTTTTTTTTTGACCTGGGTTAAAATTAACAACATGGTTCATAATTTCCAACCTTGGTAGACTTTTGGATGATCTAAGATTCTCTTAAAAGGGATTTTCCATCACTTCCTGTCTGTCTACACCTACCAAGTATTTTCTCTGGTCGGTCTGTCTGTCTACCGATTCCAATCTACCTAATTAGCATTTTTTAAGATGTCTCTTTTTTTTCATACTTAACCATGATTCGAACTTGGAGTCTTCTGGTTTTTAACCCAACACCTTAACCAATGAAAAGAGTGATTTATATTTGAGTGATTCCACGCTTATGGGTACTGAAATGGGGACATGAACTTGTTTTTAAAAATTCACCTAAAACCATTTCTTTTTTTACCATCAGGTCACAAAACATGTAATCTTTAATGAATGATATGTTAAAAGATAACTTTAATTT
Organism: Neoarius graeffei; assembly: GCF_027579695.1. Lineage (NCBI taxonomy): Eukaryota > Metazoa > Chordata > Actinopteri > Siluriformes > Ariidae > Neoarius > Neoarius graeffei. The sequence goes on along the minus strand of NC_083578.1, from coordinate 13,775,360 downwards.
TCTGAGATGTAATAAAAACATATTTATATGCCAAAGTCAGAACGTAACAGAAGTGTTGTGGACATATATATTCTCAATTTTAACAATGTAGAATTACTTTTTGAAACATAGGAAGGTGATGTTTTAGCAAATATAATTAATAAACATGTGTAGTAGAATAAACATACACATTCTTTCAATAAGATTAACATGGTATAGAGCTAGATTGTAATTAATTTGTAACAGACATCATTTTGGAACTCATAGGCTTGACTTTCGCATATAAATATTTTTATTACATCTCAGAAAATTAAAGTTATCTTTTAACATGTCATTCATTAAAGATTACATGTTTTGTGACCTGATGGTAAAAAAAGAAATGGTTTTAGGTGAATAAGTTCATGTCCCCATTTCAGTACCCATAAGCATGGAATCACTCATTTTTAATTTATTAATGAGTCCAGTCTTATTATATCATCAAGTAGCTTAAAATAAAGTCTTCTTGACCCTAACCTGAGAATATCGTAAGTCTCTCTAATACAAAGAGCAAATTATGATCTGGGTTAAAAATTCTAACCTGTAGCGTCTTCAAATGTTGTATTTTTGAAGCGTTTTGATTTGGTTGTGTTCATTCAGCTCTTCATCTCCGGGTTCCGTGTAATTCCTTCTGAAATGCGTGCCTTTATCTTGAGGATTTGGATTCTGACATGTGATTGTCTTGATGTCTGATCATCTCTTACAGCATTCATCTCTCTTTAATTTTGTTTACTTGCTAAAACAAGATGTCGTAGGTTTTTTTTTTTTTTTTCTTTTTTAAAATATACAAAAGTTTTTACTACTTTGTTTATAATCCCATGTACTTTTTAATTCGTATTTGTTTTGGTCGCTTTTGTATTTGTTTGACAAAGTCGTGCAATAAATTGTTGGTAAAAACCTGAAATATATAATTTGTATAATTGCTTGTGAATGCTCTTTCGCGGAAAAATCTGACCAAAGACTCGCATTCAACTCATTTGAAGTTTAAATGTTTTTTCTAAAGTGAAACTCAAGCATTATGCCAGTGTTAACTTATTATTATTAAAATGTTTTTACACGTTATTATAATCCTCGCAAAAGTGTTATCAGCCTTTGTCGGCTGTTCGTTTTGGCAGTTATAGTCATAGAAGGCACCGGTCCATGTGTGCTTGGTGTTAAGATCAGATTAGAGCATCTTTAATTTTACACTGCAGGCTCCTTCATTGGCTCATTGGAGAACTATCACGTGGCAGCAGTAATGTTCACGTCAAACATCAGAATGGGGGGAAAAATGTGCTCTCTGACTAATCGTGGCGTGGATGTTGCTACAGGACGGGCCTGGGATTTTCATACACAACATTGTCTAGTTTAAACATAATGGAATGGTGTGAAAAACCAAAAACATCAAATGAGTGACTGTTCTGTGGGTGGAAACATCTTGCTGATAAGAGAGGTCTGAGGAAAATGGACAGATTGGCTCAAGCTGCCAGGAAGGATATAAATCACTCTTTACAACCGTGGTGAGCAGAAAAGCATCTCCGCATACATGAACCTTGTGGTGGATGGGCTACAACAGCAAATGATCACATTGGGTTCCACTCCTGTTAGCCAAGAACATGAAGCTATCATGGGGTAGTTCAAGATTTCCCCCTCTCTTTATACTGCACCAATTCTAGCTGCATTTATTTAATAATTGTAGAACCTCCATGAGACTAGTTCCTGTTCTCACTTACATTTATTTATAGCAGCTATAAATTGTCATTCTCTCACTAGACCCCTCTCCAAGACAAAAAGTGCAGCTTATGTTACTGAGAACCAGGAAAGCGCACAGACATCATGCAAAAATCTTTACTTCTGGCAGTAACTAGACATGTAATGATTGATCATGTGAAATCGCAATACAAATTTTCTAATGATTCATTTTTTTGTTTTGCCAATTCAAATTGATTATCAGCCTGCATAATCTGCGTTTCCTAGCTGTAATTGGTGCAATAACACAATAGCAGGAATGCAATGTGACTTCACCCTTAGTGGAAGTAACACAGCTCTAATACTATGAAAATGCACAAAAACGGCTCTAAAATGGGAAAGGGCTGTTGCGTGATTGTACAAACAGATTTAACAAGAAATCAGAGCTTTTTTTTTATAAACAGACTGCTGAAAGAAAAGAAAATGGAGAGAGAACAAAATGTTTGCAAGTTTATTAAGAAAAGGCCTACTTGTTATTAACTTTCATTTTTATTAAAAGTGTGTTAGTTCGTAGGCTATTATTTCACTCTATTCTTTACAAATGTGGGTAAATTTATTGTTGGTTAAGAAAATGTTTTAAATTTAACAAAAAGGAATATTTAAATAATAGGAAAGGTCCCCCCCCCACTTTCAAAAGTGAATCATTACATGCCTAAAAAAAAAAACCTGACACGAGACTCCTTCCTTAGTGTCTCCTTGCAGAAAACTTCACCATATTCACAATTGTACATGTTTTAAGCAGTTTGTGGATTAGCCACCATACGCATCCCAGTGTAAGCTGTTAAATCATTTTTTATATTCATATGATCATTTTAATTCTAAAATTATAGAAAATAAAAACACCTTCTGACAAGTCAGAATCAAGATTAATACCCTTGTCAGTATTCTTCTAGCTGTATATATGAACCGTCTTTATCCCAAAAAGTCAGACATCTTGACCAACACAACGCTGTTAAAATGTATTATCTTTATTCATCTGCTTGATAAGAGACATGCATAAAATACAGTACATCTCTCCCCTGATTGGAATTAGTGGAATATTTCATAATCTGCAGGTTTAAGTCTCAATATGTACAGCTAAACGTCCACATTTACAGTTTTTTGTTTTTTTTTTAAATAATGCACAGTGCATAAATTACACGTTTGTTCCGAATGTGAGAAATTACCTGTCCATGTTCCATAGATTAAGCCATGAACTTGCGACCTCTGCGTTTAACGAAATAAAAACAAATGTGATCAAGAACTATTTAACAAACATCACTCATTACAGCAGCATGAAATGGATGTCATCTTTTTCCTCTTATAGCGGACGGATGAATGTGATTTACGTTTACGCTCTACTGATTTCCAGCTGAAAGGACAAGTGTTCGGTCAGGGTCAAAGTTCAGAGTGACCCAAGGAATTGGCGCATGCTTGTAAATATGAAGGGGGGGGGAAGTCATGCATGAGTTAAGAGACGTTAGAACCCCAAAACTATATCCTTCAAACCAGCTTTGTTTCCTCACCTTGTCTTTATGCTCTTATTTATACATCAGAAGTAGTTACGCTACTGTGCATTATCTAGCTCATCAGTAAAGCATTTACAGTTCAGCATGGATTCTACAGTTAGCTTAAAAAAAAAAAGTTAATAATAAAATTCAGAAGCCTGGCCCGAGTCTCTACATGGCCGACTTGCTGTACATGTGTGAGATCTGCTCGCTGAAGACACGGCGCAGGTCCATTCGCTTGCTTTTCAGGGTGGGAGTGAGGAGTCCGTTACTGATGCTGAACATCTCGGGGTGCAGATACAAATCTTTCACCTGGAGAAGAAATGACCTGAGGTTGGTGTGTTTCTTTTACTTCACTTTGCCTAATGTTCCTGGATCTGAGCAGCTCAGAATAAATTATTTTGAGGGATAAAAAAACGCTTTGGGTTTTAGTGTGATGAAGTGGAGTTAGTGATGCACTCTGAAGTTGATTATTTTACTATAACCGCAAGTCCTGAAATGTTATATTAATTAAAACGAATCATGTTCCTCGTACACTATTCATACATTTAATGTAACGTTGTGAAACATCCAAGAGACGGGTAATGCCTGTTCTATAATACAGACATAATTATGCAGATACGAGTCTTTTACTGGGAAATACACCACTCGTATTTTTCATACGAGCTCCATCCGCAACATGGAGAACCAAAAACCTCTATACATCACTCACGAGGATCTCAATGAATTGTTCTGATAAATTTGGTTCCTTTGTGAATGTGTTGCTATAATAAGAAAATCACGCATTGGCTTGAAGATATCAAGTTTATCATCTTGCGTTGAAAAACTCGCATTTTTCAGATGTAATACATCATGGATTGAGTGAAATACATCACTCCAATGACGTCACTGACTAGATGCACGTTGTCAAAATGGCAAGCCAGTTCAAAATTAAAATTCTTTTGAGTAACTTGTGAATTTTTTTTTTTCTTGTGGATGCATCCATATAATATAAAGAACTGTACACGGTAGTGCAAAGATATGAAGTTTATCTTATGTTGAAAACATTTGCATTCGTTTGCTTTGCTCGCTCGTGAAATACATGTTCACCACTCAAAGATAAACTTCATATCTCCACACAACCATGGAATAAAAACGTATTCCCTTCTAGCGGGTTTACTGATGACATGCGATACTGTGATCGTATTACCGTACACCACTCTCCCCAATGGAGAATGAGCATGCAGTATTTTGTTATAATATTGCACATTGTCAACAACACCACGACCTCACACGTCGGTGCTCACGTGAAGATCCAATGACAAACTTTTCTGCTGTGCATACGTAGAATCATTTCTTTGTCGGCCAGGAAAGAGAGAAGACGCGGCTGATCCGGTGCTAGGTTTAAGCACTACATAAATAAATAAACTGAAACTAAAGATGCGCTGAACATCTGAAAGGCTACCAAAACTTTATATAATATTCACGCATATTTACAAGAGAAAAAAAAAAAACATATCAATGGACATCGAAAAACTGGAAAAGGGACACAGAGATGTAAAACTTCCACGCTCAAGAGTGACAGTTTGTAAACAAGCATGGCCGTGAGGTTTGCTTCATTAAAAATGTAAGATTTTGAGAGAATTTTGGCATGTGTGTAGCTGTCGATGTTGATTTTAAAAGTAACGAAGTAAATTACACAGGGATGATGATTATCAGCCTGATGGTAACTGGACTGCCATGCTAACAGCACCAGGTCGCGGGTAAGTTTGCACTGGCCTTTGCTACGGTAACTCTACTGCTATGCCAGCTGGAAGCTAACAGGACAGTCACGGGTAAGCTAGCGTCGGCCTTCAAGAATGCTGATATGAAGTGTATTAATAATAATAATGGCGCTTTTTTCATGGTCTATCATATATTCTGTTCACCATCATGTTAGCTGAATGGAATATCTGATGTACCACTCAACACCAGCCAATATTATTTAATTACACATACAAAAGTTTGGACACACCTAATTCAATGTTTTTTAATTAATAAGAAAAAAGAGTCACTTCATGTCAAAGTAATGAAGGCTGTCGTTTCTCTTTACTTTGTTGTTTGGTTCTTGACATAATATGGATTACTACAGCTGTGGAATAGGGCTATTTACTGTATTTATTATCGGATCTCAAATGCTTTAAGGCAGCAAGAAACTCGTCCACTAATTAACCTTTTGACGAGACACACCTGTTAATTGAAAAGCATTCCAGGTGACTGCCTCATGAAGCTGGTTAAGATCATGCCAATAGAGTGCAAAGTGTCAAGGTAAATGTTGGATACTTTGAAGAATCTAAAATATGAAACCGAACACTTTTGTTTTCTACTTAATTCCATAGTTTTGATGTCTTCAGGGGCGGCACGGTGGTATAGTGGTTAGCGCTGTCGCCTCACAGCAAGAAGGTCCGGGTTCGAGCCCCGTGGCCGACGAGGGCCTTTCTGTGTGGAGTTTGCATGTTCTCCCCGTGTCCGCGTGGGTTTGCTCCGGGTGCTCCGGTTTCCCCCACAGTCCAAAGACATGCAGGTTAGGTTACCTGGTGACTCTAAATTGACCGTAGGTGTGAATGTGAGTGTGAATGGTTGTCTGTGTCTATGTGTCAGCCCTGTGATGACCTGGCGACTTGTCCAGGGTGTACCCCGCCTTTCGCCCGTAGTCAGCTGGGATAGGCTCCAGCTTGCTTGCGACCCTGTAGAACAGGATAAAGCGGCTACAGATAATGAGATGAGATGATGTCTTCAGTATGGTTATCCTCCGCTGGCCGAAAGGCCCAAAGGGGGATTATGTCATGGTGATGTCCGTCGCAGGAAGGGTGCTCAGCTTCTGAAATCAACTCCTCTCACAATTTTTGGAGGAATTTCACGAAACTTGGCAGGATTCTTTGTTATGTGTCAATAATATACATATTGCAATTTCGTTCAATTCGGTCACATTTTACCAGAGTTACAGCCCTTGATTTAACAATTTCATGAGTGTGTGTTTTCCTTCTGAAATCAATTCCTCTCTCACTTTTTGGAGGAATTTCACCAAACTTGGAAAAAGGCATTATGTCATTAGTACACATTGCCATTTTGTTCAATTCGGTCGAGTTTTGACCCTTTGATTAAATAACTTGTACTTTGACAATTTCATGAGAGTGTACGTTCTTCTGAAATCATCTCCTCTCACAATTTGTGGAGGAATTTCACCAAACTTGGTAAAAGGCTGTGTTATATGACAGTTATACGCAGATTGAAATTTTGTTTAATTTGGGTAAATTTTTACCAGAGTTATGCCCTTGATTATTATTAACAAACTTGTACTTTGGCAATTTCATCAAGGTGTGCTTGCTTTCTGAAATAAACTTCCCTCACAATTTTTATTCGGAAAGGCCTGAAGAGGGATTACGTCGCGGCGATGTCCATCTACCCATCCTGGGAAGGGTCCTCAGACGATTTTTGGAAGAATTTCACGAAACTCGACAGGATTTTGTTATCTGTCGGTAATACGCGCATCACAAATTTTGTTCAATTCAGTCACATTTTACCAGAGTTATGGCACAGTTGCCAGCGGGGGATATTGTGCTCTTAGAGCACTCTTCTTCTTCTACAAGCAGTCAAAATACAGAAGCAGTAGGGGTGTACAAACTTTTTTGACTGGTAACACGTGTTTTGTACCTGCTCAAAAGACTTCAGTCCTGCTTCCTTCCCCACTGCAGTCATGTCCTCCAGCACAGCTTTCTTCACATCCTGCAGTAAAGAGACTATCAGTGCACTGCCACAGCACCTCGACACTTTCATTAGATCTGTGTCTGGCCGCTATGAACGACGTTCCAGTTTATACATTATACTGAATAGAAAAATACACACGCGTACACAAAAACTGAGATATTAGAACTCACAGGATTCTGACAGAGCTCTTCGTACGATCCCACAATTCCTCTCTCTTTGACCCAGTTAACAAACACTTCCGGGTCTGGGACCACGATGCCTATTAGATAAGACTGAAACGCATGCACAAGAGGACGACTTTAGTAAACGAAGAGTCCGAATACACTCTAGCTGACTCCGTGGTGTGTGTTTACCTGTAGACTGTCTCCATACACAAACACCTGGAGCACAGGTACGCAGCGCATGTAGACATTCTCGATCTTCTCTGGAGCGATGTATTCTCCCTGAGACAGTTTAAAGATGTTCTTCTTTCTGTCGATGATGCGAAGAGTCCCGTTCTATCTCACACACAGACATTAAAAGGGCTTTTTCATTACTGCATCCAGACAGTACTTTTATTACGTAAAGAAAGTCATTTATGAGAGTATCACACTTCTGTTTTAGACATTTCTGCTGAAAACAGCTCCTCATCCAGATTACGAAGCCTAGATTAGTATTTTGTCTTTTAATATATGACGAAATTAACAGTTTGCTTGGGAGCGTGACTATACTTCTGGACCTGATTTTATACATATTTCAGTCGTTAAGCTGTTGTGTTTGCTCGCTCACCGGCAGCCACTGTCCCACATCCCCTGTGTGCAGCCAGCCGTCACTGTCCAGAGCCTCAGCCGTCCTTTCGTCGTCCCTCAGGTAACCCTGAAATACACCGGGGCCCCGAATACAGATCTGAAAAACACACACAAGCACCAAAACAGCAGCAGCTGGCACATTAGCCTTCCTTTATTTCTATTTCCTTTTACTTTTCATTACAATCCACCAAAATGTGTGTGTGTATGTGTATATATATGTACATGTTACCTCTCCCTGTCCGCTCTTGGCATAATAGTTCATGTCTGGAATGTCGGTCAGTTTCACCATGGAACAAGGAAGAGGAGCACCGACGTGGCCTGAGACACAGTTCAAGTTTAGCATTTCAACAATCAAACTTGCACGAGTGTCCTAAATGGAGTCAATCTCGCCGCTACAAGGCTAACGACTGGCTAAGAATTACCGTATTGGCCCGAATATAAGACGACCCTGAATGTAAGACGACCCCCCCTTTTCCAAGTTCATCTTTGGGGAAAAAGTTTTTTTGAAGACCAAATGTTCATTCATATAAAGCGTATTTATTTCAAAATTCTGTTTAAAATTAGAGGCTTTTGTTTTTCACATTTAAATAGAGGTCATTTCAGTCTCATTTCCGTGAACACTTTTCATAGAAGTAAAAAAAGGGGCTAAACTGCAGGCTACTAGACAAGCCAAATTAAAACATTTAAATTGCATTAATTCAACAAATTTGTCAGGTTTAGATTGAAAGTTCATAAACTTCAGAATGTCAATGCATTGACTTCCCATAGCCTACGGGTATATGGAATAAATTTGCAGAACAGTGCAAATGCTTTAAACAATGCATTAAACAATACATTAAGGTTTACAATAATAAACAACTGAAACAATGGAAAGGGTAGTTTGCTAAATTACAGCTACTCACCACAGAGATCCTCAGCCTCACTTTGCTCACTCTCACTGTCCTCACTTTCACTTTTGGCGGCATTTTGTCTAGTCCGCGAATTTAAGATGACCCCCCTTTTTAAGAGCTATTTTTTACAACAAAAACACCGTCTTATATTCAAGCCAATACGGTAATGTGGATGCTGTACATGAGGAAATCACACGCTCGCTTTCAATCCATGTTGACTTGTTTGCCATTGCAGACATTTGTCTGTTTTTCTCTCACACACTCTTACTGATATTTAAACAAACAAGTTGCAGTATGTCCGAGAGCAGCCATCTTGAATCGCCTACCAAGGGTGTGGCCTTTAGTTTGAAGGCAAAATACATTGGAAGTCCTTTAAAGGGGAACTGAAGTCATTTTTAAACTTGCTTTATTTCTTAACGTGTTATTCAATTACGTTTTGTTTTATTAACCTTGTATCATGACTCGTATTGGCATATTATATGACGCTTATCGGCCTTTTCGGTTTTTAGCGATGTCGAATGTAGTTCATTTGGTCCGCGGCAGGCGTCGCTTATGGGTTGTTTTACAATCAGGGTACGCAAGCTAAAAATCACATTTAACACTTATTATCTTCAATATCAAAAGGCTTGACTAAATAAACTTGGTTGTTTATTGTAGCCCTGTGATAGCTCTATTTACCATGCAAAAAAAAAATTGGTGAAAAATATACGTCATATTTAGCAAAATTACTCGTGTCATTTAGAAAAAGTGCTTTTCTGACCACAGGTAGCTCCAAAAGGGATGCACTTAAATCATTCTTTACACCATAAAACACATTTGGTTCCATATCATTGGAAACATAGTTAAGTTTTAATGTTGAATGCCAGTAAGTTTTCAGACTATTTTGATCAAATTAGTATGTAATTGTGTCAAAAAAAAAAAAAAGTCCTCTCCGAGACAGCTAATTTTTCAATATAAAATAACACATCTAAAATGATTATTTTCATCCTAAAATGTGGTCAAGATATTGGGACATAAATATTAGAGACAACTAACACAAAGCTCACAGCCTTATATTTAAAAGCACTATGGAAGTAGTGGATTCTGAATTGTCAAAAAAAAAAAAGTCCTCTCCGAGAATCACTTCATTTGTTTCTCCCAGCCCTGCTTAAAGCGACACTTAATCTTGTTATAATACAAACTATTACACATGCCTATCTGTTCTTTAACTTGTCCTTCACTTAAAAACTGGTACAAGAACCAGTTTGAATCAATTTGAATTTTGGACCCCTGTGACACAAACTTTGTACCCTGATTGTAAAACAACCCTTATCCGTGCGATCTTCGCAAGACTTCAAACGTGATGTGTCGGCGCCGCCCTTTTGAAAACTGTTTACCCAGCTCGCCACATCATTCCAATTTAGATTAATTTTGAGATTTGCCAGCTTCATCAGTGATGGAGATTATTCCATACGACTTCAAACCAACATGGAATAGAGAAGAGTTGGAAAGACGACGGGATAAGGACGAGTCTGTCCTGCTGGTATTTAAGTCATTACTGTTGCATAATTAAAACGTGCCAGATCAGGCGGCCGATAGGTTTTCAAAATAATAAATACAAGCATGCATTTTTGTGATAAATACATATTATATTGAGCGCATTTCCCACATAATCCTCACTAAGGTTTCGGACAGCGCTACAAAATGACGTCCGCACTATATAGTGCCCAGGGAGCGATTTCGGATACGGAAAACTTCCGGCTTGATTACGTCAGCATTCGAAAGAGGGCGCGCGTGTCTTCTGACAATGTCGGCAGATGTTGGTCACTTTGCTTTCCGCTGTACGTTTTACTTCCGTCCTACGATGTCTCACACAGGTAGGGTTGGGCGGTATCCAAATTTTGATACCTTTAAACTGTCTGTGTTTTCCCGGGGTATACGGTATTACCGAGAAAAAAATATTTTGTTTCGGCCTACTGTGTAACGTGCGCCTATACCGGCGGACCTTGTCCAGACCTGCGCCTATGCCTCAAATGTACTATTTAAAAGCAGCATAGCGAATTATGTGCATTGTGGTATGGATTAAGCAGCAAAGCGAATTTTGTGCATTGATGAATGGATTAAGAGATATTTCAAAGCATCACGCAACTCTTCCTTCATCTTGAAAATAGCATTCAACTGTCGTTTACACATGTCTGCGTTGAAACGCCATTTGCAGCACTATTTCACCTACTCCATCAAAAAAAGTACACGATGAGCAGGATCATACCCTTTCAAGCATGGGAAATAAAAAAAGAAAAGAAAAAGAATCAACCAACACCCAAGTCCGTTTAGACTGCGCGATAAACCATATTCTTCAGCGCAAATGAGGCGAACCTAATTCAAATGCGTGATAGCTGCACAAGGCAAAATCATATGGGCCCACGTCATGCCATGGCGGGGAAATTAATAATCAAATGGCCTTACCTTGCTTAAAACGTTGTCTTGATCACATAACTCCTTACAATTATTCCACTTAAATCCATACGGTTTAACACACCCAACAAAGATAGCAAGCGCATTGCTAATTCCCACCAGAAACCGAACAGTTTACGCTACGATGTTTTCTTCCGTTTCTTCAGTAGAGGACATTTCAAACGTTTATTACCCACATCCCAAATGTCATACGTTATATTATTTTACCTTGTTACTCATGTAACCTACTCAAAACACAACTCATTGGAGAGATCTCGTGGAAGTGGAGTACCCCAGGCTATGGTGTGCCTTAGGGGACATATTAGATTTTTTTCGATTTTGCGCGGTCATTTACATTATTGCTGGCTCTTCCTTTTCATTTTGTTTGAAACCAAAATACTGCCACACTGCCGATGTTGTATTTTTTTTTTTTTTGCCACTAACTCGTTATCTTGACTCGCCATCTTTCAACCGCGGTCTCAGTCTCTTGCGAAGCTTTCTGTCAGACTCCAAATGTCACGCAGGGTTGCCATGGTAACGACATAAACAACCCTGCACGCGATGAGAACTTCTTTAGGAAATTGATAGAATTAGTGAAAATACGATCACACAGGGGCGGCACGGTGGTGTAGTGGTTAGCGCTGTCGCCTCACAGCAAGAAGGTCCTGGGTTCGAGCCCCGGGGCCGGCGAGGGCCTTTCTGTGTGGAGTTTGCATGTTCTCCCCGTGTCCGCGTGGGTTTCCTCCGGGTGCTCCGGTTTCCCCCACAGTCCAAAGACATGCAGGTTAGGTTAACTGGTGACTCTAAATTGAGCGTAGGTGTGAATGTGCGTGTGAATGGTTGTCTGTGTCTATGTGTCAGCCCTGTGATGACCTGGCGACTTGTCCAGGGTGTACCCCGCCTTTCGCCCATAGTCAGCTGGGATAGGCTCCAGCTTGCCTGCGACCCTGTAGAAGGATAAAGCGGCTAGAGATAATGAGATGAGATGAGATGACGATCACACAGTTATTCGGGATGATCTTCAATTTATTATTTTATATTATGACCATGTACTCCATATTTATTTAGATATTATATATTTTTTTTTAAATGACGGTAATGAGACCGATACCGTTGGTACTTTTGGATACCTCGGGATACCTTCTTACCGTAATACCGCCCAACCCTACACACAGGTCTCAGCAAATCTTGTTTACAGCCATTGCTTTGACATATGGACTGAGATATTACAGAGCATATTTCAAACACTCATAACTTGTTATAGCAGTGACAATAGCGATCAGAAATGCATTCCTATATTTAATAAAATGAGAAATAGAATTTTGATTTAAAAAAAAATTGCCTTTAGTTCTCCTTTAAATACTCATCCATTTAAGTTATTCCACAAAATCAAGTCGTACATGAGCTGGTAGCTGACGAGGCGCGTAGCTCCGAGTAGACTATAAGCAGCGTACGACGAGATTGAGTGGAATAACTTATTCTATCCACATTCACTGGATTTTGAGAAATGGAGCATTTTTGTTTTTATTTTTTGCAAATTTGATAACTTTTATACAAAATATGTCTGACAAAATAATTTCCGCTTGGATTGTAAACAAACTGGCGAAATGACAGGAGCAATTTGGGGAAAAAAAAAAGCTATAATAATAATTCTTGAAAAATAAAAAAAAAAAGTTCTTACCATCAAATACCTTCATTCCATATTTTATTGCCTTTTTTTTTAAATATATTTGGGGTTTTGTTTTCAAGTAGAGTTTTTATTTCGTTCTCGGTTGGGTCAGTAACACGCTTCACCATTATTGTCGTCTTCAGGGTTTTTTTGGCGGTTGGCAAACCAACTTAAAGGTGCATTACTGCCACCGACTGGGCTGGAGTGTGGAGCAGGAGAGATTTTAGGGGAGAAGAAACCTGTTTTCTTTTAAATACTCGATGACAGTGATTACAATCTGACTTGATGCGCACCGCCATTTTGTTTTTCTTTACTCACGGTATAGGCTATGAGCTGATATCCTAGTAGTAGAGTAGCCAATCAGAGCGCACGATTACTCATATCCAGTGAATGTGGATAGAATAATTCTAATTTCATTTGCTTGTGCTTAGCTTTGGTTAATTGTTACCTACGTTACACCAAACTCAGCTGATCCAAATCATTTTCAAAAAAAAATAGTGTTTAAACAAAATCGGACCAAACTTGTCTGGATTACATGTACTGCAGGATACATTCGACCTTTCTGTATAGATTTGTAATGCCTGGAGGAGATCATTATCTCCTCATGAGGAGAGGAGAGCGTGTTACCTGCGCTCCAGTCTCCAGGCATAGAGAACGTACACCCAGCCGTGCACTCAGTCTGACCGTAGCCCTCGAATATCTACACACAGAGTAAAACATGTTCATTAAGACGACGTCTCTGACACAAACTCACTCAACCACCTACAGCAAACATCCAAGAGAATACAATATTTATATTTAAAAAAAAAAAAAGTTTTATACAGCTGTGAAAAAGATGTAAAATCATTTTCCATGATGTGTATACACTTGATGGCTATTAAGAACACTGAATGTGATCTAAACCCCAAAACAGTTCATGCCCAAGTAGCTTTGTCCATAAGAACTGCTGCATATACAAAAAAAAAAAACATATCAGTGTCTTCATAACCTTAACTCTGGATAACTTTGCACGTAGCCAGAACCTCACTAATATTCGAAGGATGTTTCCATTTCTTTTTTTTTTTTTCCCCTTCCTTTGACTGGAAAACCAGGCTATTAAAGTCCAGGTGTTCCAGGATGCGTGGGAACTCGTGTTCTGTTCATTTGTCTAGTTTTCCCACAGTCTTGTTCCTCCATATATTTGATTTCAGTGCCAGGACATAACTCATTTGGGTTCATTTTACACTTCTGCATTACCGTTCCTACTGCTTTCAATTCGATTATAAACTTTTTGTCTTCTATTAGTGTGGAATGGTGTAATCTTGTTTGAGAAATATAATGAGGAGTAAATGATATTAGTTGTGGTTTGTTTTTTTTTCCCCCTTTTCTAAGGAGAGCTCTGACCAGGCAGCCGAGGGCGGCTCGGAGGAAGGACAGCACTGTGGGCGAGATGGGAGCTGAAGCCGTCATGATGAAGCGCAGGTTTCCTCCCAGACTGGCCTAGAGAGGGAAAGAAACAAACATCTTCAATCAGGTCGCTCGACACCGCTACGTTTCTGTAGCAAGGTAAAGGAACAAGCAAGAAATTCAATGTACTCACTGGATATTATACTAAAATAAAATCACTCCTAATTAAACGCGTCATCCCATGAAATATGAATAGGCAAGATGTCCTCTTCTTAGTAATACTAAGGAAGAGAACGCATGGGTGGAAGGTGAGAAAGACCAGATGAATAATATCTAGGAGGAAGAAGAATAGAAATAAGTGGAACATAAAGGAGAGGAAGAGGAGGATGATGAAAAATAACGAGAGGAAGAAGAGGACATATAGAAGGAAGTAGTAGAAGACAAATTAAGAGAGAAGAAGAGCAGGAGAAAAGGAAAAATGCAGCAAACTTAAATAGGTCCTGGACGCCTCCCTGGGGAGGTGTTCCAGGCATGTCCCCCCAGGACACGCTGGAGGGACTATGTCTCTCGGCTGGCCTGGGAACGCCTCGGTGTTCTTCCCGAGGAGCTGGCCGAGGTGTCTGGGGAAAGGGAAGGTTGGGCTTCCATGCTCAGACTGCTGCCTTCGCGACCCGGCCCCGGATAAGCGGAAGACGACGAGATGAGACTTAAATAGGTAGATAGATGATTGATTGATTTAATTTGAATTTATCCATAGTATAATTAAATGTGAAATTAGAAAGATGGATTTTAAAAGACGAGTATAAATACATAGGTGATTATAGAAAATCGCACGCACTGTTGGGTTGAGAAATTCAGACTATTTCTCGACGATTACCTCGAGTGACTCGGCAAAATGGCGGCCGATCGCTTCGTCACCGTAAGTGAGGAAGAATTACACATGATGAAAGAAAGTGCTGTTCCGAAAAGCACTAAAGATTCTCCGAAGTTTGGTCTAAAACTATTCAAATGGTAAGGTGGAACTGTGATTTTATTTGTATTTTTTTTTTTAATCCATTCAAAAAAACATGTACAGTAGAACCCCGCCTATTTGCGGTTCAGTATTCGCGAATTCACATATTCGCGGGATTTTATATAGAACATATCTCCTATACATTCGCGGAAATCTCAGCGATTCGCGGTCATTTGCGGCGAACATATCGAACGTTTACGCACTGCTACATTCTCAGAGCCGAATGCTCGCTCGCTATTGGCTGAAGTTTGAATGGCGGGCTGCTGCTCATTGGCTGATACGAATGAGCGCATTGTACAGTACAATCTCGCGGTTCCCGTAGTTCAGACTTGTTCACGTGTTGTGCGTTCTTGGTATTTTTGAATAATTTTTACGCCCTACAATGGCTCCTAAACGCTCTGCATCTTCTAAGGCTCCTGCCAAGGAACCCAAGTGCCAGAAGAAGGTAATGACGCTGCAGGAGAAGGGGGGGGTTTACAAGTATTCGCGATTTTGGCTTATTCGCGGCCATGTTCAGTCCCTAACCCCCGCGAATACTGAGGGCTTACTGTATATATTTTATGTGACTGAGCGTTATTAATTTGCATGCTGCTTTTGAAGTATGAAATTGTTGTGTATAGTTACACAGTAAAAGCAGTATTCTGCGATTTTACTGGAGGTCAGCTTGATGGACCACTTGGGTGCTTGTGCAATTAGTCAACGTAAGATAAAACGCACCTGATTGGTTACTGGAAATTGTATAAATATCCAGGGGTGTGTGTGTGTTAAGGTGTGGTCTGTTAATGTCCAACAGCTAGGGAAGCTGTACCGCTGTTTTTGTTTTTTAAATAATCACCTGTGTATTTGTACGAAAAAAAATTATCCACCTCCGGCTCAGTGAATAATAACCTCGACTTCATCTCGGATATTATTCACCGATATTCACTTCGCCTTCAGCGAATCATTGTTAACAAGATCAACTGTGAGCTACTGCTCACTTATATCAGAATGCAAGCGATCGAAGGAATAGGGCACTTATTATGAATGCTGACTTCAACAAATAACTCTGAAACAAGTAAAGAGCAGTGTCTCTCCTCAGGGATTTCAAACAGCATCCTGGGAAACTGTCATTTTGAAGTCGCATTTTGCGTCTTGAAATAGCGTCAAAATCCACGCCATACGTTTCATAAATACATTCAGTCGGTAAACAGGAAGGCGATGTGCGACAGACCTGAAAACGGTTTACACGGTATAGAACCCCAAGCTGAAGCTCGGTACCAAGTGGCTATGATTTGTGGTTGCTGGGGAAAAAAAAAAAAAAAAGGGTGTTTTGGACGGACAGAGGTAGACCAGTAAGTTCCCTCCTCCCCCCTCGGCCCACGGGTATTTAAAAAAATAAAGCTATTACTAGTCAGACCCTAAAGAATACTTGCATATCAGCTATATATATACACACACACACTACCGTTCAAAAGTTTGGGGTCACCCAGACAATTTTGTGTTTTCCATGAAAAGTCACACTTTTATTTACCACCATAAGTTGTAAAATGAATAGAAAATATAGTCGAGACATTTTTCTGGCCATTTTGAGCATTTAATCGACCCCACAAATGTGATGCTCCAGAAACTCAATCTGCTCAAAGGAAGGTCAGTTTTATAGCTTCTCTAAAGAGCTCAACTGTTTTCAGCTGTGCTAACATGATTGTACAAGGGTTTTCTAATCATCCATTAGCCTTCTGAGGCAATGAGCAAACACATTGTACCATTAGAACACTGGAGTGAGAGTTGCTGGAAATGGGCCTCTATACACCTATGGAGATATTGCACCAAAAACCAGACATTTGCAGCTAGAATAGTCATTTACCACATTAGCAGTGTATAGAGTGGATTTCTCATCTCTAGCCGCTTTATCCTGTTCTACAGTGTCGCAGGCAAGCTGGAGCCTGTCCCAGCTGACTACGGGTGAAAGGCGGGGTACACCCTGGACAAGTCGCCAGGTCATCACAGGGCTGACACATAGACACAGACAACCATTCACACACACATTCACACCTACGCTCAATTTAGAGTCACCAGTTAACCTAACCTGCATGTCTTTGGACTGTGGGGGAAACCGGAGCACCCGGAGGAAACCCACGCGGACACGGGGAGAACATGCAAACTCCGCACAGAAAGGCCCTCGCCGGCCACGGGGCTCGAACCCGGACCTTCTTGCTGAGACGCGACAGCGCTAACCACTACACCACCGTGCCGCCCTGAGTGTATTTCTGATTAGTTTAAAGTGATCCTCATTGAAAAGAACAGTGCTTTTCTTTCAAAAATAAGGACATTTCAAAGTGACCCCAAACTTTTGAACGGTAGTCTAATTATTATTTCAAATCTAATGTGCTGTGAAAGCAGAGAGTCTAGAATGGGTCAGTACTAAGTGCTGTATCTGTGAGAGGTACCTGGATCTTGTGGAAAACCAGTCTGTCCCACACACTGTCATTCCGGACGATTCCGTTGTTCAGCTCGGCCTGTTTCCTGCGCACAGCGTAGTGTAGGATGGCCCTCCTTAACACGGATGTCACTGAACCCTGAATCTACAACACACACCAGAATAGCTCAACCTCTTCCTCTGAAACATGTCACGTTACTCAAGTTTTGCCTCTCTTTATATTACAGAAATGATAATCCAGAATTGTGCGTTTAATCTCATACTGATCATCAACATGGGGAAAATTAATATTATTAGGCACCACCCAATCCTTACACCTTTTTTTTTTTAGCCTGATCCTGACCTTATCGTAGATACGGTTGAGTACGCGGGGCACCACAGGGAAGAAGGTGGGCTTCAGAGTTTTAATGTCGTCCATGAGCAGCGAGATGTCACCCTGGTAGAAGCCCACGCGCGATCCATGACAGAACATCGACACCTGAAGACGTTTAGACGAGCATGAAAGAATGAATTAATGGAGGAAAGGATCAGCATGATGACTTATGCAGATGATAAGGCGCGCTTTCTTTCATGGATGTTGGCTTTACGACACCCTTGCGCTTTTGTCTCATGTTGGTTTGAAGGAGGAGGTAATAACAAAAAGGAATCAAAATTTATTACTCGTTCTCATTTTTATTTTGTTCCAACGGTAAATCTATAGCTTATTTCCTTGTATGCTACAGGTATGAGCGCCTCCTTTATCTACGGACCTTTCTTTTGGCCTCCTAATTGATGGATAGGAGTGACTGAGAGAGTTACAGCATAAACACACAGAAAAACCCAAAGGCTTTCACCTGAAGCATGCGTTCGAACATGTGAGCGAGGGGCAGGTACGAGATCGACACGTCCTCCTGGCGAAACTCGAAAAAGCCCTGCGAATAAAAACATATATATATTTATATATAAGCAAAGAGAAATCTTGCACTGATCATCAGCCGCATGAAATATTAGCAGCATTACATTTTAAGTGGGGAGTTAATTCAATCGTTCAGCACTTACAGCAACAGTTAAACGTGTGATTTGTCTTCTGTGCAGCTGATATAAGGAGGAGTTTAGAGTTTACTGGGTAATGGAATACATAATTTATTTACCACACACTCCTCAGAGGCCTATAGCGGCGGAGGAAGAAGAGCGGTAATGCGTCCCACAGGAAATAAACATACAAATGAACAGAGACAAAGAGGATACAAAACATACCCCCACGACAACCTAGTGTGCATTCAGCATTAATCCTGTTCTCTGACATCAATTATATTTTACTTTTAACTCCATCCTGATTCCGAGGTTGACGGGTCGAGTTGACTCACATCAGGCCAACAAGTAATGAAGAGTGTGCGCACAGGATCAGACCATGTTCATACGATACACAGCACTTTTTCTGGCTACGAGCTTCAGACCAAGGGAGTAACTTTGATTTTGACATTGGTGGGGACACAAAAGTGATCCAAGGCAGAGCTTCTGAAAGGTTTTTTTTTTTCCATTAGCAATCATAATTTCATGTCATGCAGATCTTATAGTTTAACGCAGATTTTGTTGAGTTTTTAAAGCTCGACGGAAACCCTGCACTTACATTCTTGACTTTGAAGAAGAACGAACGAATGTCTCGTTTCTTGGGAGGGGGGCCGTCGTCCATGATACTCAAGTCCACCCACGTGCAATGAACCGGTGCTACAGGTGCTCTAGCCCCTGCCCCTTTTCTGTTTGCTGTCCAAAGTGCCCTTTTCATAGGGACTGTTTTTTTTTTTTTTTATTATTTGTAAAAGATAAGTTAGCTCCAACATCAATATTCTCTACAATTTGACAATAATATATGAAATTATAGATTTATAAAATAACGTTTTTCTATGTAAACGCGGGCATCAATCCGTGACGTCATGCCTCCGTGCAGAAAGCGCATGCAGGCGGTTGACAGTGGGAGACAGTGCGAGGAACGGCATGGTAAGGTCACACTGAAAGTCTCCTTTCATTTCTATCTGAACATGCAATACTGTGCAGCTTAGAACACAACAGTAAATGCGTAGGGTTGTTTATCATTTAATGAAGCCGCCTAGGCTATATTTAAACCGTTTGCTCCATCCATTTCATTAACGTGGCAGATTCGGAAACTTTAGTTTGAACGACGGCGTTAATAACGTATTCTAGCAGCTTCGAAAACTTGGTGCCATTCCACCATTGGATGTATTCTTTGGCATAAAATACAATATATTTTATGACATGACTAGACAGAGAAATCTTTTAGCTTCAAAATGATATATCAAACATAATTTTTTGACAACGACAAGTATATTAATTTTGCGACCAAAGTCACCTACCCTTTTAATTTCCACGCGTGATGTCATCGGCAGGTTCCCCTTCTTGTGTACCATGTGTCGGTCTATTTTTAGACCAGGAAACCCCCAAAGTGAGAGAGTAATTTCTCCTCGTATATGGGGGCCAAAAAAATTGCGAAAAATTGAGTTAATCTTTCAGTTAGCTAGATTTATTGGTATTAGCTAGATTTATTGGTATTATTTTTATCGCGTTCTATCCGCCATTGCTGATAATATGTGCCACGTCAGACGTCACGTGGTACACAAGAAGGGGAACCTGCCGATGACATCACGCGCGGAAATTAAAAGGGTAGGTGACTTTGGTCGTAAAATTAATATACTTGTCGTCAAAAAATTATGTTTGATATATCATTTTGAAGCTAAAAGATTTCTCTATCTAGTGATACCATTTATATATGTTGTCAAAATATATTGTAATTTATGCCAAAGAATACATCCAATGGTGGAATGACACTTTAAGGCTGAATGACGACGTCCACAACATATTCTAGGCTGTCAGACCTTCTTCTGCTGGCAATTGAGAAAGATATCCATATTGAATACAGTGTTGTCAGACATTTTCAAGAACATGGCAAACCGAAGACTGCTGCTTTGAAGAATACTGCAGCATTTAGATGGATCTCACACACACAGAATGTTCAGTTGCAATTGAAATTTAGTTTTGAATAAAGTTAACTTGTGTGAAAAATTTGTTCCAAGTGCCCTTTTTTGAATGTTGAGCCCCTCCAAAGGTCTTTGCACGGCCCTGCTCAAGTCAGCATGCGAGTCGTAGGGCAAGCATGCATGGACATCGAAGTCCAGCTCAATTTGTAGGCTGACGGAGAGTGGGGGGTGCGTGGGGTAGGTCAGGTGTGTACGTGTGAGATACGGGGGGTTGATGGGCGGGTAGTCACGGCTGCTGTGGGAAGTGTGCTGCTTTTACAGCAGATGGAGTGACAGCTGGGATAGCCAACCATGTAAGTTAGCGAGAAACAGGTAGCTAATCAGAGAATGTATATCTACGTTAGAGCGGGGATTATTAGCAGTGTCATACATTTAACCCTTTGTGTGCCATATAATTATTGCTCAGGTTAGGACATCGGTTTTATTGATCGTGATTACACAGTAATATTGGTAGGGACACGTCCCTAGCGTCCCTACCCAAAATTACGCCCTAGTTTCAGACTATTTAAAGGGATAGTTCGGGATTTTTGACATGAATCTGTATGGCATCCCCATCAATAGTGTCGTGCAAACACACTGACTTACCCCTGACAGCATCCTGTGAGTCCAGTTTTTGTCCAGTTTTGGTCCAGACGAAAGTAGTCCGGCAAGTTTGTTGGGGTCACGAAAGTAAAACGTTTTTCGTCTCAAAACAGTACGTGTTCAAAAGAGTGATATATTTGCATCACAAAACCGTTGCCAAATAAAAAAAGTCAGACCTCGAAATCGCTTGGCACTATTTTCTCTCCCTTCTTATCACTGCGCGCTGCCGCCAGGTGACAGCCACGGCTGTTTCATTCATTGTTTACCGCTAGCAAAGTTAGCGACAACATGTCTGACTACGACAGCGACGTTGAAAACATTGACTTCATCTCACAGCCAAAGGGATATCTTTATGAACCCGAATATACAGATGAAGAAATTCGCCAGATGGAGTTAGAACGGGCAGAGAGAGAAAGGGTGGACAGAGAAGTGGAAGAAGGTGAAGCTGGAGCCGCAGCTGGAGCTCTCAAATTAGCTTTTTTTTTTTTGAGATTAACATTTTTATTTTATTGAAAATCTTTTTGACAGTACAAATAGTACAAATTCTGCTGAAGTAAGCATATGCTACTACAGAATGTCAAATCAAAATAATGGCATTCCCCAGGGGAAAAAAAAAACAAAACAAAAAAAAAAGGGGGGGGAAAAATAAAACAAACAACAACGACAGTAACAAAACAAAAAGAATAGCGGCATAGATTACAAATAATTTAATATCAGTAAAAAAAAAAAAGGGAGTAAAACAAATGAAATTTAACCACGGGTCTTAATCTCTTTCAGAATGTCTTGAATGGATTGTAGCATGTATGACCATGCCTGTACAGTTCTTGGTTTGGCCTTGTTGAGACGTGCAGTTGTGCGCTCCAGTGCTAATACATACTGATAAGAGGTGAGCCAGTATTCTTTCAAAGGTAGTGAGGGGAGATACCAGCGTTTCAAAATAGCTTTTTTTGCTGCTGTGAATCCTGCCATTAGTAATTTACGTTGAGTGAGATTAAGGGAACAAATTAGCTTGTTAGCGCCGCTGATCTGAACTCCTAATCACTGCCAAACAATGGGAAAGGTGTTGATTCCTGCGCAGATGTCAACATGACAGCGCGCAGTGATACCAAGGGAGACAAAATATAGTGCCAAATAATTGCGAGGTCTGACTTTTTATTTGGCAACGGTTTTGTGATGCAAATATATCACTCTTTTGAACACGTACTGTTTTGAGAAGAAAAACGTTTTACTTTCATGACCCCAACAAACTTGCCGGACTACTTTCGTCTGGACCAAAACTAGACAAGAACTGGACTCTCAGGATGCTGTCGGGGGTAAGTCAGTGTATTTGCACGACACTGTTGACGGGGATGCCATACAGATTCATGTCAAAAATCCCAAACTATTGCTTTAAGGTCGCAATCTGATTGGCTCTCCACATGTGTGTGTGCTGGTGTCCAACTTTAAAAAAAAAACACGCAAGCCCATAGATCTGTCCTGCCATCTTTAAAAACGATCAAAAGTTTTGTATTTTTAAAATCATGTCATGCTGATAAAATGAGAGAGGTTTGATGACGGGCAGTGATGGCCAGGCCAGTCAAGCGGCCTCTTTCTGTGAAAGTAGCTGGTTCTTTAAATTTTAGTTCTTTATGCAAGTTTTCTTCAATGTTGAACAGGAGAGCACACCACAGTGTATCTAGGATGACGTTCCCCTCCCCTGCAACGATTGCGATTTAAAGCTAGACGGCCTTTTGATTTCATAAAACCGGTGAAATTTAGTTCCCTCTGAAATTTGGTCATTGTGATATACAGGGAGTGCAGAATTATTAGGCAAATGAGTATGTTGACCACATTACCCTCTCTATGCATGTTGGCCTACTCCAAGCTGCATAGGCTTGAAAGCCTCCTACCAATTAAGCATACCAGGTGATGTGCATCTCTGTAATGAAAAGGGGTGTGGTCTAATGACATCAACACCCTATATCAGGTGTGCAAAATTATTAGGCAACTTCCTTTCCTTTGGCAAAATGGGTCAGAAGAGGGATTTGACGGACTCAGAAAAGTCAAAAATAGTGACATATATTGCAAAGGGATGGAGCACTCTTAAAATTGCCCAGCTTTTGAAGCGTGACCATCGAACAATCAAGCGCTTCATTCAAAATAGTCAACAGGGTCGCAAGAAGCGCGTTGAAAAAAAAAGGCGCAAACTAACTGCCCGTGAACTGAGGAAAGTCAAGTGTGAAGCTGCCAAGATGCCACTCGCCACCAGTTTTGCCATATTTCAGAGCTGCAACATCACTGGAGTGTCAAAAAGCACAAGGTGTGCAATACTCAGGGACACGGCCAAGGTAACAAAGGCTGAAAAACGACCACCACTGAACAAGACACACAAGATGAAACGTCAAGACTGGGCCAAGAAGTATCACAAGACTGATTTTTCTAAGGTCTTATGGACAGATGAAATGAGAGTGAGTCTTGATGGGCCAGATGGATGGGCTCGTGGCTGGATCAGCAAAGGGCAGAGAGCTCCAGTCCGACTCAGACGCCAGCAAGGTGGAGGTGGGGTACTGGTATGGGCTGGCATCATCAAAGATGAGCTTGTGGGACCTTTTCGGGTTGAGGATGGCGTCAAGCTCAACTCCCAGTCCTATTGTCAGTTTTTGGAAGACACCTTCTTCAAGCAGTGGTACAGGAAGAAGTCAGCATCCTTCAAGAAAAACATGATTTTCATGCAGGACAATGCTCCATCACACGCATCCAAGTACTCCACAGCATGGCTGGCCAGAAAGGGTCTAAAGGAAGAAAGATTAATGACGTGGCCTCCTTGTTCACCTGATCTGAACCCCATAGAAAACCTGTGGTCCCTCATCAAATGTGAGATCTACAAGGAGGGGAAACAGTACACATCTCTGAACAGTGTCTGGGAGGCTGTGGTTGCTGCTGCATGCAATGTTGATCGCAAACAGATCAAAACACTGACCGAATCCATGGATGGCAGGCTTTTGAGTGTCCTTGTAAAGAAAGGCGGCTATATTAGTCACTGATTAGTTTTTTTGTTTGTTTTTGAATGCCAGCAATGTATATTAGTGAATGTTGAGTTGTTATATTGGTTTCCCTGGTGAAAATAAATGAGTGAAATGGGTATATGTTTTTTGTTAAGTTGCCTAATAATTATGCACAGTTATAGTCACCTGCACACACAGATATCCTCCTAAGATAGCTAAAACTAAAAGCCCTACTCCAACTTCCAAAAATACTCAGCTTTGATATTTGAGTCTTTTGGGTTCATCAAGAACATAGTTGTTTTTCAATAATAAAACTAATCCTCAAAAATACAACTTGCCTAATAATTCTGCACTCCCTGTATGTTTTTTGTAATATCTTTTTAAAAAATGCATACATCTCAGGCCATTCTGTGGCTGGGAAGTTATTTAATTTGAAGGGATTCCTGAGCAAATAATGTGCATGAAATTGCTCGCTTCGCACAGTCAAGCAGACCAAGGAAGTCCGTGTGTATGTGTGCGCGCACGCATGCGTAGGTTTACTTTGAGCGTGCACGGACAGTTCCATCATTCTGTCGCTAAACGAACAGCTGATCACACCGAGGTGCTCGCTGACCGCCGATTTTTATTCGATTGGTCCTGCATGTGTGTCGTCTTGCTTTCTTTCCGTTACTGTCGTCGATTGTTCACGTTTCATTCGCACGCTCGCGTCCTCCGTTTTTCTCTCCTGTCTCAAATTTGTATCCCACAATGCCTTGTGCAAATGGGGAAAGCCCACCACGTCATGCATGACGGAGTATCTTGAATCGGGTCATGGTGAAGCAGGAAAAAATAGCAGAGAATTTATGGCCACGTGACTCTAAATTCATTAATTGTTCTTTTAGGGGAAAAAAAAAAAAGTAATAATCTCAAGTCTATGATTTGAATTTTTTCCCCCCCTTTTCCCCTGCACAGCTACTTATTTGTGTCTCGCATTATTTGAACAGATGTCTAAGAAATGAAATACAATAGGGAAAGAAGAAATCAAGATGGAGGAGGTTTTAATAGCATAAAATCCTGGACCAAAAATTAAAAAAAATAAGTGTAGGCGTGTGATACCGACCTCTAGAACTTTAATAGCTGAGGACACGTTGGAGGCGATGTTGCCATGCGTGATCATGGCTCCTTTTGGCTTTCCTAAATGAACAGGAAGTGAGAGAGTTACCCGAGAAAGTGGTTCTCTTCTATTACAGCCTTCCTATACATATACAGTGGGGCAAAAAAGTATTGTCAGTCACCAATTGTGCAAGTTCTCCCACTTAAAAAGATGAGAGGCCTGTAATTTTCATCATAGGTACACTTCAACTATGAGAGACAGAATGGGGGGAAAGAATCCAGGAAATCACATTGTAGGATTTTTAATGAATTAATTGGTAAATTCCTCAGTAAAATAAGTATTTGGTCACCTACAAACAAGCAAGATTTCTGGCTCTCACAGACCTGTAACAACTTCTTTAAGAGGCTCCTCTGTCCTCCACTTGTTACCTGTATTAATGGCACCTGTTTGAACTCGTTATCAGTATAAAAGACACCTGTCCACAACCTCAAACAGTCACACTCCAAACTCCACTATGGCCAAGACCAAAGAGCTGTCAAAGGACACCAGAAATAAAATTGTAGACCTGCACCAGGCTGGGAAGACTGAATCTGCAATAGGTAAGCAGCTTGGTGTGAAGAAATCAACTGTGGGAGCAATTATTAGAAAATGGAAGACATACAAGACCACTGATAATCTCCCTCGATCTGGGGCTCCATGCAAGATCTCACCCTGTGGGGTCAAAATGATCACAAGAACGGTGAGCAAAAATCCCAGAACCACATGGGGGGACCTAGTGAATGACCTGCAGAGAGCTGGGACCAAAGTAACAAAGGCTACCATCAGTAACACACTACGCCGCCAGGGACTCAAATCCTGCAGTGCCAGACGTGTCCCCCTGCTTAAGCCAGTACATGTCCAGGTCCATCTGAAGTTTGCTAGAGAGCATTTGGATGATCCAGAAGAGGATTGGGAGAATGTCATATGGTCAGATGAAACCAAAATAGAACTTTTTGGTAAAAACTCAACTTGTCGTGTTTGGAGGAGAAAGAATGCTGAGTTGCATCCAAAGAACACCATACCTACTGTGAAGCATGGGGGTGGAAACATCATGCTTTGGGGCTGTTTTTCTGCAAAGGGACCAGGACGACTGATCCGTGTAAAGGAAAGAATGAATGGGGCCATGTATCGTGAGATTTTGAGTGAAAACCTCCTTCCATCAGCAAGGGCATTGAAGATGAAACGTGGCTGGGTCTTTCAGCATGACAATGATCCCAAACACACCGCCCGGGCAACGAAGGAGTGGCTTCGTAAGAAGCATTTCAAGGTCCTGGAGTGGCCTAGCCAGTCTCCAGATCTCAACCCCATAGAAAATCTTTGGAGGGAGTTGAAAGTCCGTGTTGCCCAGCGACAGCCCCAAAACATCACTGCTCTAGAGGAGATCTGCATGGAGGAATGGGCCAAAATACCAGCAACAGTGTGTGAAAACCTTGTGAAGACTTACAGAAAACGTTTGACCTCTGTCATTGCCAACAAAGGGTATATAACAAAGTATTGAGATGAACTTTTGTTATTGACCAAATACTTATTTTCCACCATAATTTGCAAATAAATTCTTTAAAAATCAGACAATGTGATTTTCTGGATTTTTTTTTCTCATTCTGTCTCTCATAGTTGAAGTGTACCTATGATGGAAATTACAGGCCTCTCATCTTTTTAAGTGGGAGAACTTGCACAACTGGTGACTGACTAAATACTTTTTTGCCCCACTGTACACCTTAAACACTAGTTGTACCTTTCAAAGAAGTGGTTCAAGAGAATGAGACAAAGAGGACTGAATAATGGCTAAATGGCACTTTGTAGTATCTCCGGCTTTATGCTGATAGACTGAGTGATAAAGGGACTGTACCTGTAGTTCCACTGGTGAAACACACAACAGCAAGGTCCTTAGACTCAGGAGGCTACGACAAAAATGAAAAAAAAAAAAAAAACTCTATTAGAAATACGAGTGGATGAAAAATATGGTATCGTTCTCACTGAAGAGATCATACAGTGGTACTCATTTATCCTAAGCTGACATGCACAAGGTAGCTGTGAACGATGCACACACTGCAGGTGTGTGAGGAGCTTTACGGCTAGAAACAAACCTGAAATATTCCAAACTCCCTACACATCTGGAGTACAGGACACATTTAATTGAGAAGATATTTCAGAGAACACTTACCACTGGAGCCTGGAGATTTTCCCTGCCCACATCCTGCAGGTAAAAAAACACACACACACACTTACTCTAACAGCGTATTAACAGAGAGGTCACTACTGACATGCTTTATTTTTCTGGTCTGTGTTATGGACTGATATTTAGATCATTTAGAATTCCCATGGTTTTCTGACCATGAGCTGTTCGAGCTGCAAAATCTCCACACCACAGTTCTTCCCTCTCTCCACCAGGGCGGCGCTCACAGAGTTAAAGAGCACCAGACAGGACAGAGTCAGAGTCACTCCTTTCTCCTTGTTCATCAACAGAGACTCTGCTTTCTCCTCTTTATCACAGACCACCAGAGAGATCTCCGCTAGAGAGAAAGAAAAAGGATGGACAGAGAAAAAGGATGGACATGAAAGAGATTGAGGGGGAAGGATTGAGAGAGAGAGAGAAAGAGGAAGGATAGATAGACAGAAAGGATGGATAGAGGGAAAGGGGAAGGATGGATATGAGGGAGAGAGAGAAGGATGGATGGAGAGGGATAAGGATGGATATGAGGGAGAGAGAGAAGGATGGATGGAGAGGGATAAGGATGGATATGAGGGAGAGAGAGAAGGATGGATAGAGAGACAAGGAGAAGGATGAATGAGAGAAAGGATTGAGAGGGGAGAGAGACAAAGGATGGATATGAGAGAAAGATGGATAGAGAGAAAGGGGAAGGATGGGCAGAAAAGGATGGATGAGAGAGCGCATGGGGAAGGATGGATATGAGAGAGAGAAGGATGGATATGAGGGAGAGAAGGATGGATATGAGGGGGAGAAGGATGGATGAAGGATGGATATGAGGGAGAGAAGGATGGATATGAGGGAGAGAGAGCGAGAAAGATGGATGGAGAAGGATGGATATGAGGGAGAGAGAGGGAAGGATGGATATGAGAGAGAAAAGATGGATAAGAGAAATGGTATGTTGAATTTTAGTTACATATTTAGTGCTGGTTTGAAGATGTACGGTGTGTTATTACAGCTCTTTCCCAGACGTTGCAGTGCTGCTCACATCTCTAAACGTTCTCGAGGAAAACCATATTCATGAATAAGATACTACACACTGTGCACCACAAGGGGGCGATAATAACCCACAGAAATTTACAGCACAGGAAAGTTCATGATATTCATCTCATTATCTCTAGCCGCTTTATCCTGTTCTACAGGGTCGCAGGCAAGCTGGAGCCTATCCCAGCTGACTACAGGCGAAAGGCGGGGTACACCCTGGACAAGTCGCCAGGTCATCACAGGGCTGACACATAGACACAGACAACCATTCACACTCACATTCACACCTACGGTCAATTTAGAGTCACCAGTTAACCTAACCTGCATGTCTTTGGACTGTGGGGGAAACCGGACCACCCAGAGGAAACCCACGCGGACACGGGGAGAACATGCAAACTCCGCACAGAAAGGCCCTCGCCGGCCACGGGGCTCGAACCCGGACCTTCTTGCTGTGAGGCGACAGCGCTGACCGCCGTGCCGCCCGTTCATGATACTGACTCGTTTTAAATATTAGCAAGTTATACACACATCAATAAACAACTATTTAGCTAAACTAAATGGTGCTCGTGTGCATTTAATGTTTTAGAGAAGCAGCCTTGGGTTGCTGGTTCGATTCCCAGAACCAGCAGGAAAAAACGTGAGGGGAACTGAGTGAACGAACAGCACTTTCCCGTCCCTCTGTATCATGGCTGAAGTGCCGTTGAGCAAGGCACCGAACCCCCAACTGCTCCCTGAGCGCTGTAAGATAGCTGCCCACTGCTCTGGATATGTGCATGTGCTCACTGCTCACTTCTTCAGATGGGCTAAATGCAGAGGAGGAATTTCTCTCTGCTCGAGTGTACATGTGACAAAGGTGTCGTCTTACCACACATTTTTCATCAAATCTGTAGAATCAGAAACTAAAGAGCAGCCTGGTGAACATGAAGATTAAATCCAGTGACCCTCACTCACCCAGGTTGAGGATGTGCACCATGGCCTCCTGACCCAGTGTGTCATACAGAGGCACTAACGCCATGGAGAAGGTGTAGCAGGCCAACTCTGTAATAACCCACTGCGGTCAGCAGGGGGAGACAACGTTAGCATCAGCACAATTACTGTCCATCAAACTTATTTAACATTGTCAAGTGTATATGAGCATCATGGGTTTCCCACACTTGAAAGGGAAGGACTCGGACACAGGATTCCACTCGTCTTGTATTTTATTGGTTTTCAGTGGAGCTGACGTTGTAGTAGAATTGTGGGAGTAGTAAAATATAGTAGGGTTTTTCCAGAAGAAAAGGTAGAAGCAGAAAGTGAAAAACCTTTACAAACAAAAATAAATGTATGAATAAATGCTTGTTTTTCTACAACAAAGCCCAAGTTAATTAGGCAACAATATATAAATATTTGTGCAAGTATATTTTAACCATTTTTAATCATTCAGGCAATATGTTACTGAACAAACAAATGAACAGAAAACCAGTTCTAAACTAAGAACCATTTACTTCTAACCATTTTAACCATTAGCCCTTTAACAGGCAGTTTGTGCTTTTTAACTGAAGATATTTTACTGCACGCCACTGAGAAAGGAAACTGATGAAATGAAACGAAGGACACACGTTAGCAACTACCAGCAAGCTATAAGAAACAAATTTCTCATGCCCACGGATTACCGCGAGCGCAGCGTTTGCATATAGTTCAGTGGGCTTACCGGTAGCCTTTTTTGTCCTTTTTTCCCCGATGTGCTGTAAGGTTTGTGTTAGTAGCGAATTCTCTTTGCAACTGCTGTGCTGCTGCTTCGTCACAAACTGAACGCCAACTCTGCCTATTGTTCTAGAATGACCGCTGCCCTGCTAATTAGCGTTCTGACTGGCTTCACCTGTTCAGCGCAGCGTGCTGTCAAGCCGAGCGCTGGCAGCGTAGCACTGCGATTCAGCGTAGCAGGGAGTGGCGGAGGCAGCTGTCAATCATGTGAGCCTGCATTCAGACACTCCTTGCGGCAGGTCGCCGCGACACCTCCCACTCGATCTTGGCGTGGCGCGACACGAGAAGATCGCACCCATCAGGTGAGCTGGTCTCTGCTGACTTGTTCCTCCACAGGGAGGAGGACGATGAGGCGTCGCACATCCCGATGCAGTGTGGTACCCTGCGGGTCCCCGGACTTTTTGGTTGGCTTTGGAGTCTTCACCTGAGCACGTCCACCTGGGGGGACTTTCACATGGACATCCCAGACAATGCCTTTGGAGTCTACATTCACGCTAACCACTCTTGCAAGCTTGAATTGCCCCCTCAGTGCATTTTGGTCGCAGAGCCACACTATGTCTCCGACGGCAACATTTCTTTTTGTAGTGTGCCACTTGCTGCGGATGAACAGGTTCGGACCTGCAAGTTGGCTCCAGGACCTCCAGAAGTGGCTAACTTGTGTTTGCATTTCTTGCAGTCTCTTGAAGGGGTAGGTGGTGTAGTCTACTGTTTTGAAGTCTCCAGCTTGTGTGGCTCGGCCAAGCAACAGTGTGTTTGGGGTTATGTAGTTGATGCGGTCCTCACGGCTCTGAACTCTGGCATCGATTGGCCTTTCATTGGCAAGGTTAGCAGCTAGCTTAAGCACTGTCAGGAACTCACTGAAGGTAAGGCCTCCTCTGCCACCAAGGCTTTGCAGAGCTCTTTTGGTGACCTTGACAGCAGTTTCGGCAGCACCATTCCGGTGGGGTGAGTCAGCTGGAAGGATTTTCCACGTCCAACAGGTACCGTTTTTGGCAGCATACTCTTCAAGTGATTCTTTGTTCAGTTGCCTCAGGTAAGTATACATTTCTTCCAGGACAGATTTCGCTCCAATGAAGTTTGTTCCAGGATCGGACCAGATTTTCTGCGGATGACCACGGATAGAAGTGAACCTCTGGTAAGCAAGGAGGAAGCTCTCTGTTGTTAGTGTTTGCCAGTTCGACATGGATGGCTCGGCTTGACATACAGCAGAATAGTACGCCCCATACTTTCATGCTTGCTCTCCTTCTGACGTCATCCTTCACTTGATATGGTCCGAACAGGTCGACGGATGTGAACTGGAATGGCGCAGCTGGATTGACATGCTCTTCAGGTAAGTCACCCATGATTTGCTGACAGGTTTTTGCTCTTTCCTTCTTGCAGATGATGCAGTTGTCGACAACTTTTTGGGCCAGAATTCTTCCTCTGATCACCCAGGCTCTCTTTCGCATCCGCAGCAGAGTTCCTGCCACTCCGTCATGTCCCTCACTGTGTGCTTCACGGGCCAGGAGAGTGGAGACCCAGGCTTGGTATGGTAGCAGGGTAACAGCTTTATGGTCCTCTTTGAAGGCCTGTATCCGCCCTCCACACATCAGGATCCCAGTTACTTGGTCTTTGTATACAACAAGCCTGTCAGTAGTTGTATTTGGGAAGTTCACACCTTGCGCTGCCAGGCATAGTTTCAGGAACACGTTTTTCCTTTCGTTGACAGTGATGACGCCAGATGAAGGTATTGCCTCTCACTTTGCTTCATCTCCCCTCTTGGCATGCAAGAACTTTTTAGCCGCCCTCCAAATCCATGCAACCGTCCCGACCAGCCGTCTTAGACTGCTGAAGTGCTTTTCGTCCAATAGATTTTGGACTGCTGCTACTGTTGGTGGTGGGTTTCTGGACTTGGATTGTGCTTCGTCCTGGACTGCAAGTGGGCTTTGTGCCTTCAGCTGACTTCAGGTGAGTACAGCAGTGAATGTTTTCTTCTGCATTTTTGTGACGTTGTCTCTTGCCTGTGCAGCAACATCTTTCGCTGACTTTTTTGGCCACTCACCCTCAGGAAGCTGAAGGAACTGCGGACCTGACTGCCACTTGGATTTCTCGATTAGGTCATCAGGACTGGCCCCTCGGGTGATAATGTCTGCAATGTTCTCGGCACCTGGAATCCACCACCAATCTCGGATGTCAGTGCTGCTCTGTATCTCACCAACTCTGTTTGCGTAGAAGGTTTGGTATCCATAACTTTCACGCTGTATGGCACCCAAGATGGTCTGGCTGTCGACTAGATGATACCACCTTTTGACCTCGATTTGGCAGTGCTTTTGGAAGTAGTTCTTCAGCTGTGCTGCAAAGACTGCTCCGCACATTTCTGCTTTCACAGGGTCACCTTTATGGTCGAGGAGGGTCAGCTTAGCCTTGGCCTCAACTAGCCTTACGACGACACCATGGCTGCAGCTCCAACGCAGGTACAGCACGGCACCATATGCACACTCACTGCCATCAGAGAAGGTGATTGCACATGGTCTCTCAGCTGGATCTGGCGGTGTGAGAGCTCTGGGGAATCTAACTTGGCTCAGCTCAGCGTACACTTCGAGGAGCTTTATGGCATCGTCTCTGAGCTCTCTGGACAAGGCGGCATCCCAGGTGTCTTCTACGCAGTACATGACTTTTGCCTCTTGGAAGGCCCTGCGGATCAGGATGGCTCCCTTCTGTTTTGCTGGGGCCACAAGGCTGAGAGGGTCATAGAGACCAGAGACTTGGCTTAACAGCTCTCTTCTGGTGAGTGGGTCGGGAGTTTGTTCTCTCACTTGTTCTTTCAACAAGTCCTGGCCGAGGCGCATTTTCTTCCTCTTCTTGGAGTTCACCGCAACCATGACATGTAACTTGTCATCGTCGACGGTGTAGCCGAGGCCCAGGGCTTTGTTATCCTCTTCAGTGAGTTGGTTTGGCAGGATCATGGTGTTTGACTCGATCTTCTCACCTCTCGACTCGCTCCTCCCACTTTGATCCGAGTAGATCCAGGGCTTCATGAAGAACCCTCCTGCTTGAAGGATCTGCTCAATGTTGGATGTAAGGCGTTTCAGGTGGTCAAGGTTGTTGTGGGAAGTCAATATGTCATCGACATAGGTATCCTCTTCGAGGACACGTCTCTCCTCTTTGAAGTGGTTGAATGAAGGCAGGCTGGCAGTCTCTCGCATGGCAACTTGGGCTATGCAACCAGCAGGTTTGTCTCCAATGTTGACTCTTGTTATGGCGAATTCTTCGATCTCTGCATCTTCTGTGTCATGCCACAGAAATCTGTGCAGGTGGACTTCTCTTTCCTCAAGCCAGACAGAGTTTATACATTTTGCGGATGTCCCCTAAAGCTGCGAAGACACCAGCGCGGAACCTCAGCAGGACACCTCTGATTGGGTTCAGGACGTCAGGGCCTTTGATCAGGATGTCGTTTAGGCTGAGGCCACTGTACTTCTGGCTGCTGTTCCATACCAGTCTCACTGGGGTGGAGACTGAATGTGGATTTGGGCCTATCAGGTGACTTATATACCACACTGGCCCGGTCCAGCTTTGCAGAACCTCTTTGGATAGCTTTACTGCAGCTCTGCGGCTCACCATTTCGTGGACTTGTGAGGCGTAGGCCACTTTCCACTCTGGTTCCTTCGCCAGCTGCCTCTCAGTTCTGTGGAACATGGCTTCAACCGCTCTCTTGTTGTTGGGAAGAGATGCTGGGTCTTCTTTCCATGGGTACTTGGCGTGCCAGTGTGGTTCAGTGCTGTGGTGGTCTCCGGCCACATAAGTCAAGCCGTCCCTCACCATCTCCATCTCCCTTTCTTCGGCCAGCGTCATTTCTTTCCCACCAGGCTGACAGTTCCCGCAGCGACTTCCTCCGCATCTCGGTTCGCAAGCTGCTCCAATGCTTTCCCATTTCCACCACTTCAGGAAGTCTCTGTTGCTAGTGGCTGTGTTGGACTGGGAGCTGGGATGTCTGGGAGACTGGCAGGAGACTGGGACTTTGCAGGTGAGTTCGGTGTATCTGACAGCTGCAGTGCGCATGGATCTTGCGAAGTGAGTCTTGGAGGTGTGGGCCGTTAAGGTGACTTCTTCAAAGAGGTCCGGGTGTGTGCCTCCAACGGTCTTGCCAAGCGGGCCATCCCAGAGCACCAAGTCACCGACAGAACGAACCTTCTGGGGTACCAGCTGCCCTTCTTTGTGGCTGATGAGGAGTTGGATCTCCTTTGGTCTTGCCAGATCTTCCAGGGAGATGTCTGAGAAAATTTTCTGCAGTTTTTCTGCCGGGACATGTCTGTGGACTTTTGCCATTTTGTCAAGTCCATAGCAGATGAGTTGGTGTGCTTTGAGTGTCCCTCTTGGGGTGCTGACTCGTATCTTAAGCAAGTAGCGCTTGGTTGCAACAGACACCTTCATCCCTCCAACGCCATGAACCTCCAGTGTAACGTCTTCACTTCTCAGGTTCAACTTGCTTGCAGCTTTGTGCGTTATGTGCGTATTGTGCGTCTGCTGCCAGGTTGATGAGGGTCCTGACACTCTGTCCGTCATTGGCAGTGACATTGAGGAGCATTAGGATGACTGGGTACTCAGTGAGGCAGTGTTCATCTAGAAGACCTCTCTCAGCAGCACTGGAGTTGAATGCCCTGGACGCTATGTTGCAGAAGGCATCTCGGCACTGCTGTGCCAGCTCTGGTGAGAGTTTGGAGAGGAACTGCTCCTGGGTGTCAGTGAGTCTTCTGCCCTCAGCCCTCACCGGACTGAACTTGGGTGTTCTTTGGGACTGGGGTCTGGCAACTGGACAGAAGAGGGAGTGGTGTTGGTCTTTGCATTCTGGATTCCCGCACAGGTAAGTGGTTTTTTTTGCAGTTTTCACCAGTGTGGACTTCGAGGCATCTTTTGCAGGCACCGAGTTGCTGTGCTGCATCCTTCTTCTCCGATAGCTTTAGGTTGGTTCTGAACTTTCTGCAGAAGTACAGTTTTCTTCTGTGCTTTGGGTCACCACAGACGATGCAGTCTGCTGCATCACTGTTGGACGACACTGCCGGACTGTTGGTTGCTTTTGTTCTGGCTTGCTTCAAGAACTTGGTCTTGTCTTTGGCAGGTTCAACGCCATCTTTCAGCTGGTCAAGTTGCTCATATATGGCTTCCTGTGACTTTAGGTAAGCCAGCAGCTTGTCAAAGCGGTTGTGACGGTCCACAGCGTTACGTCAGCAGCATAGGTGAGCCAGTCATTCTTTAAAGTTTCTGGAAGCTTGCCCTCAATGGATTTGGTCACAATGGGGTTCTTTATGGCCTCGGCATTGTCCAGTTCATTTAAGTTGTAGAGAGCTTTTTCCACTGTTTAGATGAGCTCGATGACTCTTCTTGGCTGGCCGGCTTTGACTGGAGGAGTTGCCTGTAGATCTTCAATGATCTCGAGAGCGATGTTGGCTTGGTTCCCAAACCGGTTATCCAGGACTCTGAAGACTTCATTTGAGGAGCTGTAGGTCGACAGGTGTAGGTTTCCGGCCACCTTTTCATCGATGCTGTCGAGCAGCTGGAATTTCTTGACCTCTCTAGACTTTGTCGGTTCACCCTGCTTCTGTAGAGCTTCCCACTCCTCCTTCCACCTGTAGTAACTTCGCTGGTTGCCAGCAAACTTTGGAAGGGCTGTGGCTTTCAGCTTTATTGCTGGCACTGGAGCTGTACAGTGGACAGTGGGCTCTTCAGAGTCTGTCTTGATTTTTGCAGCTTTGATGAAGGCGGCCTTGCGCGACACCAGCTGGGGAAGTTGCACTTTGAGCTCTGCCATGCGGTGATCAAAGTCTCTTTGCTCTGCAGCGGGAGCCCAGCGGTTCCAGTCACAGTGCGCTTCTTTTGCCTTCAGCACCAATGTCTCGAAGTGCTTCAGCATGAACTCGTATGCCTCCAGAGTCACGTCGAGTTGGGCAGAGGAGACATTCTTGCAGTCAGCTTCAGCGATGTGTAGGGCAAGGGGCAGCTCTTTTTCCCCCCATACGATTCCCAGAGTGTTTGTTGAATTAGGAGCTTTGCTTCTTTAGTCCTCTGCTTACAGTATGCCTCTATCTTCTCCAGGTCGACTTTCTTCTTGGCGCCCAGGTCCTCTACAGTGGCTGCGTCCGCTTCTGCCATGTAGGCGGCCTCAATCTCTTTGTTCGGCTCCATGAGTCTCGAACTTTCTCCTGTAAGCTTGTTGAAGTTTTGCTTTAGCTCCTCCACAGTCATCTCTGAGTGTGTTCTTGCAATGCAGTTAGCAAGACAGGAGAAAAGTCTTTTGGCTGTGGTTCGCTCTGTTTTCAGTTCTTCTAATGACTTCGCCATTTTATTTCTTTTTTTCAGGTGACTTCAAGTTTTATCCTCCAGGCCCCCAGGTGAAGTGTCTTCCCTCTCTATTGGGTTGTGGCACGAGTGGAGTCTTGCTTCTTGGTCACTGGTATGGTGCACTGGTTAGGTGGTGATTCACTGGCAGTCGTCTGGCATTCGTCAGTTTCCACTGGTGCATCGGTTTTTCACTGTCAAGTGTATATGAGCATCATGGGTTTCCCACACTTGAAAGGGAAGGACTCGGACACAGGATTCCACTCGTCTTGTATTTTATTGGTTTTCAGTGGAGCTGACGTTGTAGTAGAATTGTGGTAGTAGTAAAATATAGTAGGGTTTTTCCAGAAGAAAAGGTAGAAGTAGAATCAGAAGGTGAAAAACCACATACAAACATAAATAAATGTATGAATAAATGCCTGTTTTTCTACAACAAAGCATGTATGAATAAATGCCTGTTTATCTACAACAAAGCCCAAGTTAATTAGGCAACAATATATAAATATTTGTGTAAGTTAAGTATATTTTAACCATTTTTAATCATTCAGGCAATATGTTACTGAACAAACAAATGAACAGAAAACCAGTTCTAAACTAAGAACCATTTACTTCTAGCCATTTTAACCATTAGCCCTTTAACAGGCAGTTTGTGCTTTTTAACTGAAGATATTTTACTGCACGCCACTGAGAAAGGAAACTGATGAAATTAAACTAATGTAATGAAACGAAGGACACATGTTAGCAACTACCAGCAAGCTATAAGAAACAAACATTTCTCATGCCCACGGATTACTGCGAGCGCAGCGTTTGCATATAGTTCAGTGGGCTTACCGGTAGCCTTTTTCGTCCTTTTTTCCCCCAATGTGCTGTAAGGTTTGTATTAGTAGCGAATTCTTTTTGCAACTGCTGTGCTGCTGCTTCGTTACAAACTGAACGCCAACTCTGCCTATTGTTCTAGAACGACCGCTGCCCTGCTAATTAGCGTTCTGATTGGCTTCACCTGTTCAGCGCAGCGTGCTGTCAAGCCGTGCGCTGGCAGCGTAGCACTGCGATTCAGCGTAGCAGGGAGTGGCGGAGGCAGCTGTCAATCATGTGAGCCTGCGTTCAGACACTCCTTGCGGCAGGTCGCCACGACAAACATTGTACCACGCAGGTTTCAGAGACAAGTCGAGAAGCTTGGATTTGTGTTCATCTTGAAGTGTACAATTAATCATCACGCAGAATCATGCACATCAGTAACTTGTACTATGATCTCATTGGTGTACGTGTAAACAAGTCAGTTCGTGTGTGGATATTTAGCTCTTTGTTAGGATCCTCACAAACAATAGTGTTTTTAATTCTAGCTTCCAGAGTCCTTCTGGTTACACAGGTTAGGATTAGGGTGAGGTTTTGGTGTCAGCATAAATTCGCGACAGTAAACTTTGTGTGTGTTGTACCTCTGGCCTGTTCTGGGCAAAGATGCCGACAAACTGTTTAGGAGTAGGCTTACATCCTTTGGCCAGGAGACCAGAGCCCAGCACCTGCGCCCTCTCTGCTACCTGCAGCAATACAGGAAATGAGAACATTTAGTAGAAAACAAGGTACAGCGAGTCCATCCAGCATGCGAGGGGAAAAAAACATTACGACTTACATACAGTTAGGTCTATA
Source organism: Neoarius graeffei (assembly GCF_027579695.1). Classification (NCBI taxonomy): domain Eukaryota; kingdom Metazoa; phylum Chordata; class Actinopteri; order Siluriformes; family Ariidae; genus Neoarius; species Neoarius graeffei. The sequence goes on along the minus strand of NC_083578.1, from coordinate 13,737,185 downwards.
TATATTTGGACACTGACAATTTTTTTTTTTTACCTGTTTACTGAAACATATTCAAGTTATAGTTATATAATGGACATGGACATAAAGTCCAGACTTTCAGCTTTCATTTGAGGGTATCCACATTAAAATTGAATGAAGGGTTTAGTAGTTTCAGCTCCTTAACATGTGCCACCCTGTTTTTAAAGGGACCAAAAGTAATTGGACAATTGACTCAAAGGCTATTTCATGGGCAGGTGTGGGCAATTCCTTCGTTATTTCACTCAATTAAGCAGATAAAAGGCCTGGAGTTGATTTGAGGTGTGGTGCTTGCATTTGGAAGATTTTGCTGTGAAGAAAACATGCGGTCAAAGGAGCTCTCCATGCAGGTGAAACAAGCCATCTTTAAGCTGCGAAAACAGAAAAAACCCATCCGAGAAATTGCTACAATATTAGGAGTGGCAAAGTCTACAGTTTGGTACATCCTGAGAAAGAAAGCAAGCACTGGTGAACTCATCAATGCAAAAAGACCTGGACACCAACAGAAGTCAACAGTGGTGGATGATCGCAGAATAATTTCCATGGTGAAGAGAAACCCCTTCACAACAGCCAACCAAGTGAACAACACTCTCCAGGAGGTAGGCGTATCAATATCCAAATCTACCATAAAGAGAAGACTGCATGAAAGTAAATACAGAGGGTTCACTGCACAGTGCAAGCCACTCATAAGCCTCAAGAATAAAAAGGCTAGATTGGACTTTGCTAAAAAACATCTAAAAAAGCCAGCACAGTTCTGGAAGAACATTCTTTGGACAGATGAAACCAAGATCAACCTCTACCAGAATGATGGAAAGAAAAAAGTATGGCGAAGGCGTGGTACAGCTCATGATCCAAAGCATACCACATCATCTGTAAAATATGACGGAGGCAGTGTGATGGCTTGGGCATGCATGGCTGCCAGTGGGTCACTAGTGTTTATTGATGTGACACAGGACAGAAGCAGCCGGATGAATTCAGAGGTATTCAGAGACATACTGTGTGCTCAAATGCAGCCAAACTGATTGGTCGGCGTTTCATAATACAGATGGACAATGACCCAAAACATAAAGCTAAAGCAACCCAGGAGTTTATTAAAGCAAAGAAGTGGAATATTCTTGAATGGCCAAGTCAGTCACCTGATCTCAACCCAATTGAGCATGCATTTCACTTGTTAAAGACTAAACTTCAGACAGAAAGGCCCACAAACAAGCAGCAACTGAAAACCGCTGCAGTAAAGGCCTGGCAGAGCATTAAAAAGGAGGAAACACGGCGTCTGGTGATCTCCATGAGTTCAAGACTTCAGGCAGTCATTGCCAACAAAGGGTTTTCAACCAAGTATTAGAAATGAACATTTTATTTACAATTATTTAATTTGTCCAATTACTTTTGAGCCCCTGAAATGAAGGGATTGTGTTTAAAAAATGCTTTAGTTCCTCACATTTTGTTTAAAAAATGCTTTAGTTCCTCACATTTTTATGCAATCATTTTGTTCAACCCACTGAATTAAAGCTGAAAGTCTGAACTTCAACTGCATCTGAATTGTTTTGTTCAAAATTCATTATGGTAATGTACAGAACCAAAATTAGAAAAATGTTCTCTGTCCAAATATTTATGGACCTAACTGTAAGACATAACTCACGAGTCCTAATAGCAGGAAATAACAGAAGAAACACCACATCTTCATGTTAAGGCTGTTTTTCGGGGGGGCGTCGTGGCTCAGGTGGTTAAGGCGCCGTGCCGTGAATGCGGGCGACCTGGGTTCGGTTCCGGCCCGGGGTCGTTTCCCGATCCCTTCCCGTCTCTCTCCCGCTCATTTCCTGTCTCTGCACTGTCCTATCCAATAAAGGTGCAAAAAGCCCAAAAAAATATCTTTAAAAAAAAAAAAAGGCTGTTTTTCGGCTCTCTGGGAGCTTCATGGCTGGCGACCCCTCACTTATAACCCGGCCATATATCCGCAGCTTACAATCAGAGGCACTTCATTTACTAATAACTCAAAATTTACATATGGGTCATTCTAGAATTCAGGGTACGTTTCATATCTCTGAGATAAACCTTTTATTTTCCACAAAAGAAATCTTTATTGAATCAGTTTTGAACAATAATGCAAATGATGACAAACTTTTCACCAATAGTGATGCCTGATGCATGTTTTAGACCCAATTTATCAAAAAAAAAAAAAGTATTCCCACCCCTTCCCCCACATTATTGGCTGTCTTTGACTCCTGATTTATACATTCAACATGAATAAACATGAAGTGATTCAGTCAAACAATCTTTTTTTTTTTTGGGGGGGGGGGGGGGGGGCTTATATCATCAATTGCATAGAAAATCTATTTTCTGTATTATGTGAAACTTCAGCCATAAATATATTTTATATCCGTCCCAATGTTCTTGTTAACTCTGTTATAAAACCGCATAAAATCCACAAAGACGCATGACACCTGCACCGAGTGATGTCATTTCCTCTGGAGGTAAACTTCGGAAAGGCAGTGAGGCGTGTTATGTTGTTTCTTCTCTCATTAATTTGAACAAAATGTTGAGGATTTTACACCAACAGTAATTATTTATTCGTCAAGTCTGTTATTGTGATATTGGAGTGAATCGATCGCTCATTTTTTAAAAACAATAATATGATTAAATGCCATGTGGTAACTAGTTTGAGGTTAGCATGCGGGGTTAAAACACAAAATGGTGGAAAATGTCAACTCTGTTGATGGATTGCCCAGTTTGACGATAAGAGTCAGCACTTGAAATGTACCCTCGATTACAGAATGGGCCATATAACAATTCTAGCAAACTGATAGGATGATTATGGTTACTTCTCAATGGATTATTCTAGAAGTGATGAGGCGTTCCATTTGTACGTTTGTCCATTTTTCCGAGTTCCCAGGTGGAAAGGTCACCTGGAATGCCCTGAAGTCAGATTTCTGATTCGAAGGAGCCTCACCAACCCCAAAATCCAAGATGGCTGCTGTGTGCATCAACAGTAGTGACCGCTGCGATGTTATCAACTGGTATTGCTAACAATGGACAGATCTAGCATTGGTTTTCCGACTTGCTGTATCGGAACACGGTCCATTCAGACATGACGCAATTCCCAGTTCCGACTTCCAAGGTAAATGGAACGCAGTACAATTGTTCTGTGTAAATCCAAATCCTTCGTTTTTCTTACTTGTGTTAACGCAGTGAAGCAGATAGCGACATAGACATGACCCAAAACTTATTTGCGCTCGTTATCAAGAGCAAATATTTTTGTAATTTCCACAGATGCGCGAATAACAGAGTTCTGAGTTTTTCCTAACACACTAGTCTTACCTCAGTGTAGGAGATCCACTGGTACGGCCTTCCCGGTTTCCGAAAGCCAAGGCACGGCCCATCACCTGTTCAAACATCACAACGGTTTATTTCTGGATGCTTTATTTAGCAGCACTCTCAAAAGTATTTACACCCTCTCTCTTTTCCCTCCCCCTCATTTTCAAGAACACTGTCTTCTGGCACACACAGTGCATTCAAGTATTTCCCTGAACGCACTGTGTGTGCCAGAACACCCCAGTCTTGCACATTTAGAGCGATTCTGTACAGACCCAGGTCTCCCAGTGAAACCCAAACCTTCACTAGCTGCATTCAGGATCTGCCAAATGGCCTCTTTTGGTTCACGTTGAAACCAGCTCAATCATGGTTAATGCAAAATCTAATACTTCAGCTTTCATTCTGAACAGGTTTGCCTGCTGCAGTCAGAAACTCCATTTCCACGTGCTGTTGGTTTGTTTTAATCATTCGTATGGGTGCACAAGCTGTATTCATGCTTACATCCAAGTAATTACAGACAACACTCTTCTCTCGAAGACATAATTGCAGTTTTACGACTTGGCTTTGAAAATGTATGCTTTTGGCCAAAAAAAAAAAAAACCCAGATCAAGTCAGTTTGGCCAGATGGATATCTGTGATGTACAATTTCCTGCAGCCTCAAGCAAGATGCAGTTAAGTACAGGAGATGAGTGCTATTACAACCCCACTGGCTAAACGAGTGCTGCTGTCTTTACGGTGCTTAAACTGCATCTGGGCTGCTCTTCGTCACACTTACCTGCGATTCTCAAGCCTCTCTGAAACATGTCATACACCGTCTTGATATCTTCATAGTAGAAGTCGAGTAGATTGTCATCCTTCAGCAAGGCGGACCGTCTGCAATTGGCGTCTCCCTGAAAACGCATCAGTATGTGTACACACCGACTCAAAATCAGCACACAAAAAAAAATCCTTCATTTGGATGGTTAATGCTTCAGATTTTCAAGGGAACCTCTTCCTGAAGCCAAACCCTCAAACAAAACCAAACTGATAATTATTCACAAATATAATATAAGGTGGCTGGGGGACAAGGATGAAGGGATTCTACATGTTTTTACAGATATTGAGTATGATGAATACTGCGTTGGTAGTGAAAGAGGTGCAAATGCGGCAGAGAAAGTTGTCGGTTGTAGTGTTGGTTTATTTTGCACTGCAAGTATGAAGAAATGCTACCTGCACAGGTACAGACTGAGCCTTCAGGTCACACGGAGACCGGATGGCGCGAGGGCGGGTCACCAGCCAGTACGCCGTGAGCGAGGCCACGGCTCCGAGCCCAAGGAGAGAGGGAGGAGACAGCGCCAGGGAGGAAAGCAGACTCGGGAGATCTGTTATTTCAGTGATCCCTAAATCACTGCCGCTGAGACAAAAGGAACGAAACCACTCCTGCAACTGCATAGCTGAGCAAAGAGAGAGAGAGAGAGAGAAGGAGAGAAAACGATATATTGTATATCCAGAATTATTCTATCCACATTCGCTGGATATGAGCGATTGCACACTGATTGATTGGCTACTCTATGACTCGGATATCAGCTCATACACCATGAGTGGAGAAAAACAAGATGGCGGAGTGTGTTGCTGAACCAAGGATGAAATAAAAAAAAAAAAAAAAACTCTACTCAAAAACAAAACCCCAAAAATCAAGTGTTTAAAAGAAACAGAAATGCCTAAAAGAAGTGTCTCTCCCACCCCCCAGTCTTCTGTTCCACACTCCAGTCCAGAACCGCCAAAAAAAAAAGCAAAATATGGAATGAAAGTATTTGATGGTAAGAACGTATCTATTTTTCAATAATAATAATAATTATTATTATTATTATTATTATTATTATAGCACTTTTCCCAAACTGCTCCTGTCATTTTGCTGCTTTGTTGCCATTCTAAGCAGAAATTATTTTGTTGGACGTTTTGTATAAAAGTTTTAATTTATCAAATTTGCAAAAAATAAAAATGCTGCGTTTCTCAAAATCCAGTGAATCTGGATAGAATAAAAGTTATTCCACTCACTCGTCGTACATGGCTTATAGTCTACTTGGTGCTACGCGCCTCATCAGCTATCAGCTCATGTACGACTCGATTTCGTGGAATAACTGTTAAATATTTGATTCCACCAAAGGTTTTGTGAATCCCAGAGAAACAAGCGGCTTCTTCTTGATGTAAAGATTTGTCTGCAAGATGGCGTATATGATTCAAGTAGCTAAATCTGAGGAAACTAGATGAGGAGCTGATGTATTTGCACTCGCACCTTTTGGTTTTATATACAGTAAATCAGAAAGCTGCGCATGTAAAGCCAATTGTAAGTTACGTTGGACTGATGGAAATCCTTGTGCGTGCAGTGAAGTGCAGCCAGCAGCAGATAATGGCGCGCAGCCAACTGGCTTTACGTGCGCAGCTTTCTGATTTACTGTTTTCTTCTCATACTTATACTTCCTATGTTTCATGGACTGTAACGGCATTTGCTTATTTAGTAATTTTAATACAGAATTTACTTTGATGAAATTATAATCAGAGACACTCCAACCCCACCCCCCCCACCCCCCAAAAAAAAAACTCCTCAGATCTGCACGATTCACACAAGTCCCCCAGACAGCCGTGAAAAAGGCAGCATCCACCAAAAGGCGCGGCGTTTGCATCCATGTATATACGAAGGAAAGGAAACGCAGGACCAAACTAATAAATATCAGCGGTCAGCGAGCACCTCGGTGTGATCAGCTGTTCGTCTAGCGACAGAATGATGGAACTGTCAGTGCATAGTCAAAGGTAAACCTGTAGATGGCAGTAATGAAACACTGGATGCCAGCTGCCGTAAAACCCAAAAGCTGAAGATGACAACGACGCAGGTAAACCTGCGCATGCACACACGTCTGCTTGACTGTGCAAAGTGAGCAATTTCATGCACACTACTTGCTCAGGAATCCCCTCAAATTAAATAACTACCCAGCCACAGAATGGTCTGGGTTTTTTACGGTATTATAAAAATGACCATATCACAATGACTGACCAAATTTCAGAGGGAACTAAATTTCACCGATCTTATGACCGCGAAAGGCCGTCTATTTTTAAGAACAGAACATACAGGATGTGTAATGTCAGGTTGTACCTTCCTGATCCGCCTGTGATGTGACGCGATGCAACACCTCCACACCAGCAGAGGGCGTTCTCTCCTGACTACCTACTTTTTCTACACCAAATCAGTTGACCTATAGAGATCTTGCAGTCACGTGACTGGAAAGTACACAGCCGCCATCTTGTCGGTAAAAAACACAGCTGAATACTGCTGCACTCGTGTACAGAATGGATCAATTTCAACCGACGGACTACACGGCTCATTTTTCTAATGAACAGATAACTAGATATATGTCTAAAATAAACGATCTACAGATTAGTGACCCTTATGGCTTACTGGATGGAGTTTTCACGACCGTGTCAGTGGATATTGAACTGCCAGCGGAATACCCAGACGTGTATAATTACCTCATTAACTTTCCCTCGCTGTTCAGTGGTGAAGCACTGCGTGCTTATAAATCTCTGGACAGTTATCTTTACAGAAATTCAGGATTTGTGAGCGACTCAGATGTGGCATCTTGTAAACAAGAAAATAACTATCCTCATTGGACGGGTAAGTCACTTAAGTATTGAGTATAGCACTGACCAGCCGATTATAGAATAGAATAAGGTAATTCCAGCTGTAATTCCAAATCGTCCGTGTTGTTTACCATGGATCTGGCGTTGGAGAGGTAGAGGCTTAGCAGTGGAGATTTGAGTGGCTGTTTTCTGAGCTTAGTCAACAGGCCGGCTCTGCAGCCTCGCTTTTGCTTCCGCTCCCGGCGCCGCCTCCTTCGCTTTGCTTCCAATAACAATCCACGGAAACCCCGCTGGTCTCGCTATCTCGTCCGGAATGTTGTGCATGCGACGGAAATCGCTACAAACCGTCATTTTCTGCTGGAAACCAATGTCCAGTAAGTCCATACGGTTGTCGTGGATATTGAAGTCCGGTACAGACGAACAACACGCAAAAATACACACAAAAAACAAACGTGCACAGGTAGGGAGAGCTTGTAGCCGCAGCCGTTGTAGTAGAATTGTATATAGTAGGGTTTTCCAGAAGAAAAGGTAGAAGTAAAAGCAGAAGTAGAGCCAGAAGTAGAAGGCGGAAATATGGCGTTTGACCGACAAGGTGTCTGTCACAATCTGGATCGGCTGTGACGTCACATGCAAGTGCTCCATATTACAAGTGTATTCGAAATGGGGAAACCGCTCCCTCAGGAGGAGGTCTAACAAGACGGCGAGGCATCAAGAACTGTTTGCAAACTCATTTCCTGTCTAAGATGCATTCAAAGTGCATGGATGCTTGATGCTGCTCATTACCCATAAATCTGTGCAGTAGCTCCCTCAAAGAACAAAACATTAAGGGGTCATCCATAATTTATCATTATCATTGAGTCTACAAAGAGTAGACTTTTGAGCAACCCCCCCTCCCCCCCAGTGTACATTAGCAGACAAAAAAAATGATGATCTACGTGGAATAGGAATTCAAAATAAAACCATGTCTTGTATTACGTTTTATTAAAATCGGATGACAGGACAATACAAAGATTCACAAGAGAAGAAAAGAAGACAAGACGGGTCCAGAAGTTTTCATAGAAAGCAGGCGATTCATTTTTGAAAATTAGGGACCGTCTTTTTAAGGGGAGCTGACTGACTGTATAAAATTCAACTGACTGCTGACGCAAGTACAAAATACCCATATGATATCCTACGTACCGTTTTACGAGAGAAATAATCCCGAATTGTAAAAGTCGACTTGACTTTTTTCCATCCGGACGATCGCTTGCTGGCACAGCTCAGCTTGCTTTGAAACGTTCGTTTTTGATTCTTTCCAAGCAGCCCGTCCTGCCCTAACTGCCTCCTGCCGCTTCTCAGATGAATGCAGGAAACAATAAACGTTTAAAAACTGCTCGTACTCGTTTGAAGGAGTCTTGTGAATAGCGGTATTTCTGCTATTCACAAATTTGTAAATGCGGTCAAAATCTGGGTCAGCCATTGTTGTATTGAAGAAAGAAAGCGTGTGGAGCGAGCTGGCAAGACCGATGTGGCGCGAAATTTTTAACATGGCGGCCGCCGATTCGCACATTGACGGATCATCATTTTTTTCATTTTAAAAAAGTGTACGTCTGGTCATTAACCCTCCCCCCCCGCGTACGGTTTGTACGCTCGTGATAATAAATTATGGATGACCCCTAAATAAAAGATGGCAAACCAAGCTTGACAAAGTGATTTTGTATACAAATCTTTTTTCATCGATTTTTGAAAAGAAATGATCGTACTCTCTTACAATCCTGTGACTAACCTAACAAATTTGTTTATGATTTGAGGCATCTGTTAACCAACTAGTTACTGTAAGGGCCTCTGCATGCTCTTGCGACAAGGCTTTCGCAGATGGCTTTTCGCAGACAGTTGTAATTTATCGTTGAGCGGGGAGTAATAGGCGTGCGCGGTGTTATTCACCGGCACAACGCAAGGGGGCACGAAGTCATGAAATCGCTCGGAGTAGTTGGTGGGTGTGGTTAGTGGAGTGTTTATCCTCCGGTTACTTCCTCGATCAACCGCTCTTCGTGCTGCTCCATCTTCGCTCATGTTTTTAAAAATGGCGGTCGTGAAAACAAACCAAACCGGGAAAGTAGGGAAGTGGAAGTGCATATACAGCGGATGTAGAGTGGACCAATCAGAGCCCTCTTGTCTGCGACGCTGTCTGCGAGGCTGTCTGCGGTGGTCACAATTTTTGGGAGGTGTGCGCAGAGCGTCTGCGAGGGGGGGGGCTACGCAGACGCCATCTGCGACGCTATCTGCGAGGACTGCGTTGTCAGCATAAATTGGCCTTAACTCTTAGTTATATATTGTACTGGTGTCACATGTTACCATAAACACTCTGCTAAAAGGGTCATTGGGGGGAGTCCTTAGAAGAGGCCTTCAGTCAAAAGTCCTACATTACGAAACACCCGTCTATCACAACAGCGAGACAATAACCTTCTGTTTCGAACACAACCAATATAAAGCAGTTAAACATTCAGAGAACACAAAGTTGTTTTTGAGTAGAGTTTTTATTTAATCCTCCGTTGGTTCGGCAACACGCTCCACCATTTTGTTTTTCCTCTACTCACGGTTTTTGAACTGATATCCTAGTAGTAGAGTAGCCAATCAGAGTGTGCGGTTGCTCATGTCCAGTGAATGTGGACAGAATAAAATACAAATATTCTATCTTAAATTATTCCATCCAACTGAACAGTACACATCAAGTGTATAAGTTTCATTACCAGTTATCAGTGATGTCCTGAACTCACTAATCCAACACTGACAGCCAGTACAGTCTCTCAGCATACACGCAAAACTGTCAATCACCCGTCAACACCTTTAGAAGCATTTTGATAAGGACACACTTCAGTTCTCATTTATTAATATCCAGGCCAGACCTGAGGAACTAAAGCGAGTGTCGTTAATGTGACGCTGCATGAACACGGCCTGTAGGAACTATTATTTAGTGAACTTGTCCTTTTAGAGATGGCGTTGCTATAGCATCCACATGAGGTGTGTTTTCTTTTCTTTCTCCAGACATGAAAACATGGTGAAATTCTTCTCTGTGGTCACGTCCAGATTAATTAAAAAGTGTATTCCTTTAAAAGCGGCGTTTCTTTTCCCATGAGACGGGGCTCAGCCTTTTATAACTTAACCAATAAACTGAGGCCACAGGCAGACGGCTGGGCTTCTCCGTTCGAGCCGAGGAACCGATGCTGATTGGCTGAATCAGAACAGGTGTTCGGGTTACTCTCGGCCATTTTTGGGCTGACGGAGGACCCACACGTGTACACACACACACAAAGTTCATGCCAGGAAGGACAAGAAGCAAAGTGGAAGCGGGGAAATTAACGAGAGAGAGAGAGAGAGCGCCACAGAGAGAAAAAGAGAGAAGGAAAGACAGACAAGGAGAGAGAGAAAAAAAATCAGAAAAGGAAAGACAGCCCAAGAGAAAGAGAGAAGGAAAGACAGACAAGGAGAGAGAGAAAAAAAATCAGAGAAGGAAAGACAGACCGGGAGAGAGAGAAAAAAAATCAGAGAAGGAAAGACAGCCCGAGAGAAAGAGAGGAAAAAAAAATCAGAAGGAAAGACCGACCGAGAGAAAATCAGAGAAGGAAAGACAGACCGAGAGAGAAGGGGAGAGAGAGAGAGAGACACACACACACAGAGAGAAGGAAAGACCGACCAAGAGAGAGAAAATCAGAGAAGGAAAGACAGACCGAGAGAGAAGGGGAGGGAGAGAGAGAGACACACACACACAGAGAGAAGGAAAGACAGACAAGGAGAGAGAGAGAAGGAAAGACAGACAAGGAGAGAGAGAAAAAAATCAGAAGGAAAGACCGACCGAGAGAGAGCGAATCAGAGAAAGAAAGACAGAGAATATATCAGAAGGAAAGACAGACAGACAGAGAGAGAGACTTGGTGGTATGGTATGATGGGGTGAGTGGGAGGGTCCAGCATCACTCCATACACTTTACATAGTGTGAGAGAGAGAAATGGGTCATCTCAGTCCACTGAGGAGACCCAAACAGTGTAACACTCATCTGCAGCCATTTGTAAGCCTGTAGTGTTCCCTCCCTCCCTCCCTCTCTCTCTCTCCCCCTCACTGTGCCATTCATTCCCCCTCCTTTCTCTGGATTCAACCGCACGCGCGCACACACTGTTCACCTCTCACCCACTTCCTCTCCTCATCATCTGAAGAGCTGGGAATAAAAGTATCACCTCCCTGCTCCTGTAGTTCAGTTTCCAGCCCTGAATACCAACACCGTGCTCTCCTCCATATATTAGAATATGTACATGGGTCCGTCTCAGAAACCGCTCTCTCATTTGGGACATTATGGTCAAAAAATACATTTTCTAACTTTACTATTTTTTTTTTTTTGCATTTGCCTAACACTCAATGTTTCTTGTCATGTTTAGTAAGAATAAAGATAGTATCTCGCTTTATCTGGCCTCCACTGTGGAACATTTCTTTGATTACAATTCAAATGCTTTTGTAAAATTGATTTCCATATAAAATAACTCCATCATGAAGAATTAAAGCCCCTCCTTCACAGATGAGTGAAAATACTGAATAAATTTCCTCTTTGATTGCTTGGGTTAAAAATGCCAAGTTATGATGACTGAATTGATTATTCACTTACAGTGGTGCTTGAAAGTTTGTGAACCCTTTAGAATTTTCTATATTTCTGCATAAATATGACCTAAAACAACATCAGATTTTCACACAAGTCCTAAAAGTAGATAAAGAGAACCCAGTTAAACAAATGAGACAAAAATATTATACTTGGTCATTTATTTATTGAGGAAAATGATCCAATATTACATATCTGTGAGTGGCAAAAGTATGTGAACCTTTGCTTTCAGTATCTGGTGTGACCCCCTTGTGCAGCAATAACTGCAACTACACGTTTGCGGTAACTGTTGATCAGCCCTGCACACCGGCTTGGAGGAATTTTAGCCCGTTCCTCCATACAGAACAGCTTCAACTCTGGGATGTTGGTGGGTTTCCTCACATGAACTGCTCGCTTCAGGTCCTTCCACAACATTTCAATTGGATTAAGGTCATGATTTTGACTTGGCCATTCCAAAACATTAACTTTATTCTTCTTTTACCATTCTTTGGTAGAACGACTTGTGTGCTTAGGGTCGTTGTCTTGCTGCATGACCCACCTTCTCTTCAGATTCAGTTCATGGACAGATGTCCTGACATTTTCCTTTAGAATTCGCTGGTATAATTCAGAATCCATTGTTCCATCAATGAGGGCAAGCCGTCCTGGCCCAGATGCAGCAAAACAGGCCCAAACCATGATACTACCACCACCATGTTTCACAGATGGGATGAGGTTCTTATGCTGGAATGCAGTGTTTTCCTTTCTCCAAACATAACGCTTCTCATTTAAACCAAAAAGTTCTATTTTGGTCTCATCCATCCACAAAACATTTTTCCAATAGCCTTCTGGCTTGTCCACGTGATTTTTAGCAAACTGCAGATAAGCAGCAATGTTCTTTTTGGAGAGCAGTGGCTTTCTACTTGCAACACTGCCATGCACACCATTGTTGTTCAGTGTTTTCCTGATGGTGGACTCATGAACATTAACATTAGCCAATGTGATAGAGCCCTTCAGTTGCTTAGAAGTTACCCTGGGGTCCTTTGTGACCTCGCCAACTATTACACGCCTTGCTCTTGGAGTGATCTTTGTTGGTCGACCACTCCTGGGGAGGGGAACAATGGTCTTAAATTTCCTCCATTTGTACACAATCTGTCTGACTGTGGATTGGTGGAGTCCAAACTCTTTAGAGATGGTTTTGTAACCTTTTCCAGCCTGATGAGCCTCAACAACACTTTTTCTGAGGTCCTCAGAAATCTCCTTTGTTCGTGCCATGATACACTTCCACAAACATGTGTTGTGAAGATCAGACTTTGATAGATCCCTGTTCTTTAAATAAAACAGGGTGCCCGCTCACACCTGATTGTCATCCCATTGACTGAAAACACCTGACTCTAATTTCACCTTCAAATGAACTGCTAATCCTAGAGGTTCACATACTTTTGCCACTCACAGATATGTAATATTGGATCATTTTCCTCAATAAATAAATGACCAAGTATAATATTTTTGTCTCATTTGTTTGACTGGGTTCTCTTTATCTATTTTTAGGACTTGTGTGAAAATCTGATGATGTTTTAGGTCATATTTATGCAGAAATATAGAAAATTCTAAAGGGTTCACAAACTTTCAAGCACCACTGTAAATATGAATAATAATAATTTTGGGGATTTGATATGGCGAAATAGGACACAATGGAAAAATCAAGAACTCACCGGAAAGATGAGAATAACGGCGGTGGTAAAAGAACAGCGACTGTACCGGCTGAAGGTCGCGCGGGTCTCTGCCGCGGCGCGCGAGCAACGGGACATCACTACAGCACCGGACGGAGCGCAAGGTGGGGGCAGGGCAAAATGACTGGCTGTAGATTCTATCAAAAGTTCGATCTAAATTGACCATGGTTGCAAAATATTGGCCAAAAATACACAAACACTACGAGATATGAAAGTAAGATGAAAAAGAAACATTCTATGACCTTATACTGCAAGACTAAAACAAAATAAAACTCTCAAAACTCACCTTTTCAGTGATAACGTCCGAACAGATCACCCGCGTAACAAAGACCGCAAATGGAAGCACGATCGACTTCTAACTGTTGGAGTGGAAAATTCCATTCTACACATGCAAATTGTTAATGTGTCCTTCCCCGCACACAAATAACACGCTACGGTAAAAAATAGACCACAACTCATTTTATAGCTCAGAAATTCATACAAGACCAGCTACCATCGTAACATATTCTGTAAGAAACATATTCTATATCTAACTTTCATTTTAAAAAACAAAATCGCAGATTTATAACTTAATCACTACACCATATAAAAATTAAGTTACTACTTTTGGTGAGGTAGTGACCTCGACCCTGAGGCTTTCCGTTTAGATTGAAACACACGATGGTATTGGTTTTGGGTATGCGGAAAATGGAGTTACGACGGTGATCAGATATTTTGCATGATGTTTTATTACAGTTATGATTATTCTGTGAGCGCACCAATCCTTAGGTGTATAAAGTTACAACTTAAAATACAATTAATTAGTGATAACTGTAGACTTTTCAGTGGACTACAACCTTTTTAAAGGTCCCATGGCATGGTGGTTTGTTGATGCTTTAAACGGGCTCGTGGAGGTTTCCGGATGTTATATCTGCAGCCTTTCTCGAAATGAACCCTCGGCACGTAGATATAGCCTCCTGGGAGAAAGCCCCATTTCAGCGCTTTTCCCAGTGCGTCGTTTTGCTAATGAGAAGCAGGAGGCGGGGAAGGGTAGAGGGTGGGGGTGGGTCTTATCATTAATATTCATGACATGTAAACGTGTTACCTCTGATTGGCTAACAGCACTGTGACGCTACCTCCAGTGGGTCAGAACAAGCGGATGTGGGTGTCTTACTATGGCGAGAGAGAAGGAACAAACCGCGAAGGGAAAAATACCGCGCGCTGACGTCATTAAGGTGCGACGCGAGGAAATAAAATAAATTCAACAAATGTTTGGGTTTTTACTGAACAAACAAACAAAATGAACGAGTGACTTAAAAAAAAGAATGTGGGTGTCTTTGTAAAAACTGTTTTGATTGGCTATTATAACAGAGCATGCTGCATGCTTTTTGGTTTTGTAGTGCAGAGTACCTGGCTAACTGCAGGAAGCGGTTAGCTGCACAGCTAATGTAGCCATTGCAAGGCTAACGTGGCACCGATTTTAAAACACGGCAAAACGACTTAACAGTTATACACTTACTTGTTTGGCGTTTGTGGCTGATGCGGCAGGGATGCTTGGTACGGACCCAGGCTTCAGTGACAGTTGATGTGCAAAACCTGCCCTGTACTGTCCCAAGTTGTGGAAACATTCATCAGGAAAATGCTTCCGACAAACATACACCGTCTTAGGTAGACTCGACGGCGTATTATTGGAGTAAATAAAATTAAGCCACTGCGTCTTCAGGGGCTCTCCCGTCGGCAGTAAAAACAGACTCCTTTCTGTGTTGTCACATCCATGTACAGCGCAATTTCCATGTTTCGCTCGCTTAGGTGATGCCATGTTGTTGTGTCCTCTATGGTCTCCTCACTACAACTGGGCGGGCAATCCATACAGTGGGTGGGAATCCAGAGGGGGGGCATGGGGATCATCTCCCTTGCTGACGTAGTAAAGGGAAGAGCTTATCAACGCGCCGTTTTGACGCGCCATTCTCAAATGTTGGGCATAGTTTGGGTTACACATTATGAAATTTCTAGCCACTGGGGTGACTTAAGAAGGTCAGAGGAACTCATTTTAACGTTAAAAAACCTCAAAGTGAAAATTTCATGCCATGGGACCTTTAAGGGAATGCGATGTCGACCATTTATCATGTCCCAGATCAAGCCGCCATTTTTGCCAAATTCTGAATATTCACATCAAAGATTTAGTTTTATCTGTATTATTTCTTTCATCATTTTATTTCAAATTAAAATCAACATCACCATTCAAAACCGTATAGTTTATTGACTGAGTATATAAAAAGTGTATATAAAAAAAAATATTCTTAGTTATGACCCAGTAAAATGACAGATCATGCTGTTACAGGAAAATAAAACCACAAAGTGGTGTAAACTGTTTCTACAAAGTTTATTTTCCCATTACACCACAGCATTTTATTCTTGTTATACCACAGCTATTTGCCACTCATATTTATTATCCATTTATAGTTACATATAATCCTGTGGAAAGCTCACAGAGCAAGTTAGAGCCTGTTCTCATATCATACCTGCAAACAGTCGGTTCTCACCGGCTTCACTGCTCTCTCTCCAAGTTAACACCAAAAAAATGTAATTAAATAATTCCTGTCTCACATTTCTTTAATTCTTTTTTTTTTTTAAATCATTTCTGGAAGAAATGTCTGGTGTCAGCACTTTGTAACAGTCAAGACGTGAAACTGTTTTATTAACTAAAAACCAGGGTTTTGAACCGGTTCAAGGAACGAAAACGAAAACCGGGAACTTTTTCTATTTCACATGGAACAGAAACGAAACCAGAAACTTTATTATTTTTTATGTTCCGGAACAGAAACGCTTATTAAAAATAATGGTAACCGGTTAATACCGGTTTTTATTTCGTTCCTCAAAGTTTCCGTAGCCTACAAATAAAAAAAGTCATTCTTCTCCTGCGCAAGTTTCTATGACCCGCTGGGGTTCACTTCCTGTGTGACGTTCGCTGACTGAATGGAGACAGCGGGAGGGTGGACTACTATCACGTCTCCACATCTTAAATAAGAGGTAAATATTGCAGTCTATCATTATTCAAAAACGTCAATTTCAAACACGATATCAATATATTTGTCCACGTTAATGAGAGGCTCGCGAACATTAAATGACGTTAACCTCTGTTAGCCTATCAATGCATAGGGCCTGACTAGCCTTTGGTAACACACTAAACAAATTATCTTTCATTTTTGGCACTTTTTCTGTTTGTGTAGATGGGAAGACATACTGAGAATCCAAATCGCCAACATTTGAAATAATAATTGTTTTGAATTATTTCTTGTCTTATTTAATGAAGGTTGTAATAGAATTAGCCTACATTTGGCTTAAGCTGGATGAGACAGAGACATCATTTTATAGCCATTTGTTAAACAGCTGACAGGGAACGTAATTAACCGTTCCGGGAACGAAATTTTTTCGTTCTAACCGGTTCAGGAACGTCTATTTAATGGTGGAACCCAAAACCGGAAACGTTAAAATTCTGTTTCTGTTCGGAACGAACCAATAGGAAAAAAATTCTGGTTCAAAGCCCTGCTAAAAACAGATGCAGATGATGGAAAGAGTTCATAGTCGCTGCAACAACAAAAGTGAGAAGTGTTTAACTCCATGCGTCTTCCACAACATTTTGACAGGACCTCAAAAAAAAAAACCCCAACTGGACTTTGTTTTAAGTCTTTGAAGATGTTTCACCTCTCATTCAAGAGGTTTCTTCAGCTCACGTCACTTCATCAGCTTGTCTAACTAGAAGGTGAAGGAGCCTTTTGAATGAGAGGTGAAACATCTTCAAAGACTTAAAGTCCAGTTGCGTTTGATTTGATTTTTATCCCCTGCTGGCCGAAAAGCCCGAAGGGGGATTAAGTCGTGGCAATGTCCGTCCCAGGAAAGGGTGCTCATCTTCTGAAATCAACTCCTTTCAGAATTTTTGGAGGAATTTCATAAAACTTGACAAGGCATTGTTGTATGTCGGTAACACACATATTGTAATTTCGTTAAAGGGGAACTGAAGTCATTTTTAAACTTGCTTTATTTCTTAATTAATGTGTTATTCAGTTACGTTTTCGGTTTTAGTAACCTTATATCGTGACTCGTATTGGCAACTAATTGCAATTAAATATTATACTTATCGGCCTATTCGGTTTTTAGCCGTGTTGAATTTAGTTTGTTTGGTCCACGGCAGGCGTCGCTTATCCACGCGATCTTCACGAGACTTCGAAACGTGAAGTGTCCACCAGGTGTCAGCACCGCCATTTTGAAAACTGTTTTCCAAACGAAATATTGCTCAAAAACGAGTTTAAATGACGATTACTGCCGACTTTTTTCAAACTTTCCTGATTGCTATCAAAACAAACAAACAAAACTTCCGGCTTGATCACATCAGCATTCGAAAGAGGCCGCGCGCATCTTTTGACAACGTTGGCAGACGGTCACTTTGATTTCCGCCGTACGCTTTACTTCCGTCCTACGATGTCTCGCACAGGTCTCAACGAATCTCGTTTACGGCTGTTGCTTTGACATATGGACTGATATATTACAGAGCATATTTCAAACACTCATAACTTGCTATAGCAGCGACAAAATAGCGATCAAAAAGGCATTCCTATATTTAATAAAATGAGAGAAATGGAATTTTGATTAAAAAAAAAAAAAAAAATTGCCTTCGGTTCCCCTTTAAATTCGGTCACGTTTTACCAGAGTTACAGCCCTTGATTAACAAAATTATAACTTGACAATTTCATGAGGGTGGGTTTTCCTTCTGAAATCAACTCCCCTCACAATTTTTGGAGGAATTTCATGAAACTTGACAGGATTCTTTGTTATATGTCGGTAATAGACACACTGCAATTTCATTCAATTCAGTCCTATTTTACCAGAGTTCTAGCCTAGTTACCAGCAGGGGATATTGTGTTCTCAGGGCACTCGTTTTTTTGAGGTTACTATGATACTATGACCTGGATGAATGGGAGCATTCACAGACATTTTGACAGGGACACACTGTAATATAAAGAAAGAATTGAAAAATTACTGTGGTACAAGAGGAAGAACGCACTGCTAGATGGGATACTATTGGGGCATGTAACGATTCATCCAGTTCATGACTCGATTTAATTCACAATATGCTTGGGAAAAAAAATTAAATGAAAATTAACAAAAAAAAAATGGAAAGATTTCCCAGTCTGCATCAACTTTTTTTTTTTGCTTGTTTGATTTAATTCAATAAAATATTTATTTACCCACATTTGTAAAGGTTGGATTAAAATATCTTATCCGTCTTACCTAAAATTTCCCTTTTATTAAAAAAATATATATAATTGGCCTTTTCTTAATAAACATTTATGAACATTCGTTCTCCCTCCATTTTCTTCAGCCTTCAGCAGTCTGTAAAGTCAGAGAGGTCTGATTTATTGTTAAATCGATTTGTAGAGTCGATCGCACAACATCTCATTCATTTTACATTTCTCTTTTGTGTGTTTTCGCAGCATTAGCACTGTGTTACTTCCACCCGGGGCGAAGTCACGTGCATTCCCGCTATTGTATGTTATTACACCATCTGCTGTCTCAACAACACAATTACAGCTATGGAAAAACTAAAAGATTAAACAGCCTGATAATCATGATTCATCTCATCTCATCTCATTATCTCTAGCCGCTTTATCCTTCTACAGGGTCGCAGGCAAGCTGGAGCCTATCCCAGCTGACTACGGGCGAAAGGCGGGGTACACCCTGGACAAGTCGCCAGGTCATCACAGG
This sequence comes from Neoarius graeffei, assembly GCF_027579695.1. Taxonomy (NCBI): domain Eukaryota; kingdom Metazoa; phylum Chordata; class Actinopteri; order Siluriformes; family Ariidae; genus Neoarius; species Neoarius graeffei. The sequence goes on along the minus strand of NC_083578.1, from coordinate 13,718,173 downwards.
GCTGACACATAGACACAGACAACCATTCACACTCACACCTACGCTCAATTTAGAGTCACCAGTTAACCTAACCTGCATGTCTTTGGACTGTGGGAGAAACCGGAGCACCCGGAGGAAACCCACGCGGACACGGGGAGAACATGCAAACTCCACACAGAAAGGCCCTCACCGGCCCCGGGGCTCGAACCCAGGACCTTCTTGCTGTGAGGCGACAGCGCTAACCACTACACCACCGTGCCGCCCATAATCATGATTCATTTTTTTTAATTTAATTGATTCAAAATCATAAATTTGCGTCTCGATTTACTGTTGCATGATATCGGAAATCATTTTTGTGCTGCTAACAATAACTTCACATTGATTATTTTCACAGGACAGCACACCCCAGAGTGGTTTATCCCCCATGGTTTCCTTATACAGCCTTCTGAGACTTTACCTTGACCTGCAGGAGTGTGGACTTTAACTGTCCACACGTATGATATATAAATTTATATTTTAAAAAAGTGCCTCTCTATTTTAGCAGTGTCTATTCAGAGTTTTGTTTATCTTTCCTCTTTGTGATCCATTTTCTTTCTCTCCTGTTCAAAGACGTACAAAAGCTCCAGATGAAAGCGCTCCTCTGACTTTGTATCTGAAAACGATTACACAACATTGACAAGAGAGGATTATTTCTTTTCTCCAACGCTCACACACAATGCCTCGATGGCCTTTGTACTGTTGCAGACAGGCGCTATTGTCTCTCTCTTTCTCTCTCAGGCTCCACAAAAGAGGACTGAAGGACAGGAGCCATTACTCAACCTGCTGATAAACGAACTGGGACGCAGTACCAAAGAAAAGACGAAGAAGAATTCGCCGTATCTGTCAAGAAGCCGTACACAAAGCACAGCACTCGTCAATACTGAGGAGATGGAGAAATATAGATGCTCAGGGAGCGAGAGAAAAACAAACAGCCACTTTCAATGGATCCCTCACATTATCTTTCTCCAAGCTGTGCGTTTGGATTCGAGGAAATGTCCAGATCAATATTTTTATCAGACGACCTCCTGAAGAATCCACCTTTACAGTTTTGCAACCTGATCCTTGGAGCTTAATTATGTAATAAACACGGCCCGCCTGATAAACAGGTTATCATACTGTATTTACCAGCGGCTTCTTGCCCACGCCACAACAGCTATTAGAATCGCCTTCAAACATTTGCATCTTCAAGTGATTGTGGTGTTTAAACAGTCAGAAATAAACTCTTCAGCACCAGGGTGTCGGTTTTCATCAGAGTGTTGAAAAATATTTCTATGGCGGCAACTTACGCAGGAACTAATGATGGCATATTAGGGCCATTGTAGGTTTTATTAAAAAAAAAAGAAAAAAACCCACTCTCTCACACGGCTGTTCTCCAAGATAAGTGTGTGTGTGGGGAAGACACCTCAGAAATTTCAGGAAAAAAAATTAATAAATAAAAGTCAGAAATTCCAAGATTAAACAAATTTGTGACTTTGTAGTTTTGGAATATGACTTTTTTTTTTTCCCTGAAATTTCTGAGGTTTTTTTTTTTTTTTTTTACATTAACAGAGACTCAGATTGTTGGCGCGCCCGCGTCTAAGACGCACTATTTCGAATAATGAACGCATTGTCGAGAGGGGCAGGGGCCAATATGGACGCGAGCATTTTATACCCTATTTGGAACGTTTCGTGGTGTATTACTTGACTTCATGGTCTCAATATTGAAAATCTTGCACAAATATGCAACTTCCAACATAATTATCTGGATATTCAACAGATTTCAGCATCGGATGAATTTGTTTTGACCGCCGCCATATTGAATATACGTCGGACCCGTTCGTGTATTTACGCCGCCACGTTTGTAGCGTCCCAAGCGAGTAAAACCTGATCCAAGTCTTTCGCTAGGTGGCGTCTTACGGTTTATGTACGAATATTCGAAAGAGACAAGAAAACATAGATAAGAAAAAAAAAAGAAAGAGATGCATCTATTTTGTCATTCTTTGGCAGAAAGAGAATACATTCACCTGAAAAAACTGATACCCCTGATACCCAAGGTAATTAGTCATACTAGATTTACAACAACTACTGCAACATCAACTACTACAACAGCAACCACTACTACTACCACCACCACCACCACTGGTGACGACGACTACTACAACAACAGACCTACACCAAACTGAAAACAAGTTAATAAAATAAATTAATGAAATTAGAAGTAGAGATGATTAGAGACGAGCAGAATTAGACCGTCACAGCATGCAAAAAACAAACCCATTCTTGTGCTATAATTTACAAGGAGGAGATAATATAGATGTGATACGTAGTGGCCTGTGGTTGAATTTGAAAATATTGCCACTGATTCAACAATATCTCAATATATTTGGTTGAAGCATTGATTTTTGTCATCTACATTGCTTCATATGGCTTCTAATACCAAAAAAAAAAAAAACAGCCCCTGGGCTGCCCCAGCTGTTCATTGGGCTCGCTTCGCTCACTAGGTTCACTTCAACTGAAGGATAATCACTGGGCCCCCCATTGTAGAAATGGGCCCGTTTTTTCCCCAGGAGGGGCCCTGTGGGCCCCTTGACTTGCAAAACAATCTGAGGGCCTCTGCATGCTCTTGCGACAAGGCTTTCGCAGATAGCTTTTCGCAGACTGTTGTAATTTATCGTTGAGCGGGGAGTAACAGGCGTGCGCGATGTTATTCACCACCACAACGCAAGGGGGCGCGAAGTCGCGAAATCGCTAGGAGTAGTTGGTGGGTGTGGTTAGTGGAGTGTTTATCCTCTGGTTACTTATAATGACTAGAACTGGAGTCGTATAGATGTACGTACTTCCTCAATCAACCGCTCTTCGTGCTGCTCCATCTTCGCTCGTGTTTTTAAAAATGCCGGTCGTGAAAACAAACCAAACCGGAAAAGTAGGGAAGCGGAAGTGCGTGTACAGCGGATGTAGAGTGGACCAATCAGAGCCCTCTTGTCTGCGGCGCTGTCTGCGAGGCTTCTGCGGTGGTCACAATTTTTGGGAGGTGCGCGCAGAGCGTCTGCGAAGGTGGGGGGGGCTACGCAGACACTGTCTACGACGCTATCTGCGAGGACTGGGTTGTCAGCATAAATTGGCCTTGAGTCTCTGCATAAAACACCACACCCCACCACACTTCTCGGCTTCCTGGCTGCAGTGCCTTCTTGGAAATGCAGTCGATCTCTTCGTGCTTTATTCTTTTATATCGGACATTTGAGGCAGGAAGACTGCATTTCCGATAACTCTTGGCTTAGCCGTGGGGTCTGTAGTGTGATGGCAGTAAGCCAACCGTGCAAAGTGAAGCCATGTGGCTCCTTGACCCAAAAAACCCCACACCTTTTTCCTCAATTTTAAATTTGTGATGTCTTAATCTTGGAATTTCAAAGAACATACAGTTTTTCTTGTAAACGCACACCTATAATCTTATGACTTTTTTTGCCTCAGAATATTGACCCCGCCTCAGCTCCTTTTTTTTTTTTTTAAACCTAAACATGACCCTCATACACTCTCGTAGGAACGTGTATCCACAGAAACAGATTTAAAAAGCGTGCACAACTGATCATTCATATGGCGAATTCTTCTGTGAAGATCGTTTATTTGGTCGGAGTCTCCAGTGTCAGTGTGTTGGAACGGTCATAGGTCAAACTTTACGGTTTCCATCACAGGGACGCAACTCACTTGTTTCTGTATGTTAACATTAAATGCAACTAGAAATGGATAAACTGTCTTTCAATAAAATTGCTGCAGCGTTAATGGAATGAGACCATCGGTGACGGTATAGCTCGCTCCGGTCCTGCCTAGTCCAGGAGGAACGATCTAAAGTGGGCCACCTTGCGCAATAAATGTTGCAAGCTATATACAGTGCCTTGAAAAAGTATTCATACCCCTTGAACTTTTTCACATCTTTCCACCTTACAACCACAAACTTAAAATTTTTTATTGAGATTTTATGTGATAGACCAACACAGAGTAGCACATAATTGTGAAGTGAAACGAAAATGATAAATGATCTTCAAAATTTTAAACAAATAATCTGAAAAATATGTGATGTGCATTAGTATTCAGCCCCCCTGCGTCAATACTTTGTAGAGCCACCTTTTGCTGCAATTACAGCTGCAAGTCTTTTGTGGTATGTCTCTACCAGCTTTGCACATCTAGACACTGAAATTTTTGCCCATTCTTCTTTGCAAAATAGCTCAAGCTCAGCCAGATTGGATGGAGAGCGTCTGTGAACAGCAATTTTCAAGTCTTGCCACAGATGCTCAATGGGATTTAGGTCTGGACTTTGACTGGGCCGTTCTAACACATGAATATTCTTTGATCTAAACCATTCCATTGCAGCTCTGGCTGTATGTTTAGGGTCATTGTCTTGCTGGAAGGTGAATCTCCTTCCCAGTCTCAAGTCTTTTGCAGCCTCCAACAGGTTTTCTTCCAGGATTGCCCTGTATTTAGCTCCATCCATCTTCCCATCAACTCTGACCAGCTTCCCTGTCCCTGCTGAAGAAAAGCATCCCCATAGCATGATGCTGCCACCACCATGTTTCACAGTGGGGATGGTGTGTGCAGGGTGATCAGCAGTGTTAGTTTTCCGCCACACATAGCGCTTTGCATTTAGGCCAAAAAGTTCAACTTTGGTCTCATCTGACCAAAGCACCTTCTTCCACATGTTTGCTGTGTCCCCTACATGGCTTCTTATGCCTGTCTTTCAACAATGGCTTTCTTCTTGCCACTCTTCCAAAAAGGCCAGATTTGTGGAGTGTACGACTTATAGTTGTCCTGTGCACAGATTCTCCCACCTGAGCTGTGGATTTCTGCAGCTCCTCCAGAGTGATCATGGGCCTCTTGGCTGCTTCTCTGGCCAGTGCTCTCCTTGCTCGCTCTGTCAGTTTAGGTGGACGGCCATGTCTTGGTAGGTTTGCAGTTGTGCCATGCCTTTTCCATTTTTGAATGATGGATTGAACAGTGCTTCTTGAGACGTTCAGAGCTTGGGATTTTTTTTTATAACCTAACCCTGCTTTAAACTTCTCCAGAACTTTATCCCTGACCTGTCTGGTGAGTTCTTTGGTCTTCATGATGCTGTTTGTTCTTCAGTGTTCTCTAACAAACCACTGAGGCCTTCACAGAACAAGTGTATTTATGCTGAGAGTAAATTACACACGGTAGGACTCTATTAACTAATTAGATGACTTCTGAAGGCAATTGATTGCACTGGATTGTATTTAGAGGTATCAGAGTACAGGGGGCTGAATACTAATCCACACCACATTTTTCAGATTTTTATTATTTGTTTAAAATTTTGAAGACCATTTATCATTTTCGTTTCACTTCACAATTATGTGCTACTCTGGTCTATCACATAAAATTTTTTTTATTGAGATTTTAAGTTCGTGGTTGTAAGGTGGAAAAATGTGAAAAAGTTCAAGGGGTATGAATACTTTAAGGCACTGTACACACTATATACAGGCGTGAAAAAGGTGAGAAGGGTGCGCGAGTGGTGACGTGGCCTCTGGTGTTGTTTTATTTTGTTTGGGCAGTCCACCCCCAGAATAAATATTATAGCCTTCTTACTAAGTATACTGTATTGACATTTGCACAAGGACATACAGTACAATTACAAATTCAAATACATGTAGTTATAGTGAAATTATGCCCTGGAAAAAAATGTGAATAATAGAACGAAGAAAGTGGAGAACACACAAGGAATAGTGATCATTTTTTTCCTTTTATTTGCCTGGACCACCAGTGTCTCCATGGCCCGCTTTCGCCGAGTTGCCCACATGCCTTGCCCGCTTCTCTCCTTCAGCAGTCTGTTTCTTGGCCTGCTGAGCACTGCAAGTTGCTTGAGAGCCATACTTGCTCTTCTGCTGCTGCTTTTCCTCCTTGTTCACCCTCTGCTGGTGTTTGTATGTGGCTGCTGCAGAGTTGATGTTCTTGCACAATGTTCTGTCCACTTCCCCAAACTTCACGTCCTCCCTTCTAAAGAGCTGCATAGCTGTCTTCCCCCTGGACATCAGCGTCTACTTGACCATCTGTATTGCATTAAAGGACCCATGGCATGGTGGTTTGTTGATGCTTTAAACGGGCTCGTGGAGGTTTCCGGATGTTATATCCGCAGCCTTTCTCGAAATGAACCCTCGGCACGTAGATATAGCCTCCTGGGAGAAAGCCCCATTTCAGCGCTTTTCCCAGTGCGTCGTTTTGCTAATGAGAAGCAGGAGGCGGGGAAGGATAGAGGGTGGGGGCGGGTCTTATCATTAATATTCATGACATGTAAACATGTTACCTCTGATTGGCTAACAGCACTGTGACGCTACCTCCAGTGGGTCAGAACAAGCGGATGTGGGTGTCTTACTATGGCGAGAGAGAAGGAACAAACCGCGAAGGGAAAAATACCACGCGCTGACGTCATTAAGGTGCGACGCGAGGAAATAAAATAAATTCAACAAATGTTTGGGTTTTTACTAAACAAATAAAATGAACGAGTGACTTAAAAAAAAGAATGTGGGTGTCTTTGTAAAAACTGTTTTGATTGGCTATTATAACAGAGCATGCTGCATGCTTTTTGGTTTTGTAGCGCAGAGTACCTGGCTAACTGCAGGAAGCGGTTAGCTGCACAGCTAATGTAGCCATTGCTAGGCTAACGTGGCACCGATTTTAAAACACGGCAAAACATAAGCTCATAAGTTACAGTCAATTTCCAGACTAAACTCGGTTTAACAAAGCATGCTGCATGCTTTTTGGTTTTGTAGCGCAGAGTACCTGGCTAACTGCAGGAAGCGGTTAGCTGCACAGCTAATGTAGCCATTGCAAGGCTAACGTGGCACCGATTTTAAAACACGGCAAAACGACAACAGTTATACACTTACTTGTTCACCGTTTGTGGCTGATGCGGCAGGGATGCTTGGTACGGACCCAGGCTTCAGTGACAGTTGATGTGCAAAACCTGCCCTGTACTGTCCCAAGTTGTGGAAACATTCATCAGGAAAATGCTTCCGACAAACATACACCGTCTTAGGTAGACTCGACGGCGTATTATTGAAGTAAATAAAATTAAGCCACTGCGTCTTCAGGGGCTCTCCCGTTGGCAGTAAAAACGGACTCCTTTCTGTGTTGTCACATCCATGTACAGCGCAATTTCCATGTTTCGCTCGCTTAGGTGATGCCATGTTGTTGTGTCCTCTATGGTCTCCTCACTACAACTGGGCGGGCAATCCATACAGTGGGTGGGAATCCAGAGGGGGGGCGTGGGGATCATCTCCCTTGCTGACGTAGTAAAGGGAAGAGCTTATCAACGCGCCGTTTTGACGCGCCATTCTCAAATGTTGGGCATAGTTTGGTTTACACATTATGAAATTTCTAGCCACTGGGGTGACTTAAGAAGGTCAGAGGAACTCATTTTAACGTTAAAAAACCTCAGAAAGTGAAAATTTCATGCCATGGGACCTTTAAATGTTTCCACATTTCATGTTGCCACTCCTTTGACCAATTACATCATTCATCAGACTAAATGAGGACTCGACTCTAGGTCCATGAAAGATGGAGAGGCAACACTTAACCAGTGCACCCAGGGAGGGGTACTTGTCTGGTTTGTCGAAGACATGACCCCACCACTCCACGATGCTCTCTCCCTCCTTAAAGCTGGGGATGGTCAGGTCAACACTGAACCGCACAAGTTCCCTCTGGATATCCTGGTCTGCTGGCAAGAGGTGCCCCAGCATACCACTCAGCCTGCCAAGATATGGAAGTACCTGCAGCTTTCAGTTCTTTTTAAATCAAGGCTGAATACTTTCTTCTTTGCTGCTGTCTTTTATTAAATCAAATTTGAGACTTTTAATTTGATTTCTTTCAGCACGGACAGCACTACAAAATGGCGTCTCCACTATACAGTGCCCTATATAGTGAGTAGCGAGCAATTTCGGACACAGTGATTGTCAAAAGACGCGCGCGCCCTCTTTCGAATGCTGACGTAATCAAGCCAGAAGTTTTGTTTGTTTTGATAGCAATCAGGAAAGTTTGAAAAAAGTAGGAAATTCAGTCCGATGACTCAATCCAGCTTCCAGTGGTCTGGTCTGCACTCTGACTGATGTGTGCACGCTGTGGCCAGCAGGAGAAGAGGCGCGAAATGATGCTGCTTGCCCTTTGCAGCGAGATGTACTCGTCGCTATGGCGTCAATATCAAAGCAGGAGGAGGAGGCGCAAACCGGCACGAGCTGTCTATGGGTGCGAAGCGACCTCCTTGCCCTTTGGGTCAATATCAAACACCCCCCCCCACCACCAATTTTTTTTCTCATCGGATCTACACGATTCACGTAGGTCACCCATTTTGGTTTCAAAACAGCGAATTTCGCCGAAAGGTGAGGGATTTTCATGTATGTACGTATATAGAAGCAAAATCCACCCTAGGAACACCGACCTATTTGCCAGAAAGAATCCAAAACGGCGAGGAACTGACCAAGAAGTAGTGATTTTTGTTGAACTGCTCATTAAGGCTTAATTAGTCCATAACTTCATTAATAATTGTAATTAAGAAACTCTGGGTAGAAGTTAGATGCACCCTAGGCACCCCTACCTTGATGCCAGAAAGAATCAAAATCGGTGAAGAATTGAGGGAAGTGATGCGTGGAAACTGCTCGTTAGGGATTGATTATTACAACACATCATTATTAATTGCAATTATGCAAATTTGGGTAGAAGCTACTGTATACGCACCCCAGGCAGACTGACCTTCCTGCCAAAAAGAATAAAAATTGGTGAATTGAGAGAGAAGGGATTTTCGTGAAATGTGGCCAACACGATGGCATAAACTCATCACCTGCTGGCCGGATGAGCTAATAAAACACTGAGATGTGCTGTTGTAGAAAAAAAAAAAATCATCATCATCTGTTTGGTACTAGTAACCAGGGCTTTGAACCGGTTCAAGGAACGAAAACGAAAACCGGGAACTTTTTCTATTTCACATGGAACAGAAACGAAACCAGAAACTTTATTATTTTTTATGTTCCGGAATAGAAACGCTTATTAAAAATAATGGTAACCGGTTAATACCGGTTTTTATTTCGTTCCTCAAAGTTTCCGTAGCCTACAAATAAAAAAAGCCATTCTTCTCCTGCACAAGTTTCTATGACCCACTGGGGTTCACTTCCTGTGTGACGTTCGCTGACTGAATGGAGAGAGCGGGAAGGTGGACTACTATCACGTCTCCACGTGATAATAAGTGAGTAAGTGCATTACTGAGTGTCTGAGCAAAGAAGAGCCTGAACGAAAATGTATCAATTGTTGCCCTTCCCACGGGAATCATCGCGGACTTGAGAGACGAGACCTGACGAGTTAGTTCGTTGGTAGCAGAACAAAATGTCTGGACACAAATCGGGTTTTCAGAAAAGGAAAGAAAATAAACGGAGGGTTGAAAATACAAAAAAGGAGGCAGAAAATGCAAAACGAGTTAAGGTAGGACAAATGGTTACTTTTCTGAGGCAGCCCGCCGTGGCTGCCTGCAGGCTTATTTATTATAGCCCATTTAGTTAAAATAGTTGATATAAAATGTTTATAGTTATGTGATGGTTGTCCTGATTTAGACTGGTGGGTTTTTTTGGGGGGAGGGGGTTGCGCGATGTTGCACCCGGGTCCAGATTAGGGCAGAACCGGCCCTGGCTACATTTAGTTTGTTTTATGTATGCATGTACTTGCATAGATGTGTACTTGGTCTTCCAATATGGCGTCTAACAAAATCTCGTGGCGCGGTGACGTCATGCGGCAGCCCTCTATAGGGCCTGACTAGCCTTTGGTAACACACTAAACGAATTCTCTTTCATTTTTGGCACTTTTTCTGTTTGTGTAGATGGGAAGACATACTGAGAATCCAAATCGCCAACATTTGAAATAATAATTGTTTTGAATTATTTCTTGTCTTATTTAATGAAGGTTGTAATAGAATTAGCCTACATTTGGCTTAAGCTGGATGAGACAGAGACATAATTTTATAGCCATTTGTTAAACAGCTGACAGGGAACGTAATTAACCGTTCCGGGAACGAAATTTTTGTTCTAACCGGTTCGGGAACGTCTATTTAATGGTGGAACCCAAAACCGGAAACGTTAAAATTCCGTTTCTGTTTGGAACGAACCAATAGGAAAAAAATTCTGGTTCAAAGCCCTGCTAGTAACTCCACTTCATATTGGGTCACATCCCAACACCACTGTGTTGATTATTTTCCTAGAACTGCACTTAAAAGGTAGAAATCAGATGATTCTTGAAGGCTGCTCTGGATGGTTTACAGACTCACATCATTCTCAGGCGTTCTACTTCTAATCCTGGAACCTTTTCTGTTGTGGGTTCGCCAAAGAGACGAGCAGAAGAAGCCTGTTTAGGATACCAAGGAGCTGTTTTGTATTCAAATACGGAACTTTGAACTTTTGCGTAGACACTTAGATGTCAGTACGATGACTGTGGCATGTCTTGTGTGGTAGCAACTTCCTGCGTTTCTCCCGTCTTTATGAGGTGGTGTAAGAAGCCCGAGGCGGAGCTCAGAGAGGACGCCACGGCCCAGTGCAACCGACACCTGAAACCTTCTACTGATTCACCACGACTCATTTCACAGGTTTAAATCAATCAATCTGACTCAAATGCCAGATAACGCAAGGGACCAGCATCGCATAACTGTCTTGAGTTCATTTTCCGCACTGGTTTCCTTCCAGATGCTGATGACTAACAGCTGCTAGGTGGGTGTCAGACGGATAAAATGATTCACTGATCTCCTCAAACACTGCCAGGTGTCTCATTAACAGTAATTACCAGAATACAGGGCATTCATTATAATGATCGTAAGGGACAAAAATAATTACGCCCCCGCTCCGAAGGCCGGGGTGTAATACTAATTTACCTCCGTCTGTCTGTCCGTCCGAAACACCCTTTTTCTCAGCAACCACAAATCATAGCCACATGGTACCGAGCTTCAGCTTGGGGTTCTATACCATGTATACCATTTTCAGGTCTGTCGCACATCGACTTCCTGTTTACTGACTGAATGTATTTATAAAACCTATAGCGTGGAGTTAAAGTTTTCGTAACATTTTTCTCAGCAACCACAAAATCATAGCCACTTGGTACTTGGTAACAAGCTTCAGCTTGGGGTTCTATACCGTGTATACCGTTTTCAGATCTGTCACACATTGACTTCCTGTTTACCGACAATGCATTTACAAAACATATAGCGTGGATTTACAAAGTTTTCGTAACACTTTTCTCAGCAACCACAAATCACAACTGCTTGATATTTGGTACCGAGCTTCAGCTTGGGGTTCTATACCATATATACAGTTTTCAGGTCTGTCGCACATCAACTTCCAGTTTACCGACTGAATGTATTTACGAAACATATAGCGTGGATTTACAAAATTTTCGTAACACTTTTCTCAGCAACCACAAAATCATAGCCACTTGGGAACGAGCTTCAGCCTGGGGTTCTATACCGTGTATACCGTTTTCAGGTCTGTCGCACATCGACTTCCTGTTTACCGACTGAATGTATTTACAAAAAGTGGATTTTGACACCATTTCAAAACGACAGTTTACCAGGATGCTATTTGAAATCCCTGGGGAGAACACTGCTCTTTACTTACTTGTTTCAGGGTTCATTATTTGTTGAAGTCAAAATTCAAGATTTTTATTTGTCATATACACAATAACACACAGCGGTTTATTATTGGGTAATGAAATTCTTATTTTGCAACTGCCTGACCAAACTACGCTTACCAAAATAAATATAATATGAAATATAAAATATAAAGTGCATATGGAATGCAAAATATAAAAAAGGTAGAGTGAAAAAAGATAACATTTAAAAAAAATAAAAAATTGCTCCAACGTCAACGTTCATAAGGCCAAATAAAAAAAAATTTTAAAAAAAAGTGTGTTTCCGGTAACCCAACCGATCGAGAATTTCCGCGTCGAAATTGCCGACCGTAAAGTTTTTATTACAAATTTCCCTCGATCTTTTAGTGTAAGCGGCGTTAGTTTGTCATAATTTTTTGTTTCAACGCATTCAAGTTGTGAAAGAAACGATAAAAAGTAAAATGTTTCGCCACTTCTATCAGCCCTCCTGCATAAACATGGAAGCGCACTTGTATACTGAAGGAGGAAGGGAAAACTGAGCCGAGCCCCCATTTTGAATCCTCATTCAAGGCTGTAATGCAAATTGCTTCCTGTTCAGTATACAAGTGCACTTCCATGGCAGGGAAAAACACTACGTTTTGCCGCCTATGTAGTCCCCTATTTATACAAATAGGAGTCATTCAGGATTCAGCCATGTTTGTGCTCGGTGTTTTTGCTCGACCCAAGTTCTACAGTAGGCTAGGCTAGGCCGTCTGCTTTTAATGGAAGTAGCCTAGCCTAGGACGTTATTTTCACGTTATTACATGAAAATATCATGAAATATCGCTTCCACAGATCATAACTCGAACTCTCGCGATATTTTTTTTTATTCGTTTAAAGATTTAAAACACTTATTTTATTATGATGTGTGGTATAAAGGATTCTGTGCCAAAATACTATTTTGTAAGATGTTTACTTGTGTTCATTTTTTCGAACAAAAGAAAAAAAAAAAACTTTTTCCTACCTACCGACCATATTTTAGTATTTCATGTTACTGGAAACACACTTTTTTTTTTTTTTTGGCCTAAGTGTCCTAGTCCTTCGATTGCTTGCATTCTGATAAGCACGAGAGCAGGAGGGATACGCAAGTGAGCAGTAGCTCACAATTGTTCCAAGCTGCTCTGAAAGCTTTTATTTTGTACTAATTTGAAATGCTTTCCTCCCGGTGTCTTGCGTTGCGTTGCCCTGTGATGGAGCGTAAGCAGCAGAATTCAAGAAACGAGCACAGAGAACAACATCTGCTCAAAAACGTGGAAAACTTGCACTAATGGTAAAAACATTTCACTTGGAAAGGACTGTAAGTGGCTTTCCTTTTGAATAGTCTGAGGGGGAAGGAGAAAAAAAAAACATGAAAAGCTAGTAACATCTCCATATGGATGAAGAATAATATATGTCTGCAGTTTCAATCTGCGAATGTAAGATCAGCAAAAGCTGAGCGAATGTACATGTACTCGTTTTACGTTTGTTACACAGAGCTGCACCCTTTTAGCGGTCTGTTCTTAGCACACACACAATGAACATTCCAGAAAGATGAGTAGGAGTCCTTTCATTGCATTTCATTACATTTTACTATGTAATATGTGTAACCTTTAACATGTCTGAACATTGTTCTGCTTACAAACTGCAGCATGACCTCAGCTCGGAGGTGAAATATGCAGCCACACCGCCAGTCCAACGAAAGAGTGTGAAGTGCACACAGAGTGGCTCGAGACTGAGGACTTGGGAAGTACGTAAAACTGGACATGAGAGACCAAGCGACAGAGTGAATGGGGAAACGGCGGGGAAGGAGTCAAAAGTCTGAAGAAGGAGGAAGCAGTGGACTTGTTTCAAGATCAATGATTTCCTACGTGAGATTTCTCACTCCTGAGGTTTCCTCGCACATCCAGTTTCACAACACGTGCCTTTGTGGTAAAATGCCTGACATATCAAACTGGCATGACCAGACAGTTCTCTACAACTGTCTCCCTCACCCTTTTCTTCCTCCTTTATTAAAATGTTTACAGTCCATACCTGCATGCACAAACAGCTCTTCCTGAAACACAGGCTGGATCACTGTTAAACATGTAGAAGCACTTACACCAAGTGTTACGTTAAGCTTACAGCGCACTATATAGGACCACGAGCTGGCTTAGTGGTTAGCGTGTCCGCCTCTTGACTGGGAGATCACGAGTCCTACTTGCGGTCGGGTCATACCAAAGACCATCATAAAAATGGTAGATGCTACTATCTGGTGAGGCGCGCTCCAATACAGATGCAAGTAGGGAGTCAAACTCTCGCGGTTACCAGAGGACCAGCCCCCCACCGTAACCCATAATAAGCGACAGACCAAGGGCTGTAGAAATGGAGGCCCAGTGCACCTCAAAACACTGGTTAGTACTGGGACAGGACACTGTCTGGGAAGACCAGGTCCTGACGTGGGAAGGACCAGGGGCGTAGCCATCATTTTAGAAGTGAGGGGGACAAATTGTTCAGAGGTCTATTGAGTGATTAATCATCCTCTCGCATTCAATTGCACCTCTCCTTCGCAGCTAAAGAACCACATAACCACAAACAGCACAGCACCAGGGAACCGACTTTAGGTCTTTAAAATGATATACTATCAAAATCTAAAGTCAAAATCTCATCTCATCTCATTATCTCTAGCCGCTTTATCCTTCTACAGGGTCGCAGGCAAGCTGGAGCCTATCCCAGCTGACTACGGGTGAAAGGCGGGGTACACCCTGGACAAGTCGCCAGGTCATCACAGGGCTGACACATAGACACAGACAACCATTCACACTCACATTCACACCTACGGTCAATTTAGAGTCACCAGTTAACCTAACCTGCATGTCTTTGGACTGTGGGGGAAACCGGAGCACCCGGAGGAAACCCACGCGGACACGGGGAGAACATGCAAACTCCACACAGAAAGGCCCTCGCCGGCCACGGGGCTCGAACCCAGGACCTTCTTGCTGTGAGGCGACAGCGCTAACCACTACACCACCGTGCCGCCTTCAAGTCAAAATCTACAAAGTAAAATTTATAAATAGAATTAATAGTAGTGACATAGCTAGTTATATTCTCTTCTCACCTGCGACCCTGTATAATCATCCCCGTTGGCCTCTGGTCCACTGTCTCCTCTCTCACCCTGCTCTTTCTATTGTGGCAATAAAGATTAAAAAATATGTGGAAAGTAACATTTTGAAATAGAATTAGGAATACAGTAATAATAAATCAGCAAATTCATGTACTTTAAACTTTAACTACCACAAAAATAAATTAAATCTTTACAAAAATTACATTTATATTCTTATTTTCTACCCAGAAGTGAGTAATCTTAGAGTAGCCAAAATAGTAACGTTACTCAAGTAAGAGTATTGTTACTTTAGAATAATATTACTCAAGTAAAAGTAAAACGTATTTTGCAACAAAACAACTCTTAAGAGTACAATTTATCCAAAAAGTTACTCAAGTAAATGTAACGGAGTAAATGTAACTAGTTACTACCGCCTCTAAGTTAGCTAGCTAGCTTAACTAACTAAATTGACATCTATTTGTCATCTTTTAGCTAAACATCTACATTCAACAGCATTACTCAACTTACACGGTTTGTTTGGAAAAAAAACTGTCTAAAGTCTTTAGCCTCTTGGCTGGTTTGCTGAACATACAGAAGCGCTGCCCAGATCTGAATCACACCAAAGATACTCATACAATATTTTCTAAAGCGTCTCTCATCACACACGACAGCGGTGTTTGCCGCCTTAGCTCCACCTGCTCATGATGCGTTTAGAGGCGGCTCGGAAAAACGTGTTTCCACATGTTAAAAATGAGTTGAGTGGTTGTAATGGCTGGAAAAAAAAAAAAAAAGTGCGGGGGACAGAGGGCACAAATACGGGAAGTGCAGGGGACATGTCCCCCGCGTCCGCTACGCCCATGGGAAGGACTTTGACTTGAGACTACATAGCTTGTCAAAGATAATATCTACAACCCCGATTCCAAAAAAGTTGGGACAAAGTCCAAATTGTAAATAAAAACGGAATGCAATGATGTGGAAGTTTCAAAATTCCATATTTTATTCAGAATAGAACATAGATGACATATCAAATGTTTAAACTGAGAAAATGTATCATTTAAAGAGAAAAATTAGGTGATTTTAAATTTCATGGCAACAACACATCTCAAAGTTGGGACAAGGCCATGTTTCCCACTGTGAGACATCCCCTTTTCTCTTTACAACAGTCTGTAAACGTCTGGGGACTGAGGAGACAAGTTGCTCAAGTTTAGGGATAGGAATGTTAACCCATTCTTGTCTAATGTAGGATTCTAGTTGCTCAACTGTCTTAGGTCTTTTTTTGTCGTATCTTCCGTTTTATGATGCGCCAAATGTTTTCTATGGGTGAAAGATCTGGACTGCAGGCTGGCCAGTTCAGTACCCGGACCCTTCTTCTACGCAGCCATGATGCTGTAATTGATGCAGTATGTGGTTTGGCATTGTCATGTTGGAAAATGCAAGGTCTTCCCTGAAAGAGACGTCGTCTGGATGGGAGCATATGTTGCTCTAGAACCTGGATATACCTTTCAGCATTGATGGTGTCTTTCCAGATGTGTAAGCTGCCCATGCCACACGCACTAATGCAACCCCATACCATCAGAGATGCAGGCTTCTGAACTGAGCGCTGATAACAACTCGGGTCGTCCTTCTCCTCTTTAGTCCGAATGACACGGCGTCCCTGATTTCCATAAAGAACTTCAAATTTTGATTCGTCTGACCACAGAACAGTTTTCCACTTTGCCACAGTCCATTTTAAATGAGCCTTGGCCCAGAGAAGACGTCTGCGCTTCTGGATCATGTTTAGATACGGCTTCTTCTTTGAACTATAGAGTTTTAGCTGGCAACGGCGGATGGCACGGTGAATTGTGTTCACAGATAATGTTCTCTGGAAATATTCCTGAGCCCATTTTGTGATTTCCAATACAGAAGCATGCCTGTATGTGATGCAGTGCCGTCTAAGGGCCCGAAGATCACGGGCACCCAGTATGGTTTTCCGGCCTTGACCCTTACGCACAGAGATTCTTCCAGATTCTCTGAATCTTTTGATGATGATATGCACTGTAGATATGTTCAAACTCTTTGCAGTTTTACACTGTTGAACTCCTTTCTGATATTGCTCCACTATTTGTCGGCGCAGAATTAGGGGGATTGGTGATCCTCTTCCCATCTTTACTTCTGAGAGCCGCTGCCACTCCAAGATGCTCTTTTCATACCCAGTCATGTTAAATGACCTATTGCCAATTGACCTAATGAGTTGCAATTTGGTCCTCCAGCTGTTCCTTTTTTGTACCTTTAACTTTTCCAGCCTCTTATTGCCCCTGTTCCAACTTTTTTGAGATGTGTTGCTGTCATGAAATTTCAAATGAACCAGTATTTGGCATGAAATTTCAAAATGTCTCACTTTCAACATTTGATATGTTGTCTATGTTCTATTGTGAATACAATATCAGTTTGAGATTTGTAAATTATTGCATTCCGTTTTTATTTACAATTTGTACTTGGTCCCAACTTTTTTGGAATCGGGGTTGTAATAACAGTGCATTTACAAACTGAACCCCAGTTAGCTTTCTCTTGGACAATCAATGGTTTGTTGCGCAGGATAGTGGTGCTGCCTCAAAGCTCTGGGGTCCTGGGTTTAAGCCTGAGCCCAGGTTACTGTCTGCATGAACTTTTTCAAATGATCTCCCCATGTCTGTGTGGGCTTCCTCCAAGTTCTCTGGTTTCCTCCCATCTCCCAAAAACATGCCAGTTGATGGACTGGCTAAGATGAATTGCCCCTTGGATGCGAATGAGTGCATGGTCCCCTGCAATCCCTGGTATCCCAATTAGGGTCCATTCCGTCCTTGCACACACTGCGTGGTTGCTTCTGGAGCCACTGCAACCCTGACCAGGAGAAATCTTTTATTGAAAATGAATGAATGCTATAGGGAGCATCTCCAAGAGCTGGAGAAATAATGAATTTCAAAAGCTGCTAACCTCCTGGGATTTTTCAAGCACGACAGTTTCTAGAGTTTACAAAAATGGTGCCAATAAAAGTAAAAATATCCATGCAGCTTTTCAACCAGCAGGGAACGGGTTCTTGAAGCGGGTTCCGTTCAGGATTCTCTGAACCTTGGTGCCAGTTAATGAACCGGGCCATGTTTACACCAGTTTTGAGTGAAACCGTTGTAAAATCAAGGATATGTCATGAATGGAGGGTGTTGCACATTTCATTTCACCTTTTCCATTGCTGTGCTCAGTTTCTTCTCAAAACTAATGACGCCCACTGAGGTCACCGTTCGCTTTGGAAAAACCAGTGGGGAACCAACTTATTTTTCGTCAAAATGCTCTGAATGGTTCACAATTTGGTGCGCGAACAAGCACGGAACCCGATCCCTGTTGGTCGAAAAGCAGTACCAGTGAGAGTCTGTTCTGCGGGCAAGAACGGCTTGTTGATGAGAGAAGTTGGAGGAGAATGACCAGGCGGCTCTGAGCTGACAGGAAGGCTATGGTAACTCAAATAATTACTCTGTACAACCGTGGTGAGCAGAAAAGCATCTCAGAACATACAGACTCTGATGCAGATCGACATCATCAGCAGAAGACCAAATCAAGTTCCAATCCTCTCAGTGAAGAACCAGAATCTTATGGCCCTTTTCCACTACCCTTTTTCAGCTCACTTCAGCCCGACACGGCTCGCGTTTCGACTACCTCAGAGCGGCACGACTCGGCTCGCTTCAGCCCTGCTCAGCACCCAAAACTCGCACGGTTTTGGAGTGGTGCTGAAGCGAGCCAACCCGAGCCGAGTGGGGCTAGGGGCGTGAGGAGACACTCCCCTGTGCATTGATTGGTGAGGAGGAGTGTCCTCACATGCCCACACACGAGCACGCTGGGATCTGTAAACACCGTAAACCCGGAAGAAGAATTACGAGAATTTCTGAAGCCTTATCAGCCTCGCCTCATCTACACGCTCTTGCCAGTATCTGTTGGCGTTGTCAGTGACAACAAGCCACAGCACCAAGACCAGCAACACTAACGACTCCATGTCCTCCATGTTTATTGTTTACTATCCGGGTCGTGAGACTACCGCTTAAAAGGTCACTGATGTCACTGTTTGCACCGCCTAACGACATCACGTGACGTCCACCCACTTTCGCCAAGTCCACCCACTTCCAGCCAGCACGGTTCAGCGCGGTTGTAGTCGAAATGCAACTCCAACAGCCCCACTCAGCTCGACTCAGCCGTGTTGGTAGTGGAAAAGCGGCATTAGGCTACACTAAAATTGTACAGATGGAGATTTGTAAAAGATAAGACAATATTTTTCCCCTGTTCAGTATTTATCACTCCGGTACTAGTGTAAGTTCTGGGTGCACTTAAGAAGCAGGAATTTGAAATTGTGCCCAAATGAATGGAAGAGGAGTTAGACATTACTTGATGTCAAATAAAGTGAATCCTGAATGACTTCATGTTGGACGGATGGCACACAGTATCCCTACAGTACTGTGTAAAAGTCTTTATTAGAAATTTTTATTTGATGACTTCTATATTATCAAGTCAGTATGAAAACATAGCATGGTAGATTTCCAAACATCAGTTTTCCGGCACAAAATTAAATGTTACTGAAAAATGTCCAAGTCAGGAACGAAAGCAGATTATGTAAGAGACTCTTTTCAGATCCCAAAAAAACACCCCACTGGGTTTTGCTACAAGAAGAACTCCAGAAGAACTGTGGCTGGTTCTGGAAGACACTCAGGAAAACTTACAGCTCATTTCCTTATAAAACTGCACTAACTGTACCGGAGACTACTTTTTTGTTTTTTTCCAAGCAAAAGGTCGTCACATCAAATACTGACCATTTCATTCGTTACTGTTTACTGCTCTTTCTCCCTTTTTTCAGGTCATTTTAAACACAAACATTGAAAGGAGAACTGAAGGCAATTTTTTTATCATCAAAATTCTATTTCTCATTTTATTAAAATATCGGAATACCTTTTTGATCGCTACTGTCGTCACTGCTGTAGCAAGTTATGAGTGTTTGAAATATGCTATGTAATATCAGTCCATCAAAGCAATGGCCGTAAACGAGATTCGTTGAGACCTGTGCGAGACATCGTAGGACGGAAGTAAAACGTACAGCGGAAATCAAAGTGACCGACATCTGCCAACGTTGTCAAAAGACGTGCGCGGCCTCTTTCGAATGCTGACGTAATCAAGCCAGAAGTTTTGTTTGTTTTGATAGCAATCAGGAAAGTTTGAAGAAAGTAGGCAGTAATCATCATTTAAACTCGTTTTTGTGCAATATTTCGTTTGGAAAACAGTTTTCAAAATGGCGGCACTGACACCTGGGGCCATCCTTAAAAAAAATCTGTTTCCTGTCCACCGGGTGAGCAAAAAAATTTTTCAGTCGGGAGGGAGGGATTTTTTTTTTTTTTAATATATGGATGGATAAGAAATCGCAATGCTGTGTTTGCTTTTTCTTTCAGTACTTTATTACAAAAGCAGACACATTTAATAAAATGACAGTTTAATCAACTGAAACTTGTACAAAAACTTAAAGTTAGCATTTTAAATGGGGGGGCGTCGTGGCTCAGGTGGATAAGGCGCCATACCATAAATCCAGGGACCCGGGTTCGATTCCGGCCCGAGGTCATTTCCTGATCCCTCCCCGTCTCTCTCTCCCACATTTCCTGTCTCTACACTGTTCTATCCAATAAAAGGTGAAAAAAAGCCCCAAAAAATATCTTTAAAAAAAAAAATTTCCGACACACGGACTTTTTGTAGTTCTAAATCGACCGTTAGGCCTAGTTCGGATGAAATGATCACTGAATGATTTGTTTTTCTGAATCTTTGCTATTTTGTTGTTCGCTAGAATACCATTTTGCGATTTCACACTTAAGCAAAATTTAAAACTCCGGATCTCCTTCATTTGTGGTGGCTGCCATTTTTTTGTGCCGCACGGCGCATGCGCAGAACTGATTCAGTTCAGAGTGCGCGCGCACTCGGCAGTAGTGTGTCGGAGGGAACAGAAGCAGAGATAACGCTCATTTTGTCTCCGGTAAACCAGTCTTCTCTCGTTCAATTACGTGCTGGCATCAAAAGACACCGTTGGTTGTAAATGAACCCAAACTGAGTGGTTGGAGTGTACAGTATTTTCATACACAAATGGAGAAATGTTTGCGGAGTGTTTAATTGTGTAGCCGCCACTGCAGACCGTTGTCGTTGTTAATTCATAGCATGCTCAGCTGCGTGAATGTGTCATGCACCGAAAATAAGAGATTTACAAGCCAGGAACGCCTCATGATGCAATACGCAAGAAAAGAAAGAAGATTTACTGCCATTTTACTTTGTATTTGAGTAAAGTGAATAAATAAATGGTCTGTGGAAAATACATTTAATCCTGGGAACTGCGTGCACAGGAGTTTATTTTGTGTTTACTCCCCCCTCGGCTGGCTACTTATTTGTCATGGCTGGCTAGTATGAGCCTTAGTGGAAAGCCCTGGGAATGCGGAAATGTCAAGTTCGATTTTAGATTTACGAACCCAAAAAAAAAGTCAACCGCACAAACGGCGCTCACCCGGCCGGTGGACCGGAAACAGAACATTTTTTAATAATGGCCTGGCGGACACTTCACGTTTCGAAGTCTCGCACAAGTCTCGTGAAGATCGCACACTAGAAGTTATAATTTAAGGTTTCTGCTTTTATTGCAGGAATTTGTAGATTTTATTGATAATTACAGTGATTTGTAAAGTTCTAGTTAATGAATAAGAAACTAAATTTAAACTTTATAACATACATGCATATATAAAGTCCGCCATGTTGGATGACAACAACCAAGCTGGTGGCGCTTCACGTCGGAGCTGCTGCAACGCTGCGTGACTTTCATTTCATTGCCTTTGAAGAAAGACAATGCCTCCTTTGTGTGCGGGATATAATTGCGGTAATAATGCTACTCGTGACAAAGAGAAACGGTTCTTCAGAAAGAATTCCCAAAATAATTAAAAACGGCGACAAAACGGATGAAGAGCTGTCCAGAGAATGGAACGACGTGCGCACGCTGTGGTTCAAAAACATACATCGTAAGGACTTAACTGAGGAAAAAGCTAATTACATCCACGTGCGTGTTGATTAGGGATGTTAACCGATGCCGTTTGACCAAATCAACGTCAACCGGTTAATTTTTTTTTGGTTGTCGGTTAAAAAAAAATCAAAAATCAATCATCGTTTTGAAGCTGCCGATTTTGGAGCGGAGAACCTGGAATTCTGTGTTGTAAACGCTTGGGGCGTGCCATGCAGTGTAAGGATGACAGCTGACAAATCAGAAACACCCATTCAGTCATGTCCCGCCCCAGTTGAAGACAGCTGCCACTCAGCGAAAGAAAAGTGTAGACACAGGCTTTTTAGCTTACAAATTACTATTCTGTTTTTTTTTTTTAATTAGGATGCAGTGCAAAGCACTGCAACTATTGTTCTTCTACGTGTTTCTTCTTCTTCTTATATTTATTATTCCTACGCAATTTTTGATTTCAAATAACTCAATAACCGTACGTAGCACACAGACAAACAATACATCAAAATGTGCGGCTCGATCGGACTCGCTATGCTATTACTTTTCTCTACAGAATACGATTTTTTCGCGACATAGTCGCGAAAAAATCGTCGAAAAAAACCCCATTCATTTCTATGGAATTAATTGAAAAAAAAAAAGCACTTTTTCAACGTTTTTCAAACGTCCGCTGCTCTGGCATGCTTTAACCTAGAGATGTGATTCAAACTCTAAAACGTAGGAAAACTTCTCCTCTGTGGATCTGGCATTCAACTTTTCTGCTAGGTTCTACACTTTCGGATCAGTCCCGGCTCAACCGCCATCTGGGATCTGGGAGAAAATCCGGCTTTTGAATGGGTGTCTATTGCGTTACACACCAGTGAAGCTCGTTAACTTAGAGTGGAGAGAGGTTGAAAATAAAGCTCAAACTTTCTTGCTTAAACTGTGTTTTCAGCCACAAATTTCACTCTACAGACATGATTTTCTCAAAAGTAGTAGTAAAACTTGTCCTGATTCACACAATGTGTCTACCTAAACGATAGGATTTACAGTTTTTGAATGACAAGCGTCAAACTGAGGACAGGGCAGCTGACAGGCTTCATTGACACCCATTATAAACGTGAGAGAAAAGTCACTCATTTTTAAATCGCTCTAGTGTCGTTATTTTTAACACGACAGACAAAAAAATACATCATTTTATTCAGGAGACCCTTCTAGCGCTCACTGTGAAAGAATTTTGTGAATAGCTGCTTCCGTTGTCGAGTTATTTGTCATTGTTCGAGGCCTGGTCCTGAGCAAAATACAGCAGGCACCTGACAAAACCTTGTGTGTGTGTGTGTGTGTCTTAACCTGCTCAGGCCCGTCACCATGCCGACTGGCTTCAATAAGGGAGCAGAGAGGGGAGGGGGCGGCTGTCTCAAGCACACACATAAATCATGGCATTGTAGCTTCATAGCAGGTCACACAACCGTACATCGCACACAGACAAACAATATATCAAAACGTGTGGCTCGATCGGACTCACTATGCTATTACTTTTCTCTACAGAATACGATTTTTTCGTGACGTAGTCGCGAAAAAAAAATCGCCCCAAAAAACCCCATTCATTTCTATTGAATTAATTGAAAAAAAGCTCTTTTTCAATGTTTTTCAAACGTCCGCTGCTCTGGCATGCTTTCACCTAGAGACATGATTCAAACTCTAAAACGTAGGAAAACTTCTCCTCTGTGGATCTGGCATTCAACTTTTCTGCTAGGTTCTACACTTTCGGATCAGTCCCGGCTCAAACGCCATGTGGGTTCCGGGAGAAAATCCGGCTTTTGAATGGGTGTCTATTGCGTTACACACCAGTGCAGCTCGTTAAGTCAGAGTGGAGAGAGCTTGAAAAAAAAAGGTCAAACTTTCTCGCTTAAACTGTGTTTTCAGCCACAAATTTCACTCTACAGACATGATTTTCTCAAAAGTAGTAGTAAAACTTGTCCTGATTCACACAATGTGTCTACCTAAACGATAGGATTTACAGTTTTTGAATGAGAAGCCTCAAACTGAGAAGAGGGCAGCCGACAGGCCTCACCTTAGCCGCCCACTTTATTAGGAACACTTCTGTTCGTGCATACAAACTACAAACACTCTTCTTAGAGTTTAGAGTTTATTTTATTTTTAAAAGGGACAGTGCACAAATTAAACATTATCCTTGTGGTAGGGACAGATGTCTGTCCCAGGTTATAGCGGTACATGCTAATTTCCGCCTGTAGTCACTTTTTGTTTATACTCTTGAATAGCTCTTCTTCATGACAGCTGCTGTCTCAAGCACACACATAATCATTGCATTGAAACATCATTGCAGGTCACACATTCACGGCCAGCGAACATGCGTGACCGAATTGCTTCGCGCACTGCATCCTCTCACAATTTCCCCCGGGGAATTGTCCGGTCTAGTTATTATTAGAAGGCACATCGAGTTTAGTCCTGCCTTGGCCAGTGCATTCTGAAAGTATGTTTCGGTCTGTAGCCAACAATGCATGTTACTGCAGATCACATCTCTCCACACAAACTAAAGGCGCAGATGCCGACTTTTTCACGGCTGAATCGTGCAGATCCGATTTTTTTTTTAAGGGGGGGGGACATTGGAGTGTCTGAATGATTTCATCAGAGTAAATTCTGTATTAAAATTACTAAATAAGCAAATGCTGTTCCAGTCCATGAAACACAGGAAGTATGAGAAGAAAGCAGTAAGTCAGAAAGCTGCGCACATTTGCGCAGCTTCCGCAAAAACGTGCGCAGCTTTCTGATTTACTGTTTTCTTCTCATACTTATTCTTCCTATGTTTCATGGACTGTAACGGCATTTGCTTATTTAGTAATTTTAATACAGAATTTACTCTGATGAAATTATTCAGACACTCCAACGTCCCCCCCCCCCCCCCCCTCCAAAAAAAAATCGAATCTGCACGATTCAGCTGTGAAAAAGGCGGCATCCGCCAAAAGGCGCGCCGTTTGCATCCCTGTTTAAACTCATAGGTTAACCGACTTTAACCGGCTAATGAGGCTCAGTCAAGATTTTTTTTAGTTTTCGCCATCTCTAGTGTTGATCACTTTATATCTGTTAAGAGTTCATTGCTAATTAAAGCTATGTTTTCCGCTGATTAAATTTAACTTTTGAGCTTGAGCATGAACACACTGCTTCTCACCCAAACCTACGTGATTAAACAAATCCAGATTGGGCACCAACACTCAAATTAGGACATAAGATCAAGACGAAAGAAAACTCATCTTGCAGTATCAAGAAGCAACAGGATAAATGAAAGATCTGCCAAGAAAGCCAGATTCGAAGCAGCGCAAAACTTGGCGAGTTTGGATACACAAGAAGAACCACGTGGGTCAAATTTACCAGGTGAGATATTAGCGATGCCATTCCAGTAACTTCATTTTACTTACGCACTTTTTTTTTTTGGTAGAACAAGATAGTTCACTATTCTTCGTTTGTACGTGACATCACAGCTAATTATGCATGAGGCTTTGAACCGGAAGTCAGCCATGTTGGAAGATATACACAAACTCACATGGCACACGTTTACTATAGAAAATATGCTCGAGAGGTTGTGATGCTCAAGAATTCCTTTAGTTTATTCGCTATGCCGACTCTGTGCTGTAACTGGATGCGGGAACAACTCTATTCGAGACAAGGGGACGTAGAAGTTCTTTAGAATTCCAGCAATTATAAATAATCAAGAAGAAGAAAAAAAAAAGCAAACAGAGTTGTCCACAGAGTGTAAACATCAATGGCTGTCCAACATAAATCGGGCTGATCTCAGCGATGAGAAAGCAAAAACCACACGAGTCTGTAGTGAACATTTTATCAATGGTAAGTGTTACAAACTAGCTAGTTATTAATGAAAGAGACTGCAATAGATAAGAAATACTGGATTGTTTAATAGCCTGTAGGGGTCGACCGATAATCGGCCTGGCCGATATATCGGGCCGATATTCTGCATTTTTAGGGTTATCGGTATCGGCCATAATTTCCACCGATATGCCGATAACATGCCTTTTTGCAGCCATTTCGTTCCTAACGCGACTGTCACTGCACGTCCTTTCCTGCACTCGCCTCTCTGAGTTCAAGAACACGGTCCCGCCCACCACAACATCTGATTTGTTTGGCACAAGAGATATAGCCAATCGACACGTGTAGCTAAACGCTGTGAACTGTTTCAAGGCGGCCGTACGGGCACTCGGGCAGAAGCGGCACAAGGGATACAGCCAATCAACATGCGTAGCTAAACGCTGTGAACTGTTTCAAGGCGGCCGTACGGGCACTCGGGCAGAAGCAGATCCCACTTCAAGGTATTGCCGCAATAAGTCACAAACACACAAGTTGCAAAAGCACAACATCATTATATGTTTACATTCTTCATCTGCTACTCGTTAAAATTGTCCATTTGCATCTGTGTAGCCAGGCAAACTTAGCTTACGGAAGGAAGCACTTGAATTAGCCTACAACCAACTACTGTAGTCTCGCTGAAACTACATGTAATGCTTCCTTCACTACAATATAATCCTAAATTGGGAATATTAGGCTTGGGCATTAAAAGCATTAGAATGTAGATGGTTACTTGTTAAGTTGTTACATAATAGGGAGTGATAGCCGACTTTGTTTGATTATACTTTTTAAAAAATGCTGCAGGCAGCTCCCTACACTTGATTTGTTATTTAAAAACTACTTGAAGTTGGTAAGTCTTACTTAGTTCTTAGTGTAAAAGAATCCAGAGTGTATTTTCATTTATTTTCCACTGAAAATGGTGAGCTGTAGAGAGCAATTCCAGCATTATGGACGTGACACTTGAACTCAAAATGGCAACAAATGACCCAGTGCATGTTTTATTGTCTCCCAGTATTTAAACAGGTGTTGCATATTTTAAGGCTGTACCATACTGGAGAAGTGATAGAACAAGAACAATTCCCATAGTACATCTAGGGCATGCCAGAAAATGCCAATAAAAGATGCGTTATGGATGTGACAGAAAAAGTATCACTTTTCTTGGGTGACTGTACATTTTTATCAAACTCTGTGAAATCGTAAACCTAATGTCGAAATGGAGATATCCATTTGATAGAGGGGTCCAAGGTGAATATTAAAAAAATCTTTGTTTAAAATATTTTGTATTTCATGCAGAGTTTCGGAAGGAAAAGTCAGCGTTATGGATGTGATGAAATTCCGTTATGGATGTGACGCGTCTGAAATAGACATGGCGTATGTTTAGAAAATCAGCAATTTAACCACCATAACCCTTTGAAAAACTCTCTAAACATCAGCTAAAACTATCAAAGTTCTTAAATAATATTTAGGATGGCTATTGTTTTGCTGTTTTGTGGATTTTAGCATACGTTTCTGTGGCTTGTGGCAATAATATAGAATTGTACATGATCAAAGTTGATTTTAGCTTGGGTTTTACATTATAAGAAAGAAAGACTGACAGTGACATATTAGGTTGGTTACAAATTGGTTCAACTTATTCACATCTGTAAAATACAGGCCTAGGTGAGATCTCTGGGAGTGGTTTTGATGTATTACATGTTGCTTTATTTTTGCATGGTGAGGTTGACATTTACATGGAATTGCCCTAATATAGTAGGGAGTGATTTATGTTTTTATTGGTGAATATTTTTTATTCTTATTTTTCTCATTTTATTCTAACTAATGTTTGACTTTATTGTACAAATGCTGCTGGCATCTCCCTGCACAAAATTTCATGTTCAATTTTACAATTAAACATACATTTCATGGATATGAAGGTCTGGGTCAGTGTGTGCTATGTTTAATTTCATGTGAATTATAATGTTTACATTTATCGGTTGCACATATCGGTTATCGGCATCCCAATTCCATAATAATCGGTATCGGCCCTGAAAAAAACATATCGGTCGATCCCTAATAGCCTGGTCGTGCAGAAACTCGCCGCTGTCAAACGTCACAAAGCCGTGATCATCGAGTGTGTGATCCGACAATCAATCAAAGGCTTCTATGATTATTTCCTTTTAAAAAGAGCTGTATGTAATTTTTGATGCTGCTGCTTTTATTTTGCTTTTTCTTTCCATTAGAGAAACCAGCTGATCTCGACAATTTTACCGATCCAGACTGGGCTCCGACAAAAAAAAATATGAGCCACAACCAAAGGTGGACAGTAATGAAGTACATTTACGCGAGTCCTGTACTTAAGTACACTTTGAGTATCTGTACTTGAGTATTAATTTTTTTGGAAACTTATGACTTTAACTTCACTACATTCGAAAAGCAAATATCGTACTTTTCTATCAAGGTCCTCGTTACTATGAAGCAGCTTTGAAAATGGATAGTTTTTTTTTCTTCTTTTCTTTTCTAAAACGTGATTATTTTTTTTCTGCAGGTGACCCGGAGACAGCCGATCAGTAATCACTAGGGTCACGTCCGTAGACTGGATAAAATCAAGATCAATGATTTCTCCGCAGCGTTATTTGAACACGATCAGTTGATGGCAGAATGGAAGGAGGTGGTTCTTCTGGAGAGTGCACGCCCCCGTGGCCCATGAACCCGTGTTTCAGTTTTCTGAAAGGATTAAAGATTCGCTTCGTTTTAAATGTTTGCTTTGTTTGACGAAAACGAACCACAGCACGGCCTACAAAAACTCGCCGTCCAACCTGCGGAAGCGTATTAAGGTATAGAAACGTTTTATTCCAAGAGAAAGCTTGCAACGAAGTTGTCTGTGCTTTTAGAGCTCGCGATAACGTTGCAATAGCTATGCAGTCTGGTTAGTCAAATGACTTTCTATGGATTTGCCCGCCAAGTTGCCATCGCCTTGTCCACTAATTTATGGATTCCCTTCACGGAATCCAGGGACACGTCGGCCGAAACGAATCCGAGAAAATCGCAAAAGAAGCATTTTTTTTTTTTAAATTTGTGATTTTTGTTTTTTTCCATAATGTGCAAGTTGAGATCTTGAAGAACGCAATCAGTATTTCAGATAATAGATTGTTTTGTTGGAAAAGCATACATTTTTTGTTGCAAATTGTCTCGTTTTTGTCAGGACTGTAGCCTGCTGGGGGGTGTGGGTAAATTACCATATGGGCCATTCACGTGACGATTTAAGTCTTTTTTTTTGCCAATCAGCTGTATGATACGAGCTGAGCTCGTGGCTACATAAGCTGCATACAGGCGTGTAATTTCACTATGGAATGAGCAAGCTACACAGAGCGCAGAGGAGCTGAAACACCGCGAAGCAAACAGACGCACGGTATTTACATCGGAGATAACCATTTCTAGCAAAAAAAAACGCAACCAAAAGGAAGTGTTCTAGGACTACATATTCCATCGGAGGCATTGGTGTGTGCAAGGCACCGTTTCTCTTTCTGATGGGGTAAGTTTATTAATCTAAGGCTGTGTGGTTATTTTTGCATGTAACGGAGAGTGTTGTGGTTTGGTTACATGAAACTAGCGTTGTGTTAGTTGTTATCATCGTGCGATCTTTCTTTCTTACAGTGTGAGTAATTTTTCAACCACAAAACGTTAAAGTATACTTTAGGACTTTTTTTTTTGTACTTCATAATTGTTTTGGGCATACTTTGCATGGAAGAAAAATTGACATGGTGATCTTTGTTTACATGAAAGTAGCAACGTGCTAGCTAGTAGGGGGTAGGGCTTTCCTTAACGTCATGCAGATGAGCACCATTATTATGGAATCAATTTTGTGCCAAAATGTTCATACAATACTTTTGAAATATCAAATAAAAACGACAAATCAAAATACAAAAAAGGTCAATTTTTTTAGACTGGCAAACAAATTATTCGTGTAATCGTGCAAAATATCAGTCTGTTACTCTGCAGAAACCTTTTATTTTTGTTCCGCGTCTTTCTCAGTTTTGCTTGACGTAATTTATTTTGGTTGCGATTCCAGCTTTCTCGTTTGCGCTCCCTGACGTTTTGCTTGCAGTTTTGGCACAAACTTTACGTGTGGGTGGGCTGTCCAGGAATGCATTCTCATTGGCTAACTTGTGTTTGACTGACAGCTATGCTCAGCGATTCCCCGGGAAGCTGTTGCAGTCACTGTTTGACGAGTGACCGATCCATTGACGGTAAACAAGGATCGAGTGGACTTCAGTGGCGACTATGATATTGAATTAATTCAACAAAGTGTAAATTCAATATCATAGTCGCCACTGAAGTCCACTCGATCCTTGTTTACCGTCAATGGATCGGTCACTCGTCAAACAGCCCGCCAGAATCCGAGTAGGGAATGGCTGAGCATAGCTGTCAGTCAAACACAAGTTAGCCAATGGGAATGCATTCCTGGACAGCCCGCCCACACGTGAAGTTTGTGCCAAAACTGCAAGCAAAAAGTCAGGGAGCGCAAACGAGAAAGCTGGAATCGCAACCAAAATAAATTACATCAAACAAAACTGAGAAAGACGCGGAACAAAAATAAAAGGTTTCTGAAGAATAATAGACTATTTTGCACGATTACATGAATAATTTGTTTGCCAGTCTAAAAAAATTGACTTTTTTTGTATTTTGATTTGTCGTTTTTGTTTGATATTTCAAAAGTATTGTATGAACATTTTGGCACAAAATTGATTCCATACATTATGTGCCTGCCCTGCACCCAGAGTAACTGAGAAGAAAAACTTTGAGGGCGATTTTCTCCCTTCCCTGTTTTAAGAGGTATGCACTTTCAAAAGGCCACACATTCTTCAAATATTGTCAGATCTCCACATGGAAGGCATCATTGGAAAGCTTAGAAACTGTACTTCCTGAATCTGTCAGTAACTCAAAATGCCCCCGGGCTGACATGTGTCCCTGGATTTCGTGATCTGACACAGTGTGGACAGCCTTGTCCAGGGTGTACCCCACCTTTCGCCTGTAGTCAGCTGGGATAGGCTCCAGCTTGCCTGCGACCCTGTAGAAGGATAAAGCGACTAGAGATGATGACATACATGTCAACCTACTGTATACGGAATGTCCGTATTTTATACGGATTTGATTCAATAAACGTAGTATACGGGCGTACAAATAAAGTTATACGGATTCTTTAAAAAAACTTCAATATTTATTTAGAGCTATAATCAATTCCCACGATGATAAAAGAGCGCATAACATTTACAAACGTACTGTACACCACAGAAGGCACAAACAGCCAGTAAAGAGTCTTATGAAATCGCGCGTTATCTTGTGGTAGCGAGACTTCGTTCCACTTCTGATCATGTGCACACCGCATTGCGAGAATCCCGCCAACCGGAGCGACTTTCACTAGCGACTGAAAAGATTCTGAATGGGCGCTCCGGCAAGATCAACACCGACACTTGCTGTGACATGCAGCCTAGTGAGGTATTGGTGCAGACTGCTAAAAAAGCTGTCATGGAGTACAATTCAGAACATTAGAGTGACACTTTGGCTACGTTCACACTGCAGGCTGAAGTGACTCAAATCCGATCTTTTCCGCCCATATGTGACCTGTATCCGATCTTTTATTGACAATATGAACGACACAGATCCGATTTTTTCAAATCCAACCCAGGCCGTTTGGATATGTGGTCCTAATTCCGATTCCTATCCACTCTTTTCATATGTGACTTCAGTCTGAACCGCCAGGTCGCATTCATCCGACTTACACGTCATCAACAAGCCACAAACGTCACTATTCTGCGCTGAAGTAGGCAGCGGGTCTCTCAAAAAAAGTTACAACAACATGGCGCATAATCACGGGTGCAGATAGAGGGTGGGATTCGTCCCACCCAGATTTAAATTCACCTCGTTCGGTCCCCCCCACTTATAGGGAGGAAAAAACGTCTATGCTGTCTTTCTTTGCATAAGGCAAACCTCACGGAAAAATCAAAAGACTAATTACCATTCGGTTTATTGAGGTGCACAGCAGTACATACATAGTTGCAACAACTCACATAAAACAAAGACTGATATTCGGTTGGTTGAGCTGCGCAGACTGCACAGGTTGCGAGCTCGAGCTTGGTTGCTATGGTAACCCACAACAAGTTTGACAGGCATATCGGGGTTGGGGTTGGTTTGCCTGGCAGCTTTGTCCCCCCCAGTTCAAAAAACGTATCTGCGCCCCTGCGCATGACATCAATGCGAGGGACGCTTCGGGCTGTGAAGGTTCTGAATCTTCTCAATGGAAGGACGCAGAGGTTAGGGAGCTGATTTCCATTTGGGGGGATACAGCTATTCAAGCTAGATTGGATGGGTCATACCGCAACCGGGCGGCTTTACTTCCGTAAACACTGGCCATGCTCACTGGGTGTGACGTCGTCGTATCCTGCAATGCGCATGCGGAACACTTTTAGGTCGCTTTTCGTTCATACTGAGGATCACATACAAGTCGCATATATTTGTTAATGTGAATGACCTCACAAAAAAATTGGATTTCACAAAAAAATCGGAATTGAGCATTAAGCCTTGCAGTGTGAACGTAGCGTTTGTGTTTTTGTCGAACATTGGAGCTTTGTATTCATTCTGAAGGTTTGTTGTTCTCATCTCATTATCTCTAGCCGCTTTATCCTGTTCTACAGGGTCACAGGCAAGCTGGAGCCTATCCCAACTGACTACGGGCGAAAGGCGGGGTACACCCTGGACAAGTCGCCAGGTCATCACAGGGCTGACACATAGACAACCATTCACACTCACATTCACACCTACGGTCAATTTAGAGTCACCAGTTAACCTAACCTGCATGTCTTTGGACTGTGGGGGAAACCGGAGCACCCGGAGGAAACCCACACGGGGAGAACATGCAAACTCCACACAGAAAGGCCCTCGCCGGCCCCGGGGCTCGAACCCAGGACCTTCTTGCTGTGAGGCGACAGCGCTAACCACTACACCACCGTGCCGCCAGGTTTGTTGTTATTGATCTTGAATAAAAAGTAACTTGGATATATCCTTGTTAATTATCATTCAAATTTTAGGTAAATTATTTTAATTTGCATCTTATACGGATTTTAGAAGGGAAATACGGATTTTGGAGGTTGGTTATACAGGTTTGATTGACCAAAGGTTGACATGTATGGATAATGAGATGAGAAGACAGGCTTTCTGAAAGCTTCCGAATGATTTGCTGGCGCGTTGACCTCATTTGTCCTAAATATCGTGACAAATACCGTGAGAATCGTAAACATATCGCGATATGATACATTTGGCAATACCGCTCCGACGCTCGCGCTCTGCTGGAGTCAAAGCGGCTGTTTAGCGCGAGCGCGTCCACGTGTCACGCGCCGGAGCCACACAAAGAGCACGCGGCTGGAAAAAAAAGTGACCTTATTTGGCGACTTTGTTTGTTTGGTGGACCGATAAACGGCGACCGGTAAACTCCGAGTCATTAAAGTTTGGTGTGTTGGACGGATCCAAACAGTGCGCCACTAAAGAAGGAATGAGCTCAGGTCTCAACTCAAAAAGTTTGCTTCTCAGTGAGAGCGAGTTAGAAGCGGTCTTACCTGCTGGATCTAAAGCACAGAGTCGGCCGGAAAGCGAGCTGAACTGCCGTGAAATGAGGTTTGTGTGGACCTTTCACGCGCTCCAGAACCCCGACACCGCCCTCGCGCCTCTTTAACTCACCGCCTGCGTCATCATCGCCTCAGGAGGAACGGGACAGTGACGTCATTTTAGTGTCAGAACATACCCCAATTTGTTTTTGTTTTTTATTAGTAAACGAAATTATTATAATTCTTCTTTATTTTGTGATGTAAACTTTTTATAACTATTGAAATTAATTTAATTTAATTTAATTTAATTATTGGTCATTTCCCCTACATTCTAATAATCACACTCATCTCATCTCATTATCTCTAGCCGCTTTATCCTGTTCTACAGGGTCGCAGGCAAGCCGGAGCCTATCCCAGCTGACTACGGGCGAAAGGCGGGGTACACCCTGGACAAGTCGCCAGGTCATCACAGGGCCGACACATAGACACAGACAACCATTCACACCCACATTCACACCTACGCTCAATTTAGAGTCACCAGTTAACCTAACCTGCATGTCTTTGGACTGTGGGGGAAACCGGAGCACCCGGAGGAAACCCACGGGGAGAACATGCAAACTCCGCACAGAAAGGCCCTCGCCGGCCACGGGGCTCGAACCCGGACCTTCTTGCTGTGAGGCGACACCGCTAACCACTACACCACTGTGCCGCCCCTCACAGTAATCCTGACCTGGTGAAATTACTTGCACTGTAAGAAGTGATTTTGGAGAGTGGTAAATATAATCTATGCAAACCAGATAAAATTTACTCGATTATTGCAGACAGCCAAGGAATTATAAAGTAATGGGTAAATTATACATATGCTACCTATTCGTTAACAGTAACAACCGTTACATGGAAAAATACGGTAAACTATACCCCAAAGCCGTGAGTCCTGTGCTCCAAATTGCGCATGCGTCAGACTGCGGGTTCGAGTGAGCGGGACGGGGAACTCTCGGACCGCCATCTTCCTCTCTCCGGCTGTTAGTTTAGTGAGTTATAAAACAGGTTCATTACTTGAAATGTTGTGTGAAGCTGTTGTACTGCGCTTTATTTTGTGTTTTTTGATTATTTGGTGCATCATTGCTGCATATAAACAAGGCGGTTCAGTTATTTGTTGTATAAATGCACCTGGACTGCAGATTTGGTCAGTCCAGAAACAACATTTGAAGCTGTTAGTTTAGTGAGTTATAAAACAGGTTCATTACTTGAAATGTTGTGTGAAGCTGTTGTACTGCACTTTATTCTGTTTTTTTTTTTGCTGATTTTATGGATTAAAAACATTGAGATGATGAACCATCCGAAAGTCTTTTTTTGGGGGGGTACATCTTACCTTCTCCGAATAAGTAATGGTTGCTACTGTAAGTGATATTAATTACCTTTGATTAGTAATTATCAGGTATTACCTACTAGCAAACAAGAGATAATTTTACCCAATTTCAATGAGAAAGTAGCTGTTGAATAGATATATAAATGTGAGGTAAATTTTACCCAATTTATTTAAGTATTTCATAGCTTTTTATTTCAGTTATTTTATACTCAATATATGGAATTAAATCTACCCCAAATAAGTCAATGCAAATTGTTACCTCAGATTCATTGGGTAAATTCTATAAGTTACTTTTTTCAGTGTGCATTCGCCTTGGAGATATTGTGTTCACAAGGTTTTCGGACAGACATTTGACCTCACATGACCCTTTTCCACCAAAGCAGTTCCAGGGCTGGTTCGGGGCCAGTGCTTAGTTTGGAACCGGGTTTTCTGTTTCCACTGACAAAGAACTGGCTCTGGGGCCAGAAAAACTGGCACCAACTCTCTGCTGGGCCAGAGGAAAGAACTGCTTACGTCAGCGGGGGGGCGGAGTTGTTAAGACCAACAACAATAACAAGACCGCGAAAGATCGCCATTTTTAAGCGACGAGAAGCAGCAGCTGTACAAACGCGAAGTCATCCATTATTATTATTGTTGTTGTTGCTGCTGCTGCTTCTTCCGTGTTGTTTTTGCTTCGATATTCGCGCCAAGGTTTATGCAAACGTAGCGACGCAACTGACGTATACAGCGACGTAATGACGTATACAACGACGTAACTGACGTATACAGCGACGTAATGACGTGTCTTCCCTTAGCACCGCGAGCTATGGAAAAGCAAACTGGTTCTCAGCTGGCTCGCAAGTTGAACGAGTTGTGAACCAGCACCAGCACTGTCCCCGAACCAGCCCTGGAACTGATTTGGTGGAAAAGGGGTAACAGTGACCTTGACCTTAGACCTTTTGATCTCAAAATCTAAATCAGTTCATGTTTGTCCCAAAGCGCACAAATGGTGAAAGTTTGGTGAAATTCCTTTCATTAGCCTTTGAGATATCGTGTTCAAAAGGTTTTGAGACGGACAACCCGAAAACATAATGCCTCCTGCACCTTACGGTGGCAGAGGCATAAAAAATTATTTATATATGGCATGGTGGTGTAGTGGTTAGCACTGTTGCCTCACAGCAAGGAGGTCCTGGGTTCGAGGCCAGCAGCTGGCGAGGGCCTTATCCCCGTGTCTGTGTGGGTTTCCTCTGGGTGCTCCTGTTTCCCTCACAGTCCAAAGACATGCAGGTTAGGCTAATTGGTGGCTCTAAATTGACCATAAGCCTAGGTCACAACCGGATGTATGATTTTTGGCCGTGCGATTTTTGGCGTTTCCCAAATCGCTGCGGTTTTTTTTTGTTCGTGGAGAAAGACGCACGTTGGCCGTAAGTTTGTCTTGCAACCTGAAAAAAACGTAAGCGCCCGTAAAGTTTGTTTGACATGACAAAGAACCTCTGCGGCCGGTCTGCGGCCAGTCTACGGCTTGAAAATCAGCACATCACACGCGCGCCCTCCGTGCGTTTCTTGCGTTTTTTGCACGTAAACCGGCCGTAGGAGCACGTACGGCCGGTTGTGACCTAGGCTTTAGGTGTGAATGTGAGTGTGAATAGTTGTTTGTCTCTGTGTCCAGGGTGTACCCCGGATCTCGCCCATAGTCAGCTGGGATAGGCTCCAATTTGCCTGCGACCTTGCACAGGATAAGCGGCTACAGATAATATATATGTGTGTGTGTGTGTGTGTGTGTGTGTGTGTATATATATATATATATATATATATATATATATATATATATGGCGACACGGTGGTGTAGTGGTTAGCACTGCCGCCTCACAGCAAGAAGGTCCTGGGTTCGAGCCCAGCAGCTGGCGAGGGCCTTTCTGTGCAGAGTTTGCTTGTTCTCCCCGTGTCTGCGTGGGTTTCTTCTGGGTGCTCCGGTTTCCCCCACAGTCCAAAGACATGCAGGTTAGGCTAATTGGTGGCTCTGAATTGACCGTAGGTGTGAATGTGAGTGTGAATGGTTGTTTGTCTCTATGTGTCAGCCCTGTGATGATTTGGCGACTTGTCCAGGGTGTACCCCACCTCTCACCCATAGTCAGCTGGGATAGGCTCCAGCTTGCTCGCGACCCTGCACAGGATAAGCGGTTATGGATAATGGATGGAGATTTGTAACATGGGGAGACTATAACTTGGAGTTAAGTTAATCAAAACTGAACTTTAACAAGTTAGAGTATGTAGGTGTTTTATTTTATTAGTAATAACTCTAATTTCATAATGTAATGAATATAAAAGTATTTGTACTTGTAAAAAAGAAAAAGAAAAAAGGTCATTTTCACAGCTCAAAAACGCAAATTCTGCTGAAAATCTTGACACCAGTCTTGACAGCATTGACCTGTTTACTGGTAAATATTACATATCACCAAGTCATTTTCACCGATTCTTATGGTACACACACACACACAGGATATTTCACAATCACGCAAAGATATGTTGAATCTTATCTTCGAGTGGTGAATGTACATTTCACAAGTGAGCAAAGTGAACAAGAAGATAAACTTCATATCACTGTGTAATATGCTTTATATTATATGGACACATCAACAAAAAATACGTAAGTTAATCAAAACAATTTAATTTTGAACCGGTTCACCATTTCGACAACGCACATCTAGTCAGCGGCAAACATTAGGAGTGACATAATCGGAGTGAAATATCAGGAATTATTATACATACAGGACGCTTTTCCGATGGACTAAAAACACGTATTCTATTCCCTTCTCACAGGTTTCATTCATTTGGTTTGATAGCATGCAATATTGTTAGCATATTGCTTATCCGACAAGTATTACATCACTCTGGAGCAGGGGTGGGCAAACTTTTTGGGTCAGGGGCCACATTGACTTTTGAAATTTGCCAGGCGGGCCGGGCCAACACCAAATTCATACATATCAAACATAAACCGGAAAAGCTTTAATGTTATTGTAAGGCCTTCACTGACAGAGACCCAAATGCAGATCAGATTGACATTTATTTTAGTTCTCAGTCAACAAAGGCAGAGCAGAAAAATGCTTGCAGTTCAATAGATTGGCACATAAAAAAATATATACACACAAAAACAAACACCAGCACTACAGCAGCCACCCACGACAACCAAAATTACTAAGAGTTATACTTTTTACATTATTATGTCTGTAAACATGTGACTACCATCTTATTACAGCTCCAACATAGTTTTAAAAAGAGAAAGTGTTAATACTCACATTCACTCAGCAACCGCTAAGCTGTATTCGTCCGTGCTTGCGCTGACTGGTTGTTAGCATAATTAGCATGCTTGGAGGAAAAGTGCCATTTGATGTTATATTCCTTTAAAACTGCAACGGTTTCTTTGCAAATAAGGCATACAGCCTTTGATCGGACTTCAGCAAAAAAAATATTTAGTTGTCCATTCTTTATTGAACACCCTGCACTCACTGTCCACTTTTCTTTTTTTAGGAGCACTCATTGTAAAGTTTTATCCTGTGTTCTCGAGATCATCAGTGGCACGGGCGCCAGAATGACTTCCATGGCACGCGCTGCACCACTCTGCAAATGTAATCTCGCGTGAATACGACTGACTGGAAAGACGGATCTCTAGAACACCTGTCTACGTGATAACACTGATGTTTATAGATCTGCTCAATCATGTTTATATGATTGTCTTCCGCGGGCCGGATTAAAAACGCCAACGGGCCGGATGTGGCCCGCGGGCCGTAGTTTGCCCACCTCTGCTCTGGAGAATGAGTGTTGAATATGGTTTACGATATTGCATGGTTGTCAAGACAACAAGATGTCGCACGTCGGAGACGTAAAACTTCCGTGCTAGCAAGCGACTGTGATATTTTGTAAACAAACATGGCCGACAGGTTTGCTTCATTAAAAAGGGAAGATTCTGAGAGAATTTGGAAAGAGAAAGATGTGTTGAACACCCGAAAGGAATGTATAATAATAATAATAACAATAATAATAATAATAATATTGGCTGGCTTTTTTTGTGGTATATCAGATATATTCCATTCAGCTACTTGTCTTTGGCTTGTTCAGTATCATGCTAGCTGAATGGAATATATCTGATTTGCCATGAAAAAAGCCAGCCAATATTATTTAATTATGTCACTCAGATCCATGATGGCTTTCATATGAAAAATGTGAGTTGTTTCATATCTTCAAGCCAATGTGTGATTTTTCTTTTTATTATATCGACACGTTCACAAACAAAAAATACTCAAATTTATCAAAACAATTCATCAATTTCCTCACAAGTGGGGATATTGAAAAATATATCACGGTTTTGGTTCTCGATGTACCAGATATAGTTCATATGAAAAATACAAGTGATGTATTTCCCAGTAAAACACTTGTCCATATAATATATGTATAACTCATTGTTCAAATTCTCACACAGCATTCATCTTTCACCAGCGAAATTAAATTTTCACAGTTTTTCTTTCCAGTAGGAAATTCAAACAGCTGAGTATGTAGCGATAACTTTTATCATTTAACCTGCTTTATTTAGCAGCTTTTTCTAAACAAATGAAAATAAAACAAAACCCTGTGAAATCCTTTTCTAAAGACACTAATTCGATTCAGCTTCAATTTCACATTAAACAGATTTAGAAATCTGGGAGAGCAGGGAGACTTGGAACAGTTTGTATTCCCATAAATTCATTTCAACCAATCAGGTTTTAGACTCCAACAGAAGTTCGATGTTGCCCCTGAGAGTAACCGACTTCCTTTAGAACCACAAAGCTGGACACTGCAGTAAGGTCTGTGCAGTTTAGTAGGTTCCTCAACCAAAACTTGTATTTTCTAATTTGCCTCCACCTCAATTGGACGCTGATGAATTGGAGATTTGTTAGGAATTAAAGTATGTAGCCTAGAGTGACCGGATATAGCATTATTTATTAAATTTAAATTCTGGGGGAAAACATTTAAGGATATTGTTTTTTCCAAAATGTCCAGATGGGGAGAGTTGGGACACTTCATTATGTTACAGGTTTTTTCTTGCGGTTTACAAATATGACATTTGCTTAAAAATGTGGGCGTGTCCCTGCATGAGGATTAAACTAATTTCATTCCTTCTTGAGAATGGAACTGTTTTGTCAAGTCAAGTTTTGGGTAAATTGATATTTTCTATCGCTGTACCAGTATTGTGTGTTCATATGTTACAAGTTTTATAATAAACAAGAATTAAACACGTAGGCCTCGGTATTTTATTTTTGTCCTAAGTCTCCCAACATAATGTCTCGTGTCTCCCCGCAAAAAAATAACGACAGGCCAGTTTACGTATGTGACAAGCTGAGAAACTCATGTTGTGGTAAGAGGGTACAGCAAATACTCTCTAATGCAATACGAATGTGACGCAACCTGCAAAAAAATTCACGCAATCCACAAAAGATTTTTTTTTCTCTCCGTGCTTCCACGGAAGGCGGTCGCATTTTCTGCTCTTCCTCGCCCTCCTTTTTTTCCCTGCTTGTGCTTCTGTGTCTTGTCTCGTCTGCTGTACTTTTTGAAGAGACTCTCCCTGCATTACTTTCTAAACTAAAAAAAGCATGGAATTGATAAACTGGTCTCCTAACGAAATTGACACCGTTTTCTCGACGAGAAGCCTGGGTTCGGGAGAACCCGTCTGTCCTGCCGGAATGTTTGCAGCTGGTTACACGATGGACGCGTGGGAGCGGTGGCGGGTCGTGTGCCTGGTGATTCTTTCTGTGGAGGACATTGAAGATATCTACCTATTCGGAACCATGATTACAGGACTTTTGCTGATTGGATTAGGCATTGCCCTGGTATATCGAGGAACTCAGACAACGGTGACAGCTGTTCAAAGCCCCACAAAGCTGCCCGATACGATTGGAGTGGTGGGCAAAGCTGTTGGCACTCGGACTGTGGACATTCAGAACTTTAACCACAAAATGGTTGTTATCTCGGAGCAGCTTTCAGCTTTGCAAGGAATACGTTTTTCGGAGATCAATTTGAATAGAATGGACGGAATGGACAGATATGGACGAGCGGTGTGGACGTGCAAAGACTGCGTCTGGAAAGACCAAACAATTTATATCTTATCGACATTCGGCTCCCTGAGACAGCACCGGCTTCGGTTCAGGCCGTTCCTGAGGTAACATTTCCCCCTGAAGGTCACTGCCGGGAGACACTCTCGCATTCCTTCTCTAACTTTCCGCGGTCACCATTTTTACCCCCAGTGTGACAAGCAGGTGTGTGACCAGCGCCTTCATGGCTGCAGGAGCGGACGGCTGCTTGCTTGCGCTGGATTACCTCCTACCCTCCCCCCCCCCACCCCTGATTCCCCCCCTCAAGTCCTGTGTTTAAAGTGTACTTGTGGTGTTGTGTGCTTTGTGCAAAGGTTTTTTAAATGTTCCCACACTGTACTCCTGACAGGAGCATAGTGGAGGGGATGTTCTTTTTTTTCCTGATCTCTCCTCATGTTGTGTTTCCTTTTTATCTTCATCCCTGTCTTCCTGTCCTGTCTACCCTATGTCAATTGTATGTTGTATATGTACGGACAGGTTGACGGCTAATTTCGCTGGTACATGTGACTAGTGACAATAAAGGGCATCGTCATCATCAAAAGCTGAAAACTGTCCCAAGTCTCCCTGCTCTCCCCTACAGATAACTTATCCAAATCATAGAAACAGAGTATAATTAGATTTAACCAAATAGAAAATAATTTATATTCTCGTTTATTACTCGTTTAATTTATATAAAACTTCCACTGACTGATGTTTTTTCAGTATTTAATAAAGAATGTCCTTCATAACAGTTTTTCACATACTCCATCCC
The DNA here is from genome assembly GCF_027579695.1 of Neoarius graeffei. Lineage (NCBI taxonomy): Eukaryota > Metazoa > Chordata > Actinopteri > Siluriformes > Ariidae > Neoarius > Neoarius graeffei. Next base: position 13,676,771 of record NC_083578.1, on the reverse strand, counting down.
TTAATATCTGACCACTGGAGAGATTAAAAGTCTTTGTCCCAGTCCGAGTCATCTACGGGTGATGAATCTGTGTGATTCTCGCTGCTGGAACAATCCAAAAAGTCTTGGATCTGCAAGAAAGGAAAACAGCAGGATGATCCAATAACAAACCTGCTATGAATCATGTCAAATTCATAACAAGGTTCTCCTGGTGTATTTGAAGAGGATGTGTGTGCTCTGCTGTTCTTACATGTGGTAATATAGGTGGAGTGTGTGAGCCTTTACACACAGCATCCCAGTCAAATCCTTCAAACCACCTGAAGGAAGGACACACAGGAAGTACATAAAAAGAATCTGCACCTTATTTTGTATTGAGGTGAAAGAAAGTCTTTAGTTTACTGATCCGGTGCTCTTACTTGTGTCCTTGGATGTCTCTGACCCCGTTCCTCCGGCCCAGTCTGTCTTTGGGATTGTCTCTGAAAGTGGCGTGATAAATGACCTTAGTTACAGATGGGCAAATCCACTGAATGAAACGGAGCATTGTGGAATAAACAGCACGGCTATTCTGAGAGACATGACAGTGTGTGCAACTGCAGTGGCTTGCATAAGTTTTGACTCTGCCAAAAGACCATCCACTAAAAGTCTGGGTAATGACATACCAGAACATCAAGGACATAGTCGCTCATCTGGCCTGCCATCAAAACAACCATGACTTCCAAAAGATCAAACAGAACCGAAATGTGACAATGTGAGAGAGGACCAACCTCCATGACATATTGTGTACAACAGGCAAATCAACAGAGGACTAAATTTTGTTCCCCGAGGGAAGATCGACCCAAAACATCAATCAGAACTGAATTTGCATGATAAATGAGAGAGGAGATACAATTCTAGTCAGAAGAAAATGTGTTCATTTGTCCTAATTACTAAATAGCAAAAAATTGACAATACAACGACCAAGTTTTGTGCAGAAGGTCGAGTTCTTTCAAACAAAATAATCAGAACTGAAATCCATTGAGAACTGAAGGAGGAGATACGATAAGATTTAACTGAAAATAAACAAAGTTGTAAACAAAGTGTTTACAACAGGAAAATCAACAAACAAACAAAACCAAGTTTTGTTCCCTGAGGGAAGATCTACCCAAAACATCAATCAGAACTGAAATCAGGTGAGAACCACAAGAAGAAATGTCAAATGAAAAGTCCGAAAAGTCGTTAAGGTGACCTAATTAGCAGTTTGTTAGCAAAACACTGACAATACAATGAGCAAGTTGTATACAGAATGACTACCTTTTTCAAACGAAACAATCAGAACCGAAATCCGTTAAGAATTGAGGGAGGAGACATGATTGAACTGAAAATAAAGAAATTGCTTACAACAGGAAAATCAACAAACAAATGACCAAGTTTTGTTCCTCAATGGAAGATCTACCCAAAAACATCGATCAGAACTGGAATCGGATGAGAAATTAGAGAGGAGATACAATTCTAGTGAGAGGCCTGGAAAATGCATTAATTTGGCTTACAAAGCAAAGGGGAGTCCCATATACAATTCGTACATTGGGGGAGTGCCTGTTAGAGAGCGCACTTGTCCTGGGCCATCGGCATAGTGAGGTAGGGTGGCCAGTTCCTTTCCTCGCCGCCTTTAACTTTCCCCAGTGTTTCCACCAGGTCCCCATTCACTGCTGGGTGGACAGGGAGCGAGCCCCAGATCCCCGTCGAGCCGAGGCTCGAACCAGGGACCGTTCGCTTAGCGGTCAAGCGCTCTAACCACTTGGCCACCTGCGCTCCAATTTGGCTTACAGTGGTGCTTGAAAGTTTGTGAACCCTTTAGAATTTTCGATATTTCTGCAGAAATATGACCTAAAACATCATCAGATTTTCACACAAGTCCTAAAAGTAGATAAAGAGAACCCAGGTAAACAAATGAGACAAAAATATTATACTTGGTCATTTATTTATTGAGGAAAATGATCCAATATTACATATCTGTGAGTGGCAAAAGTATGTGAACCTCTAGGATTAGCAGTTCATTTGAAGGTGAAATTAGAGTCAGGTGTTTTCAATCAATGGGATGACAATCAGGTGTGAGTGGGCACCCTGTTTTATTTAAAGAACAGGGATCTATCAAAGTCTGATCTTCACAACACATGTTTGTGGAAGTGTATCATGGCACGAACAAAGGAGATTTCTGAGGACCTCAGAAAAAGCATTGTGGATACTCATCAGGCTGGAAAAGGTTACAAAACCATCTCTAAAGAGTTTGGACTCCACCAATCCACAGTCAGACAGATTGTGTACAAATGGATGAAATTCAAGACCATTGTTACCCTCCCCAGGAGTGATCGACCAACAAAGATCACTCCAAGAGCAAGGTGTATAATAGCAGAGGTGGAAAAACTGGATTGACAAAGTAAAAGTCCTGCTTAGGTTTTCCTTCTGCCTGTGCTCTCAACACAGGTGATTTCACCAATTAGCTCATCAACCTGGCTTAGGGGATGTGGTACTTAGGATCAGCTGGTTCATTGAATTGGCTGGAGCAAAAATGTGGCAGGGTTTTTACTTTCTGCACCCGGGTATTTCCACCTCTGTATAATAGTCAGCGAGGTCACAAAGGACCCCAGGGGAACTTCTAAGCAACTGAAGGCCTCTCTCACATTGGCTAATGTTCATGAGTCCACCATCAGGAGAACACTGAACAACAATGGTGTGCATGGCAGGGCTACAAGGAGAAAGCCACCGCTCTCCAAAAAGAACATTGCTGCTCGTCTGCAGTTTGCTAAAGATCACGTGGACAAGCCAGAAGGCTATTGGTAAAATGTTTTGTGGACAGATGAGACCAAAATAGAACTTTTTGGTTTAAATGAGAAGTGTTATGTTTGGAGAATAGAAAACACTGCATTCCAGCATAAGAGCCTTATCCCATCTGTGAAACATGGTGGTGATAGTATCATGGTTTGGGCCTGTTTTGCTGCATCTGGGCCAGGACGGCTTGCCATCATCGATGGAACAATGAATTCTGAATTATAACAGTGAATTCTAAAGGAAAATGTCAGGACATCTGTCCATGAACTGAATCTCAAGAGAAGGTGGGTCATGCAGCAAGACAATGACCCTCAGCACACAAGTCATTCTACCAAAGAATGGTTAAAGAAGAATAAAGTTAATGTTTTGGAATGGCCAAGTCAAAGTCCTGACCTTAATCTAATCGAAATGTTGTGGAAGGACCTGAAGCGAGCAGTTCATGTGAGGAAACCCACCCCAGAGTTGAAGCTGTTCTGTACGGAGGAATGGGCTAAAATTCCTCCAAGCCGGTGTGCAGGACTGATCAGCAGTTACCGGAAACGTTTAGTTGCAGTTATTGGTGCACAAGGGGGTCACACCAGATACTGAAAGCAAAGGTTCACATACTTTTGCCACTCACAGATATGTAATATTGGATCATTTTCCTCAATAAATAAATGACCAAGTATAATATTTTTGTCTCATTTGTTTAACTGGGTTCTCTTTATCTACTTTTAGGACTTGTGTGAAAATCTGATGATGTTTTAGGTCATATTTCTGCAGAAATATCGAAAATTCTAAAGAGTTCACAAACTTTCAAGCACCACTGTAATTACTCACTCATTAGCAAAAAAAAAAAATTGACAAAGCAACAACCAAGTTTTGTGCAGAGTGAGGAGTTCTTTCAAACAAAACAATCGGAATGGAAATCTGTAGAGAACTGATGGACGAGATACGATTTCACTGAATTGTGGATGACGGATGCCACGCCATGGCAACGGCTCATCAGCCTTATGGACAGATGAACTAATAACGACATCCCAGTTAAGTCTGTTTCAGTTCCAGATTGCAACATAACACAATGTGGAAAAGTTATGCAAGCTACTGTATTACACAGAGATGTAAGATATGAAATATTCATGAATGTATTTGATCAGAAAAACCGTCCTGGACAAAATTTCATTTGCCTTAAGATCAATTTCATTAGACGAGATGTAGTTTCTTTTCAGCAAAAACAAAAGGTCTTCTTTCCGCTTGCTTGTGGAAAAGTGTCTGAGGCAGGGTTATGTTTAATATCCTGTGATGTGCAACTTCGACCCGACCAAATAGCATTCAGTTTCTGCAAGTGAAAGTCTCATGAAATGGCGCTCCCCAGGGGTTGCCTCTGACTGGACTTAGTGATTAGATCTCATGGCTTCTCCTTCTAGTGCTACACTGAGGATACATAACTCCTTTTTTTTGTGCCTAGTTCCCAGGTTTCTTAGAAACAGTGGCGGCTGCTGGTTTTTAAAACGGGAAGCCCATTTTACGCATTCATCGTAAAACCTGTAGGCCGGATATCAAAGCATAGAAAGGTGTGCCCCATTAGCATAGTGAACTAGACAACCCTACCTAGTGGCAGAAAGTATTTTTGCTTGTACATTTCATGTTATAGTCTGGCTTGCCAGGCTAGTGCCTCATATCCTTAATCAAAAATATCAAACATCCAAAAATCACTGGCTATTCAACGAAGAGCCTTGAACATCATACCCTGATATGTAACACAGAGTCTTTAACACAACACCTAGCTGTGCAACACATCCTTGAACATCATCTGCAACACAGTCTGGAAATTCATAACCAGGTAGGCTATGCAACACACAGAACCTTGAATATTATACCCAGGTATAACCTATAACACAGAGCCCACCATTCTCTAAACATTACTGAAGTGTGTATATACTTCAGATTCATGAACATGAACCCTATTTATACACAAATTCTGCCCTCCGCTCCTTTTCCAGAAAATGGTCTGTGACCCTGTCATACCAGCTGGTTGTGCTTTCCAGAGACTTTACCAATTTCTGTTAGCAGCTAGCACTGCAGATCCCAATAAGCCTCAAGCTAGCCTACAACCAGATTGAACTACAAATGAAATAAACGAGTGAATTCACGAATGATCAAACTGATAGAATGGATGAAAGTTAACGGAGCATAACGAGTAATATTTACATTTATTTACAGAGTAATGTACAGAGACATCAATGAGAAGAAACGTTTATATGAAAAGAAATTCGGACAGCACTTTGGCACACGACTACACTTTCTCGACATCCGCTAGGGACTGACTGATCATGCTTCCGTGTTCCTCGCCGAAGTACCGCTCTCCTCATGTCTTTCAAACACTACCTCCAATAATCCTTCATCAGCCTGGCTTCTTGTCCCTCCCACTGTCTCGTTTAGTCCCAGAAGTGACGATTTTGTTGATTTTAACCAATAACAACTAGCCGAAATTGGCTGTTCAGAGCCCTCTCATAGACTGCAACGGATACCCGGCTGCCGATCAGTGTTGCCAGATACTGCTGACGTTTTCCACCCCAAAATATGTTCAAAACCCGCCAAAATGCACTTAAAACCGCCCAATCTGGCAACACTGCTGCCTGTCCATAGAGACCATTGAAATAAGAAAGGTTACAGCCTGGCAACAAAGGTGATTCTCGTAGCGAACTGCAAGTTCGTCAGACATCACTCAAATAAGTTACAGGATAGTTATGAACATAAATACAATCTTGGGCATATATTATGTTATGCAAGTTATTGTTTTAATGAGAATTCAACGTCGTAGACGCCGCAGTTTGGGGAGAGAATTTTAGGGGAAGCTCAGCTTCCCTTGTTGTCTCTGAGAAATCGCCCCTGCTTAGAAAATATCCAACTGTTCTAAGATGAAGACCAATGAAAACTCGGCGAAACTGGACTCGGAACCAACACACTCAGCGTCCATCCAGAATTCATGGATGGCTAGGAATCTTGTGCGATTTATTTTAATCACACCACATCACATGAACCACCATCTCCTGCATATTTCTTCTTCAAACATCAGAAGAGACATCCTTGGACCATTCTTGGCTACAAAATCACTCAGATGTTGACGGTAGTGTTAGCCTGAAAACTAAAGCGCTGCTGCACTGACATCACTACCAACAAGAAGTTGGTCTGCATTGTGGGTAACGTTTCCTCCATGAAAGAAACTAAAAAGTCAAATCAAAAATTCATTGTAAAATGAATTTTGGAGGCCATTTTAATGATAAAGATTATTATTCTATCCACATTCACTGGACATGAGCAATCGCGGGCTCTGATTGGTTATTCTACTACTAGGATATCAGCTCATATACCGTGAGTAGAGAAAAACAAAATGGCGAAGCGTGTTGCTGAACCAACCGAGGACGAAATAAAAAACTCCTACTTGAAAACAAAACCCAAAAAGCAACAAAATATGGAATAAAAGTATTTGATGGTAAGAACATATGTTTTTTATTTTTCAAGAATTATTATCGCATTTTTCACAAATTGCTCCTGTCATTTTGCCGGTTTGTTTATATTCTAAGCGGAAATGATTTTGTCAGACTTTTTGTATTAAGTTTTCATTTACCGATTTTGCAAAAAACAAAAATGCTCTGTTTCTCAAAATCCAGTGAATGTGGATAGAATAAAACAGTTATTCCACTCAATCTCGTCATACATGGCTTATAGCCAACTTGGTTCTACGCGCCTCATCGACTATCCACTCATGTACGACTCATTTTCATGGAATAACTGTTAAATATGCCCATTGTTCAGGGTGGATTATTCCATTAATGCCTTTAATCCTTGTACAGCTGAAGATCAGTGCTTATTAACAATATCGAATCTGCCAACAATAGCTAGTTGTCGCTCAACCAAGTGAAGCTCTTGCTTCAATTTAAAAAAAAAACCCCTCTCCTGGTGTTTTTACCTGCAGAGCTGTTTGATGAAATCAGCCACAGGATTGCTGATGGTCTCCGGAAACTCAACCGCATCAATTCCCTTCAAAACGGCTGCACAGATCTTTAGCTGATCCGGGCCTGAGAATGGAGGACTGCAGGGGTCGGGATACACAGTGAAAGTGAAATACTGGACTATGGCATCTGTGTATCAGTGTACAGTACTGTAGATTATAAATACTCGGCTGAAATGATCATATCGATGATGCATATTGAATATTTAGAAGACACAAATGACCATTTTTGGATTAAGGAAGGAGTTTATTTGAATGCTATTTTAGACACACAGTTTTGAAGGAATATGTTACGTGGAGATGGTTGTAATCTTTCACCTGCCATTGAGTAACTCGTATACAAAAACTCCTAAAGCCCAGAGATCTGCCATCACACCGTGACCCTTGTGCAGAATGATCTCTGGAGCCTGGTAAGCTGCTGAGCCACAGAATGACCAGGTTCTCTGGAGAGAGCCAAGCTGCTTAGCAGAGCCGAAGCCTGCCTGAGAGAGAGAGAGAGAAAAACAGACATACAAAAGAAAGAAAGAAAGAAAGAAAGAAAGAAAGAAAGAAAGAAAGAAAGAAAGAAAGAAAGAAAGAGCAATAGATAGAGAGAGACGGACAGAGAAAGGAGAGATATTTTTTATTAAATTTGGTCTTAGCGTTCCAGATAGCAGGCCAATCTTTTCTTTCTTTCTTTCTTTCTTTCTTTCTTTCTTTCTTTCCCAAACTTATTTCTTTCTTTCCCAAACTCCCTCCCTCCATAATTTCTTTTTCTTTCTTTCCCAATCTCCCTCCCTCTATAATTTCTTTCTTTCTTTCTTTCTTTCTTTCTTTCTTTCTTTCTTTCTCAATCTCCCTCCCTCCATAATTTCTTTCTTTCTTTCTTTCTTTCTTTCTTTCTTTCTTTCCCAATCTCCCTCCCTCCATAATTTCTTTCTTTCTTTCTTTCTTTCTTTCTTTCTTTCTTTCCCAAACTCCTTCCTTTGTATCTTTCCCAAACTCCCTCCCACCATAATTTTTCTTTCTTCTTTCTTTCCCAAACTTCCTCCTTTCTTTCTTTAACTTCCTCCCTCCCACCATAATTTTCTTTTTCTTTCTTTCTTTCTTTCTTTCTTTCTTTCTTTCTTTCTTTCTTTCTTTTTCTTTCTTTCTTTCCCAAACTCCCTCCCTTCTTTCTTTCTTTCTTTCTTTCTTTCTTTCTTTTCCAAACTTATTTCTTTCTTTCCCAAACTCCCTCCCTCCATAATTTCTTTCTTTCTTTCTTTCTTTCTTTCTTTCTTTCTTTCTTTCCCAAACTCCCTCCCTCCATAATTTCTTTCTTTCTTTCCCAATCTCCCTCCCTCCATAATTTCTTTCTTTCTTTCTTTCTTTCTTTCTTTCTTTCTTTCTTTCTTTCCCAATCTCCCTCCCTCCATAATTTCTTTCTTTCTTTCCCAATCTCCCTCCCTCCATAATTTCTTTCTTTCTTTCTTTCCCAAACTCCCTCCCTCCATAATTTCTTTCTTTCTTTCTTTCTTTCTTTCTTTCTTTCTTTCTTTCTTTCTTTCTTTCTTTCTTTCTTTCCCAATCTCCCTCCCTCCATAATTTATTTATTTCTTTCCCAATCTCCCTCCCTCCATAATTTTTCTCTTCCTTCCTTTCTTTCTTTTTCTTTCTTTCTTTCCCTTTAGGATCTGTGTGATAATGTTTTAGCTCATATTTAAGCAGAAATATAGAAAATTCAAAAGGGTTCACAAACTTTCAAGCACCACTGTAAGAGGAATAAAACACTTTGGCACATGTTATTCTATAAGAGCACATCTAGTCATGTTTTATTCCTCACATTTTAACACATACAATGACATATATTTTTGCTTAATCATACAGTATAATACAAATAGATGAACCTGAATGACTGAATAATTGATTATTTTGCTGTCTCTGACAAATAAAATTTAGTCCAAGTACTGTGTAGAGAAAATGATCATCCTTTCAGTATCAGTCTGTAGAGAATGTGAAGAAGAGAACACTGCACCAGTTTGGCGTATCCTTTCTGATCCAGCAGCACGTTGTCTGGTTTCAGGTCTCTGTGGATGATGCCTTGGCCGTGGAGGAATCTCAAAGCCTCCAGAATGCAGGTTGTGTAGAAACGGACTGCGTTTTCATCAAATGGACCCCTGAAATGAACACGGAAGGGATAGGACTTTCCTCGAGGGATAACGCCACTGTAGTATGAATTTGAAGACAAATTGTGTGAATTGATGATACTATATAACAATATAATATGTATTATTCTATCCACATTCACTGGATATGAGCAATCGCGGGCTCTGATTGGCTACTCTACTACTAGAATATCAGCTCATATACCGTGAGTAGAGAAAAACAAAATGGCGGAGCGTGTTGCTGAACCAACCAAGAATTAAATAAAAACTACTCGAAAACAAAACCCCAAAAAACACACAAAAAAGCAACAAAATATGGAATGAAAGTATTTGATAAGAATGTATATTTTTTATTATTCAAGAATTATTATTATTATAACATTTTTCACAAATTGCTCCTGTCATTTCACCAATTTATTTACATTCTAAGCGGAAATGGTTTTGTCGGACGTTTAGTACAAAGTTTTTATTTATCAAATTTGCAAAAAATAAAAACAAAATGCTCTGTTTCTCAAAATCCAGTAAATGTGGATAGAATAAAACAGTTATTCCACTCAATCTCGTCGTACATGCATTATAGACGACTCGGCACCATGCATGTCGTTGGCTATCAGTTGGCTATCAGTACAACTCAATTTCGTGGAATAACTGTTAATTATTTTTGGATAGTAAGAATACACACGATGGCCAGTTTAATAGGAACACCATACTGAAACTAGGAGTCGAGGTGGAGGCTGTGGATTCCTACAAGTACCCCGGGCTGTGGTTGGACAGCAAATTGGACTGGACTTGCAACACCAATCACTTATACAGAAAGGGACAGAGCAGGCTATACTTCCTGAGGAGGCTGCGGTCCTTTAACATCTGCAGGAAACTCCTGTGGATGTTCTATCAGTCTGTGGTCGCCAGTGTCCTGTTTTACACTGTGGTGTGCTGGGGGGGCAGCACATCCAAGAAGGACACATCCAGGCTGGACAAACTGATCAGGCGGGCCGGCTCTGTGGTCGGCATGAAGCTGGACTCTCTGGTGATGGTGGCAGAGAAGAGGTCTATGGACAAACTATTGAACATCATGGACGATGCCAGTCACCCTCTGCACACCATCATCAGCAACCAGAGGAGCCTGTTCAGTGACAGAATGCTCCTTCCCAAGTGCAGGACGAACAGACTTAAAAACTCCTTTGTCCCTCATGCCATCAGACTGTACAACTCCTCTCTGGGGGGGAGGAGGGGTAACAGGAGGACAGAGGACGGGAAGGAGCAGTAGCCTAGCCTAACAATAAGCAATACCGGACAATGTGCAATATAATGTGCAATATAAAGTGCAATATCTCTCCTGCTGCCCCCCCTTCTCCCCCCTTTTTCCCCCTCCCCCCTTCCCCATATCTTATTCTTTTTATATTTGTATATGTAAATACTTAATTTATTTTAATTTATCTAGAAGTTTTTCTCTATTTCTTTTCTCTGTTTATCTGTAATGATGCTGCTGGAATCTTAATTTCCCTGAGGGAACCCTCCCAAAGGGATCAATAAAGTTTTATCTAATCTAATCTAAGATTGGAAAAACATCTAGTGAGCTCATCAGGTTCCACTCCTGTCAGCCAAGAACGGGAATCTGACGCTACAGTGAGCACAGGCTCAACCAAACTTGACATTTGAAGATTGGAAAAATGTCTTGTGGGCTTTTTTCAATCTTCAAATGTCCAGTTTTGGTGATCCTGTGCCCACTGTAGTGTCAGATTCCTGTTCTTGGCTGACAGGAGTGAATCCTGATGTGATCTTCAAAGTTTGCCGCTTCAAAGTTTGAATATTTTGTTCTGTTCTGAGATACTGTTCTGCTCACCACAGTTGTAAAGAGTGGTCATTTGAGATACTGTAGCCTTCCTTTCACCTCAAACCAGTCTAGCCACCCTCCTCTGACCTCTCTAAACAACAAGGTGCAGAACTGCTGTTTATTGGATGGTCCTGAAACTGTCAAGGATGGCATGGTGGTGTAGTGGTTAGCACTGTCACCTCACAGCAAGAAGCTTCTGGGTTCAAGCCCAGTGGCCGACAGGGGCCTTTCTGTGTGACGTTTGCATGTTCTTCCCTTGGGTTTTCTCTGGGTGTTCTGGTTTCCCCCACTGTTGAAAGACATGCAGTTAGGCTAATTATCTACTCTAAATTGTCCATTGGAGAATGAATGAATGAACCCTTTATTATCGCTGTTTGACCTTTGAAATTGACCATCAACCTGTCCTTACAGAGGGGGGCAGTACAGGAAGACGGAAAAAAAGAAATTACAGAGAACATGAGGAAAGGAGAGGAGAAAAAAAAACACCCCCACTCTATGCTCCTGTGGGAGTACAGTGTGGGAACATTAAAAAACCTCAGCACATAAGCACAAGAAAACACAAGTACATTTTACATCATAACACGGGACTTGGGAGGGAGGGGGAAGGGGGGCAATCAGGGGTGGGGGGTAGAGGGGGAGGGGAGGAGGTAGAGGTAACCCAGCGCAAGCAAGCAGCCGTCCGCTCCTGCAGCCATGAGGGCGCTGGTCACCCACCTGCTTGTCACACTGGGGGTGAAAAGCGAGGAGTGGGGGAAGGAATTTCGAAGAGAGGGTCTAACAGCAGTGTTCTCCAGGGGAATAGAGATCTTGCATGTGACGTCACAGCCGATCCAGATTGTGACAGACGCCATCGTGTCGGTCAAACGCCATATTCCGCCTTCTACTTCTGGTTCTACTTCTGCTTTTACTTCTACCTTTTCTTTTGGAAAACCCTACTATATACAATTCTACTACAACGGCTGCGGCTACAAGCTCTCCCTACCTGTGCACGTTTTTTATGTTTTTTGTGTGTATTTTTGCGTGTTGTTCGTCTGTACCGGACTTCAATATCCACTACAACCGTATGGACTTACTGGACATTGGTTTCCAGCAGAAAATGACAGTTTGTAGCGATTTCCATCGCATGCACAACATTCTGGACGAGAAAAAAAACAAAAAACATTCCGGACGAGACCAGATTGCGAGACCAGCGGGGTCTCCGTGGATTGTTATTGGAAGCAAAGCGAAGGAGGCGGCGCCGGGAGCCGAAGCAAAAGCGAGGCTGCAGAGCCGGCCTGTTGACTAAGCTCAGAAAACAGCCACTCAAATCTCCACTGCCAAGCCTCTACCTCTCCAACACCAGATCCATGTAAACAACACGGACGATTTGGAATTACATTATTCTATTCTATAATCGGCTGGTCAGTGCTATACTCAATACTTAAGTGACTTACCCATCCAGTGAGGATCATTTTCTTGTTTACAAGATGCCACATCTGAGTCGCTGACAAATCCTGAATTTCTGTAAAGATAACTGTCCAGAGATTTATAGGCACGCAGTGCTTCACCACTGAACAGCGAGGGAAAGTTAATGAGGTAATTATACACGTCCGGGTATTCCGCTGGCAGTTCAAAATCCGGTCGTGAAAACTCAGTCCGGAAAGCCATAAGGGTCACAAATCTGTAGATCGTTTATTTTAGACATATATCTAGTTATCTGTTCATTAGAAAAATGAGCCGTGTAGTCCGTCGGTTGAAATTGATCCATTCTGTACACGAGTGCAGCAGTATTCAGCAGTGTTTTTGACCGACACGATGGCGGTTGTGTACTTTCCGGTCACGTGACTGCAAGATCTCTATTGGGTCATTCCGTGCCAACTCACCTAAATTTCAGGAACTCCCCCACATCACCGTCTCAGATTTTACTCAAAAAATTCTCTAATCAAGAATCATATGTTTGTACCACACATGCAAAATATTAGCCCCCAATTATGTTGTAGTTTTGGAACTACAGGCCTTTGAAATATTGATGTCAAAACACCACATGTCGAAATTGGCTCTTTCCCCAACTTCAGAGACCCATAACTTTTTATTGCAGCTATCTAGAAAGTTGTGTGTGCAGATTCTTACTGAATGATACCCACTCTTTTCAAATCTGTTGCCAGAAAGCCTCTGAAGGACATACTTTTTGCATAATAGGAAGCCAAAAATGGCATTTTGGCCAAAATCGCTTAAAATTCATTAAAACTCAAAGGGGCCTAGTAGAAATATGAAACTAGTTAGATTTTTTTCCTCATTACATAGTAATTGTAGGGTTGTTATCTGTTCACAGAAACATATTTTGCGATGAAAATTATATTCCTGAATTTTTAAAAAATTTTTTAACATCTTACGTCCTTTCCGAGGGGGCTAAAATAGGGCATTTTTGCCATCTTATTTGTTAATGTGGCTAGGGGTTTAGGATCTTCTAGTTTTTTGTGAAGATGCTCTCATATAAGATGTAACTACTCCCTGATTTTTTTTAACAAACGCCCCTTGCTTCATATTTTAATAATTTTTTTTGTACATGGACAGTTTCATCATTTTTCACTTTTTTCCACATTCAGAACTCTGTAACTCTACATTGGAAAATTCCTACTAGCAGCTATTTCAGATTTACATACACTGACATACAAATTTTCATATTTTAGTAGTAGTCTGCCCAAGAAATTCATATTTTTCTTTCTATTGGGACCTAAAAACAGCTATTTGGCCAAAAATGACAAAAATGTTGACTTGATATTTTTCAAGTTCTGGAGGGAATGGGCTATTTTCCTCATAAATTAAAGATGTGGTGACTTTTTCTATCCTGGAACAAGATCTCATCACAGCTTCTGCCCAATTGCACCCACTCAGCTGGAGATGAGAAGGGTTTCTTCTGATGTGGTACCATCATCGGTAGTGGACATAGGACCTGAAACCACACCAGTTTTACAGTCCCAGTTACAGGCCCCAAGCCAAATGTCCCAATCTGCACCAAATATGTACCAGCCAGGCAAATATATTGCCTGTGTTTATGACAGAAAATGGTACATTGGAAATATTGTCACCAGAAATGAAGAAGAAAATGATGTGTATGTCAATTTCATGAGACAAGGACGAGGCAACACATTCTCATGGCCACCACAAAGCAGGAAAGATGAATGTTGGGTGCCTTTGCTTCATGTCCTTTGTGTGGTAGAGGCCCCAAACATAAAAAGTGGGGGACGCCATTACCAACTAACAGAGGATGACTTCAAACTTGTGAAAGACTTAAGTTTTAACTTATGTACTACTAGATGACAGTTTATGAGTGTCTTAGCACATCACATGAAACTGTACTGCCTGTGAATGAATTACCCATTATCACGGATGCCCATATTTGACTTTAAATTATGTACAAATCTTGTGATGTTTTTCAACATCATGATCATGGATCATTGAATGTGTTAATATGTAAATAAAACCTCATTGCTAAATGTTTTGTGCTTACACAACCTTGAAGTATATAAAAAATACTACTCCAGAATTTTGTTGTTATTTTTCTATATTTTCCAAGGATATTCAACAAAAATTGCAATTATACCTAAAATTTTCTAATTGCAAAAAATAATATACAATACAGAAAAAGTTGTTCAGGAAATGTGTATGCCTAGATTAGGTTCTTATAAGCCTTAATTTGTGTGCAAAACACCCCTTTATTATTCCCTTGTTTATTAAAAGCTGCCCAGCGTTTTTGTCATTTTTGGCCAAATAGCTGTTTTTAGGTCCCAATAGAAAGAAAAATATGAATTTCTTGGGCATACAACTACTAAAATATGAAAATTTGTGTGTCAGTGTATGTAAATCTGAAATAGCTGCTAGTAGGAATCTTCCAATTTAGAGTTACAGAGTTCTGAATGTGGAAAAAAGTGAAAAATGATGAAACTGTCCATGTACAAAAAAAATTATTAAAATATGAAGCAAGGGGCGTTTGTTAAAAAAAATCAGGGAGTAGTTACATCTTATATGAGAGCATCTTCACAAAAAATTTGAAGATCCTAAACCCCTAGCCACATGACCAAATAAGATGGCGAAAATGCCCTATTTTAGCCCCCTCGGAAAGGACGTAAGATGTTAAAATTTTTTTTGTAAATTCAGGAATTGAAATTTCATGGCAAAATATGTTTCTGTGAACAGATAACAACCCTACAAATACTATGTAGTGAGGAAAAAAATCTAACTAGCTTCATATTTCTACTATGCCCCCTAGAGTTTTAATGAATTTTATGTGATTTTGGCCAAAACGTCATTTTTGGCTTCCCATTATGCAAAACGTATGTCCTTCAGAGGCTTTCTGACAACAGATTTGAAAAGAGTGGGTATCATTCAGTAAGAATCTGCAAACACAACTGTCTAGATAGCTGCAATAAAAAGTTATGGGTCTCTGAAGTTGGGGAAAGAGCCATTTCGTCATGTGGTATTTTGACATCAAAATTTCAAAGGCCAGTAGTTCCAAAACTACAATGAATTGGGAGCTAATATTTTGCATGTGTGGTACAAACATATGATTCTTGATTATAGAATTTTTTGAGCAAAATCTGAGACGGTGATGTGGGGACCCTTAGGTGAGTTGGCACGGAATGACCCTATTGTTGCCCCAGCAATGACCTTACCAAGGCCAATGCTGGCTAGGGAGCCGAAATAGATAAGATTGGAATTTGTTTGGTCTTAGCGAGCAGACGCATTCTTTTCATGCCTACGCCGCATGTCCATGTCCATCTTGGTCTCCAAAATGATCTAATTTCCATTGCAAAGCCGAAAGCTTCTCCAAGATATTATCCACATTGCGGGTCAAGTTCTGAATAGCCACAGTCTGAGTGTCGACAGCTCTGCCCACCGCTTCAATCATGTCGGGCAGCTTTATGGAGCTTTGATCAGCTGTCACCATTTTCTGATTTCCTCAATAAACCAGGGCAATGCCTAATCCAATCAGCAAAAGTCCTGTAATCATGGTTCTGAATAGGTAGATGTCTTCAATGTCCTCAACAGAAAGAACCGCCAGGCACACGACCCGCCACTTCTCCCATGTCCATCATATAGCCAGCTGCGAACGTTCCGGCAGGACAAGCTGGTTCCCCCGAACCCAGGCTTCTCGTCGAGAAGATTGTGCCAATTGCATGAAGAGACCAGTTTATCAATTCCATGGTTTTTAGTTCGGAGAGTAATGCGGAGAGAGTCTCTCAGAATATACACACTTAGATGAGACAGCAGAGCAGAAGCAGGAAAGATAAGGGGAGGGAGAGAATGCGACTGCCTTCCGCAAGAGCAAGGTTGGGTTCTGCCAAGTTCAAATGCTCTAGACACACCAATGATGGACTGTTAAAATGTCTGGCTGTAGAGTGCCCCTATGGCCATCGCCAGCTATAAGACGAAGAAGTAATAGTCAAACCAGCCCATCTGGCACCAACAAACATTCCACAAGATCACATTTTTTTCCTCCATGATGGTGTTTGATGTGAAGCTCTTGACCTGTATCACATGATTGATTAGATAATGCATAAACAAGCAGGGGCGGCACGGTGGTGTAGTGGTCAGCACTGTCACCTCACAGCAAGAAGGTCCTGGGTTTGAGCCCAGTGGCCAACAAGGGCCTTTCTGCATGGAGTTTGCATGTTCTCCCTGTGTCTGTGTGGGTTTCTTCTGGGTGCTCCGGTTTCCCCCACATGCAGGTTAGGCTAATTGGTGGCTCTAAATTGACCGTAGGTGTGCATGTGAATGGTTGTTTGTCTCTGTGTGTCAGCCCTGTGATGACCTGGTGACTTGTCCAGGGTGTACCCCGCCTCTCGCCCATAGTCAGCTGGGATAGGCTCCAGCTTGCCCATGACCCTGTACAGGATAAGCGGCTACAGATAATGGATGGATGGATAAACAAGCAGGTGTGCTGGTATTCCTATTAAAGTGGCCACTGAGTGTACATTCACAAGTGAACTAACATCAGTTCCTATTTTCCACCAGGAGTTACCTGTCTCTTAGTAAAGTCCACAAATCTCCACCCAAACACGCCTCCTTCAACATGTAGAGGCACTTTGCGTCTCTAAATGTACAATGCAACCTGAGAGAAAACAGGATATACTCTTAAACAGACATGTAAATGATGAACAGACATATGATCACATTCTCATCTTAGGAGAAACTCTGAGACTCTGGAAATATCCAACCCAGCTGGACAGGAAGTCCTAGGCCATTGTGAGCAATGAGAACTAACCTGATAATGAAAGGACAGCGAGCGTCCATCAGGATTTGTTTTTCAGTGAGGATGCGTGCTCTGTTGCCGGAGCTCCCTAAAGCATGTTTCCTGATGACCTTTAACATGAACACACGGCTGGTGTCATTCTTCAAATGTACCTGAAGAGAAAGATGAACCACAGAGTATGATGACAAAGTGGAAATTTTAAGAAATGGAAATTTATTTAACTCTCAGGAAAAGATTCAGTGAATCACTGAGCTATGGCAAGGAGTTGTACAAGAAAAACATCTCAATGACACGTGATAGACCTTTAATAGCTGTACGATTAGCGCTCCTTCATTCTTACCAGGTGTGTGTGGCTATACCGTCCTTCTCCAACATTACACAGCACCTGAACATCACTAAGTGAGACATGGCACAGTCCATCACCTCCGTCTGCAGTCCTGTAGATTTCAGGTTCATGTTCAGTGTAAAAGTAATCTGGACATTTCTAAATTTCTAAATGCGTCTCCTGCTTGCGATGGTGGAATTGCAATAAATACATTTATAAGCCTTCCTTACCCTCTGTAAGGATTTATTCCTTTGTAAGGATAAATAATTGTAAGGATTTATTCTTAATATTGTTAAGGAGTTATTCTACTCTATTCTATTTTACTATTTCAGCTAGAAGGCATTGAATTCTTCTGTTACCTTCTGTCTCAGCTAGACACATTGCTCGAGACGTAATATTGATATCTTTTTGAACATTCTATCAGAACATCTTGCCCTTTGCCATCTCTGACCTAAGATATCTTTGATATCTGTCTGCACATTGCTATCATATCATATCATATCATATATCATATCATATCATATCATATATCATATCATATCATATCTATCATATCATAAGAACATCTTGTTATTGTATACCATCGCCAAGGTTTCACTCACACACATACATCTGAACATTCCATCAGAACAGTGATGTAATTAAGATGTGACCTGCTCAAGGTTTCACTACAGTCTCTGAAGCATGCAATGATGTCATACACACACATACACACCCTCTGCAGTGATGTCACTTCATCCACACAGATAACACACACATATAAAATCCCCTGTATTCTCTTGCCTCATTGGGGACTTGTGAATAAAGATTGCGAACTTTATGGGGTTCCTGTCTTTCTTCGCGACTCACCCCCAGAGCTCTGGGTGACATGGGGGGACTGATCTCGAGATGATGTAATCGCTCTCTGGAGGCTGAGGGCAAGAGGTGAAGAAACCTTTCACCCTCCAAGCCACGTGAGCTACTTTCAAACTGGCTTATTAGTCGCAGTCAGAGTTGTGATTCAACAAAACAATCCAATTCTGACCAACAGAATTAAGAACTGACTCAGTTGACTGCACTTGAATGTGTTTTGCTGATATAAAGGTGTACGGGGTTGGTAGTAAAGCGCGTACCTGGCTTTTGGCTCATTGCTTCCATTCTCCTTTGTGTCTCCAGATGCGCCGATAAACCTCATGACAGACCTGAGAATATGGTAATTTACCAGAACTTGCTCTTAAATACAGTACTGTGCACAAGCCTTAGACACCCTATTTTTTTTCCATACAAACTTTGTTAGAGATTTCTATTGTATGACTTCTACATTCGCAGCACAGTGGTGTAGTGGTTAGCACTGTCGCCTCACAGCAAGAAGGTTCTGGGTTCGAGCCCAGTGGCTGATGGGGGGCTTTTCTGTGTGGAGTTTGCATATTATACCTGTGTCTGCGTGGGTTTCCTCCGGGTGCTCTGGTTTCCCCCACAGTTCAAAGACATGCAGTTAGGTTAACATGGGGCGGCCTTGAGCGAGGCACCTAACTCCTAACTGCTCCCCGGGCACTAACCCCTTACCGCACCCTGGGCACTGTAGTATGGCTGCCCACTGCTCTGGGTGTGTGTGTGTTCATGTGTTCACTGCTTCAGATGGGTTAAATGCAGAGGATGAATTTCACTGTGCTTGAGTGTGCATGTGACAAATAAAAAGGCTTCTTCTTCTTATCGAGTCAGTACAAATAAAATCTCATCTCATCTCATCTCATCATCTCTAGCCCCTTTATCCTGTTCTACAGGGTCGCAGACAAGCTGGAGCCTATCCCAGCTGACTACGGGCGAAAGGCGGGGTACACCCTGGACAAGTCGCCAGGTCATCACAGGGCTGACACATAGACACAGACAACCATTCACACCTACGGTCAATTTAGAGTCACCAGTTAACCTAACCTGCATGTCTTTGGACTGTGGGGGAAACCGGAGCACCCGGAGGAAACCCACGCGGACACGGGGAGAACATGCAAACTCCGCACAGAAAGGCCCTCGCCGGCCACGGGGCTCGAACCCGGACCTTCTTGCTGTGAGGCGACAGCGCTAACCACTACACCACCGTGCCGCCCCTACAAAAAATATTTGACTTCCAAATGTTCATTTTCCAGTACAAAATTAAATGTTACAGAAAAAAAAAAGTTTGTATCTGAGCAGCATATTACTTCACAAGAAAGCACTTTTCAGATTAAAAAGGAAAACATAATGAAGGCTGCTGGGTTTTGGTGCAAAATGAAGAAGCGAGTGTGACAAAAGTGTCCAGAAGAACTGTGGCTGGTTCTGAAAGATGCTCAATAAAACCTACAGCTCATTTCCGCATAAAACTGCACTCATTGGACCTGAGACTACTATTTCTTTTTTAAAGCAAAGGGCCGTTTCACACCAAATATTGACTTTGTTCCATTTATTAGGGCTTACTGTTTACGATTTACTGTATACTATTTTTTAAACATTGAAACATTTCATTTCATTATTTTGAAGCCATTTTTGGTTCTTTCTTTAGATGCATGTACCTAAGACTTTTGCACAGGACTGTGTATGCATATATATGCATATGCATATATATATATATATATATATATATATATATATATATATATATATATACACACACACACACACACATTTATTCTATCTACATTCACTGGATATGAGCAATCGCACACTCCGATTGGCTACTCTACTACTAGGCTATCAGCTCATATACTGTGAGTAGAGAAGAACAAAATGGTGGTGCGTGCTGCTGAATTAACCAAGGACCAAATAAAAATTCTACTCGAAAACAAAATCCAAAAACCAAAAAAGCAACAAAATATGGAATGAAAGTATTTGATGGTAAGAACATATCTTTTTGTATTTTTCAAGAATTATTATTATTATAGCATTTTTCACAAATTGCTACTGTCGTTTCGCCGGTTTATTTGCATTCTAAACAGAAATTATTTTGTTGGACGTTTTGTATGAAGTTTTAATTTGTCGAATTTACAAAAAATAAAAATGCTCCATTTCTCAAAATCCAGTGAATGTGGATAGAATAAAACAGTTAGTTATTCCACTCAAGCTCGCCGTACACGGCTTATAGCCGACTCAGTGCTATGCACCTCGTCAGCTATCAGCTCATGTGCGACTCGATTTCGTGGAATAACTGTTAAATGTTTGATTCCACCAAATCATATGAGAGAGATTGTGCATTTAGAACATACAGTATGTAGATTGATACCATTTAAAAAGATCATTATTTGATGTTAAAGACTTACTCTCTGTTTATGACCAGACATGTGACATCACCTGCAGAAACAACACTCAAAGACCTTGATACCTCTCTGAAAAAAAGAAAGGAAATCAGATATACATTTAACATGTAGTTGATGTATTTATGTAATGCTGATGAAAATGCGTTACTAAGCTAGCTTCGGACATAATGAAATAAGAGCAAAGGGGAAAAAACTACCAATGGACAGAATGGTTTTCAATAAGTGAAGCAAGACACAGGATCATCGTACAGGAGCTAATATCTAAATTCTCACTGTAAACTGACTGGCTTTTTTTTTTTTCAGCAGATTCCCTGCGATTTGAAGTGTGTAATCTGGAGAAAATTAGCATTGTGCATACATACAGTGCCTTGAAAAAGTATTCATCCCCACTGGCGTTTGTCCTGTTTTGTTGCATTACAAGCTGGAATTAAAATGGATTTTGGGGGGGTTAGTACCATTTGATTTACACAACATGCCTACCACTTTAAAGGTGCAAAAAAAAATTTTTTTATTGCGACACAAACGATAATTAATATGACAAAACAGAAATCTGGAGTGTGCATAAGTATTCACCCCCTTTCATATGAAACCCCTAAATAAGAGCTGGTCCAACCAATTCACTTCATAAGTCACATAATTAGTTGATTAAGATCCACCTGTGTGCAATCAAAGCATCACATGATCTGTCATATGATGTCTGTATAAATCAACCTGTTCTGGAAGGACCCTGACTCTGCAATACGACTAAGCAAGCAACATGAAAACCAAGGAGCCTCCAAACAAAGTTGTGGAGAAGTATAGATCAGGGTTGGGTTGTATCCCAAACTTTGAATATCCCTCGGAGCACCATTAAATCCATTATAGCAAAATGGAAAGAATATGGCACCACTACAAACCTGACAAGAGAAGGCTGCCCACCAAAACTCACAGACCAGGCATGGAGGGCGTTAATCAGAGATGCAACAAAGACACCAATGATAATGCTGAGGGAGCTGCAAAGATCCACAGTGGAGATGGGAGTATCTGTCCATAGGACCACTTTAAGCCATGCACTCCACAGAGTGGGGCTTTATGGAAGAGTGGCCAGAAAAAAGCCATTGCTTAAAAAATCACAGTTGGAGTTTGCCCAACAACATGTGGCAGACGCCCCAAACACATGGAAGAAGATTCTCTGGTCAAATGAGACAAAAATTGAACTTTTTGGCCATCATGGGAAATGCCCTGTGTGGCGCAAACCCAACACCCTGAGAACACCATGCCTACAATGAAGCATGGTGGTGGCAGCATCATGCAGTGGGGAAGTTTTTCATCTGCAGGCACAGGAAAGCTGGTCAGGACTGAAAAAAAGAT
Source organism: Neoarius graeffei (assembly GCF_027579695.1). Taxonomy (NCBI): domain Eukaryota; kingdom Metazoa; phylum Chordata; class Actinopteri; order Siluriformes; family Ariidae; genus Neoarius; species Neoarius graeffei. The sequence goes on along the minus strand of NC_083578.1, from coordinate 13,654,860 downwards.
GGATGACACTAAATACAGGGCAATTCTGGATGAAAACCTGTTTGAGTCAGCCATAGGTTTGAGACTGGGATGAAGGTTCACGTTCCAGCAGGACAATGACCCTAAACATACTGCTAAAGCTACACTGGAGTGGTTTAAAGGGAAACATTTAAATGTCTTGGAATGGCCTAATCAAAGCCCAGACCTCAATCCAATTGAGAATCTGTGGCATAACTTGAAGATTGCTGTACACCAATGCAACCCATCTAACTTGAAGGAGTTGGAGCAGTTTTGCCTTGAGGAATTGGCAAAACTCCCTGTGGCTAGATGTGCTAAGCTAATAGCAATACCCCAAGAGACTTGCAGCTGTAATTGTAGCAAAAGGTGGCTCTATAAAGTGTTGACTTTTTTTGGGGGGAGGGGGGGTTTGAATACTTATGCACACTCCAGATTTCTGTTTTTTCATCTTAATTATTGTTTGTGTCAAAATAAAAAAACCACAATGTGCACCTTTAAAGTGGTAGGTATATTGTGTAAATCAAATGGTGCTAACCTCCCAAAAATCCATTTTAATTCCAGTTTGTAATGCGACAAAACATAACAAACACCAAGGGGGATGAATACTTTTGCAAGCCACTGTACATATATGAAACAATACTAAAGTCCAGCACATGGGCATAGCGGACGCGGGGGACATGTCCCCTGCACTTCCCGTATTTGTGCCCTCTGTCCCCCGTACTTTTTTCCAGCCATTACAACCACTCAACTCATTTTTAACATGTGGAAACGCGTTTTTCCGAGCCGCCTCTAAACGCATCATGAGCAGGCGGAGCTAAGGTGGCAAACAAACACTGCTGTCATGTGTGATCAGAGACGCTTTAGAAAATATTGTATGAGTATCTTTGGTGTGATTCAGATCTGGGCAGCGCTTCTGTATGTTCAGTAAACCAGCCAAGAGGCTAAAGACTTTTTAGACGTTTTTTTCCAAACAAACCGTGTAAGTTGAGTAATGCTGTTGAATGTAGATAATCTCATCTCATCTCATTATCTCTAGCCGCTTTATCCTGTTCTACAGGGTCGCAGGCAAGCTGGAGCCTATCCCAGCTGACTACGGGCGAAAGGCGGGGTACACCCTGGACAAGTCACCAGGTCATCTCAGGGCTGACACATAGACAACCATTCACACTCACATTCACACCTACGGTCAATTTAGAGTCACCAGTTAACCTAACCTGCATGTCTTTGGACTGTGGGGGAAACCGGAGCACCCGGAGGAAACCCACGCGGACACGGGGAGAACATGCAAACTCCGCACAGAAAGGCCCTCGCCGGCCACGGGGCTCGAACCCGGACCTTCTTGCTGTGAGGCGACAGCGCTAACCACTACACCACCGTGCCGCCCCTGAATGTAGATAATGTTTAGCTAAAAGATGACAAATAGATGTCAATTTAGTTAGTTAAGCTAGCTAGCTAACTTAGAGGCGGTAGTAACTAGTTACATTTACTCCGTTACATTTACTTGAGTAACTTTTTGGATAAATTGTACTCTTAAGAGTTGTTCTGTTGCAAAATACGTTTTACTTTTACTTGAGTAATATTATTCTAAAGTAACAATACTCTTACTTGAGTAACATTACTATTTTGGCTACTCTACTCACTTCTGGGTAGAAAATAATATAAATGTATTTGTGTTCCTTTGACTGTTATTTTTGTAAAGATTTAATTTATTTTTGTGGTAGTTAAAGTTTAAAGTACATGAATTTGCTGATTTATTATTACTGTATTCCTAATTCTATTTCAAAATGTTGCTTTCCACATATTTTTTAATCTTTATTGCCACAATAGAAAGAGCAGGGTGAGAGAGGAGACAGTGGACCAGAGGCCAACAGGGATGATTATACAGGGTCGCAGGTGAGAAGAGAATATAACTAGCTATGTCACTACTATTAATTCTATTTATAAATTTTACTTTATAGATTTTGACTTTAGATTTTGATAGTATATCATTTTAAAGAACTAAAGTCGGTTCCCTGGCGCTGTACTGTTTGTGGTTATGTGGTTCTTTAGCTGCGAAGGAGAGGTGCAATTGAATGCGAGAGGATGATTAATCACTCAATAGACCTCTGAACAATTTGTCCCCCTCACATCTAAAATGATGGCTACGCCCCTGGTACAGCATGTGAAAGTGTGTACTCTAGTGTAAAACAAATATAGGACAGAAAATTATTCACAATCAAGACTGCTGCAACTGGTGTTTATCTCCAACCTGAACAACACACTCACACTTCGCTGAATGTGTTGTTCAGGTTGGAGATAAGCACCAGCCTCAGCAGTCCTGATTAATTTGGTGTTGGGTTGGTTTTGGAAAACAACTCCATTCGTTAGAAATAGATCTCTACAATAGTGATTTGTGTTAGCACTGGTATCCCGTAGGGGCTAACAAAAGTCCCGGGCGTGGGAATTATTTTACTTTTATCCATGTAGGAGCATGCAGTCAGATAAAAAGATCATGAAACAAAGCAGAGCCGTATTCATTAACTCAAGAGTAGGGGGTAGTGGGTGTGACACATTTACCACAGCTATTCATTCACTTTCAGTAATAGGGATGTAACACAATGCCATTATCTGTATCTGTATCCACATCTGTGGTTGTTTAGTGCTGCAAATATCTGCATTTCTTCTATCCACATTCACTGGATATGAGCAATTGTGCGTTCTGATTGGCTACTCTACTACTAGGATATCGGCTCATATACCATGAGTAGAGAAAAACAAAATGGCGGAGCACATCGAGTCAGATATATCACTTTATCAAGTCTTTAAAAGAAAGAGAAATAGCTATAAGAATATAGTCGTGTGTCATCATCCCCCAGTATCTCCTGTTCCACACTCCAGCCCAGTCGGTGGCGGTAATGCAGCTTTAAGTTGGTTTGCCAACCGCTAAAAAACTAAAGAAGAAGAAGAAGAAGAAAATGGTGCCATGTGTTACTGAACCAACCGAGGATGAACTAAAAACTCTCCTCGAAAACAAAACCCCAAAAAATACAAAAAAAGCAAAAAGTATTTGATGGTAAGAACGTATCTTTTTATTTTTAAAGAATTATTATTGCATTTTTCAAGAATTATATCGCAAAGTTTTTATTTATCGAACTTGCAAACAATAAAAATAAATGTGCTCTGTTTTGCAAAATCCAGTGAATGTGGATATAATACAACAGCTATTCCGCTCAATCTTGTTGTACATGGCTTATAGCCAACTCGGTGCTACATGCCTTGTCAGCTATCAGCTCGTGTACGACTCGATTTCATGGAATAACTTAACTGTATTTGAATTTAAACCTAAAGTGGGTGTGGCCTAAACTGGAAGGTTTATTTTAATCAAATGTAACCCTTACCACTATTCCCTCAGACACCCAGGGAAAAACCTACCCAGAGGTAGATTTGCCAGCAGTGTCCACATAGTGTGTGAATTCTGGCTCTGAAAGTTCTTCAACCTCAACTACATCATGTCAGGGTGCAGGCACTTATGGATGCAAATGCAGGGGAGAGCGGGTGCATCACAAACTGTAAGCAAAGCCAAATTGGGAAACTGGAGACGTAGTCAGGGACTGGCAAGGGTCAGTCAATCAGTGAGCAGAATATCAGAGATCAGGAGACAGAATGAAGTCAGAAATAAATGTAAACAGAGTTCAATAAGGGGAAGTCGGGCAGATAGTCAAACAGCTTGGGAAAGTCAGGCACGGGGACACAGGACAATACTTCGCAAAGTCAGAGTGTGAGAGCTGAGCTTATATAGGGAAGGTGCTTGCCGGTTAATTAGAGACCGGTGTTGAGGTTAGAATTCTGGTGACGGGGGGCGCTGTGGCACTTGGGAAGTGTTGGCCATGTTTGGATGCTGCTCCGAACTCAGGTTTTCAGCGCTGTTTTATTATTGAGACATCACTGCACAGTTGACAACTGATCTCAATCTCAATTGATCTCAAATGATCGCAGTCTTGTTATTGAGTTTGAACAGAATTTATCTGTAGCCGCTTATCCTGTTCTACAGGGTCGCAGGCAAGCTGGAGCCTATCCCAGCTGACTACGGGCGAAAGGCGAGGTACACCCTGGACAAGTTGCCAGGTCATCACAGGGCTGACACATAGACACAGACAACCATTCACACTCACATTCACACCTACGGTCAATTTAGAGTCACCAGTTAACCTAACCTGCATGTCTTTGGACTGTGGGGGAAACTGGAGCACCCGGAGGAAATCCATGCAAACATGGGGAGAACATGCAAACTCCGCACAGAAAGGCCATCGTTGGCCACTGGGCTCGAACCCAGGACCTTCTTGCTGTGAGGTGACAGCGCTAACCACTACACCACCGTGCCGCCCCTGACTGACCTCCATGAAAGTAAAAACTTCTTGCTTGGGATCCCAAACCCTCTAGTCTCAAAGAAAGAAAACTTTCTAAGAAAGATAGAAAGAAAGAAAGTATAGCACACCACTGTTTATATCTGTATTTATAATACATTCTGTTTATTCTGAATAATATATTCGTATTTGGTAACAGTCCTGCTCTGTAACTGTTTACCTGCTTGGGATGGCTTAAAGGTAGACTGCCTTTCAGATTTTTCAAGTGTACCCTGGCGAAAAAAAATGTACTTTATTGTATTTAAAGTATATTCATATTTTCAATAGTATATTGAAAATGCACTTACACAAATTGTACTTTGTAAATATATAAAAGGTATACTAACATCACGCTTTCACGCTAACACTTTTAACACACTTTAAAATAATTATACTATATTACACTTTATAGGAATATATTATACTAAAATATCTCATCTCATCATCTCTAGCCGCTTTATCCTTCTACAGGGTCGCAGGCAAGCTGGAGCCTATCCCAGCTGACTATGGGCGAAAGGCGAGGTACACCCTGGACAAGTCGCCAGGTCATCACAGATACTAAAATATACTTTAAGTGAAAGTTATGTGTAATTTCTAAAGTGTACTAATTTTTAAGGTACTTATAATACAAACAAAGTACTAATTAAGCATATATTAGTACATATAAAGTCATATACTTAAAGTATACAAAATATACTTTAAGTTGTCCCACTTTAGCACATAAAAGTACACTAAATACACTTCAAGTTGCACTTTTCTACAATTTAATTACAATTAAAATATATTTAGTACAAAATTAGTTGTTCCAAAATAGCATGCCTCAAGTTAACTAATCATAAACATACTTGAAGTATATTGATGATGATTAATGTGGCTTCAAGTACACAAAAGTATGCTAAATTTTAGTACACTTAGCCTAGGGCATAATTCTGGGTAGGGGCGTGTCTCTACCAATATTCAGCCGCTACTGTGCAATCACGATCAATAAAACCGATGTCCTAACCTGAGCAATGATTATACGGCACACAAAGGGTTAAATGTATGACACTGCTAATAATCCCCGCTCTAACGTAGATATACATTCTCTGATTAGCTACCTGTTTCTCGCTAACTTACATGGTTGGCTATCCCAGCTGTCACTCCATCTGCTGTAAAAGCAGCACACTTCCCACAGCAGCCGTGACTACCCGCCCATCAACCCCCCGTATCTCACATGTACACACCTGACCTACCCCACGCACCCCCCACTCTCCGTCAGCCTACAAATTGAGCTGGACTTCGATGTCCATGCATGCTTGCCCTACGACTCGCATGCTGACTTGAGTATCATGGACGACGGCCCCCCTCCCAAGAAACGAGACATTCGTTCATTCTTCTTCAAAGTCAAGAATGTAAGTGCAGGGTTTCTGTCGAGCTTTAAAAACTCAACAAAATCCTTTTGATGTATGGAAACCCTTCATAAAAGTATTGCTGCGGCTCCTTAGGCAGGTTTAGCAACGTGACAGGACGCATCAGAGCTAGGCTACTGCATAGCTGCAGAGAAAAGGAATGCTGGAGCAATGTAACTTGGTGTTAGATAATATCCTCGATGAATGAATGTTAAATTTATAGACCTAATGGTTTTACAGAATGTAAGTAGTCAGATGTAGGCTACTGCATGGCCATGCAGATGTGCGACTTGCATTTCAGAATTAACAGCGTGACAGCCGCTGAGTCTGCTGCGTTCACCGTTTTACAGAGACCTCTTTCTACTACTACTAGGCTAGGCCAGATACAACAAATCCATGGTCCTTTACTGCCACCTACAGACGAATATTGGTAACTGCCTTGGATCACTTTTGTGTCCCCACCAATGTCAAAATCAAAGTTACTCCCTTGCACTTAGCACATTTATTTTTCACCAGGGTAGGTCATAAAAAGAATTTTCCCCGACACCCAATTATTTTTGTTTAGTGGAGTGAAAGCTACTGAATTTGAATCACAGACTTCCAATTTTATGAGTTTTTTGAATAGAACAATTAATGAATTTGGGGCCATGTGGCCCTAAATTCTCCACTATATTTCCTGATTCACCATGACCCAATTCAAGATACTACGTCATGCATCATGTCAGTAAATCGGCTAAGAACACCCTGACTACAAATATGGACACCTCAGACTACAAGTCCCAAGTCTCACAGCGCCCTCTGTCGCACAGTTATTGAATTCAGCTGACACTCATTTCCCTAATCACTGCTCTTCCCATTTAAGCCTCTCACACATGCCACTTCAGTACGAAGTATTGTTCTGCTCATTTCAGTTCATACCAAGCCTTGGTTTGCTGACTCTTTTTTTTGCCCTTTGTCTCATCTCTACCAAGTTGTTCACTGATCGCCCGACCCTTACTAGTCTCCGACCACGATTTCTGTCTCTCGTTTTGGCTTCGTTTGCAGTTTGTTTCTCGTCTTCTTCTGCACATACTGTAAGTCCCTGCATCCTGACACATCACGTGGTGGGCTTTCCTTATTCACGCAAGGCATTGTGGGATACAAATTTGAAACAGGAGAGGAAAATGGCAGACGTGAGTGTGCGAATGAAACATGAAAGACCGTAACAGAAAGCGAGAAGAAAAGATGTTATCTTGCGAAGGAAAAGAAACGCAGGACCAAACTAATAAATACTGGCGGTCAGTGAGAACCTCGGTGCGATTAGCTGTTTGTTTAGTGATAGAATGATGGAACTGTCAGTGCACGGTCAAAGGTAAACCTGCGCATGCGCACACACATGGACTTCCTCTGTCTGCTTGACTGCGTGAAGTGAGCGATTTCATGCACATTATTTGCTCGGGAATCCCTTCAAATTAAATAACTTCTCAGCCACAGAATTGCCTGATATTTTGTCAGATATTCCAGAAATAAACATATATCACAATGACCAAATTTCAGACTGAACTAAATTTCACCGATTTTATGAAATCAAAAGGCTGTCTAGCTTTAAATCTATTTTAAGTTACTATTTTTTGTTTATATTTTGTAAATAGAACTAACTAAATTTGTTGGAAAATATTGTAGGTAGGTGCAAACAAAAATAATAACTGTACACGTCTACCTTGTACCTTCAAAGCTGCAAAGGAAAGAAGAGCATGTGGTCTCGGCATGGTGTACTGGAGGTCATCGCCCCCTGCTGGATGCTTACTTGTTGTTTCGGTTTCTTACCCTTTCAGAGCTCTGTCCCCGAAGCTGTCTCCTCTGGAGAGGATGGACACACATACACTGTCCTCACTGACCGAGCGCCTCTCTATCACTCGCACCTGATGGACAGATCAATAATATATGAGCCCAAACTAGTCTTGCTCGGATTTACTTAAAGGACCCATGGCATGGTGGTTTGTTGATGCTTTAAACGGGCTCGTGGGGGTTTCCGGATGTTATATCCGCAGCCTTTCTCGAAATGAACCCTCGGCACGTAGATATAGCCTCCTGGGAGAAAGCCCCATTTCAGCGCTTTTCCCAGTGCGTCGTTTTGCTAATGAGAAGCAGGAGGCGGGGAAGGGTAGAGGGTGGGGGCGGGTCTTATCATTAATATTCATGACATGTAAACGTGTTACCTCTGATTGGCTAACAGCACTGTGACGCTACCGCCAGTGGGTCAGAACAAGCGGATGTGGGTGTCTTACTATGGCGAGAGAGAAGGAACAAACCGCGAAGGGAAAAATACCGCACGCTGACGTCATTAAGGTGCGACGCGAGAAAATAAAATAAATTCAACAAACGTTTGGGTTTTTACTGAACAAACAAACAAATAAAATGAACGAGTGACTTAAAAAAAAGAATGTAGGTGTCTTTGTAAAAACTGTTTTGATTGGCTATTATAACAGAGCATGCTGCATGCTTTTTGGTTTTGTAGCGCAGAGTACCTGGCTAACTGCAGGAAGCGGTTAGCTGCACAGCTAATGTAGCCATTGCAAGGCTAACGTGGCACCGATTTTAAAACACGGCAAAACGATTTAACAGTTATACACTTACTTGTTCACTGTTTGTGGCTGATGCGGCAGGGATGCTTGGTACGGACCCAGGCTTCAGTGACAGTTGATGTGCAAAACCTGCCCTGTACTGTCCCAAGTTGTGGAAACATTCATCAGGAAAATGCTTCCGACAAACATACACCGTCTTAGGTAGACTCGACGGCGTATTATTGAAGTAAATAAAATTAAGCCACTGCGTCTTCAGGGGCTCTCCCGTCGGCAGTAAAAACAGACTCTTTTCTGTGTTGTCACATCCATGTACAGCGCAACTTCCATGTTTCGCTCGCTTAGGTGATGCCATGTTGTTGTGTCCTCTATGGTCTCCTCACTACAACTGGGCGGGGCAATCCATACAGTGGGTGGGAATCCGGGGGGGGCGTGGGGATCATCTCCCTTGCTGACGTGGTAAAGGGAAGAGCTCATCAACGCGCCGTTTTGACGCGCCATTCTCAAATGTTGGGCATAGTTTGGGTTACACATTATGAAATTTCTAGCCACTGGGGTGACTTAAGAAGGTCAGAGGAACTCATTTTAACGTTAAAAAACCTCAGAAAGTGAAAATTTCATGCCATGGGACCTTTAAATAATTAGGCCAAAGAAAAGTCTGAATGTTGTATCTTTTGAAGAACTGCTCAGCAGATCAACTCTTAGGTAAGGAAACATCCCTTAAAGATGGAGTCATTGATTTGTAACGTCTGTCAGAAGACGTTAAATCATTGTTATTACCACAGCATGTGTAGCTTTACACTCGCCTGTCTCTCACCTGGCCACTGTTCACGATGAAGAAGGTGTCTCCAGGAGCGCCATGTCTCACAATGTATTCACCATCGCTGTAATGACACTGCCACAAAGGGGTGTTTTTTAAAACAAACAAATAATTACATGCAGACGTCTAGCATGCAGTACATACAGAGGCTGTGAGGATGGAAGATCTTACCTCCTGCAGAACGTCTGAGATTTTAATTAGATGATCCTCTGGTAAGGTGCAGAGCAACGGCACACTGAGAAGGGAATACGCAAATGAAGGGCAATAAACAGAAGGAAATAAGTAAACGACCCTGGCCTTCACGGCATGTTCGCACTTTACTGTGGCCCGGGATTGCACGTGGGCTTGCTCAGAGATCTGCTCTACAGATCGAATAGAAGTGAAAGCTTGCAGTGGTGTTTTGTGTTTGTTCATGAATGGGTTGTTTCAAGGTCTGCCATTGTGCAGCTTTGTAAAGGAGCTGCAGTGAAGGTTCTGACCTGCGGAGAACATCCACAGACTGAGTGATGTGGAGAACGCTGCCCCTCTGCAGGACTCTCTGAAATGTCTGACGCTCGATCACCCACAGCTTACTGCTCACCAGTGCTAGAGAGAGAGAGAGAGAGAGAGAGATGGGGGAGGGAGACAGGGAAGAGAGGGGGGGAGAGAGAGACATATTGTGGAAGACAGAGGTTGGTTTAATGTGGTCTTAGCTTTCTCAATTTTTTTCTTTCTTTCTTTCTTAAACTCCCTCCATCCCACCATCATCTTTCTTTCTTTCTTTCTTTCTTTCTTTCTTTCTTTCTTTCCCTCTGTTCCACCTTTATTTATTTATCTTTTTATTTATTTCCCAAACTCCATCCCACCATCTTTCTTTCTTTCTTTCTTTCTTTTTCTTTCTCAAACACCATCCCACCATCATTTTCTTTCTTTCTTTCTTTCTTTCTTTCTTTCTTTCCCAAACACCATCACTCCATCTCACCATCATTTCTTTCTTTCACAAACTCTCCCTCCATCTCACCATCATTTTCTTTCTTTCTTTCTTTCTTTCTTTCTTTCTCAAACTCCATCCCTCCATTCCACTGTAATTTTTCTTTCTTTCTTTCTCAAACTCCATCCCTCCATTTTCTTTCTTTCTCAAACTCCATCCCTCCATCATTTTCTTTCTTTCTCAAACTCCATCCCTCCATTTTCTTTCTTTCTTTCTTTCTTTCTTTCTTTCTTTCTTTCTTTCTCAAACACATCTCTCCATACCACCATAATTTCTTTCTTTCTTTCTTTCTTTCTTTCTTAAACTCTCTCCCTCATCCCACCATCATTTTCTTTCTTTCTTTCTTTCTTTCTTTCTCAAACACATCACTCCATCTCACCATCATTTTCTTTCTTTCTCAAACTCCATCCCATCATCATTTCTTTCTTTCTTTTTTCTTTCTCAAACACCATCTCTCCATCCCACCATCATTTCTTTCTTTCTTAAACTCTCTCCCTCCATCCCACCATCATTTTCTTTCTTTCTTTCTTTCTTTCTTTCTTTCTTTCTTTCCCAAACACCATCACTCCATCTCACCATCTTTCTTTCTTTCTTTCTTTCTTTCTTTCTTTCTTTCTTTCTCAAACTCCATTCCTCCATCCCACCATAATTTTTCTTTTTCTTTCTCAAACTCCATCCCTCCATCATTTTTCTTTCTTTCCCAAACACCATCACTCCATCTCACCATCATTTCTTTCTTTCTTTCTTTCTTTCTCAAACACCATCTCTCCATCCCACCATAATTTCTTTCTTTCTTTCTTAAACTCTCTCCCTCATCCCACCATCATTTTCTTTCTCTTTCTTTCTTTCTTTCTTTCTTTCTTTCTTTCTTTCTTTCTTTCTTTCTTTCTCAAACACATCTCTCCATCCCACCATAATTTCTTTCTTTCTTTCTCTTTCTTTCTTTCTTTCTTTCTTAAACTCTCTCCGTCATCCCACCATCATTTTCTTTCTTTCTTTCTTTCTTTCTTTCTTTCTCAAACACATCACTCCATCTCACCATCATTTTCTTTCTTTCTCAAACTCCATCCCACCATCATTTCTTTCTTTCTTTCTTTCTTTCTTTCTTTCTTTCTTTCTTTCTTTCTTTCTTTCTTTCTCAAACACATCTCTCCATACCACCATAATTTCTTTCTTTCTTTCTTTCTTTCTTTCTTTCTTAAACTCTCTCCCTCATCCCACCATCATTTTCTTTCTTTCTTTCTTTCTTTCTTTCTCAAACACATCACTCCATCTCACCATCATTTTCTTTCTTTCTCAAACTCCATCCCATCATCATTTCTTTCTTTCTTTTTTCTTTCTCAAACACCATCTCTCCATCCCACCATCATTTCTTTCTTTCTTAAACTCTCTCCCTCCATCCCACCATCATTTTCTTTCTTTCTTTCTTTCTTTCTTTCTTTCTTTCTTTCTTTCCCAAACACCATCACTCCATCTCACCATCTTTCTTTCTTTCTTTCTTTCTTTCTTTCTCAAACTCCATTCCTCCATCCCACCATAATTTTTCTTTTTCTTTCTCAAACTCCATCCCTCCATCATTTTTCTTTCTTTCCCAAACACCATCACTCCATCTCACCATCATTTCTTTCTTTCTTTCTTTCTTTCTCAAACACCATCTCTCCATCCCACCATAATTTCTTTCTTTCTTTCTTAAACTCTCTCCCTCATCCCACCATCATTTTCTTTCTTTTTCTTTCTTTCTTTCTTTCTTTCTTTCTTTCTTTCTTTCTTTCTTTCTCAAACACCATCTTTCCATCCCACCATAATTTCTTTATTTCTTTCTTAAACTCTCTCCCTCATCCCACCATCATTTTCTTTCTTTCTTTCTTTCTTTCTTTCTTTCTTTCTCAAACACCATCTCTCCATCCCACCATAATTTCTTTCTTTCTTTCTTAAACTCTCTCCCTCATCCCACCATCATTTTCTTTCTTTCTTTCTTTCTTTCTTTCTTTCTTTCTTTCTTTCTTTCTTTCTTTCTCAAACACCATCACTCCATCTCACCATCATTTTCTTTCTTTCTCAAACTCCATCCCACCATAATTTCTTTCTTTCTCAAACTCCATTCCTCCATCATTTCTTTCTTTCTTTTTTCTTTCTCAAACACCATCTCTCCATCCCACCATAATTTCTTTCTTTCTTTCTTAAACTCTCTCCCTCATCCCACCATCATTTTCTTTCTTTCTTTCTTTCTTTCTTTCTTTCTTTCTTTCTCAAACACCATCTTTCCATCCCACCATAATTTCTTTATTTCTTTCTTAAACTCTCTCCCTCATCCCACCATCATTTTCTTTCTTTCTTTCTTTCTTTCTTTCTTTCTTTCTTTCTTTCTTTCTTTCTTTCTTTCTTTCTCAAACACCATCTCTCCATCCCACCATAATTTCTTTCTTTCTTTCTTTCTTTCTTTCTTTCTTAAACTCTCTCCCTCATCCCACCATCATTTTCTTTCTTTCTTTCTTTCTTTCTTTCTTTCTTTCTTTCTTTCTTTCTTTCTTTCTTTCTCAAACACCATCACTCCATCTCACCATCATTTTCTTTCTTTCTCAAACTCCATCCCACCATAATTTCTTTCTTTCTTTCTTTCTTTCTTAAACTCTCTCCCTCATCCCACCATCATTTTCTTTCTTTCTTTCTTTCTTTCTTTCTTTCTTTCTCAAACACCATCACTCCATCTCACCATCATTTTCTTTCTTTCTCAAACTCCATCCCACCATAATTTCTTTCTTTCTCAAACTCCATTCCTCCATCATTTCTTTCTTTCTTTTTTCTTTCTCAAACACCATCTCTCCATCCCACCATCATTTCTTTCTTTCTTTCTTTCTTTCTTTCTTTCTTTCTTAAACTCTCTCCCTCCATCCCACCATTTTCTTTCTTTCTTTCTTTCTTTCTTTCTTTCTTTCTTTCTTTCTTTCTTTCTTTCTTTCCCAAACACCATCACTCCATCCCTCCATCATTTTTCTTTCTTTCCCAAACACCATCACTCCATCCCTCCATCATTTTTCTTTCTTTCCCAAACACCATCACTCCATCTCACCATCATTTCTTTCTTTCTTTCTTTCTTTCTTTCTCACAAACTCCCTCTCTCCATTCTATCGTAATTTTTCTTTCTCAAACTCCATCCCTCCATCGTTTCTTTCTTTCTTTCTTTCTTTCTTTCTTTCTTTCTTTCTTTCTCCCCCCAAACTCCTTCCCCTATCCAACTATTCCATTCTTCATTTTAAGCTGAGTTTTGTCCAGCTCTCAGCTTTACTCTGAGATTTTCTTGTCTAGGTTGAGTTGTGGCTCTGTTGTCACTGGGATGAGTTCATTTCACTGTGGTGTACGAGTCCCATAAGGTTGTGTGTGTGTGTGTGTGTGTGTGTGTGTGTGTGTGTGTGTGTGTGTGTGTGTGTGTGTGTGTGCCACTGGACCGCATCTGTTGGAGTTTGATAATATACTGTACCACATTATATTATAGTAATAGTATCCTACACTATACTCAAATTAATGGCATGCTATAGAGCAGAGATTCTGCATCTGTAATAGGAAATTAAATCAGTGAGTGTGTGGTGTGATGGAGCTTGATGCAAAGCAATTAGAACGGGTGCGTTAATAAAATCCTGTGATTTGAATTACTGTTGGCACTACTGTCGGAGCTGCTGTTTAAATAATCACCACCTTCTGACCAATCAGAATCGAGATTCAACAGCACTGCGGTATAAACGCCCATAAAGTCTCATTACATTTACTGATATACTGACACAGTGACAAATGGAGGGAAATGAAGACCCAGCACTCAGACACCAGCAAATAAGATTCTCTCTCTCTCTCTCTCTCTCTCTCTCTCTGGATATCGACCTCATTCTGCTCTACTTCCATTCCTACACTTTTAAAGAGAACAGCTGAGAACAGAGAGCGATTGCTCTTCCTCTCCTTGTGTCTCCATCTTCACTTCCTGACTTCTTCTTTCTGCTTAAATTAATAATGATGCAGATTAATTGAGTACAGTGGAAGAAATACTGCACTTCTTTTTTTCTTACCTCCAACTAACTTTCCTTCTTTCTTTCTTCCTTCCTCTGGGTTACGCAAAACCAGCTGACTGCATCTTTTCAAACTGCTGTTCAGGCAATGCCAGAGGTTCACCATAATGCCCACTGCATTGACTGATAGTAACAGAGGCAGAATTGACATCTGTGTAAAAGGGACAGCCGGCACGGTGGGACAGGGGTGTGATGTTTGTAACATTGGCATTCTTCTTTCTGAGACCAGCACAAATTCAAACATCTCCATTTACAGTATCTAAGGTCCACACACTTTTCTGCCTCTAATTGCTTCCTACTTCTCTTCACTTTCTCCTCAAAATAATTTTGATTGCACAAACATGTTGCTTGCATGAGTCTCTCCACTCCTCTCCTCCTCATTACCTTTCACTCTGATTCTCTCCCTCTATCCATTTGCAAGCACAGTTTTCTGTGACAGTTTTTTTTTTTATCCCCCCAAAAAGCCGGCTCACTTAAGGACACAAACTTCATATAGTTTGCTTATTGAAGCGTGAAATATTTAACGGAAGTTATTTCCGTGTTCATACGGTGCTTGGTAACTTTGCTTACATTTGAAGAGTGGTATAAATGTGCATGGCTAACAAAAGCACCTCAAAACTCAGTTCACCTGCCGTTGTTGTTTTGAAAGTGTAAAGCAGCACCAGTAAGATCAGGGTATTCATATTTCCAATGCGTAGATATGTCACGCCACTGGTAATGGAACACCAGTTCGCAGGGTTAAAACACACCCTGGCATGGCTTCAGTGTAAACAACCAAAGCTGGGATATTGAGGTGTTGTTTTTATGCCAATATTGTGGATTATTATCCATACAGGACACTTTTTCGATGGAATAAAAACGTGTTCTATTCCCTTCTAGCAGGTTTCTTTCATTTGGTTTGATAGCATGCAATATTGTTAGCATATCGCTTATCCTATGTGTATTATGTCACTCTACCCAGTGGAGAATGAGCGTTGAATATGGTTTACGATATTGCATGGTTGGCAAGACAACATGACGTCACGTTGGAGACGTAAAACTTCCGCACTAGGAGCGACTGTAACAATTTGTAAACAAACATGGCCACTAGGTTTGCTTTGTTAAATACGGAAGGTTTTGAGAGAATTTTGAAAGAGAATGATGTGTTGAACACCCGAAAGGACTGTATAATAATAATCTCATCTCATTATCTCTAGCCACTTTATCCTGTTCTACAGGGTCGCAGGCAAGCTGGAGCCTATCCCAGCTGACTACGGGCGAAAGGCGGGGTACACCCTGGACAAGTCGCCAGGTCATCACAGGGCTGACACATAGACACAGACAACCATTCACACCTACGGTCAATTTAGAGTCACCAGTTAACCTAACCTGCATGTCTTTGGACTGTGGGGGAAACCGGAGCACCCGAAGGAAACCCACGTGGACACGGGGAGAACATGCAAACTCCACACAGAAAGGCCCTTGCCGGCCACGGGGCTCGAACCCGGACCTTCTTGCTGTGAGGCAACAGTGCTAACCACTACACCACCATGCCGCTCTCTCTCTCTCTCTCTCTCTCTCTCATTATCTCTAGCCGCTTTATCCTTCTACAGGGTCGCAGGCAAGCTGGAGCCTATCCCAGCTGACTACGGGCGAAAGGCGGGGTACACCCTGGACAAGTCGCCAGGTCATCACAGGGCCGACACATAGACACAGACAACCATTCACACTCACATTCACACCTACGGTCAATTTAGAGTCACCAGTTAACCTAACCTGCATGTCTTTGGACTGTGGGGGAAACCGGAGCACCCGGAGGAAACCCACGCGGACACGGGGAGAACATGCAAACTCCACACAGAAAGGCCCTCGCCGGCCCCGGGGCTCGAACCCAGGACCTTCTTGCTGTGAGGCGACAGCGCTAACCACTACACCACCGTGCCGCCCTATAATGTGGTGTATCAGATATATTCCATTCGGCTAGACTCATCTTCGACTCATTCAATATCATGCTAGCTGAATGGAGTATATCTGCTATACCACTCAACGCCAGCCAATATTATTTAAATATCTGTGTAAAAAGGGCTTGTGATTGATAGGAGAGAGAGACTATTGCATCCCTCCCTCCCTGAGAGCATGGCCAAGTTTGCTCTCTTGGGCTTGGCATTTTATATTCATTTTGATTATTAATTACAAATCTTTATTGAGTTACTTTATTTAGCTATTAATTTAGTTCATTTTGCAGTAACAGTATTTATTAGCCCTCCCTGCACTGCTATTTAAAATTTTTAAAAAACAAAACAAAAAACCCAATGCTCTTGCGAGACGCTAGCACTAGCGTAAGTGTGATGTCTGGTGCTGCGTGAGAGCCATTTCTGAAATCCGAAATGACACTAAGATTCTTCATCATACAGAATTCATTGAGACCATTCAGCCAGCTCTCAGATAAGAAGTCTAATAAAACATCTTCCATCTCCATAGCAGCTGAGATTGTATCCCGCTGAAAGGTCATCTTTTTAATAAGGCCATTATATTGTTGTGTGTTGCATTATTAAACACCACTCTGTTTGGTCCACTTCTACACGCATGTCTTTTATTACGGGCTGCACCGAGAGGTTCTCAGCACATCCAAGAACTTCAGCTCAGTCAAATGGAAGTGATAGGGCTATGAATGAAGCGAAAACAAGCCGAGAGTCCCAAAGGCAACACCATGTGAGACATTGAGGTGATATGTAGAAACAGAAGGAGAAAAAATAGACAAGGAGAGAAGGATAGAAAGAGGGAGAATACAGAATATTGTATGGGGAAAAGAGACACACAGAAAGAGAATGGTGGAGAAACAGTAAATTATGGAGGAGGAAATGTTTTTATAGAGAAACAAGACAAGGAAATGAAATACAATATCTAGATATAGATGTAATCAGAAGATTACATTCAAAGACATGAATGTCATCATGGAAAGGAATGTCGTGGCAATATTGGACTCGTTCATCTCATCTCCTCTAGCCGCTTTATCCTGTTCTACAGGGTCGCAGGCAAGCTGGAGCCTATCCCAGCTGACTACGGGCGAAAGGCAGGGTACACCCTGGACAAGTCGCCAGGTCATCACAGGGCTGACACATAGACACAGACAACCATTCACACCTACGGTCAATTTAGAGTCACCAGTTAACCTAACCTGCATGTCTTTGGACTGTGGGGGAAACCGGAGCACCCGGAGGAAACCCACGCGGACACGGGGAGAACATGCAAACTCCGCACAGAAAGGCCCTCGCCGGTCATGGGGCTCGAACCCGGACCTTCTTGCTGTGAGGCGACAGTCCTAACCACTACACCACTGTGCCGCCTGCAATATTGGACTTTAAGTGATTTTCTTTTTCCGTGGCAGAATGATTCTACAACATATATATATATATATTTAATAGAAACTTGTGGTGCACAAGTTTTAATTTATTCTGGGTTTTCTGAAATCAGCACAGGGTCAAAAATATACATACATCACACCTAATATTTGGTTAAATGCCTTTTCACCTTGACCAGACACTTTTGGTCACCATCAACAAGCTTGTGGCAGAATTCTGGTTGGATATTTTGTCCACTCTTCTTGGCAGAATTGAGAGTTCAATTAAATTTGTGTGTTTCCTAGCACTGTCCACATATTTTTGATATGGTTTAGGTCAGGCCTTGCTTGATTCTACCAGTGAGTGGCCTAGTGGTTAGCGTGTCTGCCTCTTGATCAGGAGATCGTGAGTTCTACTCATGGTCGGGTCATACCAAAGACCATCATAAAAATGGTGCCTACTGCCATCTGGCAAGGCACGCTGCAATACAGATGTGAGTGGGAAGTCAAACTCTCATGGTTACTAGAGGACCCACCCCCCACTGTAACCCTAGCTATGTAATAGGCGAGAGGCCGAGGGCTATGGAAACAGAGATTGGCACTGCCCTATGCACCACATGGCGTGGGAAGGACTTTGATTGTTTTTGTTTCTTAGACTCTCGTTCTTGGCTGCAGGAGTGGAACCCAATGTGGTCTTCTGCTGTTGCATGCTGAGATGCTTTTCTGCTCAGCACGGTTGTAAAGAGTTGTGATGAGTTGCTATATCCTTCCTGGCAAAAAACCCTTGAACCAATCTGACCATTTTCCTCTGACCTCTCTTATCAACAAGGCGTTTGTTTCCACCCACTCACTCAATGTTTTTTTGTTTTTTGCACCATTCTGTGTAAACACTAGAGACTGTTGTGTGAAACCCCAGGAGATCAGCAGTTTCTGGAATACTCAAACCAGTCCATCTGGCTCAAACCAACACCCATGTCACAGTGAAAGAAAGTCACATTTTGAGATCATGATTTTTCCCATTCTGATGTTTGAAGTGAACATTAACTGACGCTCTTAATTTGTATCTGCATGATTTTACACGTTGTGCTGCTGTCAAGGGAACAGCTGATTAGAGAACTGCATAAAACAGCAAGTGTTTGTTATGGGTGTCCCTAATAAAGTGGCCGGTGAGTGTATATTTGGGGTCATTGCTCTGTTGGAACAGCCAACTGTGTTTGAGGTTATGCTGAATAATTCTGATATAGTTTTCTTTCTTCATGATTTCATCCATTTTGTGCTAGTTCCGCTGGCAGCAAAACAGATCACAGCATGATGCTACCACCACCATGCTTCACCTGTTGGTACAGTGTTCCTCTGTACCTCTGGTCATTGTGGACAAACAATTCAATCTTTGTTTCATCTGACTATAAAATTTTCCTCTCAAAGGCTTTTTCTTTGTCCATGTGGTCACCTGCAAACTTTAGTGGAGCTTGTAGGTGTCGATTTTGGATAAGAGGCTTCTCAGTGGCACTCAATGATGATGTAAAACTCTCTTGACTGTAGACCATGCTCCAGTTGTTTCCAGTTCATGGAAGCCCTGTGCCATGATGGTTCTTGGGTTGTTCCTCACCATCCAAACCTTTTTTGTTTGTTTGTTTGAACTGATCTTGGATTCTGCAGTTGTTTAGAAATGGCTCCAAGAGACATTCCTGAGTTGTGTAAATCTATTATCCTGTTTCTCAGATCTGCACTGAGCTCCTTGGCCCTTCCCATTGTAATGTGTGTTGGTCAAGCCAATGAGTGCTGTCAAACAAGCTCTTTTTATGTTGACACAGATAAGCTACAAGCTATAGTCAATCACGATCACTAAAAGGAAGGAAGGAGGAGATTTTGGCCTTGGCAAGTTCAAAGACATTTTGGAGCATTCAACACCACTGAGTTAATAATCAAAGTGAGTATATAACTTCAGAAAACTCAAAACAAATTCAAACTTCTGCACCAAGTTCTTGGGTTTTTTTTTCTATTAAGGAGGTTTGTTGTACAATCATTCTGCCACAGAAAAATAAGTTCAAAGACATAATTGAAAGTCAATTATTTTCCATGACTACTTCATTTCCATGGATGTAAACTTCAGAGTGCAACTGTAGAAACAGATAAAATGTATAATTGAGAATGGGACAGAACTAGAGGATGAGAATAATCTAGAAAGAAATTGACTTGGAATGCTATTTTAAAAAATGTCTTGTTTATAAATATAAATAATATTAACGAAATGAATAGAAGGACAGTGACCGAGAACAAAGTGGGAATGGTACATAAGAAATAAAACACAAGAAGACATGCTGTTTGAGGAAAACGATTAATGACAGAGTTCCTGTTACCACCCCGAAGTTGATCATTTTCCTATAACAGCATATCCTGAAGTGTTTATTCCTGTTCTATAACAACAATTTGCCAGTACTACCAATTATCCATCCATCCATCCATCCATCCATAATTGCTTATCCTGTGCAGGGCAAGTTGGAGCCTATCCCAGCTGACTATGGGCAAAAGGCGGGGTACACCCTGGACAAGTCCCCCGATCATCACAGGGCTGACACATAGAGACAAACAACCATTCACACTCTCATTCACACTTGCGGTCAATTTAGAGTCACCAGTTAACCTAACCTGCGTGTCTTTTGGACTGTGGGGGAAACTGGAGCACCCGGAGGAAACCTACACAGACACGGGGAGAACATGCAAACTCCACACAGAAAGGCCCCCATCAGCCACTGGGCTAGAACCCAGAACCTTCTTGCTGTGAGGCGACAGTGCTAACCACTACACCACCGTGCCACCCGCTACCAATTATTTATTAATTAAAGAACGAGACACCATGCTTTTTATCCATCTACAGTTATATTTAATATTATGGTTTATTATACAGACAGGACACTTTTTGATGGAATAAAAATGTGTTCTATTCCCTTCTTGTGGGTTTCATTCATTTGGTTTGATAGCATGCAATATTGATAACGTATCGCTTATACTATGTGTATTATGTCACTCTACCCAATGGAGAATGAGCGTTGAATATGGTTTACGATATTGCATGGTTGTCAAGACAACATGATGTCACACATCGCAGGCGTAAAACTTCCGTGCTAGCAAGCGACTGTGACAATGTCTAAACAAACATGGCCGCCAGGTTTGCTTTGTTAAATACGGAACATTTTGAGAGAATTTTGAAAGAGAAAGATGTGTTGAAAAGGAATGTGTATGTAATAATAATAATAATAATAATATTGGCTGGCTTTTTTGTGGTATATTGGATATATCCCATTCAGCTCATCTTTGACTTGTTCAATATCACGCTAGCTGAAAGGAATATATCTGATATACCACTATGATATGCCAATATTATTTAATTGTCCATTAAATAAGTTAGTTCCTGTTATCACTTACATTACAGAAGCTATGAACCCTTACCAGACATTAACAAAAACCTATGATTTGTGTTGTTGGTGAAACTTCTGTCACAGCAGCTGCTATTGAAAATGAATAAAACCAAATAGAATCAGGGCTGCCAACTTTTCGAAATTCCTTGGAGTGAGATTTTTTTTTGGGGGGGGAGGGGGTGTCGACGGCAAAATTTTTCCGCACACCATGCAGTAAGTGGGAATTTTGTATTCAGTTTGATATTCACTTGTCCCCCTGCATTCTGGTGTTTTGTTTGTGGGTCGTCCAGCTGGAGATGGACAATGGGGGGTTGAGATTTTGGATTTAGTAGATGTTCCTGCATTCTGGTGGATTTTTGGAGTGGCCTGCTGTGCCATACCTACATTCTTACACACCCTGACTTGCCAGGCCTTCAGCTTGTGGCCAACAAAAGCACCAAGTTTTGACTTAAAAGCCCCCACACTAGAAAACTACAGATGACTGCCAATGTTCCTGTAGCCCTATAGACCTGTGTTTCAGATTTAAAGGCAAGTTCATGTTTGAAAATATTTCATCGGCTAAGCCTAAACACCTTCTGAATTGAAACTAAATGTTAAGTTTTTAATAACTGTTGCAAAAAATAAGATTGTCCCTCACTGACTATTCATTATGCATTTAAGGGCTTTCCCCACCACTGGGTTCAGCAGAAGATTGGCATGGGGAAAAATATCAACAGCAAAAGAACAAATAAAATGCTTAAACAGTAAGCAGAATGTGCATGTGCTACAAGAAACATTAAAATGATTAAGTTTGAACAGTATTGAAACACAAAAAGCTGAACCTTGGCCATAGGTGGGAATGTGCACACAAAGTTGGGCTTAAAAATTTTGGTCATACTTAAATAAGCTATATTAATATATTTCTTATTCATTTATTTCTTATCTATGTTTCTTATTAGTAATAGAGCATTCGTCAGGGCCTGTTATCTGACAAATATTCTCTACCTGTCTTGCCCTCTTTGAAACCCTGTCTCCTCAGTATATTGTTCTCTGTCTTTTTTTTTTAAATTATTCATAAGTTCAAGTTCTTTGATATTACAGGTGACCATGCTTTATTTACTTTAACTGAGCAATTACATACATCATAAATAATTAAAAATAAATACCCTGTAAATAAACAATAGGTATGGTGGCTAATGGCTCTTCTTGCATTTGTAATATTATCTCTTACTTGCTTTATTTTACAACATTTCCAGTATGGCTTCAAATAAAGTCATAAAGTATGATAACATACAGTAAACAAACTAAAAATGCGCCTTAATAAACGTGTCCTAAGGAGGTGCTCTCCCGTGCTGCTTGTTGGGGAAGATAGAGGCTGTGGTACGGCAGGAGGCCTATAATGATTTAGCATGCCTAGTACACAGCTCTCGATATGGCATTAAATATTCTCACAACACTTATAGGCTAAAACGATTAAGAAACTTTATATAAGTTCATAATTACGCCAGTAACACCACACATTGGCGTGCATATGTACAAACCTGTCTGAGACACCCGTCTTCAACTCGGATACCTTCTTCTCTCTCCTCTTCCTCTAAATTGACGGTAGGCAATTATCCAACTTCCGGCTAGTGCAGCATCATTAGATGCGCCACCTACCATAGGGGAGTGTGTACAGAAGGGAATACCTCTCTGCCTGTTTAGCCGTGTGTAAGGCGTAATTGATCAATCGCAAGTGGTTGGCGCGACACAATGGGTAGCCTAGATTAGATAGATAAACTAGATTTTTTTTCTAGCGTGAGAAATCGGAGGTATAGCGTGTGAGCGTGTGAAGACAATCAAATGCGTGTGTCTCACGCTCATTGCGTGAGAGTTGGCAGACCAGCAGAATGGAGCATTCAACAGCACAGTGATATGAAGAAAGAATAACAAAGATGGAGCCTTTTAAAGAAATCCCACAGTCAGGGTTGTTCATCCATCCCTGCATAGACGAAAAGTTGGGAGGAGAGAGATGTACAGGTAATAGATTAAGAATTGGTTTTCTAGTGATATAAACAGAGGGAAAGACGAGGAATCAGGAGAAGGAGAACTACAAGATAAAAGCGCCAGACGATCAAAGTCGACAGTTGCTGACTAACAGCATACAGATCGAGGGAATGAGAGAGGAGATGTGGCATAATGAACCGAGTGAAATAAAGCATTGGTGTTGCAGCATTGCTCAATTCAGGCTCAGTCCATGAAAAACATCAACCCATTCTCTGTTTTTTTTCTTTCTCCCATACTTTCATCTCAATCAGTCTCTCTGTCAGAAAGTAGATCAACACTCGGCGTTTCAGCTCAGAGGGCATGGAGAACATTAATAAATACTATAAACAGGAAGCAGTAAGCCATAATAAACGAAACAAAGTCAATATTTGGTGTGAGACGATCCTTTGCTTTAAAAAATAAATAAATAGTACAACCCCGATTCCAAAAAAGTTGGGACAAAGTCTCATCTCATCTCATTATCTCTAGCCGCTTTATCCTTCTACAGGGTCGCAGGCAAGCTGGAGCCTATCCCAGCTGACTACGGGCGAAAGGCGGGGTACACCCTGGACAAGTCGCCAGGTCATCACAGGGCTGACACATAGACACAGACAACCATTCACACTCACATTCACACCTACGCTCAATTTAGAGTCACCAGTTAACCTAACCTGCATGTCTTTGGACTGTGGGGGAAACCGGAGCACCCGGAGGAAACCCACGCGGACACGGGGAGAACATGCAAACTCCACACAGAAAGGCCCTCGCCGGCCCCGGGGCTCGAACCCAGGACCTTCTTGCTGTGAGGCGACAGCGCTAACCACTACACCACCGTGCCGCCCAAGTTGGGACAAAGTACAAATTGTAAATAAAAATGGAATGCAATAATTTACAAATCTCAAAAACTGATATTGTATTCACAATAGAACATAGACAACATATCAAATGTCGAAAGTGAGACATTTTGAAATTTCATGCCAAATATTGGCTCATTTGAAATTTCATGACAGCAACACATCTCAAAAAAGTTGGGACAGGGGCAATAAGAGGCTGGAAAAGTTAAAGGTACAAAAAAGGAACAGCTGGAGGACCAAATTGCAACTCATTAGGTCAATTGGCAATAGGTCATTAACATGACTGGGTATAAAAAAGAACATCTTGGAGTGGCAGCGGCTCTCAGAAGTAAAGATGGGAAGAGGATCACCAATCCCCCTAATTCTGCGCCGACAAATAGTGGAGCAATATCAGAAAGGAGTTCAACAGTGTAAAATTGCAAAGTGTTTGATATTATGCATCATCTACAGTGCATAATATCATCAAAAGATTCAGAGAATCTGGAAGAATCTCTGTGCGTAAGGGTCAAGGCTGGAAAACCATACTGGGTGCCTGTGATCTTCGGGCCCTTAAACAGCACTGCATCACATACAGGCATGCTTCTGTATTGGAAATCACAAAATGGGCTCAGGAATATTTCCAGAGAACATTATCTGTGAACACAATTCACCGTGCCATCCGCTGTTGCCAGCTAAAACTCTATAGTTCAAAGAAGAAGCCGTATCTAAACATGATCCAGAAGCGCAGACATCATCTCTGGGCCAAGGCTCATTTAAAATGGACTGTGGCAAAGTGGAAAACTGTTCTGTGGTCAGACGAATCAAAATTTGAAGTTCTTTATGGAAATCAGGGACGCCGTGTCATTCGGACTAAAGAGGAGAAGGACGACCCAAGTTGTTATCAGCGCTCAGTTCAGAAGCCTGCATCTCTGGGGTCGCATTAGTGCGTGTGGCATGGGCAGCTTACACATCTGGAAAGACACCATCAATGCTGAAAGGTATATCCAGGTTCTAGAGCAACATATGCTCCCATCCAGACGACGTCTCTTTCAGGGAAGACTTTGCATTTTCCAACATGACAATGCCAAACCACATACTGCATCAATTACAGCATCATGGCTGCGTAGAAGAAGGGTCTGGGTACTGAACTGTCCAGCCTGCAGTCCAGATCTTTCACCCATAGAAAACATCTGGCGCATCATAAAACGGAAGATACGACAAAAAAGACCGAAGACAGTTGAGCAACTAGAATCCTACATTAGACAAGAATGGGTTAACATTCCTATCCCTAAACTTGAGCAACTTGTCTCCTCAGTCCCCAGACGTTTACAGACTGTTGTAAAGAGAAAAGGGGATGTCTCACAGTGGTAAACAAACCAAATGAATGAAACCCAATAAAAGGGAATAGAACGTTTTTATTCCATAGAAAAAGTTTCCTGTGTGTGTATAATAATTAATGATGTTGCTCTTTTTCATCCTGTTGTCAGTAGTACTAGCTTCTGTGGTCTGAATTCATAATAGAAAAGCAGCCATGCCAATAGCAGAAACAACAACAAAACCTTGAATTGAGTTGAATGGAGAAAGACAGAGAAAATAGAGAGAGAGAGAGAGAGAGAGAGTAATTACTCAAAGCTCCCGACTGTGTATCCACCTGAGGGGTTGAGTGAGCATCCATACATCTTTTTGGCAGAATTTCCCCTTTAAGGTTAGACGAGGTACAACAAGGACAAGAGCATTGAAACATATGATGCATCTACGAGAAAAGGACTTACTTTCACGTTTAAAAAATGGCCAATTTTCTCTTTATTTTCCTCTAACCTCTCTTATCAAGAAGCCATTTCCACCCACAGAACTGTCGCTCACTCGGTGCTTTTTGTTTTTCGCACCATTCTTTGTAAACTCTAGAGACTGTTGTGTGTGAAAACCCCAGGAACACCCATGGACAAGAGTACTGAAACTAATGATGCATCTATGAGAAAAGGACTTACTTTCACGATAAAAATATGGCCAATTTCTTCCCAGAATTTTTTTTTTCCAGTAAAAAGCAAATGCCCATTGATCCCAGTGAGCGGTTCACGTAACACATCTGACATCAGCTCATGTAGGGCTTTATAATGGCCTGATCCATTCGGCATAATAGTGCAGGGGAAAAAAAAAACACAAAATTGATCAGCACATTGAACTCCTGGAAATGAGAATTACTCTACACATGGAAGAGTGAAATGGAATGTACAGGTACAATATGTCTTTTTTTTTTTTCCTTTTTTTTTGATAATTGTTTTTATTTAGAAATGTTATCAATTGGGTTTCTTTTATCGCTTATTCTCTTGATCTACATACTTTCTCTCTCCAAGCAAGCGATACAACCTCCATAGCCATCAGTGAAGAAGGCATTCCTGTCCGTAATGAAGACACGGCCTCTCGGCTTGTAGCTGAAGCAGAAATGTGCATCAGGACTAAGGTCATGTAGGAACGAACAAAAAAGTTGAGGTCGGAAGAACGGAAGTTTGTACCTCTTTGAAAATTAACAAACTCTTTAACCAATTCTGTACAAATGCTAAGAAGCATCAGTGACCATTAGAGTGCATCAGTTGCCCCCTAAAAATGAAAAGTTCCTCCGATCATGATGCATTTTTGTTTTTATGTTCCTTTTGGTAAGAAAACACACTGGGTGAAATATTTTGACAAAATTCAAAAGTTTAATGGTGGCACCAGGAGCTCAAAGTTATGGAAAAAGCTGCTATTTTATGACTTTTATGACACAATTTTGATCACTTTTCATGAAACATTATGGCACCTTATAGAGTATACCAAATATCTTAGATACACATTTTTAGTACATATTCTAAATATATTATCAAGCACAGTTTGAGTTTTAGCTGTTCATTGAATCATTGTTCAACTACTTTTAAACAATACAAATGTATTATGAATCACATTAATGCTTCTCAATCCCTTGCAAAGGTTCTTAACATGATCTCTGGGGGCCCGTTTACACGAGGACGCTGTCGGGTAAAAACGACTAAATATTTTATCAGAAGTGCCTTTCGTTTACACGAGGACGGCGTTTCCGAGGCTGAAAAACGGATAAAATTGAAAACGCCTTTCAAAGTGGATAAGTTAAAAACGGCCCCCGTTGCGTATCCGTCTAAACTACCCAATACGCGAAACTCCGCTCGGATCTGCTCACGTCAGGTACGCGTTTACGTCATACATATGTCATATACTGTACATGCCAGCCTGGGAAGTAAGAAAGTAAGTAAAAAAGTAAGAGCATGTCTGATTACATCGATCCAACGGACCTTCAAGCTGCTCTGTGTTTTAATGCAGTAGATGTGTTTTCCTGCTCACCCGCCCGGCTGGAGCTCCTCAGTTTGGTGTCGCCAAGTTTTACACACACGCGCACACGTGTGTGCGTGCACGCGCGCGCCGCCTATTCAAGCCGCTCGTGAAACCATAAACCCGAGACTGAAAACAAAACTAGCAGCCGAACGGGTTTATTTTGCTGAGATGGACACTGCCTTTTCTCTTCTTCACCGAAACAAGAGTGAGTGTTACTTAATAAAGGCAGATTAAAAGAGTTTCGGTTTGCTCCTGCTCCTCCCTCGAGCACTACAGTACCTCAGCCGGACCGGTGTTCTGTAAAGTTATCCTAGCAAGTTCTCATACAGACCGTTTTATTATTCAAAACAAGTCATTACAAATTATTTGACTCGGCCAAAGACTCGACCAATACGCACAAAACATAAAAATCGGCAAATGCGTGAAATTCTCACCGATTTTCTATCAGCCCAGCTGATCGGTGGGACAAAACTACTGTTGAATTTTCCTACCCTCCTGGATTTTGCGCATGCGTAGTAGGCTTGGTAGGATAACTTG
Organism: Neoarius graeffei; assembly: GCF_027579695.1. Taxonomy (NCBI): domain Eukaryota; kingdom Metazoa; phylum Chordata; class Actinopteri; order Siluriformes; family Ariidae; genus Neoarius; species Neoarius graeffei. The sequence continues at coordinate 13,627,233 of NC_083578.1, read as the reverse complement.
ACAGAACAGCGGTGCAGATGTGCAGATCAGACAAGACGGAAGACGTTGCGCATGCGTGCAGACATAGCGGAGACATTTATGCGTCACCGTATAGACGCAGATTTCCTCCTTGAAAACGGTCGTGTAGACGCGGAAAAAAGTGAGAACAAAAACGGACTTTTGCGTTTTTGTTTTATACCGTCCCCGTGTAAAGTGGGCCTGGGTCACAAGAAATCAATAAATGGAGTCCAACATTGTGATTCAAACCTTACGCGAAAACATAAAATAAGCATTTTTTGGCAAAAAATGAACCTCATGGTGCCGCCATTAGACTTTTGAATATGGTCAAAACATTTTACAGGATGTCTTTATTGGTGAAAAGGAACACCCAAACAAAAATGCATCAGATTTTATGAAAGGGAGGGCAACTGATGCACCCTAGTGATCAAGTTACCAAGTTCACTTTTTAAAACCCTTTTTACACACTTAATACCACGTTGCTCGATGTGGACCAAATTGGAAGTCATTTTTTTTTTAAGTTGTTGTTGATGCAAAATGCATTTCTTTAAAAATACGTTTTTTTTTTACCACCAGCAAATCCAAGTAGTTCACTATACCAGGGTGAATATAGTTCATGAAAACTAAGACTTGAACTAAAAGTAGCAGCGGAAATTTTTCGTTAACTGAAATAAAAACAAGGCACTTTTCAAAAAACAAAACAAAAAACTATGAACAAATACAATACAACATGAGCTAAAACAATATAGAATTACTGTTAAAATCAGCTTCATTTTCATTTTTGTTTCGTTTTCCCTCTCAAGACAGAAACTGACTCATTCCAGAAGGTGGCAGTAACGTAATGATGGCTACCGTGAAACTCCAAAGAAGTAGTAGATGCTTGGTGTGCATCATCTGAAAAGCTAACACTAAATCTAAATAAAACTTGTCAGTTTCTGAAAATAAGACTACTCATGCACATCTAAAACTAAGACTAAATAAAAACTCATTTTAAAAATCTCAAAACGATAATCATTCTACACTATACACTATGGCCAAAAGTTTGTGTACACCTGATCATCACAATCATACACTACCGTTCAAAAGTTTGGGGTCACCCAGACAATTTTGTGTTTTCCATGAAAAGTCACACTTTTATTTACCACCATAAGTTGTAAAATGAATAGAAAATATAGTCAAGACATTTTTCTGGCCATTTTGAGCATTTAATCGACCCCACAAATGTGATGCTCCAGAAACTCAATCTGCTCAAAGGAAGGTCAGTTTTATAGCTTCTCTAAAGAGCTCAACTGTTTTCAGCTGTGCTAACATGATTGTACAAGGGTTTTCTAATCATCCATTAGCCTTCTGAGGCAATGAGCAAACACATTGTACCATTAGAACACTGGAGTGATAGTTGCTGGAACTGGGCCTCTATACACCTATGGAGATATTGCACCAAAAACCAGACATTTGCAGCTAGAATAGTCATTTACAACATTAGCAATGTATAGAGTGGATTTCTGATTAGTTTAAAGTGATCTTCATTGAAAAGAACAGTGCTGTTCTTTCAAAAATAAGGAAATTTCAAAGTGACCCCAAACTTTTGAACGGTAGTGTATGTACTTGTTGAACATTCTATTCCAGGTTTAGACGTCCCTTGCTGTTATAATATCCTCCACTCTCCCAGGAAGACTTTTCACTAGATTTTGGGGCATGGCTGTAAGGATTTCTGTTCATTCAATTACAAGAGCATTAGTGAGGTCAGGCAGTGATGTCGTGTGAGGAGGCCTGGGGTGCAGTTGGTGTTCCAGTTCATCCCAAAAGTGTTCAGTGGGGTTGAGTTCAGTCAGGGTTCTATACAGGACACTCGAGTTCTTCCACTCCAACCTTAACACACTCTGTATTCATGGAGTGTGCTTTATGCACAGAAGCATTGTCATGCTGGAATACATTTGGGCCTTTAAAGGGAAATTGTAATACTACAGCATTCAAAGACTTTCTATACAATTGTGTGCTTCCTTTGGGGAAGGCCAATGTATGGGTGTGATGGTCAGGTGTCCACAAATTCTTTGGCCATATAGTGTATTATTCTATCCACATTCACAGGATATGAGCAATCGCACGCTCTGATTGGCTACTCTGCTACTAGGATATCAACTCATACTGTGAGTAGAGAAAAACAAAATGGCAGGGCATGTTGCTGAACCAACCGAGGACGAAATAAAAACTCTATTCCACCCCCACCCCCCCACCCCCCCAAAAAAAAATACAAGAAAAAAGCAACAAAATATGGAATGAAAGTATTTGCTGGTAAGAATGTACCTTTTTTTTAAAAATTTCAATAATTATTATTATTATCGCATTTTTCACAAGTTGCTCCTGTCATTTCGCCAGTTTGTTTACATTCTTCATCTTTAAGCAATAAAATTTGTTGAATTTTTTTAGACTGGTTCAAAAGCTTAAAGAAGTTTGAAAATTACAGAACTGAAATGTCCAAGGAAGAATTAAATAAATGTCTAAAGCTATTCTGTACCTCGGCACGACAGCAAGACGGCACTTTCTCCAAAAAGACAACACTAAAGTCAATTCATGCAGCCATCGATAGGTTTTTAAGAAGTCCGCCTAAGCGGAAATGATTTTGTTTGTTTTGTATAAAGTTAATTTAATGACTTTGCAAAAAAAAAAAATGCTCCGTTTCTCAAAATCCAGTGAATGTGGATAGAATAAAGCAGTTATTCCATTCAATCTCATGGTACGTGGCTTATAGCCGACTCTGTGCTACGTGCTTCGTCGGCTATCAGCTCATGTACGACTCGATTTCGTGGAATAATTGTTAAATACACTACCGTTCAAAAGTTTGGGGTCGCTTTGAAATTTCCTTATTTTTGAAAGAAAAGCACTGTTCTTTTCAATGAAGATCACTTTAAACTAATCAGAAATCCACTCTATACATTGCTAATGTGGTAAATGACTATTCTAGCTGCAAATGTCTGGTTTTTGGTGCAATATCTCCATAGGTGTATAGAGGCCCATTTCCAGCAACTCTCACTCCAGTGTTCTAATGGTACAATGTGTTTGCTCATTGCCTCAGAAGGCTAATGGATGATTAGAAAACCCTTGTACAATCATGTTAGCACAGCTGAAAACAGTTGAGCTCTTTAGAGAAGCTATAAAACTGACCTTCCTTTGAGCAGATTGAGTTTCTGGAGCATCACATTTGTGGGGTCGATTAAATGCTCAAAATGGCCAGAAAAATGCCTTGACTATATTTTCTGTTCATTTTGCAACTTATGGTGGTAAATAAAAGTGTGACTTTTCATGGAAAACACAAAATTGTCTGGGTGACCCCAAACTTTTGAACGGTAGCGTATCTCGACAGGCGAATTTGTTAATGTTGACTCCAAACTGATTGCATTAAATTTCAAAACAAATGGATATGAGATTCAGAGAGGTACCAACATGCACAAACCCTGAATCGTCCACCACAATACGGAGAGCCTCGTTTCACTGGTGATGATCTTGAGGAAAAGCTTGAGCCTGGTAGCTAACATGGGTGATTTTCAGCATCCTAATTTCACCCCGTTTCCTCTTTTAGTATGCATTACGCGATCTCCGTTTTTCAATCGATTATCACCTGCAGTAGATATTGCATGAGTGAAACTCCATCTTCCACAATCCAGAGAATGAATGTGTACTTGAGAAAGCTGCTGTAAGCAGAGGGAGTTTGTGTGTGTGTGTGTGTGTTTGATAGTCTATGCGTTCTGCGTTTTGGGAGCTTGTGGACGTGTTTGGAGAACTTTGATTTGAAATTCCATTGATCTCACCATGCCAAAGCAGATCAGTGTTGATGGGAATAATCTGCTGTTCATTGTGTGCTTTTGGGCTTCTCATGCTAGCACATGCACTGCATCTCAAATGTGTTAGGAGGGAGAGAGAGAGAGAGAGAGAGAGAGAGAGAGAGACGACTGAACCAGCTGCCCTGTTACTGCATTCGTTCATTTAATATTGGATGAGATTCTTCCAGATATAGGTGTGTGTGTGTGTGTGCACACCTGTAACAGTAGAAGTGCAGGTGTAGTTGTAAAGCAGGGCCAGCTCTCCAAAGAGTGTTCCAGCTTCAATAGCGTGCAGCTTCTGGCCAGCTCTGGATACCTCAAGTTTTCCCTCTGAAACACATACAATTGTCTTACAATCTTTCTGAGGACCTTTTATTAACATAATTATCATTAATGCACCTAATTAATTCTCCGTCTACACCCTAACCTCAGGAACCGAAAGGAAGTCAGCCAAATGTCCACACAAGTCAGATTTCTATGCTTTGGACATTTCTTCCCCATAAAGATATGAAAACATGCCCACAGAGACACCCTTTAGACATGTGCCCTCCATCTCAAATTGGTGACGTTGCCAGGGGCAACCACAGCTGAGTGACAGATTATCTGAGATGTCACAAATTTCACTTGGACACGCCGTCATCCCCAGAAGTGATGCCAGCTCACAGCACCAATCACTTCATGCCAGTGCATCAATGGCACTAAAGCTGCTGTATTAATAAACGCTTTTCTGATGTTCTCTCCTTGACACGCTCCAGTTCTTTATCTTCACATACATTTCACTTCATGTTTCACTTCACAATATCACACAATGGCATTATCTCGCTCTCACATCGCCTTTTTATCATCTCTCTGTCTCCCTGTTAGCAGAACGTGCAGTGTTGGTGCCAGTCTCCAGACCCAGACATGACAAAAATATATGGCACTATGATTATCTAATCTGACACACTGACCATTCTGAAAGACAAAAATATCGTGTTGTCTGACTCTAACATAGGAGAAAGTACAAACTTAAATGAATGAGGTTTTTTTTAATTCTTGTTTTTTTTTAAAAATCCAGGTAAGGAAAACGAAATGAAAAACAAGGTCATTTTTCCTGATAATTAATTGCAGATACAAAATTTTAAAGCAACTTGTGTTGCTTGTCCTTGTTTCCAAATTAGAAAATAAACCATAAAGGAACTAAAACAAGAAAATGGTCTGTTTTTCTGAAAGATGTTGCTGCTGTTTGTAGGGCTGTAAATCATTAGGTTTTAGGGCAGTGGGCATGTGCCATCCTTGACCACCATGCAGTGGAGTAGTAAGGAATCTCCTTCCCTCCACTAGCCTGGGGTGGTACCTTGAGCAAGCACCAGCAACCCCTCACTCCCCTTGGTCAGGGGTACGACCGAAGACTGGACTCGGCAGACTGCACGGAAGGGGCCACCACCTGGTGGTTGAACAGGCAGGACAGCGGACCTGGCAAAGCGTTTGTGGATTGTGATCAGGGCACAGTGCAACACATAGAACGCTGTTGGCCATCCACTGCATCCCAACCTAGCTCCAGCCATCCTGATTCTGTCTTGCCCCTGGACCCAGTTAGGTTGGGACAAAAGAGTGAGGCTGATGGCTATGCAACTCTCCCTCACTCTAATCCAAGTCACACGCAAGACATGACTTTTTAAATTCAAATTCAAGTCCTGTGGTGATGGGCAAGTGATGAAGCAGCAGGTGTGGAAACACTGGAAGCTGTAGTCACAAACCTGCACACAGGCAGCCCAGGGCATAGAGTTGCTCTCTGCTAGAACGAAGCAGCAGTAGAGTTTGGCAGGCCCCTGGGTGTCTGAGCAGTCCTGTTTAGGATTTGCTCTGCTCACCACCATGGAGAAAGGGGCTAGGAAAGGTGCCCCAAATATAACCTGCTTCACCTCACTCTGGCCAGCACAGCACAGCTGGCGGGGATCCCACTCAGCGGTCAAAATACAACAAAAAGATAGTACTCAACCTTGACACATGGAACGTCAACATGTGGGCATACCTTCAAAGCCCGGATTGGCCTCATCAGTCACCTCAGGACCCGCAACCGCCACCCATCAAACTGAAGTCATGGTCATCTTCAACCCCGAAGGACAAACATCAAATCATTAGGTCAAGGTCAGCCAGTACAATACACCTTGGACTCTCTTTTTTTTTTTTTTTTTTTTTTTTTTTTTTTAGTTAGCTATAGGCACATTTTGTTTCAGGGTGGTTTAGTGGTTAACACTGTCACCTCACAGTAAGAAGGTTCCGGGTTTGAACCTCATGGCTGACAGGGGCCTTTCTGTGCGGAGTTTGCATGTTCTCCCCGTGTCTGCATGGGTTTCCTCCGGGTGCTCTGGTTTCCCCCACAGTCCAAAGACATGCAGGTTAGGTTAACTGGTGACTCTAAATTGACCGTAGGTGTGAATGTGAGTGTGAATGGTTGTCTGTGTCTATGTGTCAGCCCTGTGATGACCTGGCGACTTGTCCAGGGTGTACCCCGCCTTTCGCCCGTAGTCAGCTGGGATAGGCTCCAGCTTGCCTGCGACCCTGTAGAACAGGATAAAGCGGCTACAGATAATGAGATGAGATGAGACATTTTGTTTCAGGGTGGTGTAGTGGTTAACACTGTCGCCTCACAGCAAGAAGGTTCCGGGTTTGAACCTCATGGCTGACGGGGGCCTTTCTGTGTGGAGTTTGCATGTTCTCCCCGTGTGGGTTTCCTCCCACCATCCGAAGACATGCAGATTAGGTAAAAAATACCCAGCCACAAGCCGGTGCATACTTGATACTGGTCACAAGCCCAGATAGATTGGGGAGAGTTGTGTCAGGGAAGGCATCTGGTGTAAAAACCTATGCCAAATCAAATATGTGGCTCATGATGACCTGCGGGTGGCACGGTGGTGTAGTGGTTAGCGCTGTCGCCTCACAGCAAGAAGGTCCTGGGTTCGAGCCCCGGGGCCGGCGAGGGCCTTTCTGTGTGGAGTTTGCATGTTCTCCCCGTGTCCGCGTGGGTTTCCTCCGGGTGCTCCGGTTTCCCCCACAGTCCAAAGACATGCAGGTTAGGTTAACTGGTGACTCTAAATTGACCGTAGGTGTGAATGTGAGTGTGAATGGTTGTCTGTGTCTATGTGTCAGCCCTGTGATGACCTGGCGACTTGTCCAGGGTGTACCCCGCCTTTCGCCCGTAGTCAGCTGGGATAGGCTCCAGCTTGCCTGCGACCCTGTAGAAGGATAAAGCGGCTAGAGATGATGAGATGAGATGAGATGAGATGAGATGAGATGAGATGATGACCTGCTGTGGTGACCCCTAATGGGAGCAGCCGAAAGAAGAAGATACATTTTGTATCAGGCGTTAATTGTAATAAATATGGAAATGTATTTGGCTTTCGTTTCTCCTGCCTGGATTTTCAAAAAATAAAGACCATTTCATATCTTATTTTTAACACTGCACTGTCAGAAATAGGGGTACAGTAGGAGTCCATTTCTGTCCCCCAAGGTACAATCTACATTAATGTACCACCTAGGGCTGTAGGGTCAAAAAGGTCCATATACTGTATGTTCCCGAGCAGTATGTAAAGGTTACAAATAAGTACCTTCGAGGGTACTGCCCCAGTGACAAGCCACTGTACCCCTGAAGGTATAATAATGTACTTTATTTTCTGAGAGTGTGTTGCTGACACTGACATAAAATTGCCAGAAAGTTTATGGACCCCTAAAATCTTGCTAATCTAGTGTTTTTCTCACTCAGCCATGATATCAGCTTTTATTCTATCCACATTCACTGGATATGAGCAATTGTGTGCTCTGATTGGCTACTCTACTACTAGGATATCAGCTCATATACTGTGAGTAGAGAAAAACAAAATGCCAGTGCGCATCAAGTATTTAAAAGAAACAGAAATGGCTAAGGGCGGCACGGTGGTGTAGTGGTTAGTGCTGTCACCTCACAGCAAGAAGGTCCTGGGTTCGAGCCCCGGGGCCGGCGAGGGCCTTTCTGTGTGGAGTTTGCATGTTCTCCCCGTGTCCACGTGGGTTTCCTCCGGGTGCTCCGGTTTCCCCCACAGTCCAAAGACATGCAGGTTAGGTTAACTGGTGACTCTAAATTGACCGTAGGTGTGAATGTGAGTGTGAATGGTTGTCTGTGTCTATGTGTCAGCCCTGTGATGACCTGGCGACTTGTCCAGGGTGTACCCCGCCTTTCGCCCGTAGTCAGCTGGGATAGGCTCCAGCTTGCCTGCGACCCTGTAGAAGGATAAAGCGGCTAGAGATAATGAGATGAGAAATGGCTAAAAGAATATAGTTCTCCCCCCCACACACAAATATTTCCTGTTCCATACTCCAGCCCAGTCGGTGGCACCAAACTACCAAAAACCCTAAAGAAGATGAAGAAAATGGCGGACCGTGTTACTTAACCAACCGAGGATAAAATAAAAACTCTACTCGAAAAGGAAACCCCAAAAAATAAAAAAAAGCAACAAAATATAGAATGAAAGTATTCGATGGTAAGAACGTATCTTTTTTTATTTTTCAAGAATTATTATTATTATTATTATTATAGCATTTTTCACAAATTGCTACTGTCATTTCGCCGGTTTGTTTACATTCTAAGCGGAAATAATTTTGTCAGACGTTTTGTGTAAAGTTTTTATTTATCGAATTTACAAAAAATAATGCTCTGTTTCTCAAAATCCAGTGAATGTGGATAGAATAAAACAGCTATTCTACTCAATCTCGTCGTACATGGCTAAAGCCCGGTGCACACAGGTGACTTCTCATCGCAAGTGTATTGCGATTTTTAGACGCAAGTTTCCCCTCTCGGGTAGCTGCGTGTGCGTGTTATCTGCGACCAGTGGGCGATTTGGAGAGGGGGATGCAAGTCACGTGGAAATCACGTGACTACTTCACGGGCGGGGATTGCTTCGTTATCGCAAAGACATGCACACGTGGCAATATCTCTGTAACAAGTCAGTGACTGGCGATTTTTTTTTTTTGTTGAAGAATATCAAGCATGTTTGATTCCTGCAATCTGTCGCAAGCAACAAAAAATCGCGGTCACAAATATCCGTACACGAAGCGGAAAATTGCCCGTGTGCGCCAGGCTTTACAGCCAACTCGGCGCTACGCGTCTCGTCGGCTATCAGCTCATGTACGACTTGATTTCATGGAATAACTGTTACAGTAAATATGATGACTAATCTGATTCTCTTAGACACTGGATAACAAAAAAAAAGAGGTCAAAAGAGCAAAGGGGGTAAAAATATAACTGCATCCAGTCTGCAGCATTTCTGAATCTGAGACACACACACACACACACACACACACACACACCCCAAAAAAAAAGAGAGAGAGAAAGAAAGAGAGGGCTGGGGAAATAATACAAAATATTGATGATGTATTAAAGATCATGGTCACATCACCATGATCTTACCTGAAAAAGCTGCACCAGTGATAAATCATTTAGATCAGACCTTGAGCTGGAGCAGCTTACCTGTATACTATGAGTAATAAAACATAGAAAGAAGAAGAAGAAAAAACCCCCCATCTGTATATAAATACAGTACATACACAACAAGAAAGCGGCGAATTAGTTCTATTAATCCGTACTCCACTAAGAATTCAAAAATATACAATATTTTACTGATATGGTTATATGAGTAGGAAGTAAGTAATTAAATATTTACAAAAGAAGGCGGACTGGAAATGAAAGAACCTCTGCTTATGAATAAAATATTGAATTAAGAAAGTATCTACATGCTATAGCTCTCGGATATTAGCACACATGGTAGAATAAATCATTTCCGTGTAGTCAGATTTTTTTCCTCAGGTTATAAAGGTAATAAGCAAGCAGCTGTCTCGCATCCCTCCTCTCAATGTTCTTCTGGCGTCTAACACACTGATATAACACATGCTTATATTATTAGTATTTATACCACAGCGCTGTTGAGGTCTCTATTTTGATTGGTGTTGATTCATTTTCCATGCCAGTGTAATTCGAATCACAATTTACATTAATGCACTAGTTCTGATACATTATCGTTGCTATAGTAACAACACTCAGGCATGTGTATGGTGGACGGTATCATCCTTGATATGGTGACAGTTTGGAAATAGTTTTGTAAGAGTCAGTGCTGCAACATTTTCCTCATCCTGACCAATCAGGCTATGTACCGTACTTCCCAAACTCTCAGACACAATGGATAATTTTGCACTCCCAATACCCCTCTGATAATATCTCATCTCATCTCATTATCTCTAGCCGCTTTATCCTGTTCTACAGGGTCGCAGGCAAGCTGGAGCCTATCCCAGCTGACTACGGGCGAAAGGCGGGGTACACCCTGGACAAGTCGCCAGGTCATCACAGGGCTGACACATAGACACAGACAACCATTCACACTCACATTCACACCTATGGTCAATTTAGAGTCACCAGTTAACCTAACCTGCATGTCTTTGGACTGTGGGGGAAACCGGAGCACCCGGAGGAAACCCACGCGGACACGGGGAGAACATGCAAACTCCACACAGAAAGGCCCTCGCCGGCCACGGGGCTCGAACCCGGACCTTCTTGCTGTGAGGCGACAGCGCTAACCACTACACCACCGTGCCGCCCCCTCTGATAATATAATATAGTATATTATCATACATACAGGACACTTTTTTGATGGAATAAAAATGTGTTCTATTCCCTTCTAGCAGGTTTCATTCATTTGGCTTGATAACATGCCATATGTTAGCATATCACTTATCCTAATATATTACAGCACTCTACCCAATGGAAACTGAGTGTTGAATATGGTTTACGATATTGCATGGTTGTCGGAGTTGATCCGAATTTCCAATGAGAGTTTTCTGCTGCGCATGTGCACAATCGTTTCTTTGTCCGCCGGGAAAGAGAAAGACGCGTTGAACACCCGAAAGGCTTCCAAAACTTCATTAGATATTCTTCCCGCATATTTACAAGA